>NC_064628.1:387955229-388580229 GCF_023864275.1 Schistocerca cancellata
AGATAATTTTCGATCAGATCGTACGAGTTGACGCACCCTGACCAAGTTGACATCCATCTGTGAGGTTGATGTTCATCCACTGCGGTCTTCAACATTCGTTCTGCCTTCACTAAACATTTTATACCAATGGAAAACCTGAGCTCTTGACATAACCTCCTCGCCAAAAGCCTTCTGAAGCTTACCATAAGTTGTCATCACGTTTTCACCCAATTTAAGGCAAAAAAAAATGGCATACTGTTGCCCAAAATTATGCCGTTTTATTTCCGTAGCGAGAGATACGAATACGTGTTAACTTATTATAGCACGGCTCATGACTGAGCAGCTGCATCAAAGTACCGCTTGGACTAAAAATAGCTTATAGACCAAGGTGAAAGATATTGTGCCCATGCAAGCCTGTAGGGTTGCAAAGAAAATCAGTCTCACTACTTTATTGTCGCATCTTATATATATATATATATATATATATATATATATATATATATATATATATATGTATGTGTGTGTGTGTGTTTGTGTGTGTGTGAAATGATTTTTCGATGCTTGACACATGAAATATACATCAACACTATTGTGTGAATACACAGAGGTTTTGCTTAGGTTTAGGTATGCAGTTTGTTGAATTCAGAATTATCGTTTATATGTCAAATGTGCACAAGTAAAATGAGTATGAACACTACTGATTTACATTACTTACTCGGTATATAATATAGATATTTGACTAAATTACTAATAACAAATCGAAATTTCGCTCCATTATCCTGTAAGTTGGTAAGCGTGCTACAAACAGCGTGCAGAATGGCCTGTAGGTGGCAGCATAGTGCAAATACACACATACAGTCGCAGTATCAATATAAAGATGGCTGCCCCACTTGCGACTTGCACCAGGGAAGAACAGCGTTTTGTTATTCGGGTTTTGTGTAGTGAAAGTGTGAAACCCATTGAAATTCATCGACGAATGAAGGTTCAGTACGGTGATGCATGTTTGTCACAGCAGCAAGTCTACAAATGGAGTAGGAAGTTCGCAAATGCTGTGACTTCAGTGGAAGATGCTCGTCGTCCAGGACAGGCACAACGAGTTGTGACTCCACAGAACATTGCAGCAGTTGAAGCCATAGTGAAGGAAAACTGCCGAGTGACACTGAATGACATTGCAGCATGTTTACAGGTTAGTCATTGGTCAACACACCACATTGTGCATTATGTGCTCCAGTTTCACAAAGATGGATGCCACGACAGCTGATTCCTGAAATGGGAGAACGATGTGTTGATGCTTGTGAAGAACTTCTTCGGCACATTGAACGAAAAGGTGATGGCTTCCTTGCAAGATTTGTTACTGGGGACGAAACCTGGGCTCACTTCCACCAACCAGAAACGAAGAGAGCGAGCAAGGAATAGTGCTATTCCTCATCACCAAAACCAAAGAAGCTTCGAACAGAACCATCAACAGGGAAGGTTATGCTGGCACTCTTTTTGGACGAAAAAGGCGTCATTTTGGAGCATTACATGCCTAGAGGGACCATTGTCACCAGTGCATCATACACAGATATTCTAAAAAATCATCTGCAGCCTGAAATCAAATGAAAGCGAAGTGGATTGCTGTCAGCAGGTGTCCTTTTGCAACATGAGAATGCAAGGCCCCACACTGCCCGTAGAACAGTTTCAATAATCACAGACCTGAATTTTGAGTGTCTTCCTCATCCACCATACTCACCAGACCTTGCCCCCAGTGATTTCCATATGACTGGACCACTCAAAGACGCAATGAGAGGAAAGAAGTTCCGTTCTGATGAAGGGGTAAGCTATGCAGTGCATGAGTGTTTGTGCGGACTACCAAAAGACTTTTTTCTAAAGGAATTTATGCACTTTCTAAGCGCTGGAGGACTTGCATTGAGCGTGGGGGATATTATGGTGAAAAGTGATACAGCTTTGTACCACTTCTGCACAATCAATAATATTTAAAAAATATTTAAGGTTCTCCTTTGACTCACCCTCACAATACACAGAGGGAAATGATGTACTGATAACTGACTACGAAAACTTGTATAGGGAGTTCTATGGTACTATCACATGTGTTATATTTGAAGTGAAAGATCGAAATATGAGTTGTGCTTGCCTGCCTCGAAATGAAAGTTAAGAAATATGTCAGATTTGTCTGCCCTGATCCACCAGTATTGAAAATGAGTTACCTTAAGAAAAAATACTGAGTCTGTATTATATAAGAGAAAGTTGGAAAAGTTTTATTCTATTCATAGTATTACTGTTTCAGATGAGTGATGTATTGTTCATATTGTAATTACTGTCATATGTATGAATGTATAAGTTATTATATTTTATTAGCTGTTTAACAGATTGCCTACAGAAGTTTTGTTCAAACTGTGGGGGGTACTGAAACTTAATACCCCATTTTTCATATGGTTCCAAAGCTAAGGGGGATTACTTGATTAATTTTGTTATGGTCAAGTAGGACCCTGATATGTAATTTCATCTTTGAGATTTGCTATATGGTTTTCAACTTCATGACAAACTATCCGCTAATAGTATTTCCATCCACAGCTAGAAACTTTCCGTCGATTCGATTCATTTACAAACAACTGGATAACAAAAAATTCGTCAAATATACTGCATTATATAATGTTAGAAGCTTGCCATAAATCTGTTTGTCTCAATGTCAACATACTACAATATTCTTTAACATAACGACATCTAATTAATTCGCAATTGCTGTAATTCACGATATGAAACTAAATTGAATTTGTATACAAAGTGTTTATGTAAGTTGCTGTATTTTGAACAACTTCTGTGATTGTATTTAACAAAATATTACATGTAACACTGTTCAAATTGTCAGCAGTTGTATATAAGACCCACGAGAAATCGCATGAGACGGTGAGTACAGTGTTAAAAGAATCAGCTGCAATTGAGTAACGAAAAGAAGTTAAGTTCCCACCAGTATTTTTATGAAAAATCTGAATTTACATCCTACCACTCCAAGAACTTTTATTTTAGCTTCTTTCTTCAAGATTAATATTCATAAGGGCTTTTCATTTAATTTATTTATTTTTTCGACTGTTATCATCCCCAGCAAGATGATTGCACTGCAACGCCTACTGCAAAAAGAACCAACTTATTTGCTCCATTTGCCTAAACTGGAGAAGTGTGTACATAACATTCAAACTTTGACCCTGTTCTGTAGACTAGTTACAATAAGATGATTCTTCTGTTCAGGAAACAAATGGTTCCTTGTGAAAGGGCTATCCAAAACATTTCACACTACCTTTCTATCACTATCAGAACCCGAGGTATGAACCCCAGAAAAATCTCATTTTTCTACATAGTGTTTTAGAGTGTACTGGCAGCACATGTTGTCACATGAGTACCGATTCCTAGATTTTTCACTTAATATTGATTCTCGAAACTTTTAAGTAGGCTGTCACAGGATAAAAGACTTCTATCCACATAAGTCTGCAACTTTAGGTCTTTCAGCAAATCAACAAAAACTTCCACGATTTCTGTATCTGTTCGGTAATTTCTTTGTCCAAACATCATTTTACAATGGCATAGAATCCATCAGGTTTATACTGTAAAACATATACAAAGCAATATACACACATATTTAAGAAGGAGAGAAATCAAAAGGTGTTTGGCCTACGGAATTGATGGAGGAACCACCCCTATATTTGCCAAAAGCTATTTGAGAAAACCATGGCTCATCAAAATAAGGATTCTGCATAGAGAACAAGCCTCCATTCTTCTCAATCTGAATCTCATATCTAAACAAATTTTACTATCTTACTTAGTTATACCTACTGCACAGGTCACATACATTTGTACATAACGGACAATTTAGCGTAAAAACACAAACATGTTTAGACCTATTTGTTGTCCATTTCACATATAAGGAAAAATAGTTATATATTTTTCACTGCCACAAAACTCCATACATTTGCAGCTGCCTTTATAAACATGACCATGCACCTATTACACTGAGGTGACAAAAGTCATGGGATAGCAATATGCACATATGCACACGGCAGTAGTATCAAATACACAACATATAAAAGGGCAGTGCATTGGTGAAACTGTCATTTGTGACTCAAGTGCAGAACTTCCCAATGTGACTATGGTCGCACGATGGGAATTAACAGATTTTGAGTGTGTAGTGGTAGTTGAAGTTAGGCACATGGGACATTCCATTTCAGAAATCGTTAGGGAACTCAATATTCCGAAATCCATATTGTCAAGGATGTGCCGAGAGTACCAAATTTCAGGGATTACCTTTCACCAGTCGCTAACGGCTTTCACTTCACGACTGAGAGCAGCGGCGGTGCTGTAGAGTTGTCAGTGCTAACAAACAAGCAACACTCTGTGAAATAACCGCAGAAATCAATGTGGGAATTACGACAAAAGTACTCTTTAGGACAATGCGTCGAGATCTGGTATTGATGGGCTGTGGTAGCAGATGACCGATGCAAGTGACTTTGCTAACTATGTGACATCACCAGAAGCACCTCACCTGGGCTTGTGCCCATATCGGTTGGACCCCACACGACTGAAAATCTGTAAACTGGTCCAATGAGTCAGGATTTCAGTTGATGAGAACTGATGGTAGGGTTCGAGTGAGGCACAGACGCCATGAAGCCAAGTTGTCAACAAGGCACTGTGGAAGCTGATGGTGGCTGCATAATGGTGTGGGCTGGGCTGTGTTTACATGGAATGGTCTGGATTCTCTGGTCCAACTGAACGTATCATTGACTGGAAAAGGTTATGTGTGGCTACTTGGAGAAAATTTATAGTCGTTCATGGACGTCATGTTCCCAAACAATAATAGAATTTTTATGGATGATAAATTGCCATGTCACCAGGGTACAATTGTTCTCAATTGGTTTTGAAGAACTTTGGACATCCAGATTACTCAACATGGATCCAACTGAACAGTTATGGGACGTAAGTGAGAGATCAGTTCATGCACAAAATTATGTTTTGGCATACTTTCGTAACTATGGACGGCTGTAGAGGCAGCATGGCTTAATATTTCTGCAGGGGACTTACAACCACTTGCTGAGTCCATGTCACATTAAGTTGATACACTATGCCGGGCAAAAGAAGGTCTGACTTGATGTTAGGACGTATATCACGAATGTTAGTGCCTCAGTGTGCATCTCCATACCTTCCTTTCTATCTGGCTGAAAAACTGGGTCAGCATATCCTCATGACGAGTGAGATTTTGAAATCAGAAAAATGTTGAAACGTTATTTTTGATTAACACCTACTATGAATTCTCTAAGTCTTATTTTACTCTGTAATATGCAATATTAACCTGGCTAGTCATGTGATCTAGCACACTGCTTCCCGAGAGGGAAGGTGTGCCCGTCCCCAGCATGAAACCGCCCCACAGATTAGTGTTGAGGTCTGGTGTGCCGGTCAGCCTGTGGATGGTTTTTCAGGCGGTTTTCTATCTAGCTCAGCAAATGCGGGCTGGTTCCCCTTATTCTGCTTCAGTTACACTGTGTCATTACTTGCTGTGCAAACATCGTTTCTATGTATGTGTACATGATAATTATTCTACCAATCAAACATTTGGGGTTATACGCCTCTGGTATGAGAAGTTCCCGTGGAGGTCCACTGGGGGCCAAATCGCACAATAACTATGGGTTCGGTGTGGGGCGGTGGTGGAGTGGGTGGACTGCTGTGGCCAGTTGTGGGGTTGTGTGAGACTGAGGGCTACGGCGGGACGAAGCCTCTCCATCGTTTCTAGGTCCCCAGTTTAATACATACATACATATATACATACAGGTATTATTAGCCATTTGTGCTACTTTTGAATAAAAGTTAAGTGCCTTTTTTTCTTACAAACACCTTGTTGCACAGGTAGAAGTAACCATAATATACTATTACAGTTATAGAGTAGCAAATGTGTAAAATGTGTAAAAATGGGAAACATTTGTGTCATCTTTTTTTCAGTATTTGTACATAGCATAAAGAAGTGAAGTTATATCCAGGGAGGTTAGAATATACATCTCCTTGGCTATACTAATATCGTATGAAAACCACATAGGCTATGCTAATCCAGAGATATTCAGCAAATAAACATATCTGTCATACTGTATGTACAAGGAAACAATACATGTTAACACATGACCTAGCAATGTGAATAGAAAAAGCTGCTCACACCACTCTGTATTGTCTTATTTTGTGAAATATATTTTTTCGATATTTTATAGCAGCTGCTGTGTGCAAATGCGTTTGTTTGTAGTGTTTTATACCCCTTAGCAAACACTGAAATTATGAACATTGGAGAGTACAGTGAAGATGGCAGCTTCAGTTTACACCGAATATGACCATCTTGCAACGCACAAGCCAGAATAAAGGTGGCAAGCCCCTGAACATGATGTCGATTCCAAAAAACTGTAAGTCGAAAAGCAAACAGTTAGAACTCCAGATTAGTTATTCGACTGATAATGCTATTTGTACATTCTCTCATCAAATAGTTGAAGGCTTAAATAATATAATATCGCTTGTTGGTATATTTGAATTCTTTCCAAGGCGTTTGACTGAGCAATCGTGTTAGCACACTCTAACATACGAGTCGTGACAGTCTGTCTTGTTTCTGTTACTCACTGCGATAGCAGAGTGCAAAGAGGCCCTTGAGTGACAATATTGGATGAGTGCGAATACTAACGTTTATATTGATTTCTATGATATTTTGAGAATAGGGAGCGTATGTAGTGCCACAAGAATCAACAATAACTGGGAAATGGTACATTTGTCATTCCTTAGTTTCCTGAGGACCATGGGATGAGTGAAATGGTACACTACAGGACAGTTTATTAACGATTCTCTTGTAATGTACAGATATTTACTAAGGAACTTCACTTTGCTTTAATGACAAAAAATTGCTGGTAAGCAACAGAAGACTTGACTTTTTGGATAAAGACACTGTACATTTATCCACCAAAGCAGATTCTTGATCACTGCACATTCAGCCAAATTAATGTATGTGGAATGCAGTAAACTTGTGTGGAATAAAATGCCTACATTATTTAATGTATCAAATAAGCCCACACCCGTATCTGAAGGGAAAACAACACAGACATAATACAATGTTAAAAACAAGAAACCTGTTTGCCAACACAGAACTAATCATTTCCACAATTCTTGCTACATCTGAGCCATAAACAGAAACATCTTCAACACATTCGCTTTTGAAGCAAAAGTAATTACAGTTACAAAAATATTAATGTATTATAGAGTCGAGTGAAATGCAAGAATGGGCGAATTATTAGGCTCCACAAAAAATTTATACATGTCAAGGGAAGTGCCAAAGAACAGATACAAGACAGGAATATATGTTTCTCATGCATGAAATATGTCTTTTTTTTATTTGCTCGCTTTCAGTGGAGTAATCTGCATATATACACATAAATAACTTCATGAATAAGGTGTAGCTTACGTCATTTAATCAATGAAATTTTGCTGTTTTTACATTAATTTCATAATAATTCATGTGTGTACATAATTTACTAATGCATGGAACTTCAAAACATAACAACTATTTCGTTAAATAAGGACAAAAATAATTAAAAACAAATATTATCCTTACAACCAAAGAGGTATATATGTTGATATTATCCTTAAGACCAAAGAGGTGCCAGCCGGTGTGGCTGAGTGGTTCTACGCACTACAGTCTAGAACCGTGCGATCACTATGGTCGCAGGTTCGAATCCTGCCTAGGGCATGGTTGTGTGTAATGTCCTTAGGTTAGTTAGGTTTAAGTAGTTCTAAGTTCTAGGGGACTGATGAACTCAGAAGTTAAGTCCCATAGTGCTCAGAGGCATTTGAACCATTTGAACCAAAGAGGTATATATGTTTATATAGACAGTTGCTTACAACGCATGTGCCCATCTGCTTCCTCAACATTTCTAGTGTTAGTGTCTCTCCAGATGTGAAACGGTATCAACTTTCACACCACGGAGTGTGATGACTCTATGTAATATACTGTGATGTTACTTTCTTGGAAAAACTCAACATTATGGAAGTATAACTTTACAAATAGAATGGAAAAAGTTGTGCTGAATGATTCAAACAATAATGGAAGAACAGAAAATTTCACTGCCTGGTGGGGATCACAAAGCGGGTTGCACTCAACCCTTGTGAGGCAAACTCAAGCTGAGGAGCTACTTGATTGAGAAGTAGCAGGTCCAGTCTCATAAACTGACGTACAGCTGGGAGAGTGGTGTGCTGAGCACATGACGCTCCATATCTGCCTCCAGTGACGCCTTTGGGCTGAGGATGACACGGTGTCCAGTCGGTACCATTGGGCCTTCCGAGGTCTGTTTGGGTGGAGGTTAGTTTAGTGTCTATTTCTTATATACAGTCCACTTACAATAAAAGAAGTTCTCAAGTAACTTTGTCAGATTACTTACACTTATAATCTTGCTTTATTTTCAACCATGGTTGTAGTAGTCTGGTGAAGTTCTGTTGAACTTAAAGTAACTCAAAAACATAGGAATATTTTTACATGTTATCAAGTTATGCTACGAGAATTAGTCTTCCTATAAATGCCACAACAAATTATAAAACACAATCTTCCTCTCATTTTTGTTTTATAAAATCAGTGTAAAGACATTCATGAGAGATACCACTTATATTTGTTTAATTCATCAGCCCATATTATGTTGAGTTTATGAGATGGCTTAACATACTCAATTTATTTTGTCACTTTCATAAATACCTTTTACTTCCATAATACACTCCTGGAAATGGAAAAAAGAACACATTGACACCGGTGTGTCAGACCCACCATACTTGCTCCGGACACTGCGAGAGGGCTGTACAAGCAATGATCACACGCACGGCACAGCGGACACACCAGGAACCGCGGTGTTGGCCGTCGAATGGCGCTAGCTGCGCAGCATTTGTGCACCGCCGCCGTCAGTGTCAGCCAGTTTGCCGTGGCATACGGAGCTCCATCGCAGTCTTTAACACTGGTAGCATGCCGCGACAGCGTGGACGTGAACCGTATGTGCAGTTAACGGACTTTGAGCGAGGGCGTATAGTGGGCATGCGGGAGGCCGGGTGGACGTACCGCCGAATTGCCCAACACGTGGGGCGTGAGGTCTCCACAGTACATCGATGTTGTCGCCAGTGGTCGCCGGAAGGTGCACGTGCCCGTCGACCTGGGACCGGACCGCAGCGACCCACGGATGCACGCCAAGACCGTAGGATCCTACGCAGTGCCGTAGGGGACCGCACCGCCACTTCCCAGCAAATTAGGGACACTGTTGCTCCTGGGGTATCGGCGAGGACCATTCGCAACCGTCTCCATGAAGCTGGGCTACGGTCCCGCACACCGTTAGGCCGTCTTCCGCTCACGCCCCAACATCGTATTGTAACTATAAGTTCAGGTTGCAAAATTAAGTGCATGAAAATGGTACTGATATGTTTAGCAACTGATGTTACATTTTCTAACGCGCATCCGCATTCATACTATGGCTTCTTGTAATAAATATCATCTTTTCTGACTCTTTAGCACAAGAAACCACGCTAAAGCTACACGTGTAGGAGAGATCTTTCATGCTCTAGATCACTTAAAATGCATAAATTCTCAATACACAAATATAAACAGTACGACAAATATAGTATGTAAACTAACATAGCGGTCGCAAATGTCAGCCAATCACAGCACAAGACCCTTGATGTCACGGTTACATCACTGTTTCGTCACGCGAACTTAAACGCCGCGATCTGAGCACATTAAACATCCAAAGTATAGAAATGAAAACACCAGAAACAGTAAGCATGCAGCGACTGTTATAATATACTGTATTAAAGACCTCTCCAAACCGTGTCTCTTAATACGATTTTATGTTGTAAACTGTCGGGAAATACAACGGTAGGGGATAAATAATCCACCTATAGATTTTATCTTGGTGTTAGCTTTTGATGTTATTTAGTAGTTGATTATGAAACGGAAAGGAGATATAATATGTAATAGTTTGGCTAGAGTGTGATATTGCACCCCGCCCCCCCTCCCCCTGAAATCTTGGTTCTAGTGACATGCATTTCTGTAGTGTAGCCCAAGGCTTAGGTTAGTTTCGATCGATGAATGTTACAGCCTTCCCCAGTATGGAAACCGCGAGCAGCGCCTGCTCAGCGTTCTTAGCTGGAAAGAATATTATGTTAAAACTTTGCAACAGGCTTTGTGATAGGGTCATAACATTTATTTACATAGAGCATGGATCTTTCTCATGTGTGCGTACATGCAAGTCATTCGATTGGTCAGGTTCAGAATCCTGTCATGGAGTGGGTGAGGTTTGCTGTCTCCCTTCCCACACCAGGACATCACTGGTTAATAATAAATAAATCTGCAGGAGTAGGAGATTATTTAACTTATTTACAAAAGTCTGCTGCAATTGGCCGGTGCGGTTCCCACACTGGCGGAAACAGGAAAGTTTCAGAGAACACTTGCTGCTGGGTTACCAGTGAGTAAGGACTTACTCCTAGGAGACCGATGGGATGAATCTTGCTGCTGCATGGAAAGATGTCTCCAGTGTAGTTCTGCGTATAGAAGGCAAGCTGGACTTAGAACTGCAAGCCACTACCTTCACCGTCTCCCAACTTCGCACTGTATGAAAGTGGTAAGAATGAGCCATTGATGCAGTCAGTGACTCGAGGCAGATGTGATTTGGGTAAGCAATCAGGGTCTAATTGCACAATTTTAACGTTGACAGCCAGTTTCCATTATACACTTTGGTGATGCTACTGACGCTCATACTTGTCTTACTCAATTCCTTTTTTAAACCACTAACCATTCTTGCACTCATTGAACATATCAGTGATTTACTTTCATGATTATGATTTCATTATGCCCACCCACTAATGTCAAGGTTAGAGTTCACAGCTATAATAACTTGCCAATTTATTAAATGTGCATTTACTTATCTTAGTGGGAATCTGATAAGTTGATCCTAGGCAGTAATAAACTTGATGGTTGTAGTGTGGTAACCATATTCTCATGCTTGATTCGCCACCCCTATTAATTATCATTCAATAAGATGTTTCTGTTGGATGATGTTGTCATTTCCTTAAAAACTGCATGAACTTACGTGCAGGTGTCATACTCTGTTGGTCACCAGAGATCTCACTCTTAGCATCTTAGAGGTGTGTGAAACAGCTCAATCGGCACCCCACAAAGAGAATAGATAGACAATATCAGCATATGTGAGTAGCTCAGATACAGAGGTCGCTAAACGAATTTTTTATGGATTTTGAGTTGAGCACACTGCCATATATACTTTTTCAGCGCCTACTCGATGGGATACGTTTCAGGGTGCAAAACTCTATATAAACTATTGAAAATGGCTGTAGAAAATCGTGTGTGGTTGAAAAAGCCGCTAACTGCACGTTGTCTTCGGGAGCAAAGCCCGCTAAATGTCCAATGTTTGCTAAACTCGCCAATTTCAACAGGCATGACAGCCACTGTGCCATGTTCGGATGCAAAGCACATGAACTGACATCAGACTTACCAATCTAGATTTTCAAACCTAAATTTCAGTTTGTTTGAATTAGAAGGGGTATTTTTCTTATTCAGTGTTAGGTTGGCTGCACTGTAGCGAAGGGGTATGCAACAATGAAGCTCTCACTGCCGATGCGTTGTCGAAATATACGCCAATAAGCATATGGCAAAACAAACGCTGTATCATTTGAGAGATACAGAGATACAGAGGCAAGCAAGTGTGCTAGGATCCTAGTTCACTGCTACTAGCACACGTCATCATAATGCGCCTGTGCATAATATACAAGTATTGGGCCATAATTAAGACGAAATTAAAAATTAAAGTTGCTTTTCCAAACTTTGTCGACATATGCTTCAGTCTATTAATGTTTACATTTTCAGATCCCAGAGTGGTCAGATGAGTATCTTTCCCTAAACACATCATTTTAAGAAAAAAATAATAATAAAGCTAGAAAGCTAAAAATTGCTCAATATGTACAAATGTATGCTGGTAATAAAATGCTCTGATGTGGAGCCGATCCCAAAATACATGTTAAAATAAATTTTTGAACATGTTACAGATTTACATCATCAGGACGCATTTCACATATTTCCAGCAAAGATTTAAATAATGCCGGTCAATGTTTTCAGAACTGTTGGTATGTGATTTGAAGCGATGTTTTTCGAACAGGTCTTGTCTTAGGACTGAGCCTCGAAATGCTGCTGAGCTCTGTGTAGCAGAAGTTTGGGGGCCTGGTTTCTATTGAGTACAGCTCTTATGGCCAGCCTGTAGGCTCTGGTGATTCAACCTAAGTGAGTTCTACCAATCTCCGCACAGTTTTCGAGATCCGCTGCTTATACCAAAAGAGAATGAACAGAGTTTCTGAAACTTCGCTATCAAATTATTGTTTTGAAACACTCTATTGTGAATAAGTGGTTTCGGTAAACTATATCACCACCATCAGACCTGTAATAACATTAGAAAAGGTGTTACAGGGTGTTTAACAAATAACGCCAAATTAACCCATAGAGGAGTAAATGACAATGTACCTTTGTACAGATTATTATAAAAATCTTGTGTGAGATGCACACGAAATCTTTCCATTAAATCTCCAGATACACAACATATAATATGAACGATATGTTGGCATGTCAGAACTGAAGTAGCCACATTGGATCCATATGATCACGCATCATGCCTACTAGGGCGCCACAAGACTGAATGTCAACAGCCAGTGCATGAGATAAACTGAAAACAAGTACAACAGACGCTACTGCAATGCATGGTTTCTACCATTAAAAGTCAAATTCGTAATTTAAAACCAACCATGATTCCAAATATAAAAGTTATAATATGCTAAAACACTTCTTGATGCATTTTCCTGTCAAAACGTAGTTAAGACATCCTATACATCATATTTATGATAACCACATTGTATCATCACAAAATTTCAAGTACCTTTATGAGAGCATAGTTAAGTAAGCGCCAATATAAATACTAAAGAAAATTAATTTTTTTAACATTATAAAAAGAAGCTTGACTGAATGACAAAAAAACGTGTAGGAAATTATTGAAATACAGTAATGTTGAACCCAAACTCTGGAGTTAACGCGATTAATCTTAAAATTATACTATTATAGTGCAACAAACCATGCTTAGAGCACAGAAACATTAGGCAGAGCAATTGCCTATATCAAGACCATAATTACTATGTGGCAAGCGACCAGATAGCAGTCAAAAGTGGTTACAGCCTGCTTCTTAGCTTGAGCAAATGGTAGTCTGCAGCCAAATAATACTGAACAAAGAACAAAACATGAACCTGAATCACAACCCTATGAAAGACCATTCATTTCGTTACATGACTATAAATGACAAACTAATATACAATGCCTGCTTGCAGTAAGGCAAAACTGCCTTCTACCCAAAGAGTACTAGGCTATAAATTTGCTAGATGCCTAGCAAATAGATGCCTATGAAATATATCACCACTCATGCGACTTATATATTGCTACATAACTCGAGGTCTATGTTCACTCATAATACCAAATACCGAATAGTAATAGCAAAATACGAAACATCCAGTGGCCTAGACAACTGCGATTGTCGCCTTCTAACTACAAAAAAAATGTCCATAGGACATGGGGAGATATTCTATATTGTTTCGATTGTACAACAGTGCAGCTTAATGCCTACATTCCCCAGCATAAAGTTAGAACTAATTCCAGGGCAAACAACTTGAATCTGAAACAAAATGACAACCTAGCTTATATATGCAATAGAGCGTTACTACATCTATGTAACAGGTAAATGTAGATACACACAAACATAGCTTGAAACCTACGTCAAGTCAATGTTTACCAATTCATGAAGGACTAACAGTTATAATCTGCAACCTTTCCAGTTCCTAGCAACTGAATATCACCTTTATATGAATAGTAAATGGTCAAAGCATTGCAAGAAATCTGCCTATGAAATACATCGTAAATTATTATTATACAGTAAACACTGTCAGAGAAATGCCAAAATAAGAGAGATCTGACTACATAAACATAGCTTGTGTTAGGAAAACACCCTCCTCTACCTACCCAGTGAATTTCAAAGGATGTTAGGGGGTATTCAACAACCTGACAATTATACAGCATCGCAGTTAGAGATTAACCTTCAACAACACTTAGTGAAAATATTGAAGATTTAATGTATTATACATAAAACACTCTGACACTTAGCTTCAGTATACAACTGGTCAAAATTGTCCCCAAACTACAAGAAGTAAAGCAGACAGTTACACACAAACACACACCACCATAGCTCAAGCCCTACTTAATACTTTCATCAAGTTGATGGAATATTTGTTAAACACGTTGATCATTTTCACAGAGAAACTAATATGATTGCTTCATTCAATCCTAATGCAGAATTTGGTGAAACAATAATTCTTGAACTACATCATCCTGTAGATATTGCTATTTTTTATCCTATTCAAAATTCAGAAATGACCATAACCAATGAAAATTGCAATCTGATTGACTTTAATGGTGCTTGTTTAACAGCTACTTTAAAAAGTCTTGATAAATTTTATCCATAATAGACCGTGAACAAACTCTTGAGTTATCAGTTTTACTCATTCCCTGTGAATGAGAAAACAAAAAATAATTTAAATACACCCAACAAGTATATAGAGATTAAAATAATATTGGTGATGGATGGCTTCATCCAAATCATGCACCATTATACATGAACTTTAGGATTGTTATAGATCATCCTTATGGATCAGAATCAGATTATCCAACATTTGATGGAAAATCTAGTAAAAAATTAATCAGTAATTATGTGGCAAAACTATTTGAGTTTGTGACTGTAAATAAAGAAAATAATATTTTATCTAGAATCGCACACCTTTTATTTCATCAACAGCTATTTTATATTTGACTTCATCTGTTATGGATAAAATAATCTTGAAAGGACATATTCTTAATCATGGATAATTAAGGAATAAGAAAAGGAAAGTACTTTATTCACTTGGAGTACTTGGTGCATTTTTTAAAATTATAAAGAAATTATGCGGGAGGAAGATTTAACAGTAGTTTTTACAAGGTCTTCTAGTTCTGGAGATGCAATTCTTAGATGGTCAAATTATAGTGAAGCTGGAGCTGAAATTAAAGATATACTTCCTAAGGAACGAAAAATTGTAATAGAATCGATGGAAATTCGTGTACAAATTGTTAAATATGAACCAAATTACGAGTTAGAATAATGGGAAAACATTCTGAAAAATCCAAAAATTTCGATATCTTTTTATGGACTACAAACTGTAGAAGTTGTAGGATTGGGTGGTATGATAAATTTTGAACTTCATATCACAAATTACTATAACTCTGAAGAATACGATTAGCTGTATTTCGTATTTATTACATTTCAGACAAATCGTAATAATAATCAGTTACTTGACTCTTCAAAAATATTTGACCACGTTACTCTACAGAATATATCCTTGAAAAATGGAAGAAACGAAATTTTCCCACAAGAGATGTGTAAAACTAATGATCCAATTTTCTCAAAGCATATGATGCATTTCTCGATTTTAAACGAGTTACACTACTCAAATTAGACACTAACATAACTCCCTATAAATTCATAATAAACTATCGTATCTATGTAATTAATATGACTGGTAGAAAGAATATTGTAACTTCACAGAAAACGACTATGAAACTTTGTGCACTTTTAATGAAAAAATGTCTTCAGATGCTTTAGTGTATGTAACAATGTATGGTAAGAAAAATTTAAGTTATGATGCTCAGCACAGAGTACTTATTGAAAATTTTTAATTATATAAATGAACAAAAAAATTAGAAAAAGTTATACAAGGGTCAACTTCATGTTTCCATGTTTACATATCCTTTTGAAGTATTTCAGAAAGATAGAGGAAATAAAAACTGAAAAAATTTAGTATGTCAATTAGAAGTTGATATTTCAGATAGCTCTTGTTATGTAGATTATGCTAGCGTTTTGAATTTTCAGAATCAGTTAATATTTTGTGTGAGATCGATGTTTTCCTCACTAAACTATGCAAACAACGTAGTTCTTGCCTGTGTAAGCCTTCATACATCTCTACATCTACATACATACTCTGCAAGCCACCCGACGGTGTGTGGCAGAGGGTACCCTGAGTACCTCTATCGGTTCTCCCTTCTATTCCAGTCTCGTATTGTTCGTGGAAAGAAGGATTGTCGGTATGCTTCTGTGTGGGCTCTAATCTCTCTGATTTTATCCTCATGGTCTCTTCGCGAGATATACGTAGGAGTGAGCAATATACTGCTTGACTCTTCGGTGAAGGTATGTTCTCGAAACTTTAACAAAAGCCCGTACCGAGCTACTGAGAGTCTCTCCTGCAGAGTCTTCCACTGGAGTTTATCTATCATCTCAATAACGCTTTCGCGATTACTAAATGATCCTATAACGAAGCGCACTGCTCTCCGTTGGATCTTCTCTATCTCTCCTATCAACCCTATCTGGTACAGATCCCACACTGCTGAGCAGTATTCAAGCAGTGGGTGAACAAGCATACTGTAACTTACTTCCTTTGTTTTCGGATTGCATTTTCTTAGGATTCTTCCAATGAATCTCAGTCTGGGTTGGGTTTGAGTTGTTTGGGGGAAGAGACCAAACAGCGAGCTCATCGGTCTCATTGGATTAGGGAAGGATGGGGAAGGAAGTCGGTGATGCCCTTTCAAAGGAGCCATCCCGGCATTTGCCTGGAGCGATATAGGGAAATAACGGAAAACCTAAATCAGGATGGCCAGACACGGGATTGAACCGTCGCCCTCCCGAATGCGAGAATCTCAGTCTGGCATCTGCTTTACCAACGATCAACTTGTAACCTCCCCCTCACTTATCGACCTTAATGACAGTGAAAAATTAAACCGCGTGTACCTAATGGAAATTTGGGAAAAGCAATCGTCACCGAAGTTAATCTGTCGGTAAAGAGGGAGGAAATGGTTACATCGAAATGAAAGGAAAAATGCAAATGAAACTGGTGGAAATTAATTTTGAAAAGGGGTAAAGTTAATAAAGAAAGTAATTGTGCGGCCGTTACATTAACAATTAACTAGCGGTAATTAGATATTTGAGATCTGGGGGAAATTACGGTCGCCAGTCCTATGGACAATTACTATAGTAACTGAAAAAGAAAGGTTATTACACATATAATTAGCACTAGAAGCGTGGCAACTGAAGGTTGACACGTGTAGTGTGAAAACTGAAAGTTTGTCAGAAGTAACAAATTTCGCTACACTCTGACTTAATTTAGCAAAAGAATTAATAAAACCGGAAAATCGAAAGTTAATTTAGTGACTGAAGTTAATAGTGAGCTTTCTTTCTGAAGCACATCGAAATTCAGTAAAATACGGTTAGTCTTGGACTACCTCAACAATCATTTCAAAAGCTACTTGAATCTATGCAATTTAGAAATAAGAGATTTAACTTTGATCTTGAATTAAATGATTCTGAACAATTAACAATAGTAAAATTTAGTACATACCAAGCTGAGCTGCAGTCACAGGTAAGCTAAAATACGGTAACAAAACTCGCACTCTTAATTTGTGCTTGTGTAATCTCAATATTGTAGCCAGCTATAAATACTTTAACTGAACTTTGAAATTAAAGCAGTGAAATAGAATATTACTTTAATGCTGGCGTTTGAATTTCAATGACACTCGGGTTCATTTCGGAAAAGGAAGGGACCCTGCTTGGTAATGCAATTGGGACAATGAGCAACAAAGGTTCATGCTAAGTTGCTGTAATTATAGTTACGAAAATGGTACAGTTTGAAAAGCTGAGGTCTGCCATACAGTTCTAAAACTTTACGTGCTTCCAGTCTTCCTTGTTGGTTGATTGAAGGTTTGAAGCCGTCGATCGAGGAGGTGGCGACAGTCACTCATTGTCGGCCGTCGCTGTTGCAGAAGCTGGATGTTGGCGCGCCTTCTTCTTGACACGGTCACCAGGCGAAACGGGCTCTTGATGTGCGCCAGCTAATGCTTCCCGTCCGCGACACCATGTCAGAAACTATCATAGCAAGTCGAGCGCAATTACATGCTGCCCAACCCCGAAAGCGCGGCAACTCGCGGGAGCTTCACACCACACACCTGCTCAACCGCACTACTCCAGCCAGACTCTCCCTCTGTTCAGCCCGCGCTCCACGCGACAGAGTTAACACTACCAAAGTTCCTACACACTTTGATTCTTCACACGACCTATCGATGTCATCGTTCGATAGCAGTTTTCCCTAGGCAAGACCCAGTGTAAAAATACAAATAATATTTACGAAACAAACCAATTATACATCGACATAAATGCATAAATATATATATACAAATAGTAAAACAATTACAATATACGAAGACACAGAAATGTTATATATTCAGGTAACAAAAATAAGGAAAACAAATTTATAGTACAATAGATTGAAATAGGAGGATATGCATTTCCGGCGTTACACGTGCCCCACATTGTCTGAGGATGTTCGTGTAACCTAAACAGACTCAGAAAATGTCCCAAAAAAGAAACAGCGGAAATGCTTATGCTCAAAACATCAACAAAATTTAGCATTCGTCTAATTAACCATAAACCAATTTTTAGACGATAATAATTGAGTGGAGACACTTCTAATCTTATTCCACTCTGTCATCTTGCACAAAATAAAACAGGTTGACAACATATTAAAATTCATAGAAAACGTAGAAAATGGTTTAGCTATTCCAAAATCATTAAAATTCGTAACACTATAAGAAATGGAATACTATTTGCAAAATTAATTAGAGTGCATGGTCGTAAGAACAGGTAGATCAAAATACGCAAATAAATAATTACATAGACTACACTTTTGTATAACCTTTTCATAATTAATATTCTCGTCACGAGAATCTATTTAACGCTAAACAAGAAAATAATATACAGCAGATCGAACAAACCATAAATATTGACAGTAGAATTCTTTCAGCTGTCCAGGAAGCAAAACAATTCAGCCTTCCGTACCCGCAAGTACAAAGACTGCCGACAGCGGCACAAGAGCCGAGAGCGGCACAAGAGCCGACAGCGGCTTCGCCTCGCAAGTATTGTTGCGCCCGCCTGTGCGGCACGCTTGATCTCACTCGCCTGTGTAACGTCATTTCCAGAACGTCCGTTTCACTGAATTCTTTCGGAAAAACTCACTCCCGAGTAATCTCAAGGAGTCCATAAACACTATCACAGTGGATAACTCAACACTGTCCATCATCACACGCATGTACTAGCCTGAAACTTAAAACAGCGTCTAAGTACATCGGCAATGACTGGTAAATCACATATTTATGGAATCTTACAGCTACAGTATTTACAAAATCATATTTACATTCCTTAATCTACTGTGACTCAGCTGAAAACTTAAACTAGCAGCTTGGAATTTTCAGTTGATTAGATCATGATTAAATTGATTAAAATTAAATTGATTAATCAAAATTAATTACTTATTAATTACAACTTCTTTAATGACCTCTAGGTCAGGCAAAAGCATAGCAACATGGCACATCCTTAAATCTTACACTCTATATTTACATACTGTACAAATTACCCTTTCTGTGGTATTAATCAATCCTTGGTTGGTACAATTTCAGGTCCACAATGTTCTGTATACCTAATAGCTTTCCAGAGCTTGGATACTCTAAGCATTAAGCGTTTGTGTGAGGTATACCAATGACTTTATATGGTCCATTATAAACAAACTTAAATTTAGAGATTTCATGGTCTATCTCGCTCGATTTCTCATGAGCTTTTACAAGTACTAAGTCTCTGATAGCAAACTTAGCAAAACGCGCTTTAGCGTCATGACGATGTATGCGAGCATCGGCTTTTAGCTTCATTACTTCTCGCAAACGATCTTTTTTCACACCAATACTAATGTCAATCCGTGGAGGGAATTTGATTATCTCTTCCAACTCACTTTCTGCACTATTGTCAATGCCGAGATTCCTCACATTACAGTAGTTCAAATTCATACCTACGTCAATAGCATCCGGCCAGTTAACAATGTGTATAGGCTGGTATTGCCTATGCACACCGTCTCCTGCCTCGTCAAAACTAACTACTATTGTTTTATCTTGTGATGTACATGTCAAAGTTTTGCTTTCGCAGTTAATCACTGCACGGTACTTTAATAGCCAATCTAACCCGATAATTACTTCCGTAGTCAAATCTGGCACGACGACAAACTCTTGTTCAAATCGTGCCCCACATATCTCGAAGTTGACAAAAATCTGTTTTGTGACCGGTTTACTGGCCTTCCCAGTAGCACCGATAATTTTCACTCCTGTTACTGGCATAACTACGATGCCAGGTCTGTCTTTCAGTAACTCAAATATTTTCCCAGATACAGCACTCAATTCTGCACCGGTGTCAATCAACACGTTTAGTTGTACGTCGTGCATATTAACAGACACTACTATCTGTCTACACTTGTCCTCGACTGTTTCTTTATTTTCCCACAGTAAATCCTCATCTATATCCAGGTCATTCCAGAAAAAACCATCCGGCTTTGATCCTAAATCATGCTTATCTGGCGGCTTTTTCAGCCTCTATTCAAATACAGTTTTAATTTCAACAAGTTTTTCCTGAGGCTTAGTCTGTAGCTTCGCCTCCAATACCGAAACCTTTTCCTCTAACTCGTCAACTAGTGTGTGTTGCTTTGCCATCAATTCACTAATTGTCACCATCGTTGATTCCTCTTTAGTCAGATTGATCTCATCTGCTAATCTACCTGGAGAAATGTGCCCAGTAGTATCTGCAATTACTTCCTCTAGATCTGCGCAACCCACACTGTTATCGTCTGACCATATAATGTCAGCTCTAACCTCATACACGCTGTAATCTATGTGCTTTTCTACCAATCGTGTCCGGCTATCACTAAAATTTTCGTAATCTTTCTCCTTAATACTCTCGCAATGTTTAAACTGGAGGTTTGCGTCGGATGGGTCGGCTACTTCTACCACTACGACTTTCGGTAAGGTCTGCCGGTTAGGGTCAGAACTTTCCGTTACTACTTCAACATCTAACTCCTGAGGGACGAAACACGACGAATCTTGCTCGTGCTCCCCATTAACATCAACTGTTTCTGGTAAAGTCTGCCGGTTAGGGCCAGAATTTTCTATCATTTCACAAACACTATCTTCCTGCGGGACGAGACGCGGAAAATCCTGCACGCGCTCCCCATAAACACTTCTCCCATACAGGCCCCTATAATCTCTTAGTTCGTCGTATAAGCGACCGAACTGCCTTAACCAGACCTCATCCCTCTCTGCATCCCCTCGCTCGATGACGGACGTTTTATCCAACATCTGATCTTCTCTCAACACTTGCGAATCATTCGTAAACTCAATCTCTAGTTCCGCTGTGGGTATGACAGCTGCCACTTTATAATCGATTTCTGGATCACTACTTAAATTGTTCTCACTGACAGTGAATGTACTTCCTACTGCCGTGTATACAGCTGATCTACTACTTGTGGGCGCACTCCTTTCTCCTAACACTGGCACACTCTCCCGCCGTTGATTATTCCACAAGGAATTTTCATAACAACGACACCTGGGTTTTCTCCTGTTATTGGGCCGCCAAAATTTTTCCACGCCCGGTCGGCCCCTCACTGGCGCGGCTAATGGTTTCCCTGTCTCGTCCCAGCAGATACTCTCCCCGGATGCTGCTGAGGCGGCTGATCACACCCTCTGGCGTTATTACTATTCTGTGAAGCCCGTATCACGTTAGTATGATACTGGTTTCCGTCATTCCTGTTATTATTTGCATTGTACCGATTGTTATTACGGTCCAAACCATTATTGTTATTGCTGCCATGGTTGCGGTATGCACTATTCCCATGGTTATCGTTGTTGTGGTTGCTGTGGTACCCTTTGTTGTTACCACAGCCTCTACCACTGTCGCGATTATTGCGCCAATTGTCCTCGTCCACAACTCTTTCCAGGAAATCATTGATTGTCCTGTAATTGCTTCCTACGTATCGTTTTGTATCATCTGGAAGCTTCTTGTAGAGTTCCCAGATTATTTCGGATTCCGTGCGGCGATCACGCAAATATTCCAACTTGTCCATCCAGCCCTCACAAAACTCCTTCATCGAACCGCGCGAATTCGCATCGAAAGGCCTCGATACGACAAATTCGCGCAAGACACTTTGCTGTTTTTGCTCTGACCAGTATTCAGCCAGAAACAAATTTTTAAATTCGTCAAAAGTCAGGTTCGTAATGTTGAGGTTTAAGCCCCAACGCTTGGCATCACCAGCCAACACATCAATAATCGCATTAATTTTTCTCTCATTAGTCTATGATCTGGGTAAAACTCTTTCACAATGCTTAATGAAATCCGTCGCGTGTATACCGCCTTTTTTCAAGGGGTCGAACCGCTCCTCTTTCGTCAACAATTCCGAACTATGTGCATAGATTGGCACATAGCTCTGTTTTTCGTCAAGTTTCTTTTCTAACTCCGACACTCTCGTAATTACTTGGCAAGTGGTTGTCGCAAGCGATTCTACTTCCCTTTTTTTCTCTTCGCAAGTATTAGCCTGCTTCGTCACTTTGGTATCTACTTCGGATGCTAAAGCCTTTAAAGTTTCCACCTTCTTTTGATCCTCTTTTTTCACTAATTGAATTTGTTCCGTCACCTTATTCTCGATGATCGGAGCAACTGATTCTCCTACACTTTTCTCGATTCTGCTAATTTCGGAATAAAAACGAGTATTTATGCTCGCAATTTCCGCCTGAACGCCTATCATTTCCTGTTTAAGATTACCGATTTCGGTATTAATCACAACAATATCTTCTTTGATTTTATCAACTTTTGTGTTAACAACTCCAACATTGTTGTTAACAACATTAATAGCTTTCTTCTGACTGTCTAGCTTTCGTTTAATTTTTTCAGACTGAGCTTCTTGCTTGGCCGATTGACTCTTGATTTCGTTAATCAAAACATTCAATAAATCAGCTAAATTCCCGGAAACTACCGGTTTTACTTCCATAGCGGCTTCCTCTTTAATTGTCCCCCCGTATTCATCATCAAGGGATTCACATTTGATTTTCACTTCCGATTCCGAAACATTTTCTAAAGTGTGGAATTCCATTTCTGCTCTTTGTTGCGTTTCGGTGGTCGCGTCTTTCATGCTAGCCGCCTGCCCCTGAACAATGGGTACCGCGGTGCGCGTTTCCCACTGTTGGACCGATTGTTCCTTATCCAAGCCTACCAAATTTTGGTAATTGTTGCCTTCACTCATTTTAATAATTTTCAATTTAAATGCCAAATCTCAATTCTAATTAGGATTACACCCACTACTTATTCTCGCTGACGTAACGACCATTTCGTAACCAGTACTTTGTTATGAGATTTGCACAATGCAAAATTCGTGTCCAGAACAACCTCAAAATTGAAGATTGTCCTGTCACCAGGTCGCCACGTGTAACCTCCCCCTCACTTAATGACAGTGAAAAATTAAACCGCGTGTACCTAATGGAAATTTGGGAAAAGCAATCGTCACCGAAGTTAATCTGTCGGTAAAGAGGGAGGAAAGGGTTACATCTAAATGAAAGGAAAAATGCAAATGAAACTGGTGGAAATTAATTTTGAAAAGGGGTAAAGTTAATAAAGAAAGTAAATGTGCGGCCGTTACATTAACAATTAACTAGCGGTAATTAGATATTTGAGATTTGGGGGAAATTACGGTCGCCAGTCCTATGGACAATTACTATAGTAACTGAAAAAGAAAGGTTATTACACATATAATTAGCACTAGAAGCATGGCAACTGAAGGTTGACATGTGTAGTGTGAAAACTGAAAGTTTGTCAGAAGTAACAAATTTCGCTACACTCTGACTTAATTTAGCAAAAGAATTAATAAAACCAGAAAATCGAAAGTTAATTTAGTGACTGAAGTTAATAGTGAGCTTTCTTTCTGAAGCACATCGAAATTCAGTAAAATACGGCTAGTCTTGGACTACCTCAACAATCATTTCAAAAGCTACTTGAAACTATGCAATTTAGAAATGAGAGATTTAACTTTGATCTTGAATTAAATGATTCTGAACAATTAACAATAGTAAAATTTAGTACGTACCAAGCTGAGCTGCAGTCAAAGGTAAGCTAAAATACAGTAACAAAACTCGCACTCTTAATTTGTGCTTGTGTAATCTCAATATTGTAGCCAGCTATAAATACTTTAACTGAACTTTGAAATTAAAGCAGTGAAATAGAATATTACTTTAATGCTGGCGTTTGAATTTCAATGACACTTGGGTTCATTTCGGAAAAGGAAGGGACCCTGCTTGGTAATGCAATTGGGACAATGAGCAACAAAGATTCATGCTAAGTTGCTGTAATTATAGTTACGAAAATGGTACAGTTTGAAAAGCTGAGGTCTGCCATACAGTTCTAAAACTTTACGTGCTTCCAGTCTTCCTTGTTGGTTGATTGAAGGTTTGAAGCTGTCGATCGAGGAGGTGGCGACAGTCACTCATTGTCGGCCGTCGCTGTTGCAGAAGCTGGATGTTGGCGCGCCTTCTTCTTGACACGGTCACCAGGCGAAACGGGCTCTTGATGTGCGCCAGCTAATGCTTCCCGTCCGCGACACCATGTCAGAAACTATCATAGCAAGTCGAGCGCAATTACATGCTGCCAAACCCCGAAAGCGCGGCAACTCGCGGGAGCTTCACACCACACACCTGCTCAACCGCACTACTCCAGCCAGACTCTCCCTCTGTTCAGCCCGCGCTCCACGCGACAGAGTTAACACTACCAAAGATCCTACACACTTTGATTCTTCACACGACCTATCGATGTCATCGTTCGATAGCAGTTTTCCCTAGGCAAGACCCAGCGTAAAAATACAAATAATATTTACGAAACAAACCAATTTTACATCGACATAAATGCATAAATATATATATACAAATAGTAAAACAATTACAATATATGAAGACACAGAAATGTTATATATTCAGGTAACAAAAATAAGGAAAATAAATTTATAGTACAATAGATTGAAATAGAAGGATATGCATTTCTGGCGTTACAAACTTTATATGATCATTCCATTTTAAATCACTCCTAATGCGTACTCCCATTTAAATTATGGAATTAACTGCTTCCAGTTGCTGACCTGCTATTTTGTAGCTAGATGATAAGGGATCTCTCTTTCTATGTATTTGTAGCACATTACACTTGTCTAAATTGAGATTCAGTTGCCATTCCCTGCACCATGTGGCAATTCGCTGCAGATCCTCCTGCATTTCAGTACAATTTTCCATTGTTACAACCTCTCGATACACCACAGCATCATCTGCAAAAAGCCTCAGTGAACTTCCGAAGTCATCCACAAGGTCATTTATGTATATTGTGAATAGCAACGGTCCTATGACACTCCACTGCGGCACACCTGAAATCACTCTAACTTCGGAAGACTTTTCTCTATTGAGAATGACATGCTGCGTTCTGTTATCTAGGAACTCTTCAATCGAATCACACAATTGGTCTGATGGTCCATATGCTCTTACTTTGTTCATTAAATGACTGTGGGGAACTGTATCAAACGCCTTGCGGAAGTGAAGAAACACGGCATCTACATGTGAAACCGTGTCTATGGCCCACTGAGTCTCGTGGACGAATAGCGCGAGGTGGGTTTCACACAACCGTCTTTTTCGAAACCCATGTTGATTCCTAAACAGTAGATTTCTAGTCTCCAGAATAGTCATTATACTCGAACATAATACGTGTTCCAAAATTCTACAACGTATCGACGTTCTGCACATCTGTTCGACATCCCTTCTTGGAAACGGGGATGACCTGTGCCCTTTTCCAATCCATTGGAACGCTACGCTCTTCTAGAGACCTACGGTACACCTCTGCAAGAAGGGGGCCAAGTTCCTTCTCGTACTCTGTGTAAAATCGAACTGGTATCCCACCAGGTCCAGCGGCCTTTCCTCTTTTGAGCGATTTTAATTGTTTCTCTATCCCTCTGTCGTCTAATTCGATATCTACCATTTTGTCATCTGTGCGACAATCTAGAGAGGGAACTACAATGCAGTCTTCCTCTGTGAAAAAGCTTTGGAAAAAGACATTTAGTATTTCGGCCTTTAGTCTGTCATCCTCTGTTTCAGTACCATTTTGGTCACAGAGTGTCTGGACATTTCGTTTTGATCCACCTACCGCTTTGACATAAGACCAAAATTTCTTAGGATTTCCCGCCAAGTCTGAACATAGAACTTTACTTTCGAATTCATTCAACGCCTCTCGCATAGCCCTCCTCACACTACATTTCTCTTCGCGTAATTTTTGTTTGTCTGCAAGGCTTTGGTTATGTTTATGTTTGCTGTGAACTTCCCTTTGCTTCCGCAGCAGTTTTCTAACTCAGTTGTTGTACCACGGTGGCTCTTTTCCATCTATTACGATCTTGCTTGGCACATACTCATTTAACGCATATTGTACGATGGTTCTGAACTTTGTCCACTGATCCTCAACACTATCTGATCTGTACTTGAGACAAAACGTTTGTGTTAAACCGTCAAGTACTCTGAAATCTGCTTTTTGTCACGTTAGATAAAAAGAAAAATCTTCCTACCTTTTTTAATATTTCTATTTACGGCTGAAGTCATCGATGCAGTAACCACTTTATCATCGCTGATTACCTGTCCTGCATTAACTGTTTCAAATAGTTCGGGTCTGTTTGTCACCAGAAGGTCTAATATGTTATCGCCATGAGTCGGTTCTCTGTTTAACTGCTCAAGGTAGTTTTTAGATAAAACACTTAAAAAAATTTTACTGGATCCTTTGTCCCTGCCATCCGTTATGAACGTTTGAGTCTCCCAGTCTATATCCGGCAAATTAAAATCTCCACCCAGAACTATAACATGGTGGGGAAATCTACTCGAAATATTTTCCAATTTATCCTTTAGGTGCTCAGCCACAACAGCTGCTGAGCCAGGGGGCCTATAGAGACATCCAATTACCATGTCTGAGCCTGCTTTAACCGTGACCTTCACCCAAATTATTTCACAACTGACAGCTCTGCAAATTGCAGCTTGTATTTAGCCAGCAGTATGTGGCATCTAGATAAGATAATACTGACCTAGTGCAACAGTTTTGTGAATCCTAGCAACAGAAGAAACGAGGTAACGCTCCCTGCTGGCTGTATGATGGAGGTATTCTTACCTCCATGGGCATTTTTCTGTTTACTCCATCTCGCTTACACATTCTATCTGCACTGTTCGCTAGGCAGTTCATAACAACAGTATGTGAATATATCTCGTTTGTAACATATAATGTTCTTTATAAATTTTATTTTGAGTGTTGTAAAGGAACATAACATGTTATTTACATTTCATCTATTCAAATAAAATACGGAAATTTGAAGAAAATAAGTTATTTACGTCCAAAATAAACTGATGAAAACAACATTTTAGAATGTACTTTGTCATTTAGATTCCAACTACATATACAAACTATGATCGAATACATTTACTCCAGAGTACCCCAGGCCAGCAGTGGGCTGGACACCCAAGCAATGGGGATCATCAATCATCAAATCGCTGCTGTCTGAGCTCTGACCCTTCAATTAAAGACGAGAGGACCAGATGCAAGAAGGACAGCTATCTGGACTTTGGATGGGCTTCGAAAAAACCCGGACCGCAAATAAAGAGAGTAATATCAAGAAAAAGCCCTCTTGGTTTACTTCAGATGGCTCCAAAGGTTTTTGGACTTTTTGAGAATGAATTTAGTATTTAAATTAATTCCAATTGCTTTGTTAAATAATAAAATACCTGAAATGGAAAGCCAGTAAAATTTTAATATGAATTATTCTTTGTGAGAATGAATTAAATATTTTTCTTACATGCATCTTTTATAAAAAAATTAATTTATTTTCATACATCCACCTTTTGTACGAAAAAAATAATTATTTTATAAGCGAATATGATAAGAAAAAATATTCATTTTTATTAATTTTTCTAAGCAATTTATTACAAAATATACGTTTTTAATGAAATTGGATTTAGACCTGAGAAAGTGGATAATAGTAGAATGATTTGGTAGGTTCTAGGTAACTTGGCTCAGTCCTGGAGTGAACCAGGATTGAGCCCAATGAGCTAGAACCTACCAAATCAACCTACTAAAACAGACGTTCAGTATCAAGTACAGTCAATCCCAGTAGTTAACTTTCTTTCTGAACCATGCTAGTACTGCGTAAAACTTTGAATTATAGGCTGGCAATCATTTTCTTTTACGTAATTACAGTTTACTTGATTACTAATAAAAGCCTGCTTCGATTCCCTTTTTTTTTACTGTTGTTTGTTCTCAACGCCTGTCTTTCTAGAATCGAAAAACGGACCAACACCTTTTCATTGCACATAGTCATGATGACAAAAAATCCTTTCACAGATGTAGCATTATCGGTAGGGCAAACTCCACAAATTTCGTAGTATGGCTAATTTTGCAGTACCATACATATCTTTTCACTACAAAATTGTATGAGCTGATTTCAAGTACGAACATTGCACCACAGGTGGCAGCACATATCAGCATTGTGTGGTAGAGGAAACAGCTACTGGAGTGCATTCTTGTGGCTGTAGTAGAACTTTTTCCAGTGTGGTTGAGAATATTTTCAGTGCAGCACGTGTTCGATAACAGCTTTCCGATTTTTTATCGATATTGCCGATATAATCTGAAGTGTATGTATAAGACTTTTATTGATGGATTCTTCACATTTCTCTGTTTAATTTAAGGTCTTGTTCGCCATTTGACACCAACAGTTTGCTCCCAATTCAGTGTTGCCAGAGCTGATTTTCTTAATGGTTTGGTGCCACTGGTGGGAGCATAAAGCAGTTCGAGTAGTGCGTGAATCAAATGAAAGAACGTATTATACATAGTTTTATGCCGAATTAAAGTGCTTTCATGATTTGAATGCAACACTGACATTAGTAAAGGAAGGCTTAAGGTATTTATCGATTTAATTTTTTACAGATGTCTAAACCTAAAGGCAAATATGGAGAACAGTACAGCAGAAAGGATTTGGAAGGAGCTGTACGAAGGCTGTTAAAGGATGGATGGCCAGTTTAGAGTTTCAGTAAAGATTTTGGCATACCTTACAATGTCCTAAAGGATAAATTAAGAGCTTGCGCCGATCCTGCGGACTGTGCTCTCATGGAAAAGGGTGCCCTTTTTTTTAACAAACGGAGAGGAAACTAAATTGTTGAAGTATGCAACTGAAATGCAATGACTGGGTTTCGGATTGTCGGCGAGTGATATTCGTTATTTCGCTCACAAATTAGCATCAAAGAGACCTCAAGGGAATCCATTTTGGGAAGAAAGAGACAGTGTAGGATGAGACTGGTGGAGTTCATTTAAGGAACCATATGGCTTAAGGTTAAATCTGCCAGAAAATCTATCATATCATAGGGTCGCAACTTGGAATCATTCTAATTTGATCGATTTTTATGATGTGCTAAGTAATGGGTATGAGAATACAGGGCTCGGGACGAAGCCAAGTCTAATTTGGAATCTAGATGAAACGGGATTTTCAATGGTGAATAAGCCGAGCAAAATTTTGTCACCGAAAGCAGTGAAGAGTGTCCACCAGCAGACAACTGCTGAAAAGGAGGACACAGTTGTCATTGCTGCCAATTCCATGGGACAAACAGTGCCTCCTATGTTTATTTTCAAGGGAATTCGTGTCACCGATAGCTTGAAGGAAAATGCTCCTCCATTGAGCCAGGTAGCAGTGTCAGAAAATGGCTGGATAACTTTGGAAATTTCCTTAGAGTTCTTGAAGCATTTCATTTACCACATTCCTCCCACTCGTCCTGTTCTGCTACTGAAGGACTCACATTCTAGCCACGTCTCTCCAGAAGCTCTAAAATTCAGACAAGAAAATGGCATTATTTTTATTACCTTTCCAACACACACCACTTAGATCTTACAGCTGCGTGATGCGTCCATGTATGGTCCTCTAAAAATGGCTTGGAAAGGGAATGTGAGAGACTTCATGAAAACTTGTGGTTACAAGGCTACAAGGACGGATATTTACCATCTGTTCAAGAAGTCCATGGACGAAACTATAACTCCAGCCACCATCAAGAGCAGTTTTTCTAAAACTGGATTTTTTCCGTGAATAGAGGTGTCATTCCAGATATTGCTTTGAAGGATTCCCAAGTTCATGAGACTTTTAATGCTGGGCAAGTAGAGCTACATGAAAGAACAGTAGATGGATCCGTACTAGCAGAGCAAAAAGAAGCTGTTGATAATGTTCCATCTGAGATAGAAGCGTCAACGTATCAAACTGAAAATATCCAGGAGGAAAGTAACACGCCTCTTCCAAAATCCATAAAATCATGGACAAAGAGGAAACATGCAGCTACATTAACCAGAGTTATTGCTGATGAAGGCATGTTGCTTGCAATAGGCCTAAGGACCCCTGAAGAAAGGGAAGCAGAGAGAGAAAATTCCAAATCAAAGGGGAATGTTCCAGCAGAGAGGCAACAAGGAAAAGCAAGCACCTCAAAAGATAGAATAGGAAAACAGCAAGTGTGTGCACAAGTAGTTCCTTCAACAAGACGATGTAAGCCTGTACAGAGAAGATTAATAAGAAATGTAGGAATGGATGACATTATTTTTTCATCGTGTGGTGGAAAATATGAAGATGATAATGATGGCCAAGAGTGGATTTGTAGTTTGAAGTGTGAGTCCTGGTTTCATCGGTCTTGCCAAAGACTGAAGGTGAACTGTGCTCAGTTCACATGCCATTTATGCACTGAGCCTGATTCTGAATAACTTGAATCACATTTCCGATTTTAAGAACTAACTTCAATTACATTTTGGATTTTAAGATTTTGTTATGATTGCAGTAATTTATTTTGTTTGTTTCATTATTAATTTTTATGTTAAAATATGTAATTAACTAACCATATTATCTTTGATTAGATTACTTATAATAATTTATTAATAGTAAATACAGTAAATGTTAAGTGTGTAATGTGTTTGGTTACATTAAATCATGTGTTGATGACATAAAAGTATTGCTTTTAGAATTATGACTGCTACTGCGAAATTACCTGAGTAGTGTTGCAAAATTACCCGAGTGCTTATTATTAATAAAGTGAATTAGCACTATTTTAAGAAAGCTTTTTTGCATCTGAAATTTAACTTTCAACATTTAACATTTATACCAACGAATTATACCACTTTTACTTATCATTTGACACAACAATTCCATTTTTAATATATTTCTTTTAACTGATAGACGCAAAAAACCTTGATACTGCGAAAGTAGGCGAGTTTGCCCTATATTACTAATTTAATAGCAGCTGGAAGTGTTATGAGTGACTATTCCCATGAAAGGACTATTTGTTCTGTTGGGGAAAAGTGTTATATATCGTGCAATGTGACGATATTTGATAGCTTCTTACACAGTAAAACACAGACCATAGCATATGTACTAAGCGCAAAACAAACATATTACGAGCAATGAATATCCATTGGCACGAACTTCCTGTAATTCAATAAAACAAATAATAGCAAATATTATGGGAGTTTAGAAAGTAAACTGTAATTTACATTCAGTATTAAATAGACACAAAAACTGTAGTTGATCAAAGCAAACAGAGGCATACTGGAAAACATCATGAAACCCGATAGCAGTTACCAAAATGGGTATACAGATAGTGTCATAATACAGCAATTGGCTTAAGCAGCATAGCAAGCATACGTAAATGATCATATTCAGATGATGAGCCTGTCACAAAGACATCAGGAACTAAAAGACAGAACAAATGAGACAGATAATGTTGAAGATAGTGGTTATGCAAATGAATTGGTTGATATGTTCAGTTCGCCACAAACAGAGGAAGAACCTATCAAGAAACATGAGGTAGAATCAGAACATGAAGGTCTACTACATCTACATCTACATCTACATCCATACTCCGCAAGCCACCTGACGGTGTGTTGCGGGGGGGTACTTTGAGTACCTCTATCGATTCTCACTTCAATTCCAGTCTCGTATTGTTCGTGGAAAGAAAGATTGTCATATGCCCCTGTGTATGCTCTAATCTCTCTGATTTAGTCCTCATGGTCTCTTCACTAGATATACATAGAAGGGAGCAGTATACTGGTTGACTCCTCATTGAAGATATGTTCTCGAAACTTCAACAAAAACTTCCAATGAATCTCAGTCTGGCATCTGCTTCACCGACGATCAACTTTACATGATCATTCCATTTTAAATCACTCCTAATGTCTACTCCCACATAATTTATGGAATTGAATGCTTTCAGTTGCTGACTTGCTATGTTGTAGCTAAATGATAAAGGATCTTTCTTTTTATGTATTCGCAACACATTACACTTGCCTACATTGAGATTCAGTTGCCATTCCCTGGACCATGCGTCAATTTTTCATTGTTACAACCTCTAGATATACTACAGCATCATCCGCAAAAAGCCTCAGTGAACTTCCGATGTTATCCACAAGGTCGCTTATGTATATTGTGAAAAGCAACGGTGCTACGACACTCCCCTGCGGCACACCTGAAATCACTCTAACTTCGGAAGACTTCTCTCCATTGAGAATGACATGCTGCGTTCTGTTATCTAGGAACTCTTCAATCCAATCACACAATTAGTCTCATAGTCCATATGCTCTTACTTTGTTCATTAAACGACTGTGGGGAACTGTATCAAACGCCTTGCGGAAATCAAGAAACGCGGCATATACCTGGGAACCCGTGTCTATGGCCCACTGAGTCTCGTGGACGAATAGAGCGAGGTGGGTTTCACACGACCGTCTTTTTCGAAACCCATGCTGATTCCTACAGAGTAGATTTCTAGTCTCCAGAAAAGTCATTATACTCGAACATAATACGTGTTCCAAAATTCTACAACTGATCGACGTTAGAGATATAGGTCTATAGTACTGTACATCTGTTCGACATCCCTTCTTGAAAACGGGGATGACCTGTGCCCTTTTCCAATCCTTTGGAACGCTACGCTCTTCTAGAGACCTACGTTACACCACTGCAAGAAGGGGGGCGAGTTCCTTCAGTACTCTGTGTAAAATCGAACTAGTGTATCATCAGGTCCAGCGGCCTTTCCTCTTTCGAGCGATTTTAATTGTTTTTCTATGCCTTTGTTATCTATTTCGATATCTACCATTTTGTCATCTGTGCGACAATCTAGAGAGGGAACTACAGTGCAGTCTTCCTCTGTGAAAAAGCTTTGGAAAAAGACATTTAGTATTTCGGCCTTTAGTCTGTCATCCTCTGTTTCAGTACCATTTTGGTCACAGAGTGTCTGGACATTTTGTTTTGATCCACCTACCGCTTTGACATAAGACCAAAATTTCTTACGATTTTCTGCCAAGTCAGTACGTAGAACTTTACTTTCGAATTCATTCAACGCCTCTCGCATAGCCCTCCTCACACTACATTTCTCTTCGCGTAATTTTTGTTTGTCTGCAAGGCTTTGGTTATGTTTATGTTTGCTGTGAACTTCCCTTTGCTTCCGCAGCAGTTTTCTAACTCAGTTGTTGTACCACGGTGGCTCTTTTCCATCTATTACGATCTTGCTTGGCACATACTCATTTAACGCATATTGTACGATGGTTTTGAACTTTCTACACCGATCCCCGACACTATCTGATCTGTACTTGAGACAAAACGTTTGTGTTAAACCGTCAAGTACTCTGAAATCTGCTTTTTGTCACTTTTGCTAAACAGAAAACTCTTCCTACCTTTTTTAATATTTCTATTTACGGCTGAAATCATCGATGCAGTAACCGCTTTATGATCGCTGATTCCCTGTTCTGCGTTAACTGTTTCAAATAGTTCGGGTCTGTTTGTCACCAGAAGGTCTATTATATTATCGCCATGAGTCGGTTCTCTGTTTAACTGCTCAAGGTGGTTTTCAGATAATGCACTTAAAAACATTTTACTGGATCCTTTGTCCCTGCCTCCCGTTATAAACGTTTGAGTCTCCCAGCATATATCTGGCAAATTAAAATCTCCACCCAGAACTATAACATGGTCGGGACGTCTACTCGAAATATTTTCCAATTTATCCTTCAGGTGCTCTGCCACAACAGCTGCTGAGCCAGGGTACCTATAGAGACATCCAACTACCATGTCTGAGCCTGCTTTAACCGTGACCATCACCCAAATTATTTCACAATTCGGATCTCCGTCAATTTCCTTCGATACTATTGCACTTTTTATCGCTATAAACACGCCTATCCCTTCACTGTCTAGTCTGTCGCTGAGTTTAGAATTTAATTACTGTTTACATCTGGTTTCAGCCAACTTTCTGTCCCTAGCACTATGTGGGCATTATGACCGTTTATTAATGAGAGCAGTTCTGGGACCTTTCTATAGACACTCCTGCAGTTTACTATTACCACATTAATATTGTTACTCCCTGTTGCGTTTTGCCTGCTACTACCTAGTCGCATCTCAGGAGGCGTCTTGTCGGGCCTAGGAAGGGAATTCTCTAACCTAAAAAACCCACATGTGCACTCCACACGTACTCCGCTACCCCTGTAGCCGCTATCTGCATGTAGTACACGCCTGACTTATTCAGGAGGACCCTACATATCTCCACCCGATAGCGGAGGTCGACAAATTTGCACACCAGATCTCTGCAGAATCGTCTTATCTGCTGCTTTAAGCCTTCCACTCGGCTCCAAACCAGAGGACCGCGATCGGTTCTGGGAACGATACTACATATAGTTAGCTCAGATTCCACCCCGTGAGCGAGGCTTTCTGCCTTCACCAACTCCGCCAACCACCTGTATGAACTGAGGATGACCTCTGAACCCAGACGGCAGGAGTCATTGGTGCCGACATGAGCAACGATTTGCAGTCTGTTGCACCCAGTGCTCTCTATCGCCGCCGGCAGGGCTTCCTCCACATCTCGGATGAGACTCCCTGGCAAGCAGACAGAGTGAATACTGGCCTTCTTCCCTGACCTTTCCGCTATTTCCCTAAGGGGCTCCATCACCTGCCTAACATTGGAGCTCCCAATCACTAATAAACTCCTCCCCCCGTGTCCCTGCTCGGACCTTGGTGAAGGAGCGGCCACATGTCCACTCACAGGCAGAGTGTGCGATGCCACACGGCCAGCCTCCACATTGACCCTCCACCTCGTGCGCCGCGAACGCCACCAAACTCACCACTCCCGTGGGGAGCGGGTGGCCTAACCGCGCCCGGTAACCGTGAAGATGTCTCGACAACAGGGACCGTGGGTGAAGCACCTGGGGTGTACCACGCAATGCGCCAGACTCCCCACTGCCGCTACACTCCGAGGCAGCAGCCTGAAGACGTCTGACTGCGGCCATCAACACGTTCAGCTGTTTGCGAACAGTGGCCAGCTCCTCCTGCGTCCGTACACGGCATTCACACATTGTATCCATCCTGAGAAATCAACATTGTACTGTAGAGATTTAATCAATTTTTAACTAGACTGCTAATTCACTAAAGGCGGCTGATAGTTGACTAAACTGTGGTTACTAGACACTTCTTGTTGAAAACAATGAAAATAAGCACTACCTGTCTCCAAAACAAACATCAGCACTACTGGCGTTACAGCTGACTAAAGGGACTCTCTCTGACTGTATTCAAAACAAACACGAAATCTATGGAACACTATTACTAGTACTCGAAAATTAAAGCTTCCTAAAAGCAACAACACACGGAAAAAGAAGTGACAAGTAAGAAAAATACAGTTAATACTTAAATTAACGTAGCTCGTTGCACAGCAGATGTGAAGCAGACGGCAGTTACCACGACACGAATAGATACGGTAGAGCAAGACAGTGAAAAATCTTTGAGGATGAATGATACGATAAAATTTTATCCACACAAATTAAAGCACAAGGTCGAAGGATTAGTAGTCAAATTAAGGCACTAGTTAGTGGTCTTGATGACCAATTCAAAACACAAAGTAGTAATATTGATAACCAACTCAAAGCATAAATTAGTGGTCTTAAGAATCAACTGAAAAGAAAAGTAAGTGTTATTAGTAAGCTTAATAATCAGCTGAAAATGCAAGCTGATACCATTAAAACACAGAGCGCTAAAATCAGTGAACAGATCGAAAAGTTAGGCGTTTTGAGTACTGCAGTCAAAGACATGAAACATGAAATAAATAGCATTAATACCAATGTGGCCGTTATACAGGGCATATCAATGATATCGACGAGAAGTTCGATTTAGAAGTCATAATAATCCAAGGAATGGTAGAACTTTTAATAGTAACGAAAATGGACAAAAAAGTTTTCGGTCTGAAAACCGAAATGTTTAACAAATGTAGAAATGAAATCTCACATTTGAGAAAGACAGTAGTTGATTCTCAGAAATAAATATGCCAATAGGTAAATATTTGTGAAAAAAAGTGTAATCAAAGCACTTCACATATTCAAGGCAGGATCTGTGACCTTGAAAAGGAAATAAGAGACTAGTCCAGTTATGTCAGTCACAGGATGCCTCATAACAAACTGTTAGAGGGTGAAGAAAGCTTTGATCCTGTCAAAAGATATACTGGCTGGCATCCACTGGATTTTCTGAAAAGTTGTGAAAGGAGTTTTCCTGACTATTTGACAGATCAGGAAAAGAATAACATAGTTATCAGTACATTAACAGGTGATGCTAAACGATGGGGACCAAATTTGAACACTGATCAGATGACACTTAACGTATTTTTTTAAAAAAAATTACCGAGGAATACTGGTCAGAACAAAAATAAGATTATCTATGGCGAGAATTAATAATGGCTTGATTATATGACAATAGAGACAGAAACTGAAAGATTACTGTGAATCATGCCATCGAAAACTAAGATGTAATCCGAGATTATTTTGGAGCTGTGGACAAAGATGCCAAAGGGATACGTAGGAAGCAAACGTAAAAGCTTTTCTGCGTTTTTAGAAAGAATAAAGGATGAAGATAATTGACAAAGTAATCGTGATTACCGCCATAATGATACCATTAGTGCTAATCACAATGACAACGAACAAAATGACGGCGATAGGTATCTCGTTAATGTCGTTCAACAAGGTAGGAGCAGAGGTCGAAGTAATTCAGCCCCTCACAGAAGAGGATTTGCACCGCGACATTACCACGACAGCAGCAACACGGAAAACTGAAGACCGCGTATATTGCGAGCCAAATGAACACGTACAGATTTTCACAGCCAAAACGTAAGAGCAAACACTGGCATAGACGTAATGAATCTAACACTGCAAAGCACCACACAGCGACAGATGTGCTCAGGAATGAGTAGCGACAGGCAGGCGATGAAACGTATACTATCACACGGAAAAGAAGAACACGTCAGGCCGACCAGGTGTTCGTATTGAAGCTGTAGTTACGTCTGTAGAACAGAGTGAGGACGTTGCAGTAGAATCCAATGAACGTGATTCGGCAAATAACGACACCGGGACAACAGAAAACGTGAACATGTTCCTAGGCGAGTAAGAAAGCGCCGACGACATTTTAATAACGATAATATTCGTGAAAATGAGTTGACAAGGATTACTGATCTGTTCTGAGGGCGAAAGCAGTGCGAGTTGGAGTATTTCCAAAGGAATTAGGGGTCCAAAAGGTCAGGTGATAGTGAAAGGAGAAAAAGGGACGTCGAGAGAGGACATGGCCCAATAGTGAGAAAAGAAATAAGGTTGCAAAGAGGAGAATCGAAGTTGATGAAATTCCTCAGCGTTCCTGACGAAGCATTCCTGACAAACGAAACGCCAGCAGAACAAACTGTTCTCAGAGCACCGGAAGAAATAGATATAAACAATTGTTTACGAATTACTTGAGTTCACGAAGAATACACAAAATACGAAGTAAAGATAGTCGTCATTAGAACTGAGTAAATGACAGTCCATGCGAAGAGCCTGCTGTGAAAGATAGAAAACTAATAACATTAGGAGGAAGCCGTGACCCTGAGTACTTATGTACCACAAAGGATTGGATGAGGGAATTAACATGTGTGTAAGGAATGTTTTTTCTGTTAGAACTACGAAGTGATCCAGAATGGTCAAATATAGAAGACAATTCGGATGAAGAATATATTGAAGTAACAGAAGTCGAGGAAGGTGACGAAATGTTGTTTTGTACCGCCAGACGAAGTAACTTCAAAACAAGGACCGAAAGTAAACACAGAAACAAGATAGAAAGAACCTCTGGATTATACGATACCTAACCAACATGTTATTGCAAGTCATAAAAGACTCTCCAATCCGAAAACTGGAAAAACCTTCATACAGACATTATTTGCAGGTGAACAACATATCTTGGAATTATCTTATGGTCGACCAAGATTTGTTATGGGAGGAACGAAATAACGCAGACCGAAGAACAATTAAACAAACCATCATCCCTGTCGAAATTTATGACATTACGCTACAAGTTCTGTTAGACAATTGGTCACAAGTCATGGTCATGTCCCAGTCATTTTCTGAGTAGATTTCAGACAAACCTGGATTAATAATGATGTCCGTAAATGGCGTCAAAGTCTTAGGGGTTACTCTAATACCAGTAAGCCAATTGAAACTCAAATACTAGCAGATTTCAAATTCAAGGACGAAAATATGAACATGATATCCTGGTCGTTCCAGATTTGAATGCCAGAATGATTTAGGGGATCGATTGGCTGGATAAATAAGAAGTGGTTATTCGCTACAGTAACAAAGTTGTCCAAATTACAAATAAATGCTATAATTTGGAAGTAGGGTCTGAAGAAACTCAAATTTCACAAGATGCTAAATTTGAGTCATTGCAATTAGAAATTGACCCTGAAAATGAACACTTTGCATGAACACTTCGCATAATTCGAAGAAATCATTTGCAAATGTTATAACTCATCATGACTATTTGTATTCATTCCATCAGAACTGCAGCACACCTGATTCCAGAGTCCAATCAACATCACCAATGCACAGCTGCAACTGCCTCGTGACTCAACAACAGACTATACAGTACTGGTATACAACAATCAACAACATAGATACCATAGCTTGCAGCTCCCAGATATTTGAATAAACCGATATTTGCATTTAAAAGACGTATGTATAGCATCTTTAGAAAAGATGCAAATGTATTTTACATCTTATAAAAGCCATGATTAGAGGAAACAATAAGTGTTATATTAATATTGTACTGCATGGGTGATTACTTTACACTGTGTAGTATCATAAACTACAATACTTAGCAATTATGACAGAGGTCACCTTGAACCTTCTCACCATTACAGTATTAACAAAGATACATCACACATGCATGAACATAGCATAATATGATGGACTTCAAAAAGTAGAACTTGTTAATCTATTTGTCATTTCAAAGATGAATTAGTCAGAAGAATTTCTTCTAGTATTTCAATACAAAGCAAAAGGAATAACATCAGCACTAGGCACTGACATTAAGTCAGGATCATATATTTTAAGTCAAGTATGACACATTATCATCCACCACATGAAATGGAGGATTCGATCAAAATAGACATCATTAATAAATCAAAATCATTATAGGCGAGCAACATACACAAAATGTGGAAGAAACGCCCTAATAGTTTAGCATTGAGTCTTTTAAATGTAATAGGCACTTGAGTTCTGAAGTACTCTCACAATATAATTTTCTCTTGTTAGTGATCGAATAGCATAGCAGCCTAACCTTCTATTTTAATGAACATTACTTTGTGAATAAGAGCTGATCATTTTTAGCTGCTACAGGAGCGGTTTTAGTTTATATTTTGTCTGGCCAGTAATACTATCCTCAAGAAATAGAGGTTTTGTAGATAATCAATGTCACGAAAGTTTATACTGTGTGAAGCAATATATCCTCATTAAACGCAAAGGGCGATAGTCACTACCTTTTTCATACACATCTAATCACATTTAATCTCAACACAGGTCCACTTCATCAAAATATAGTCACACACTACTATAATAACCCGCCAAGTGATCTACACAGCACACCACTGTCCATCACAGAAAATGCCAACGCTTATTATTGGCACTCTCTAACTTTATAACCAGCTTTTGGTAAAAATATCTACTTTGTCACTACTTAATATAATTCTTAGTTTACTGATGGTCACCCCAAAGCAATGGTGCACACTCAGCCTATCTCATATATGCAGCACAACTCCTGCTACAACATTACTACACTCCAATCCTCAACTGACTCTGACAACATCACTCTCATGGTGCACTCGGTGCTTGATGATCGATTCTTTACCTACCCTCGACTGAGTGAACAAATATACACTCCTGGAAATGGAAAAAAGAACACATTGACACCGGTGTGTCAGACCCACCATACTTGCTCCGGACACTGCGAGAGGGCTGTACAAGCAATGATCTCACGCACGGCACAGCGGACACACCAGGAACCGCGGTGTTGGCCGTCGAATGGCGCTAGCTGCGCAGCATTTGTGCACCGCCGCCGTCAGTGTCAGCCAGTTTGCAGTGGCATACGGAGCTCCATCGCAGTCTTTAACACTGGTAGCATGCCGCGACAGCGTGGACGTGAACCGTATGTGCAGTTGACGGACTTTGAGCGAGGGCGTATAGTGGGCATGCGGGAGGCCGGGTGGACGTACCGCCGAATTGCTCCACACGTGGGGCGTGAGGTCTCCACAGTACATCGATGTTGTCGCCAGTGGTCGGCGGAAGGTGCACGTGCCCGTCGACCTGGGACCGGACCGCAGCAACGCACGGATGCACGCCAAGACCGTAGGATCCTACGCAGTGCCGTAGCGGACCGCACCGCCACTTCCCAGCAAATTAGGGACACTTTTGCTCCTGGGGTATCGGCGAGGACCATTCGCAACCGTCTCCATGAAGCTGGGCTACGGTCCCGCACACCGTTAGGCCGTCTTCCGCTCACGCCCCAACATCGTGCAGCCCGCCTCCAGTGGTGTCGCGACAGGCGTGAATGGAGGGACGAATGGAGACGTGTCGTCTTCAGCGATCAGAGTCGCTTCTGCCTTGGTGCCAATGATGGTCGTATGCGTGTTTGGCGCCGTGCAGGTGAGCGCCACAATCAGGACTGCATACGACCGAGGCACACAGGGCCAACACCCGGCATCATGGTGTGGGGAGCGATCTCCTACACTGGCCGTACACCACTGGTGATCGTCGAGGGGACACTGAATAGTGCACGGTAAATCCAAACCGTCATCGAACCCATCGTTCTACCATTCCTAGACCGGCAAGGGAACTTGCTGTTCCAACAGGACAATGCACGTCCGCATGTATCCCGTGCCACCCAACGTGCTCTAGAAGGTGTAAGTCAACTACACTGGCCAGCAAGATCTCCGGATCTGTCCCCCATTGAGCATGTTTGGGACTGGATGAAGCGTCGTCTCACGCGGTCTGCACGTCCAGCACGAACGCTGGTCCAACTGAGGCGCCAGGTGGAAATGGCATGGCAAGCCGTTCCACAGGACTACATCCAGCATCTCTACGATCGTCTCCATGGGAGAATAGCAGCCTGCATTGCTGCGAAAGGTGGATATACACTGTACTAGTGCCGACATTGTGCATGCTCTGTTGCCTGTGTCTATGTGCCTGTGGTTCTGTCAGTGTGATCATGTGATGTATCTGACCCCAGGAATGTGTCAATAAAGTTTCCCCTTCCTGGGACAATGAATTCACGGTGTTCTTATTTCAATTTCCAGGAGTGTAGTTATTTCTGTGTAAGGGACTGTGGATCCCTTACTGTTTGAACCCATCATCAACATCCAACATATACCAAAGGATCTCTACCAATTAAAATATTTCTTAGTTGAATATAGTTACATCAAACTGAATACATCTACAAAGGACATGAGAAAAGTGAGAGAGACATACCGATAACTAATGAGACAAAAAGACAGAAACATTGTCGAACTAAAACACAAGAATAACGACTGGCAATTGGTATGGAAAAACATTTGCAGCCAAGATTTGCCAACACATATGATAGCATTGTGGTGTTTTCTTGTCAAATGCAAAATGAACACACTCAAAACTGCTCAGAATAAATCTTGCATACATGTCAATGTGTATGAAGTACAATTTGATAGATACAAAAGATGCAAAAACGTCAAAGAAAAATAGGCTGTTGCCAGGGCCATATTCATGATGTGTGACATCCCTGTGCTGTAATTTATTTTATACCCCTCCTAAACTTCAGTATTGCTGTTCATTTGCAGACTACCAAAAATAAAACTGCATATCGATTACATTCAGTTTTAAACTTTATTCAGGTATTTAAATAACGTTTAACACTAAGCACCAAGTTAAATATTCGAGAATAATAAAATGGCTGCAACAGTTCAGTATTCACTTTTACTCAAAAATTAACACAGAAACGTCAAACTTGGACGTAATATGCGAAGAAAATACAAAAAAATCTCTAGAATTTAGTACCCTATACCAAAATCACTTCACTTACTTGCGAAATTTAGTCAGTCTGCCATACATGATACAATACTATTTAACTGACTTTTTTCACAATTTATCAGACTTAGAGAAATAATTCCCTTCTCACTTTTTCATCTATGGACTCATTTATCACTGCTTCAAAATCCAGACTGACCATTGTGCCTGATTCTATGGGTAGTACTCGAAGACTGGACAGCTGTTCTTCATTCTCTGCTGTCTGTAGATAGTTCCTAACCCGTTTCAAAACGGAAAATGAACTTTCAGCAGAACAGATTCTTGCTGGAGTTCAGTTACAAATAAATCTTCAGTGCTGTTTACACATTTGGAGAGACATCAAATATTGTTATTGAAATTAACATTCTGCAGAGAAATGGACGAGAGGACATCTTGTCACCATCTTTTCTTTTTTTATAGACAAGTGGTTGCTTTTAAAATGTCACATTTTTCACCAAAGTTTTTCTCTACACCTAAATTATAAATTGCAGTAAGTTTCTCTGCAGCAGTACAAATTTGAACAGCTTCTATAGTAGATCAATGATATTAGGGAGAAATGAAAATCTTAAGTTATATTTTCTGTAGACATTAACTCTCTTCTGTAACTCGACCTGAAAAGTTTTTCTACTCTAAGACTACAATGTTTTCATTTTTCTCCAGATCTCGACACAATTTGCTACTGTTTCTTTTCTGGACTTTGCGTTCTTTTTCTGTGTCAGATGATTCATCAAAGAATCTTTTGCGTTTAGTTTGATCCTTTTTGATTCTGAGTAGCTGAATGAGGTGATACTGATTCTGAATTCCTCATCTTCATAAGTTTCTTTTCAGCTGACTCCTTGTAAACTGAAAAAGGAATCTGAAGCTGGGCTAAAAACATTACAAGAGATTAATCGTTTCAACAGGAGCAGAAATATCTATGTCCTAAGCTTTCGGTTTTTTCATTGCATTGCCAAAATGTTGTAGAATACAATCCCACACTGATGTCATGAAAGTTACCTCAATACTTGCTAAGAAGACCTTCACCTTCACATCTAACTTTACCACTCTCATTTAATGAAATTATTCGTAAAGTAAAAAATACTCCTTTCCACTCTGCATTCAAACTTTTACACACATCCTCACACACACACACACACACACACACACACACACACACACACACACACACTATCGAGTTTTAGACAGTTACTTCTGTGTCACGTTCGCAGAACCCAAAAATGTTTCCAAGATATTCCAACGTCCTGTAGAATCCACAAAGAAGTTGTGTAAACCTTGAATTAACTTAAAAAAACCGTATTGCAACTGTGGAGCGCTGTGCAGACCATGAGCCAACTAGACTCAGAGAATGAGCTGAACAATACCGAATATGTTGACTGTGTAATAGTGTTATCAGCCTCTACAGTTGTTAAATTTCAGTCGATGTAGTTCTAAGAAATTCAAATCTGCTTCAGAAATCTCTATCCATAGTGCCCTACATTTTATATAAAACCAGTGACTTGGACTATCACTAGGCCAACTAGATCCAGACAAAAGGAGATTGTTGGTTAAATGTTAACTTCATTAACAGTGCATTTAAATCAGTTTATCTTGAAACAGGCTATAATACAATATGTCAAACAACAACTATAAAAGGAAAATAAACAATGTTACCATACCTGTTAAATACATACATAAATTCTAACCATCTTTCTTTATAGGTAAACAGCACTGTTGCATTATGAAAGAACAATACCTCATTTCATCTTCTCAATAAACCAAGTGTCTTTTCCACCAATAGAAGAGCCAAGTTGCTCAGATGAATGTGTTCTTGTGTTGTCCCTAAATAAGATTGTATTCATTTCATGGCTGAAACACTTGTCTCTGCATTTGCAATGGTAGCAGGAAAAGTTATAATCAGTTTACATAGTTTATAAAATTCACTGTACATAACCTCAACTTCATTTTCTTTCATATGATTTATGCTGGTTTGAAGAGACTTGCTAGGAAAGTGAATATAATATTTTTAGTTCATTTTTCAAAGACGGTATATCTAAATAGTAAACGTATGGTTCTCTCAGTTCACAAAATACATTTGTTGGGAACATTATTTTGTTACCTCGCAGAGTGTTTAGAATCCAATAATGCTACTAATTGTGACAATTTGTGATATTCAAATCTTAATTTAGTTGGAGTTATTAATGTTACCAGGAAATCTTAAAAAATTCTTAAGTACAAAGAATGGGTTTCATCTTGACAGCGGTTTCCCTACTCGACTTTCTTCATTCTCTTCATCAGCAATGCTCATAGTTTCTAAGGATGCTTATTGAGATCCTATGTTTCTAATACTCTGCAGAGTGGCGATAAATTCGTTACTTTTCATTCTTGTTTTACAAATTTTCAAAAAAGATTACCTGAAAATGTTAAAACTTTACTGAACTGAATCAAGCTAAATTGATTTGAGTCCTTGAGAGAAATAGTACAAAGTCTGAAGCCATGTTGACTTCCTCATTAGACATCTCCCAAGGTTTCTCTTTCAATGAAATAAAGAAAGTAATAAAATCACTTATATAGTGATGAACTGTGCTTACTAGCCTGTAAGAAAAATTCCAACACCCATGTGTGACACTTGAGTAGAAGGGCAATGAGATTCTGAGTCTTTTTTGTATGGGTTGCCTACATTCAAGGCAAGCATACACTAAGGGTGAATCCTATACTTCTGTTAATTGATTTATGAACCCCTGGGGATACTCCATCCTTCTGCAAAACCACCCCAGCCAATCCTCCTACACCTCCTCCTCCTCCTCCTCCTCCTGCTACCAGCAAGTGATATTGCATTATGATTCTCAATTTCTGTATCATTGCTAAACCACCACCCCACCTTCATTAATTTGTTAGGGTTACGTACATGTAGATATATCGCAAACCCTGTTACATCACATGACACAAGCACTGTTCCTTAGTGTAGGAAATAGCCATCAGCAGATAGGAGTTGCAAAACGACATTCATTAGCGGATCCATTTTATAAGTTCAAAATGATTTTATTATGATTGGTATCTCTCCCTATGTGGATGGGAGTCACAAAGTATTCTCACATTTGTGGATTCTGAACAAACCTCTGCATGGCCTCTCTATGCATCTTGTAACTAACCACCCCTCACAGCCACATTGTCTCCAATTTAATTTGGAACGGACCAGAAGTAGACGTACACTATACCTGGTACATTTGAAGTCTCATTAAGGAAAAGAACGAGCTGAGTTCCATGCAATCAATACACAAGCGTAACACATGTTTCAAACTTGCAAAGCGACTGAGGCCTGCGATACAGACCGCTATTGTCATTCTAATGCCATAACTACCAACTCATGAGGACTGTTCTGTAACAATCTTACTCATATCACCCATCCAATTACACACGATCTCTCCAGATGTATTCATGCTGAGGAGGTTAGCACTCGTTGTTGGTGTGTAGTAGATATGAAACTGATACATTTGAGAGTGTTGTGGTGATACAGCAGACGATTAAGAAGAAGAAGAGGAAATATATGGCTGATGCATCATGGATCTCCATATAGAAGGAATTTGAAACATTTTACGTGAATCACTTGTGCTATCAATTCTATAGTACTGTTGTAGTGTCTGTATTCCATACCAAGAAGGTATTAGAAGGAGAGAAACGATTGTGGAGCATAAACAGACACTCTTATAGCTACACGGTTCTTCACTTAAACATGCTATAATGATAAAGCCGTGTGGTTTCCACTCACTATGGCGAGAAACTTTAAGATGATAAAACTACTACCTTCAGCACCAAAGGGAAAAAAATACTTTGTGATACACGCACTATATATCTTTCAGGAGGTTCAGAAATCATGCTATGCTCACATCAGTCCTTCAAAATGATCATCAGCAACGAAATGCATGAAAAATCGTCATGTTATGAGGAAATAGACAAATGCATAGGAGCAGTGTTTGAGAAATTACACACCATGCTGCTCCAACTCCATGAACAGAACACAGTCTCTCCCACACCAACATCTGTGAACTTGTTGTCTATACAAGGATTGCAGTATCTCACAAACCCCTGTCACTAATTTATAATTCATAACACATTGGTCAGAAGCCCTCTGTCAACTATGGCATTGAGAAGTACGATGTTAACAGTTGCAGGTAGAGGGCTCTCTAAGTCACACACAAAACACATAATTGTTTAGGAGTCAAATGCTTGCTATACCACACAACTGACACACCTCAAGAAAACAACTGAAAATATGATTAAATAATGCTTGGTGAGCCTTGGCTTCTTCAACAATCTTCCTCCGCATTTCTCGGTTGTTTTCTGCTCTCTTCCACCCCTGGACTCCCATACTGGTGAGATCCATTATTACATTGTCAAGCTATCTCCTTATAGGTCTCCCTTTTCGCCTAGCTGAATGGATCCCACCTTTAACCATTTCCTTTGGAATTCTATCCTCTGCCAGTATCTCCATGTATCCTAGCCATCATACACACTGTGATTTTACTTTGTCCCTAGCTTGTATTAACACTTGTAATTTGGCATTTTAGTGCTTTCTCCAGACTTCTTCCTCAATTATTGGACTATAGCTTTTGCATAGTATTTTCCATTCAAAGCTGCTTACTGCATTTTTGTCATGTTCTGTCAACGTCCATACCTCTGACCCATATGTGATAACTGGGCAGACTAGCCAGTTATATATTAGCAATTTTGTTTTTCTTTTAACAAGGCTATTTTTGAAAAAATGTATATTTGCAAAGTAAGCTCTGTTTCCCGCTTATAATCTTTTCTGTATAGCCTTTCAATACTGCTATCATGGCTCCCAAGTAGTTATAAGGGATACCCCTTTGGTGCATTTCCCATTGATGTTTAGGTCTTTAGGGGTTCTTCTGGCTTTAGATTGTGAAATTATCATATATTTTGTTTTGATTTCATTTACTATGAGGCCACCTTTTAAGGCTTCTGTTTCCATTGCCTGGTATATTTCTTGGAGTGTATTGAGATGACTTCCTACTATAGCAATATCATCAGTGTATGCACATATCTGACTAGTTTTCATAAATATGCTGCCTCTTTTGTTGATTCTATTTACTACACTATGCACAGCTAGATTGAATAGGACTGTTGAGAGTGATTCTATTTACTACACTATGCACAGCTAGATTGAATAGGACAGTTGAGAGACTATCACCTTGCTTAAAGCCTTCATTAAGGTCAAATATTTCACTTGTTCTGCTAAGGACCTTTACTTTCACTCTTGTCTCCATCATTGTCATTCTGATTAGTCTTGTTAGTTTAGCACATATACCAATTAATTCCAGTATTCTGCATAGTTCTTGCTGGTTTATGCTGTCAAAGGCCTGTTTGAAGTCGATGAATAGGAAATGATAACAGTATTCAGAGAGCTTTTTTGTCATTTGTCTTACCACAAATATTTGATTAGATGGTGCTCTGTCTGGTCGAAAACCATATCGTTATTCCCCTAGTATTTCTTCTGTGCACTTCTGTCTCCTTTTGTTTAATATATTTGTAAAAATCTTAAAGGTGTGCTTAGGAGTGTTATACCTCTAGTTTTCACATACTATCCTGTCCCCTTTCTTATAAACGGGGATTATTTTCCAGTTTTCCGATTATCTGGCATAGTTTCGGTTTCCCATATATCTGATATTAAAGTGCACAGTTCCTTTATTTTACCCTCACCATTAGTTTTTTATTAATTGAGGGATTATGCTGTCTTTCCCAGGGGCTCAATGGTTTTTTGACTTGCGCACAGCCTGAGAGACCTCTTGCAGTGTTGGCTTTCTTGGCTCATTGGCATCACTGTCTAATACCAGCTCCACTCTTTCCTCCTGTGCAGCCGTCTCTTCATCTTCTAGGGTGGTGCTTAGTGTATCTTTGAAATACTCTTCCCCTTCTTCCCACTATCTGTTCTTCTTTCCTTATCATTCTCCCATCTTTACTGGAACAAGCCATTATTTTTGGCTGGAATCTGTCCTTTATTTTGCCTGTATCATGAAAGAACTTTCTTATTTCACTCTGTTCCTTTAACTCTTCTAATTCTTGAAATTTCTTCTAAGTCCACTCTCTTTTCTTACTCTTGCACAGTCTGTTAGCTCTTCTCCTTGATTCTCTATATTGTTCCAAATTCTTTCTGGTTTCTCTCTGTAGCACTTTTGTTCTTGTCCTGTTCTTTTCCTCTATTGCTGACCTGCACTCTTCGTCAAACCATTCCTTGGTTCTTTTGCTCCTTCTTATGTCTATTATTTCTTCTGCAGCATCTTTAATGGCTTTTTCAATGCTGCTCCACATTTCGTCTACTTCCACTGCAGTCTCTCCATTACTCAACTTTCTGCTTAGTGTTACTTTTTGTTTTTTACTTCATTGGGGATTTTCAGTTTGTCACTATTCCATTTCATCATCTTTCTTGTTCTGTTGGATTTGTTAGTGATGGTTTGTCTCTCAAGACCAATTTTATAACAAAATAGTCTGAGCCACAGTTTGGTCCTCTGCAGCTCCGTACAGTCATAATGACATGGAGTGGTCAATCTGATTGACTACTCCATTGACTACAGACTTCCAAATACCCAGATGGATCCTTTTGTGTGGTAAGTAGGTACCTTTAATAATCATATTATTCCTTGCTGTGAACTGGTATGTTAAATTCCCATTATTGTTGTTTTCTTCATGTGGTGAATATTTTCCAGAGACTCCATATGGATTTTCATTCCTGCATATTTTTGCATTTAAATGTGCTATTTCTAGCATCAGGTTGTATTTAGTTACTGCACCAAATTCTTTTCCCAAGTCTTCCCTACGGCGCAATACTGTGGGGATATCAAAGCAAGGCAGCTAATGTCCTCAAATTACAAAAGAAGGCAATAAGACTAATATGTAACTTGGCACCCAGAGATCACTGTAGACCAAGCTTTAAAAAATTGGAGATTATGACCCTACCATCAATATTTATACTACAGTGTGTAATGCATATTAAGGAAAACTATTCCAGTTATCAACGATATGACATGTGACATAATTATAACACAAGAAACAAGCAGTACATAGTTTCTTTCCAATGCAACTATAAAAATACCCCAAAGTGCCTCCTATACAAATGCATAAAGTTTTTTAATGCCATACCCCAACATATTAGGGATCTTCCATTTCAACAATTCAAAAAAAAAGTAAAAGAATTTCGTCTTGAGCTCAGCATTTATGAAACTGATGAATTTTTAAGAGAGGCAAAGAATATGGGATAACTACACTTTATGTGATCAGTTTTTATATGCTTCTATATCTGAGTAAGTATGTAATTGGCTAAATTTATGATGCAATATCAATTAGTACCAGAAGTTTTTCTGTTTTGTATTTGTGTGAAGGTACTATAATTATTTATGTAATACTTATATAGTGTAACATTCTTCTTGTTTTTGTAATTATTTGTGTAACATTTATACTGTGTAATATTGACTTTTGTAATGCCTCAGATGATCTCTGAGGTGTCTACAACAATAAAAATCAAATCAAATCATATCCTATTTGTTCTCTGTTGGTACATGTGCATTCACTGTTAATATATCCGTATATTTCGCTCTTAGTCTAACTCTGCACATTGCAGCAGGGAGAGGTTGGTCGTTTGCATTTCTGTTAATGCTATCGTTTAGACCTCTATAGGATTCTTGTCGATGTCCCTTCACTCTGTGGTAGCACACATGTGCTAGGCAGTGTAAAGCACCGTTGATGAAACCACCACCTAATACTTACCAAGCAGAGGCCGCGTAACTCTAGTTAAAATTCAATTCCTGAAAGTTCATGATTAAAAAATCGGGCGTTTGGGATCTTCATTCTATGTGCAGAAAAGCATTTAAAATTATATTAACTCTGCTTTTTATTCATAATGAAATACATGAAATGGCCACCAAGTCCGAATTTAATATGGTCAAACATTATCCTTGGAAGTTCACTGTCTATACAACAAATTTCACTCAAAAATCAGCCAGAATTTTAGCAAGTCCGACCTGACTAATTTTCACGTTCTACCAGCCACAGACCCACAACTATTCGCGAGTTCAACATTCGGTCATTACAATGGTCTTCTTCGTAAGAAGTGCTCACCGAAATATTCCGTGCATAGCACGAAACATGCCACACGGAGTCGTTACTACGATCAGCAAATTCACACGCTCATATCTCTCAAACTATTTAATTTAGAAACACCAAACTTTCATTAAAATGTTCGTAACTCCCGTCGCTTCAGTCCCGATATGTTTGAATCGAAATTAGCTCACTAATTCTTCATCTTACATAGTATTTTTAAGGAGCGATCTAACATCTTGTTATCGGTAGACCGGCTCCCAAGCGACTTCTTTTGAGGCACACTCCTATATACCCACTCCTCTTTTCGCACTGGAACAGTTTAATTCTGATTGGCTGTTGAACTAAAAGACCAATCAGAACGTTCCTTCCAGATCATTCTCGCGGCAAAACTTGCTTTATCAATCACTAATTTGATAGTAATTAATGTGTTCAAAACTTCAAATACTTGTATTTTGTTTAATCAAAATAAATGAAGTGTGAAATATTCTTCAAATTGATAAATAAACTTATTTCGCCTCTAACTTCCATTCTGGCTGCTTTTATACAAAAGTAAGCATACACGAACATTCATCACCAGAATTGTGGTTGCCACATAACTTTCCAACAGTTCGTTTGTACGAAAAATGAAACATTAAATTTTAATGCATGTACCACATATACTCTCTCAATCAGTCTCAGGCAGTAACATGACAAAATATAGTGAAATAATAATTCTGGCCGATTTTTGTATAAGTAATGCACAGTGACTAAAGTTTTAAAAAGAAAATTCTAATTAAGTGATTTTTAAGCATTGATAACGTTTAAATGGCTTGGAATTAAAATTGAAAGTCAATCTGTCATTGTTCCTAACTTCGTTTTAAAAAACATGTGTAGGTTTTAGGAGTTTTAGGACATTTTCTTTATCTCCAGAACTATAACAAATAAAAATTTCAACAGCATCATTCCATTAATAACAAAAGCCTGTGTACCAAATTTGAACAAAATCGGGTAATAATTAATATGGATTATTTAGATTTATAGAGGGTCTGAATCTTCGTATAGACTGAATGTTATGCTATGTCGTTCTCACGGCAGGCAGCGTCAGTTGTGCTGTGAGCAAAGTGAAAAAACATATAGCCATCCTGTAGCAACTGTACTAGACGGCTGCATGCCTTACTGCAACAAATGTCATCTCATTATAACATGCTGCATTACACACCCCTTATGAACCTAAAATTACTTTTAAGCGCATTTACAGTTTGTATAATGGCAATTTTATTACTAAATTCTTTAAATGAACCAACAAATTTAACTATGGGATTTTTAATGAAAAGTGTTCCTACTTACAGTTTTTTCAAATGAATGAAATATCAAAAATACATTATAGTTTTTACGGTGTTACATCAGATTTCAAAGGCTTGGACTTGATAACGAATAGTAAAATTGATTTACAAAATTTCCCTTTTTCTTCTGAATTAATATTTTTCTCACACAATTCCGCAATTTAACGTTTTCCAAAATAAAGACAATAGTTTTCAACTCATCAATGTTCAAATTTTCCTCTAAATTAAATTTTACTTTAAAGAATTACTTTACAAATTTCTATATCGTTTTTAAATTAAATAAATCACTTAATGCTCCCTACAGTCGCTATGTCACTGTTCATAACACATAATAAATTATTATACAAAAGATTCGACTTAATTAGCATTATTCCACAAAATTTTTTTCCTCACAGGATAACACTAGCTTTAATCATCACTGTGGATAAAATGTTTCTTTCCTTATATTATTCTCGCTTTGGGGGTGTCTTTTTTACATACTTCAGCAAGAACCCCCCCCCCCCCATGAACCATGGACCTTGCCGTTGGTGGGGATGCTTGCGTCCCTCAATGATACAGATAGCCGTACCATAGATGCAACCACAACGGAGGGGTATCTGTTGAGAGGCCAGACAAACGTGTGGTTCCTGAAGAGGGGCAGCAGCCTTTTCAGTAGTTGCAGGGGCAACATTCTGGATGATTGACTGACCTGGCCTTGTAACACTAACCAAAATGGCCTTGCTGTGCTGGTACTACGAATGGCTGAAAGCCGTAAAATATTCCAGAGGTAAAATAGTCCCCCATTCGGATCTCTGGGCGGGGACTACTCAGGTGGACGTGGTTATCAGGAGAAAGAAAACTGGCGTTCTACAGATCAGAGCATGGAATGTCAGATCCCTTAATTGGGCAGGTAGGTTAGAAAATTTAAAAAGGGAAATGGATAGGTTAAAGTTAGATATAGTGAGAATTAGTGACGTTTGGTGGCAGGAGGAACAAGACTTTTGGTCAGGTGAATACAGGGTTATAAATACAAAATCAAATAGGGGTAATGCAGGAGTAAGTTTAATAATGAATAAAAAATAGGAGTGAGGGTAAGCCACTACAAACATCATAGTGAACGCATTATGGTGGCCAAGATACACATGAAGCCCATGCCTACTACAGTAGTACAAGTTTATATGCCAACTAGCTCTGCAGATGATGAAGAAATTGATAAAATGTATGGTTATATAAAAGAAATTATTCAGGTAGTGGAGGGGGACGAAAATTTAATAGTCATGGGTGACTGGAATTCGACAGTAGGAAAAGGAAGAGAAGGAAATGTAGTAGGCGAATATGGATTGGGGCTAAGAAACGAAAGAGGAAGCCGACTGGTAGAATTTTGCACAGAGTATAACTTAATCATAGCTAACACTTGGTTCAAGAATCATGAAAGAAGGTTGTATATATGGAAGAACCCTGGAGATACTAGAAGGTTTCAGATAGTTAATATAATGGTAAGACAGAGCTTTAGGAACCAGGTTTTAAACTGTAAGACATTTCCAGGGGCAGATGTGGACTCTGACCACAATCTATTGGTTATCAACTGTAGATTAAAACTGAAGAAACTGCAAAAAGGTGGGAATTTAAGGAGATGGGACCTGGATAAACTGAAAGAACCAGAAGTTGTACAGAGTTTTGGGGAGAGCATAAGGGAACAATTTACAGGAACTGGTGAAAGAAATACAGTAGAAGAAGAATGGGTAGCTTTGAGGAATGAAATAGTGAAGGCAGCAGAGGATCAAGTAGGTTAAAAGACGAGGGCTAGTAGAAATCCTTGGGTAACAGAACAGATACTGAATTTAATTGATGAAAGGAGAAAATACAAAAATGCAGTAAGTGAAGCAGGCAAAAAGGAATACAAATGTCTCAAAAATGAGATCGACAGGAAGTGCAAAATGGCTAAGCAGGGATGGCTAGAGGACAAATGTAAGGATGTAGAGGCTTATCTCACGAGGGGTAAGATAGATACTGCCTTCAGGAAAATTAAAGAGAACTTTGGAGAAAAGAGAACCTCATGCATGAATATCAAGAGCTCAGGTGGAAACCCAGTTCTAAGCAAAGAAGGGAAAGCAGAAAGGTGGAAGGTGTATATAAAGTATGCATACAGGGGCGATGTTCTTGAGGACAATATTATGGAAATTGATGAGGATGTAGATGAAGATGAAATGGGAGATATGATACTGCGTGAAGAGTCTTTACAGACGAATGGAAAAACTGGTAGAAGCCGACTTCGGGGAAGATCTGTTTGGATTCTGTAGAAATGTTGGAACACGTGAGGCAATACTGACCTTATGACTTTTCTTAGAAGAAAGATTAAGGAAAGGCAAACTTACGTTTCTAGCATTTGTAGACTTAGAGAAAGCTTTTTACAATGCTGACTCGAATTCTCTCTTTCAAATTCAGAAGGTGGCAGGGGTAAAATACAGGGAGCGAAAGGCTATTTACAATTTGTACAGAAAGCAGATGGCAGTTATAAGAGTTGAAGGAAATGAAAGGGAAGCAGTGGTTGGGAAGGGAGTGCGACAGGTTTGTAGCCTCTCCCCAATGTTATTCAGTCTGTATATTGAGCAAGCAGTGAAGGAAACAAAAGAAAAATTCGGAGTAGGTATTAAAATCCATGGAGAAGAAATAAAAACTTCGAGGTTCGCCGATGACATTGTAATTCTGTTAGAGACACCAAAGGACTTGGAAGAGCTGTTGAACGGACAGTGTCTTGAATGGAGGGTATAAGATGAACATCAACAAAAGAAAAACGACGATAATGGAATGTAGTCGAATTAAGTCGGGTAATGTGGAGGGAATTAGATTAGGAAATGAGACACTTAAAGTAGTAAAGGAGTTTTGCTATTTGGGGAGCAAAATAACTGATGATGGTCGAAGTAGAGAGGATATAAAATGTAGACTGGCACTGGCAAGGAAAGCGTTTCTGAAGAAGAGAAATTTGTTAACATCGAGTATAGATTTAAGTGTCAGGAAGTCGTTTCTCAAAGTATTTGTATGGAGTGTAGCCATGTATGGAAGTGAAACATGGACGATAAATAGTTTAGACAAGAAGAGTTTAGAAGCTTTCGAAATGTGGTGCTACAGAAGAATGCTGAAGATTAGATGGGTAGATCACATAAGTAATGTGGAGGTATTGAATAGAATTGGGGAGAAGAGGAGCTTGTGGCACAACTTGATTAGAAGAAGGGATCGGTTGGTAGGACATGTTCTGAGGCATCAAGGGATCACAAATTTAGTACTGGATGGCAGCGTGGAGGGTAAAAATCGTAGAGGGAGACCAAGAGATGAATACACTAAGCAGATTCAGAAGGATGTAGGCTGCAGTAGGTACTGGGAGATGAAGAAGCTTGCACAGGATAGAGTAGCATGGAGAGCTGCATCAAACCAGTCTCAGGACTGAAGATCACAACAACAACAACAGCAAGAAAACACTTATTTTCTGTAGCAGCACTGGGGTGGAACATTTTTCTTTCACACACTTGCACTTTAGGTGCTTTAAGGTGAGTATGTATGGCGGAATTGGTAAAAAAGTGACATTTTCGGATTATTATCTCTTATTAATATTTGATCTGTCCTGAATAATTTAATGCATTATTTGTCGAAAAATTCAAATTGGGAGTGTAGTTTTTATCATTTCAAAGTTAATAGTGCGTGTGTAAAATTATCCGGTCGTTCTGCACTGACTTGCCTAAGTATCTCTATCTCTTGTACTATTCAATCTAGAATGCTGTGGTTTTCAGCTATTTATTCTATGGAACCATTTTAATGTTCGTATTAAGAGGTTGGATGCACTGTGTAAACAGAAATGGCGGTATAGCACATGCATTTTGTTTATTTAATTTGTGGTTGTCGTGTTTCATAAGTTTTGAACTGAAAACGTAGTAGTTTGGTGTGTTATTGTACGCTCTTGTACCTCTTTTCAACATGACGAAAAGAAAGGGTTGTTTTAAGACGTGAGGTTTCCATGGAAATCAACATATCACAAAATCTGAATCCAGTGTTGATCCTCAAATAGATTTTTCACAGACCCATGATAAGGACATGCCTACTAGTGCTTTGAAGCAGAGACTTGGAGACCATGAGGATTTATTTATAGACAAAGATCAAAATAGTTTAGGTTATGTTCTTTTAGATTTGAGTGTGTTAGGACAAGTTTTGCAAGATGCTGTGTCATTTAAGGTTTGTGGTGGGTAAATTAGCATCTCTGAGGACTCATCTCTAAGGACTGGACTGGTTAACAAACATGATATTCAGTGCGAAGTTTGCAGGCTCTTGACATCATTTTGGACTTATAAAAAGTGCGAGAATGACTTGCTTGAGAGCAATGTTAGATTCCTGTATGTAATGAGGTGCATTGGGAAAGGATTGACTGCAGCTGAAGTATTGTGTGCAACGCTGAACTTGCCAAACACACCGACCAGATCAAGTAAGTACACAGAAGTAATTGGTGAATATGTCAAATCTGTTGCTGTTGCTTCTATGAAAGCTGCTGCTAAAGAAGCAGTAGGATTAAATAACATAACAGACTTATAGGTGGCAGTTGATGGCACACGACAGAAGAGAGGTCACACATCAAAAAATGCAGTTGCAACTGTCACTAGTGTTGACACTGGTATAGTTTCAGACATTGAAGTCCTAACTAAATACATCAGTGTAAATCAGTTGATGAAACAAGTGAACGCCATAAAACAAATTGTGCTAAGAATTATAAGGGAACTTGTAGGGGTATGGAGGCTACTGTAGTTGTTTCTATGTTCAGACGTTCACAACAGGAGAGAGTACTTGGGGGATGGTCATTCAAAAGCTTACAAATCAGTAGTGGAAAGCCAACCCTATGGCAATAAGCAGGTTGTTAAGATTGAATGTGTGGGCCACGTTCAAAAACGGATGGGAACATGTCTCCAAAAATTGAAGCACACAAAAGGAAAACAGAAGTTATCAGATGGTAAGACTCTAAATGGTAAAGGAAGACTTACAGACAAAAACATTGATGAATTCCAGCATTATTGTGGAATGGCAATAAGAAACAATACACATGACCTACAAGGGACGAAACGAGCAGTGTGGGCTACATTCTCCTACAAATCTTCCACTGATTTTTATTTATTTATTTAATTTACACGTCAAGTTCTGTAGGACCAAATTGAGGAGCAAATCTCCAAGGTCATGGAACGTGTCAGTACATGAACTTACAACATGAAAGTAATAACAGATAAAAATAAATGTTCATGAATCTGAAAGAAAATCAGTCCATAAGTTTGAGCTAACGCTATCAGCAATACAATGAGAATCAGCTTAATTTTTCAAGGAACTCCTCGACAGAATAGAAGGAGTGACCCATGAGGAAACTCTTCATTTTCGATTTGAAAGCACGTGGATTACTGCTAAGATTTTTGTATTCGAGTGGCTGCTTATTGAAAATGGATGCAGCAGTATACTGCACACCTTATTGCACAAGAGTTAAGAAAGTCCGATCCAAATGGAGGTTTGATTTCTGCCGAGTATTAACCGAGTGAAAGCTGCTTATTGTTGGAAATAAACTAATATTGGTAACAAGAAACGACAATAAGGAATATACATATTGAGAGGCCAATGTCAAAATACCCAGACTCGAGAACAGAGGTCGACAAGAGGTTCGTGAACTCACACCACTTATTGCCCGAACCGCCCGTTTCTGAGCCAAAAATATCCTTCTAGATCCTCCCAAAACATAATACCATATGACATAAGTGAATGAAAATAAGCAAAGTAGACTAATTTACGTGTCGAAGTATCACTCACTTTCGATACCGTTCGAATAGTGAAAATGGCAGTATTAAGTCTTTGAACAAGATTGGCAGCAAAAGGTCATTATTCACAATGTTGATAATGGCTGTGATATGGGATCTGAGTGGGGTACTGTGAAGTGGGGGGGGGGGGGGGGGCAGGGATCAGTGTTGGGGCCGCTCCTGTTCCTTATTTATATAAATGATATGCCCTCTAGTATTATGGGTAACTCTAAAATATTTCTGTTTGCTGATGACACTAGCTTGGTAGTAAAGGATGTTGTGTGCAACATTGACTCGATTTCAAGAAGTGCAGTACATGACCTCAGATCATGGCTTGTAGAAAATAAACTAACTTTAAATCACAGTAAGACTCGGTTTTTACAGTTTCTAACACACAATTCAACAAAGCCTGACGTTTTAATCTCACAGAACGGGCATATGATTAGTAAAACTGAGCAGTTCAAATTCCTAGGTGTTTAGATAGATAGTAAGCTGTTGTGGAAAGCTACTACTAGAGCTAATACTAGAGGGCATATCATTTATGTAAATAAGGAACAGGAGTGGCCCCATCACTGATCCCTGGGACACCCCCCACTTTACAGTATCCCACTCAGATCCCATATCACAGCCGTTATCAACATTGCGAATAATGACCTTTTGCTGCCTTTTGCGAAAGTAAGAGGTGAACCAATTGTGAGCTACTCCCCTTATTCTGTAATGGTCCAACTTCTGGAGCAGTATTGTGAGATCAACACAGTCAAATGCCTTTGTTAAATCAAAAAATACGCCAAGCGTTCGAAACTTTTTGTTTAGCCCATCCAGTACCTCAGAGAGAAAAGATAATATAGCATTTTCAGTTGTCAAACGACTTCTAAAGCCGAAGTGTACATTTGACAGCAAATCGTGTGATATAAAATGATCAATTAACCTTACACACACAGCCTTTTCGATAACTTTTGCAAACACTGATGGCATATAAATAGGTCTAAAATTATCTACATTATCCCTTTCTCCCTTTTTATGAAGCTGCTTTACTACTGAGTACTTTAATCAGTCAGGAAACTGACCATTCCTAAAGGAAAAATTACAAATATGGCTAAATACAGGGCTAACATGTGCAGCACAGTACTTTAATATTCTACTAGACACTCCATCATAACCATGAGAGTCCTTAGTCTTCAGTGATTTAATTATTGATTCAATCTCCCTCTTGTCTGTATCACAGAGGAGTATTTCAGACGTCAATCTCGGAAAGGCATTTGCTAAGAAATTTATATGATTTCCTGTAGAAACTATATTTTTATTTAATTCACCAGCAATGCTCAAAAAATGGTTTGTAAATACTGTACATATATCTGATTTATCAGTAACAGAAGTATTATTACTGCGAACTGACTTTATATCATCAACCTTGTGCTGCTGACCAGACACTTCCTTCACAACTGACCATATGGCTTTAATTTTATCCTGTGAATTAGCTATTCTATTTGCACACCACATACTTTTTGCCTTGATAATAACATTTTTAAGCACCTTACAATACTGTTTGTAATGAGCTACTGTAGCTTGATTGTGATTACTTCTAACATTTTGATATAATTCCCACTTTGTTCTACATGATATCCTTATCCCACTAGTCAGCCAACCGGGCTGTCCATTACAGCTAGTACCCCATTTAGAATCTTCTAATGGAAAGCAACTCTAAAGAGCATGAGAAATGTGTTATGGAAAGCATTGTATTTATCATCTATATTATCGGCACTATAAACATCTTGCCACTCTTGTTCCTTGACAAGTTTTGAAAAAATCTCTATTGCTATTGGATTAACTTTCCTACGTAGCTTGTAATCAAATACGACATTGGTTTGAGTACAAAAACCTTTTAGTGTTAAAATTTGTGCATCATGGTCGGAAAGGCCATTCACCCTTTTTACTAACAGAATGCCCATCTAGTAATGAAGAATGAATAAAAATATTGTCTATGACTGTGCTACTGTTCCCCTGCACCCTAGTTGAAAAAAACACAGTTTGCATCAGATCTATACATGGTTTTTGTCCACCTGGTGCTGATTCATGGTGCAAGTACCGCAAAGCTCAGGCAGCGGGTAGCAGGGAACAATTTAGGCACAAAAATAGCATACCATCTGCAGTGATGGAAGCTATTAAACCAATATATAGAGAATTAGCTCATCCTGACCTTCTTTCCAAATGTCTCCATAGTCAAACACAAAACCCGAATGAGTCTTTCAGTAATGTAATTTGGACCTGCATACTAAAAAATGTCTTTGTAGGGAGGAAAACTCTATGGTTGGGTGTTTGTGATGATGTGATAACGTTTAGTGATGGCATGAATTGGGGTACTAGAGGAACTTGGTATCACTCCAGGTGCCAACACAATGCAAGCCTTTCAGCGAATGGATCGACTTAGGATCATGAAAGCCCAGCATGCAGCAGAGGAAATGACTAAACAAGCAAGAGGCAGGAGAAGAAGGAAGCTTCTAGGTTTGCAAGATAGTCAAGAGCAGGATCCAGATAATGCTGATTATGGGCCTGGCTCTTTCTAGAAGCTGGCATGCCGTCATGTGTAAGTTAATATCAAATAAAATGTTTGAATTTGATTTGCCAGAAATGACATTTTTAAAATTATTTGACCCATTATCTCAGGAACTATTATAGATACATATCTCTAATTTTGCACTATGGTTCCACTTAGTATACTGCAGCTACTGAACCTCACAAAACATCTCTACCTCTAACGGTTTTTTTACTTATGGAAGAAAAAGTGGACTTTTAAAAGAAAATATTGAACAACATTTTAAAAAAATCAGAACTAGGTAATTATTTCTCTGTACATTTTGATTCTGGTTCAGTAATCAGAAAAGGAGTGATACTACACATCCCAAAAAATTTTGGATCTCTATTTGTCACAGGTGCTGAGATAATGGGTCATCAATAGTGCAAATTTAACGCTGTAGGTATAGGAAATACGTTCTCCCCTTAAAGGCACTTCACTGTGGTACAGCATCCAGTCATCTGTTCTAGACCTGGTTTCTTATAGTCTCATGTCTGTTTTTTTTTTTAAATTTAGTACCTGCAGAATACAGTACGTCTAAGCCACCATTCTCAATTTCTGCAACCTAACTTTACACATATACACATATCATAATTTGTATTTTTCTTTTTTTTCAAACCTAAAGGGGAAACTTTGCGAGTAACCTACCAGAATATTAGTGTACTAAATTTATTGATTATTTTCGCAAAACTCATTTCCAGGAAAACTCAATATTCATTTAAATTCAACATCTTTTATCAAATAGTCTTATACAGTACTAATTATTTTCTGTAAAGAAGGAATTAACCGTTATTCAAAAATAACAACAGTACCCACATTGGCACTATTACTTTACTCCTTTTCAACAAATAATTATATACATTTTATAGTGGGATAATTCCTAAGTAAGTACCTGCTGAAAGCACTCCTTATTAATATGCAAGTAAGTAAAAAAAACTGTTTTCAAAAGTTTACAAACATTTTCGTTATTAAGTTTTTTCAGACCAAATATTTGCCTTACAGTTGCTATTAAATATCTCATGACTACATAAAAAAAGCTATTATATACAGAGATTGCAAAATTATTGGAAATGTTGAAAATATTTAAATCAACTTATGTGGCTCTCAAATAAACATCAGATCATAATCTATTTACTTACTTCTATTAGGCACTTTCCGTATGCCTCTTATGACTCTTACAACAAACATCTTCCAACATCATTTCTACATCTTCAACAATCACATATTGAGGAGTCACATTACATAATTTTTTCAGTATACCTTTCTACATCACTTTCACTCCACATTCATTCGTGTTAGTCTTTAGTAATTTATTTACATCCAAAAATATCTTTCTTTTACCAGTTCCCTTATTTTCTGATGGCATTTATTCTCTATGTACATTTTATATACATTATTTACTACATAGGGAAGAAGGAAAGAAAATATCAAAAAAGTTCCGAATGATGAAGAGTTTGGTTGACAATACAAAACGAAAAGAAAATAATATTGCCAACAACTCGGGATGCCTGGTGTTCGTCATACATCTGACGACACTAAGAATGCGCGTACCCTGAGGCCTATTAACTACTACTGTCCCCATCAGCCTTCTGTATGTACTTCTTCAAATCAATGATATTTCGCAATCTCAGAAGTTTGTGCAGTTTGACATTTCTAAATTATATGCATTGGTATGAGGCTTAGCTGCAATTCAAAAGGGTCTCACATACTCATATGTAAACATTTTGGTTTCTGCAACAGCGAATAGCTTTTGGAAGAACTGTGCATCCTCTTTTACAGTTAGATAACATTCGTAACCTCGAACTAGCCCTGGCTGGTCAGAAAGCACTTCCTGATGCCTGCTCAAAATTTGTTTTAGCTCAGCTTTTTTGTGTTTCTGTCAAATCCGATAATCCCTGTACTGTTTCGGTAATTCTTCTTCGGATGTTTTCTTCCTCAAAAGGATCTACTTCCTTTCTTTTGCCATACTCATTACATCGCACAATATCCTCTTTCTTTCTGCAGTAATTTATAGGCATGTCACTTTGCTCATCGGATGCATATTGCCTTTTACCAATAAAAGGAATAGCTACTATTCCTTCCTGCACCACAACGACCGCCTCATTACGTCCAAAATCCACTTTTCCTTTGTACTTTTGTCAGAAATCTGCTCCCACCAGCGTTTCCACACTTAAGCCATTTATTATTCGAAAATTCTGGTCCTACTGTATTTCACTGATTCTGACTGGTAGCATAACTCCATGTTTAACTACTTTCTTACTTTTCCCTGTGGCTACAATAATATTTATGGCATTCACGGGCATTATGACCACATCCTTAATAGCAGGGAGAGCGTTCACAAAACCCTGTGACATTGCACATAAATCGGAACCACTACCCAGTAAACAAGGAAACTTCTCATTAAAAGTATTAACTTTTATTATAGATTGTCCTGTAGTTTTCTCTTTGACTTCAAAATCAGGCTCATCTAACAAATCTTGCACTACATCATGTCTATTGAATCCTACACCTTCTGTGGAAATTATGCACATATTCACAGTGTTTTCTTCCTCTTTAACTGTGGCAGCTTTAATTAGTCTGTCCACTACTGACAAATCAAAACACCTCTCCAGACACTCTCCTTGTTTTATAATAATATCTGATTCTGCAATCCTTCCTATTGTATTGTCAGAATTATCAAAATAACCCCCTGCTTCCTCCACTTTGGTTCCTTCTTCATCACTATTAGACACTACTTCTTCTAATCTACATAAAACTTCCTCTGCCCTTCCATATTCTTCCTCAGGTACCTCTAATACTGTTTCCCCTAGTATAGTGCTAATTCCACAGTTTACTGTAAGCACCTCATCTGCATTGCAGTTCTCACTTCCACTAACATCCTGTTCTGAATCGTTATTTTCTAATAGCTGTTCCTCATTAACGTGGTTCCAAGAATCGCTGTTATGATCTTTTCTTGTGCAAAAATCTACTACACTTCCCTGACAAACACATATTTTATCAGTGTCCCTTTCCTCTGCAACATTAGTTTCTACTATATCAACCACAAGATATTCAACTGGTGGCTGCCTTACAAAAGGTTTTGCTAGCGGGCTTAGCCTATGCTGCCGCAGCCTGCTAATGCTAGCACCATTACAGACTGCCATTAGTTTTCCCCCTCTCCTACGCGGTCGTTGCCACTGACATTTCTTTCGGCTGGCTGTCTACGTCACTCTGCCAAGTCAGTGGACTGCTGCTGTCTATATTCAAAGTTTCAGTCTCTGTCATTATGTCTACTTCCAACAGGACCCCCTCGCCCTCTGTACCTGCCTCTGTAATAGATGGATCTTTGCACTCCAATTCCATTTACATGTGCCTCGGCTCTGTTTTCATCCTGCTTAATAGGACGCCTACAATCCCTTCTAGCATTCTCCTCCTCCTTTAGAAGATTTTCTACACTATCAAGATAATGAGATTATTTTATTGTGCCAGTACAAACGCAACTTATTCTCTACCCCCATAATGATCTGTTCAGTCTCCACTTTAGAGCTAAACCATGACAAAGTTGTGACCCATTTTTGGACAAACCTCTTAATAGTATATTTCTTAGGATCACATTTTTCACCTGAGCAGAATTTGTTTAAAACTTCCATCTGCTTTGGTTGCCCCAATATTCCTCAAAAAAAGCGTGTTTAAAATCCTCTATCTTGTCATATTTATCTACTGCCCAATTTCTCCACACTCTAGCTCCACAAATCAAACTTGACGTTATGAAGCCAATTTTTTGCTTACCATTCCATGATTTGGGCAAAACGTCTTCAAAATCACCCCAAAATTTTTTAGGATGTACATTTTTACTGGGATCAAATCGCCAAAACTGCCAATGTGTCACCTATGCAATTTCTGACAATACTACCACACCATTAGATACTATATAGCCACTATTGTTAGTACCACTTTGTTCTACTCTTTTTAGTCTACCATGGTAACCACTCCTTTATCACCTGCCGATCAACAAAAAGAATTGAATGTCATCAAAGCGATTGCGGTTAATAATGGGTACAATCAGAATATGATTGATAACTTGTTCAGTAGGAAAACTTCCCAAAACTGTTCGACTTTGAGCAACAACCTCCCCACTGATAGCAAAGAAGCTAAAAAATTTATTTCCATTCCTTTCTTGGGTAATATATCGTATAGGATAAAACGTCTTCTAATGAAAAAAATATAACTGTAACGTCTCATTCTCTACAGATAACAGTTTAAAAAGAAATCTTGTACGTTCAGTAGAGATTGCCGGCGATTGGTTTTCCAATTCAGGGGTTTACAAACTAACCTGTAATAACTGTCCTTTTATTACATTGGTCAAACAGGCAGAGCTGTGAAAACAAGATATAAAGAACACCTATTAGGTAAAAAAGGAGCGAATATACACAGCTCTACTTTTGCTGAATACCTCTTGATAGCCGGTCATACGCCTAAACATTTAGAAGACACTGTTATCCTACACAGAGAAGTCAAAGGGCGTAGATTAGATCTGTGGGAAGAGTTACAAATTTTCAAACATCTAGAGCTCAAGGACGGTAATATACTGAACGACCAGTTGAATCTTGCTTGTAGACAATTTTTCGAAGGCTTTAAACCTGTACTGTTTATGGTATAACATTAATACTGGTAACCTTAGTGGTCTATTTCCTCAGGAAGCTATGATGCACCTTCAATGCTTTAAGCTCACTACCCTTTATGTAATGTGGTTTTCTCACGATGTATGTTTGCCACTACATCGCCCCTTATGTGATTTTGTCTGGCTCTAAAACTTTGGTTCCCTGTGAATGTGTATTAACTGGATTGTGTACCAGTGTCCGTAATTCTGTCTTGACAAAAGCCATTATTGTCAATTTTAAAGTTCTGTGGGCTTCACTAATATAGTAATGTAATTTTTCTATTTTGGCTGTATATGCCACTGGGCGTAATTCTTTCGGCGTAAGCGCCACCTGCTTTTTTGATGTGTAACCACATGATTTGTACCAATGCTCCCATACTGTTATAACGGGAGTGTTAAACGCCTTCCTTCTTTTTATTGTTACTTTATCTAAGGACGTTATTAATACTGATAATTTACACGTTGCCTTTGTACGCCAATTGGCACATGGTTCTCGCCTTGAGCGCCACCTGCCCTGGTCTCAGAGTAACTACACTCGCCGATTACACTCAGTCGGTTGTGAACTCTGCAAGATCCATGTACTAGTTTATATTTACGTGACAAACCTTAATTCTAGGGCCATATTTCATTTTGACAAATGGATGTATGCCGACATTTGTAAAAATGGCGATGGTACATTAGTCCTTACTAATGTAAAATTGTAAGTACCAGTCGTCGTTCTCATATTTCTGTAATGCAAGAGCTCCCTAATTTGTGTTAAAATTTATTCTTTACTTAAGTTTCATACTTTTCTAATGTAAGATATGATGTTCATTGTCCTTAGGCCACCTTCTGAAGCAGACAAATTTATATTTGTCGAAACCTAGGTAAAGAATTCTTTATCCATTGCAACTGGTCGGCTGTTTATAATTTTATTAAATTGAGTTATGTTAGTTTCCCAGTTAGTAAATTTAGTATCCACTTGCACACCAAATTTATCACACACAGCCTTTCATTACTTGATTTGATTTCCAATTATAGTATTCTCACATTGTTTTTCCACATTATTTATTTGTTCCTGCATTTTCTTTAAATCTGCATTTACTTGTTTCCCTAACTGTTTGCTGTCATCAGCAACTTGCTTAATCTGAGAGGTCAATTCATTTTTTACTGTTATAACATCATTATTACATTCTTGTTTTACATTCCTAATTTCACTTTTTACACTGTCACTAAATAAAGTCATATCGCTTTCCCATGAATCTCTTAATTTAGAAATTTTGTTTTACATTCTGGATTCCATTTCTATTGACATGTTAGTAAACCCTTGATTAATTTCAGAAACAAATCCATCTACCTCAGAACTTAAAAGAATTCTTTGTATCAGCACCCATTTCCTTCATTTTCATATTCATATCAGAACCCAATCCGTTCATTTTGATATTCATATCCCCCATATGTTTCAAAATATTTGCTAACATTTCTGAAGCACTATCTTTCTGCTCACAAGCAATTAACAAAGGTTCCTGCTTTATCTCTGTAACAGTAACAGGCGTAAACTTAACATTAACCTCAGTTTCTGCTTCACTTTTCTCCTCCCAAATAGGAATAGGCATGGCGTTTTCAACCTTCAATTCCCTTTTTAGCCTTTGAACACGAAACGGTGTAAACTTAACATCAGTTTCCACCATGTTCTGTTCATTGTCTGTCCCATAATCAGCATGCATTGAATCTGGCAAGCCACTATCATTTGCTTGTGATGCATCAAAACTAAATTCATGAGCCACTGCATCATTTGCATGTATTGCTTTCTCCAGATCTACCCCCACTTTCTTGTCCACTATAGCAGGGTTATTATTTTCCACAGTGTTCACAAGTTTCTTTCCACACACACACACACACACACACACACACACACACGCCAAACGAAGTAGAATACAAGTTAGGTTCTCTCCATCGTCGTCAGCACGGCGAGATGTTACAGCGGGTCCGTTCGCCAAGCTGTAGCCCACAGATGTAGTTTCTGGGTCCACACTCCATCCACTACTGCCAACTGCTGCAGACTCCCAGCTGCTGTCTCTCGCTGTCACGCGATGTTCAGCTGTTGCCGAAGTCGTCAGCCATCTTCTCCACCGATTGTTCTAGCCGCTAAATCTTCCACTTCGCAATTGCTGTCCTTTCTGAATCATCTTTCCCATGATCACATAGTTAGTCTGTCTTTCTATCAAAGTTTATTTATGGACGAGTGGGTCTTTCTCTTATCGGGATAGCTATACTGCTTAAAATTCGCACTCAGTTGAACTTCACATTTTCCGGACGCTAAATGCACCAATTGCAGCGGGGCGGGGTCGATCGTCTGCGTTTCTGTTAATGCTGTCGTTCAGTCCACCTACCTCGATAGGATTCTTGCCGATGTCCCGTCACTCTGTGGTAGCAGATACGTGCTAGGCAGTGTAAAGCAGCGTTGATGAAACCAGCACCTAATACATCTACAGCTACATGGATACTCTGCAAATCACATTTAAGTGCCTGAGAGAGGGTACACCGAATCGCCTTCACAATTCTCTATTATTCCAATCTCATACAGCGCGCGGAAAGAAGGAACACCAATATATTTTCGTACGAGCTCTGATTTCCCTTATTTTATCGTGGTGATCGATTCTCCCTATGTACGTCGACGTCAACAAAATATTTTCGCATTCTGAGGAGAAAGTTGGAGATTGGCATTTCGTGAGACGATTCCGTCGCAACGAAATACGCCTTTCTTTTAATGATGTTCAGCCCAAATCTTGTATAATTTATGTGACATTCTCTCCCATATTTCGCGATAATACAAAACGTGCTGCCCTTCTTTGATCTTTTTCGATGTACTCCGTCAGTCCTATCTGGTAAGGATCCCTCACCGCACAGCAGTATTCTGAAAGAGGACGGACAAGCGTAATGTAGGCAGTCTCCTTAGTAGATCTGTTACATTTTCTAAATGTCCTGCCAATAAGACACAGCTTTGGTTAGCCTTCCCCACAACATTTTATATGTGTTCCTTCCAATTTAAGTTCTTCTTATTTGTAATACCTAGGTGTTTAGTTGAATTTATGGCTTTTGGATTAGACTGATTTATCGTGTAACCGAAGTTTAACGAATTCCTTTTAGCACTCATGTAGATGACCTCACACTTTTCGTTATTTAGGGTCAACTGCCAATTTTTGCACCATTCAGATATCTTTTCTAAATCGTTTTGCAATTTATTTTGATTTTCTGATGACTTTATTAGTCGATAAACGACAGCGTCATCTGCAAACAACCTAAGATGGCTGCTCAGATTATTTTCAAAATCGTTTATGTAGATAAAGTACAGCAAAGGGTCTATAACACTACCTTGGGGAACGCCAGAAATCACTTCTGTTTTATTCGATGACTTTCCATCATTTACTACGAACTGTGACCTCGCTGACAGGAAAACTCAAATCCAGGCACATAACTAAGACGATATTCCATAAGCACGCAATTTCACTACAAGCCACTTGTATGGTACAGTTTCAAAAGCCTCCCGGAAATCTGAAATCCCTTGTCATTAGCACTCAACACTTCATGTGAATAAACACCTAGTTGTGTTTCACAAGAACGATGTTTTCTAAACCCATGTTGACTGTGTGTCAACAGACAGTTTTCTTCGAGGTAATTCATACCTACCACACAGAGGCCGCATAACTTTAAAGTCAGTTCCACAAAGTTCATGATTAAAAAATCGGGCGTTCGGGATCTTCAGTCTAGTTTCAGAAAAGCGTTTAAAATTAGATTAACTCTGCTTTTTATTCATATTGAAACACAAGAAATGGCCACAAAGTCCGTATTTAATATGGTGAAACATTATCCTTGGAAGTTCACTGTCTATACAACAAATTTTCACTTGAAAAGCAGCCAGAATTTTAGCAAGTCCGACCTGACTAATTTTCACGTTCTACCAGTCACAGATCCACAACTATTCGCGATTTAAACATACGGTCGCTACAGTGGTCTTTTTCGTAAGAAGTGCTCGCCAAAATATTCCGTACATAGCGCGAAACACGCCACGCGGAGTTGTTACTACGAACAGAAAGTTCACACGCTCATATCTCTCAAACTATTTAGTTTAAAATCACCAAACTTTCATTAAAATGTTCGTAACTCCCATCACTTCAGTATGTTCGTACCAAAATTAGCTCACTATATCCTCATCTTACAGAGTATTTTTAAGGAGAGATCTCACATCGTGTTATCGGTAGACCGGCTCGCAAGCGACTCCTCTTTTCGCGCTGGAACAGTTTAATTCTGGTTGGCTGTTGATGTAAACGACCAATCAGAACGTTCCTTCCAGATCATTCTCGCGGCAAATCTTGCCTTATCAATCACTAATTTGATAGTAATTAATGTCAGCAAACTCCAAATTCTTGTATTTTGTTTAATCAAAATAAACGAAGTGCGAAATATTCTTCAAATTTATAAAGAAACTTATTTCGCCTCTAACTTCCATTCTGGCTGCTTTTATACAAAAGTAAGCATACACCAACATACGTCACCTGAATCGTGGTTGCAACATAACTTTCCCACAGTTCCTTTGTGCAAGGTTTTACGAAAAATGAAATATTATATTTTAACTTATGTTCCACATACGCAATCACATGACAAAATATAATCAAATAATAATTCTGGCCGATTTTTGTATTACATAATGCACAGTGACTAAAGTTTTAAAAAGAAAATTCTAATTAATTGATTTTTATGCACTGATAACTTTGGAATGGCTTCGAATGATAATGAAAGTCAATCTGTTATTGTTCCTAAATCGGTTAAAAAAAAAAAAAAAACAAGCGTAGGTTTTAGGAGTTTTAGGACATTTTCTTTATCTCCAGAACTATAATAGCCCGCATCTCGTGGTCGTGCGGTAGCGTTCTCGCTTCCCACGCCCGGGTTCCCGGGTTCGATTCCCGGCGGGGTCAGGGATTTTCTGTGCCTCGTGATGGCTGGGTGTTGTGTGCTGTCCTTAGGTTAGTTAGGTTTAAGTAGTTCTAAGTTCTAGGGGACTGATGACCATAGATGTTAAGTCCCATAGTGCTCAGAGCCATTTGAACCAGAACTATAATAAATAAAAATCTGAAATTTTGAAGGCATCATTCCATTAATAACAAAAGGCTGTGTACCCAAATTTGATCGGATAATAACTAATATGGATTATTTAGAGAAGTTACATATCAGCGCACGCTCCGCTGCAGAGTGAAAATCTCATTCTGGAAACATCCCCTAAGCTGTGGCTAAGCCATGTCTCCGCAATACCCTTTCTTTCAGGAGTGCTAGTTCTGCAAGGTCCGCAGGAGAGCTCCTGTTAAGTTTGGAAGGTAGGAGACGAGAAACTGGCATAAATAAAGCTGTGAGGACGGGGCGTAAGTCGTGCTTGGGTAGCTGAGTTGGTGGAGCATTTGGTCGCGAAAGGCAAAGGTCCCGAGTTCGAGTCTCGGTGCGGCAACACAGTTTTAATCTTGCAGGAAGTTTCAGGGATTATTTAGATTCGTAGAGGGTATGAATCTTCGTATAGACTGCATGTTACGCTATGCATTTCTCACGGTAGGCAGCGTCAGCTGTACTGTGAGCAAAGCCAAAAGAAAACATAGTCATCCTGCAGCCACTGTACTAGACCTCTACGTGCCTTACTGCAACTAATCTCATACACGACATCATATTTAAATTTTAAAATTTTATTAACTATTAATTTCATTTTTTCAGACTGAAGCATTGTTGTCACATTCCATTATGCTACTTTTTTTTTTTTTTTTTTTTTTTTTTTTTTTTTACGCTGTTGGGCTATTAACCCCATGTCCAAACCCAATGTGCAGGATCAGGATTCGTCTTAGGTTCACTCCTCTACAGAGGGTGGCTACACTATGCCTCTAGAGCCCTCCCTACCCTATGCTGTGGGACACACTTCCTCTAGCTCCTCAGTCGACACCAATCCGACTTGTGTGAACTACGCTACCGCCGTCGCAGATCCCAACATCAATGGAGTACACAAACCTTCCCGCACACCGTTGAAGGTGCCTATTATAAGGCAGTGTCCCCTGGGAGGGGGTTACTCCATCTACTTTCTATTATCTTTAATGCAGATCCATGTCAATTTAGATGGTTTCCTTTTCCACGAAAGCATCAAAGACTGCTGTCAACTTATATGCATCCCTATTACCTCAATAGCCCTACAGCAGAATGTTATTAAAAAACCATCTACATCTGCATGACTACTCTGCAATTCACATTTAAGAGCTTGGCAGAGGGTTCATCGAACCACAATCATACTATCTCTCTACCATTCCACTCCCGAACAGCGCGCGGGAAAAACGAACACCTAAACCTTTCTGTTCGAGCTCTGATTTCTCTTATTTTATTTTGATGATCATTCCTACCTATGTAGGTTGGGCTCAACAAAATATTTTCGCATTCGGAAGAGAAAGTTTGAAATTTCGTAAATAGATATCGCCACGACGAAAAACGTCTTTGCTTTAATGACTTCCATCCCAACTCGCGTATCATATCTGCCACACTCTCTCCCCTATTACGTGATAATACAAAACGAGCTGCCCTTTTTTGCACCCTTTCGATGTCCTCCGTCAATCCCACCTGGTAAGGATCCCACATCGCGCAGCAATATTCTAACAGAGGACGAACGAGTGTGGTGTAAGCTGTCTCTTTAGTGGACTTGTTGCATCTTCTAAGTGTCCTGCCAATGAAACGCAACCTTTGGCTCGCCTTCCCCACAATATTATCTATGTGGTCTTTCCAACTGAAGTTGTTCGTGATTTTAACACCCAGGTACTTAGTTGAATTGACAGCCTTGAGAATTGTACTATTTATCGAGTAATCGAATTCCAACGGATTTCTTTTGGAACTCATGTGGATCACCTCACACTTTTCGTTATTTATCGTCAACTGCCACCTGCCACACCGTACAGCAATCTTTTCTAAATCGCTTTGCAACTCATACTGGTCTTCGGATGACCTTACTAGACGGTAAATTACAGCATCATCTGCGAACAACCTAAGAGAACTGCTCAGATTGTCACCCAGGTCATTTATATAGATCAGGAACAGCAGATGTCCCAGGACGCTTCCTGGGGAACACCTGATATCACTTCAGTTTTACTCGATGATTTGCCGTCTATTACTACGAACTGCGACCTTCCTGACAGGAAATCACGAATCCAGTCGCACAACTGAGACGATACCCCATAGGCCCGCAGCTTGATTAGAAGTCGCTTGTGAGGAACGGTGTCAAAAGCTTTCCGGAAAGCCAGAAATACGGAATCAACCTGAGATCCCCTGTCGATAGCGGCCATTACTTCGTGCGAATAAAGAGCTAGTTGCGTTGCACAAGAACGATGTTTTCTGAAATCATGCTGATTACGTATCAATAGATCGTTCCCTTCGAGGTGATTCAAAATTTTTGAATACAGTACACGCTCCAAAACCGTACTGCAAACCGACGTCAATGATATAGGTCTGTAGTTCGATGGATTACTCCTACTACCCTTCTTAAACACTGGTGCGACCTGCGCAATTTTCCAATCTGTAGGTACAGATCCATCGGTGAGCGAGCGGTTGTACATGATTGCTAAGTAGGGAGCTATTGTATCAGCGTAATCTGAAAGGAACCTAATCGGTATACAATCTGGACCTGAAGACTTGCCCGTATCAAGCGATTTGAGTTGCTTCGCAACCCCTAAGGTATCTACTTCTAAGAAACTCATGCTAGCGGCTGTTCGTGTTTCAAATTCTGGAATATTCCATTCGTCTTCCCTGGTGAAGGAATTTCGGAAAACTGCGTTCAATAACTCCGCTTTAGCGGCACAGTCGTCAGTAACAGTACCATCGGCACTGCGCAGCGAAGATATTGACTGCGTCTTGCCGCTTGTGTACTTTACATACGGCCAGAATTTCTTCGGAATTTCTACCAAATTTCGAGACAATGTTTCGTTGTGGAACCTATTAGAGGCATCTCGCATTGAAGTCCGTGCCAAATTTCACGCGTTTGTAAATTTTAGCCAATCTTCGGGATTTCGCGTTCTTCTGAACTTCGCATGCTTTTTCCGTTGCCTCTGCAACAGCGCTCGGACCTGTTTTGTGTACCATGGGGGATCAGTTCCATCTCTTACCAATTTATGAGGTATGAATCTCTCAATTGCTGTTGCTACTATATCTTTGAATTTGAGCCACATCTCGTCTACATTGGCATAGTTAGTTCGGAAGGAATGGAGATTGTCTCTTAGGAAGGCTTCTAGTGACACTTTATCCGCTTTTTTAAATAAAATTATTTTGCGTTTGTTTCTGGTGGATTTGGAAGAAACGGTATTGAGCCTAGCTACAAAGACCTTGTGATCACTAATCCCTTTATCAGTCATGATGCTCTCTATTAGCTCTGGATTGTTTGTGGCTAAGAGGTCAAGTGTGTTTTCGCAACCATTTACAATTCGCGTGGGTTCGTGGACTAACTGCTCGAAATAATTTTCGGAGAAAGCATTTAGGACAATCTCGGAAGATGTTTTCTGCCTACCACCGGTTTTGAACAAGTATTTTTGCCAACATATCGAGGGAAGGTTGAAGTCTCCATCAACTATAACCGTATGAGTGGGGTATTTATTTGTTACGAGACTCAAATTTTCTCTGAACTGTTCAGCAACTGTATCATCGGAGTCTGGGGGTCGCTAGAAGGAGCCAATTTTTAACTTAGTTCGGCTGTTAAGTATAACCTCCACCCATACCAATTCGCACGGAGTATCTACATCGACTTCACTACAAGATAAACCACTACTGACAGACACAAACACTCCACCACCAATTCTGCCTAATCTATCTTTCCTGAACACCGTCTGAGACTTCGTAAAAATTTCTGCAGGACTTATTTCAGGCTTTAGCCAACTTTCTGTACCTATAACGATTTCAGCTTCTGTGCTTTCTATTAGCGCTTGTAGCTCAGGGACTTTCCCAGCACAACTTCAACAATTTACAACTACAATTCCGACTGTTCCTTGATCCAAGCACGTCCTGTATTTGCCATGCACACTTTGAGATTGCAGCGCACCCCGTACTTTCCCGAGGCCTTCTAACCTAAAAAACCGCCCAGTCCACGTCACACAGCCTCCGCTACCCGTGTAGCCGCCAGCTGAGTGTAGTGAACTCCTGACCTATTCGGTGGAACCCGAAACCCCACCACCCTGTGGCGCAAGTCAAGGAATCTGTAGCCAACACGGTCGCAAAACCGTCTGAGCATGTGATTCAGACCCTCCACCCGTCTCTGCACCAAAGGTCCGCAGTCGGTTCTGTCAACGATGCTGCAGATGGTGAGCTCTGCCTTCATCTCGTAAGCAAGACCGGCAGCCTTCACCAAATCACATAGCCGCTGGAATCCAGAAAGAATTTCCTCAGATCCAAAGCGACGCACGTCATTAGTGCCGACATGTGCCACCACCTGCAGCTGGCTGCACCCTGTACTCTTCATGGCATCTGGAAGGACCCTTTCCACATCAGGAATGACTCCACCCGGAATGCACACGGAGTGCACACTGGATTACTTCCTCTCCTTAGCCGCCATATCCCTAAGGGGCCCCATTACGCGCCTAACATTGGAGCTCCCAACTACCAATAAGCCCACCCTCTGCAATTGCCCGGACCTTAAAGGCTGAGAATGATCCTCTGAAACAGGGCAGGCAGCTGTATCTGGTTCAGACAGTGCCTGAAACCTGTTTGTCAGACGCACTGGGGAGGCTTTCTGATCAGCCTCCGGGGACGTCTTTCGCTGCCCGTCACGCCTTGGAACGACCTCCCAATCAACCACAGGCGAGAGCTCAGCCCCACTGCGGGCAGCAACTGGGGCAATCACAGCGGCAGACCGATCTGGGGACAGACGGGACGATGTTGACATCCCCGTGATACCCAAGTCCGACTCCCCACAGTGGTGGTGGCCATTGGCAACAGCCTCAAGCTGCACAACCGAAGTCAGCGCCGCTTGCAGCTGTGAGCGAAGGGATGCCAACTCAGCCCTCATCCGAACACAGCAATCACAGTCCCATGTAGCAACTGTTCTGTAAGGTATTTGTTGACTGACACCGCATGATTATGATTGGTAGAGAGTACAAAGAAGCACTTTGCACGTACGGTTTGTTAGAGTTTAAAACACGTAACAGTATTGCATAGCATCAGATATGCAATCCATTCTGTAGGTGTATATTGCAGTCCTCAACCTGGTAATACAACGCTAAGGACACATAATAAAAATCTATAAGGTGGTTGCCAATAACCTGGGGGTCACAGCTGAGCTTGAGACCCGACATATACAAATTCATTACTCTACGTTTGGTGGTGATCCACATTGAACAATCTATTCCAGCCGAAAAATGACTGTTTCCCTGATTCCCGATGCTTCCATGTCAACTTTTTCTTGTCTTGCTCTTGTGTCACATACTAATTCCTATGTACAAGAATTTTCCTGCACCCAGCAGACATTTAAGTATTCCCACATCCTCCATCAGTTTCCGCGCATTTGGCGTATTTTCCCTCAATTTATACGTATTTTCTGCCAGTTTCCGTAATTTTACCTATTTTATGTCTCTTTTGCTTATGTGATCAGTTGTCGACACCTACAGTAATTGCGCTATTTTTCTGTATGTGTGTGCGCCTGCTTCACCTGAATGTTGTGGGCAAACATATTACAACCTCCCACATACATGCCATTAAGTGACTGCAGTGGGAAATTTAGGAGCTAATATGAAGATTGTTACTGAGAGGCAATCAGGAGCAGAAGTTCTGTCTTTTGTTTTCGCGACAAAACAGAGAAAACATTCTTCCGTGAGTTCTGCATGCCCATACATGCATGGAGTGGCATTTTAAGAGGTAGCTTAAATTTACACTTACATCTATATGTTTACTCCGCAAGTCATTGTGCAGCATGTGTTAGAGGGTCTCCTGTATCACTACTAGTCATTCCCTTTCCTATTCCACTCGCAAACAGAATGAGGGGAAAAGACGCCTATGTGCCTCCTTACGAGCGCTAATTTCTTGTATCTTATCTTCGTGGTCCTTATGCAAAATGTATGTTGGTTGCAGTAGAATCCTTCTGCAGTCAGCTTCAAATGTCGGTTCTCAATAGTGTTTCTCGGGAAGACCGTCGTCTCCCCTCCAGGGATTCGCATTTGAGATACCTAGCGAGTGTAATTCAACTGCTGGAAAAAAAATTACTCACCACGCAAAGTGATTCTCATGATCAATTTAGTTAATTAGACTATCAATTTGATAGCAATGACGTGCCCCTAGTGGGTGGAAGTAAGGGATAGAGTACCACAAATATGATTTGGAAGTAGGAGCGGTAGTCGGCCGGAGTGGCCGAGAGATTCTAGGCGCTTCTGTCTGGAACCGCGCGACCGCTACGGTCGCAGGTTCGAATCCTGCCTCGGGCATGGATGTGTGTGATGTCTTTAAGTTAGTTAGGTTTAAGTAGTTCTAAGTTCTAGTAGACTGGTGACCTCGCCTGTTAAGTCCCAAAGTGGTCAGAGCCATTTGAACCATTTGAGTTGGAGCGGTAATCAGGCGTTTTTTCGTTGCCGAGAGATCTTTTAACGAAATTTCAATCTCCCACCTACACAGGGAGAGATAACCGTCTTAATAAAATCAGTTATATTACCGAACGTATAAAGCAATATGCAGAATAAATCTGATATTTATCCCTTCTCTGCAGTTACCTTAAAAGACTTTGTATGTCACAAAGCGTTTGGTTACTTTAAGAGAGTTCGGAAGTGTGGAAGTATCCTGTGACGGAGGTAGAGCACGGTCTTAGCGCTTTGTCACGAACCAGAAATTAGTTTATGTTCTAGTCCTGTGATGCAGCATGAAACAGATATTGAGCTAATTACAACAGTTTTTCATCTACATCTACATCTACATACATACTCCGCAATCCAACATACGGTGCGTGGCGGAGGGTACCTCGTACCACAACTAGAATCTTCTCTCCCTGTTCCACCCCCAAACAGAACGAGGGAAAAATGACTGCTATATGCCTCTGTACGAGCCCTAATCTCTCTTATCTTATCTTTGGGGTCGTTCCGCGAAATGTAAGTTGGCGAAAGTAAACTTCTACTGCAGTCAGCCTCAAATGCTGGTTCTCTAAATTTCCTCAGTAGCGATTCACGAAAAGAACGCCTCCTTTCTTCTAGAGACTCCCACCCGAGTTCCTGAAGCATTTCCGTAACACTCGCATGATGATCAAACCTACCAGTAACAAATCTAGCCGCCTGCCTCTGAGTTGCTTCTATGTCCTCCCTCAATCCGACCTGATAGGGATCCCAAACGCTCGAGCAGTACTCAAGAATAGGTCGTATTAGTGTTTTATAAGCGGTCTCCTTTACAGATGAACCACATCTTCCCAAAATTCTACCAATGAACCGAAGACGACCCTCCGCCTTCCCCACAACTGCCATTACATACTAGTTCCACTTCATATCGCTCTGCAATGTTACGCCCAAATATTTAATCGACGTGATTGTGTCAAGCGCTAGACTACTGATGGAGTATTCAAACATTACAAGATTCTTTTTCTTATTCATCTGCATTAACTTACGTTTATCTATATTTAGAGTTAGCTGCTATTCTTTACACCAATCACAAATCCTGTCCAAGTCATCTTGTATCCTCCTACAGTCACTCAACGACGACATCTTCCCGTACACCACAGCATCATCAGCAAACAGCCGCACATTGCTATCCACCCTATCCAAAAGATCATTTATGTAGATAGAAAACAACAGCGGACCTACCACACTTCTCTGGGGCATTCCAGATGATACCCTCACCTCCGATGAGCACTCACCATCGAGGACAACGTGCTGGGTTCTATTACTTACGAAGTCTTCGAGCCACTCACATATTTGGGAACCAATTCCATATGCTCGTACCTTAGTTAGGAGTCTGCAGTGGGGCACCGAGTCAAACGCTTTCCGGAAGTCAAGGAATATGGCATCCGTCTGATACCCTTCATCCATGGTTCGCAAGATATCATGTGAAAAAAGAGCGAGTTGTGTTTCATAGGAGCGATACTTTCTAAAGCCGTGCTGATACATGGACAGCAACTTCTCTGTGTCAAGGAAATTCATTATATTCGAACTGAGAATATGTTCGAGAATCCTGCAACAAACCGATGTTAAAGATATTGGTCTGTAATTTTGAGGATCCGTCCTTCTACCCTTCTTATATACAGGCGTCACCTGCGCTTTTTTTCCAGTCGCTCGGGACTTTACGTTGGGCAAGAGATTAGCGATAAATGCAAGCTAAGTAAGGAGCCAATGCAGAAGAGTACTCTCTGTAAAACCGAATTGGAATCCCATCAGGAACTGGCAATTCATTTTTTTTCCTTACCTGATGAGAGAATACTTACAGGAAATACAGCCTATGCCGTACTGTTACACGATTTTCACAAGTTGCAATACTTTAGCGATGTGAAAATGCGTGTATGACCAGATTTCGTCTATCTTCGCAAATAACTCGTATAAAAGGGGAAAATCTACATTTTATCCGAGAAATTCGAGCTGTATGATCGGCAACATCATTGTTTCGGATCGAGTAAAGTGGGTTCTTTAAACTGGGGAAAGTCTATGTCGAAGTGGAATTGCAAATATAACTGTGTACAACCAAGCTGTGCCTGTTTGTCTCGCAGTGCGCCGCAGGACGTTCTCAGAAGGTAGCATCTTGGTACGTGGTTATCACGGGAGATTAGTCGAGAGATAACTCATTTCGATATGAAATATACATTTATTGAACACTTGTACATACGACAATTATGGCTGTTACACATATCACGAGCAGAAAGTTCACACCAGACTCGCTAGTTCCCAAAGATAGGGCGCTCTGCGCCGGAGACGCCACAGAGCCCCCCCGCCTTGCCCCCCCACCCCTCCCAGTAGTGGGGAGCACAGAAGAGGGAAGTCGTAATCTCGGTGCCAAGGCGGCAGCCAGCGCGGGAAGTGGGGGCGGCGGTGACAGCGGTGCTGCAGCCCGGTGGTTCCAACGGCTGCACGTGAGAGGCAACTGCGGGCAGAGACGAGTCAGCCGAAGGCAGGGTGGCTGCGTCATTCAGAAGGTCGTCGTTGAGGGACCACAAAGGTTTAGGTCTATTAACTGAGACTTTCTGGGGCCGTCCATGGAGGTGTATCACAAACGTGTCGGTACCGCAGAGTAGCACACAGTGAGGGCCCGTATAGGGTGGCTGAAGGGCTGCCCGCACCGTGTCATCCCGCAGCATAACAGAGTCGCACGTAGCTACGTCCTTGTAGACGAACACGTGAGGGTCGGTGTAGGGGCGTGTGACGGGCGTGCAGACACGCTCTACCAGGGCATGAAGGTCCTCGGATGTGGCGGGAGGTGAATCCTCAACAAACTCGGTGGGGAGAAGTAGAGGCTCCCCGTACAGAACCTCGGCGAGCGAGGCATTAAGATCTTCCTTATGAGCTGAGCAAATACCCAGCAGGATCCACGGGATGGCCTCCGACCATAGGCCTCCGTGGCACATTAGGGCAGCCTCAGCGTTCGCAGAGCCGTGTGAGGAGTGCAGACTCAAATTGGCGTCCCTGGTCAGTGGTGAGAGATAGGGTACATCTGAAGCAAGCAACCCACACCAAGACATAGGAATGGGCGACTGTCTCGGCCGTGATGCCAGTAAGAGGGAACGCTTCGACCCAGCCGGTCACACGGTCGATGACTGACAAGATACAGTATATCTGTAGCCCACGGACGGAGGAAGGGGACCAACGACGTCCATATGGACGTGCCGGAAATGCCCCTTAGGGATGTCAAACTTGCCCAGAGGATGTTGGGCGTGCCTGCCGACCTTGCTAAGCTGGCACGAAACACACACACGGCTCCAAGCGTGACAGTCATGCTTGACGCCAGACCAGGCAAATCGCTCCATAACTAGCTGCATCGTGGCACATGTTCCAGGGTGAGCTAAACTATGCAAAGCAGTAAAGACCCTATGGCGAAGATCAGTGGGGACCAGGGGGCGAAGTGCCCCCATAGAGGTGTCACAAAGGACAGGGATTGCTAACTAGGTAGTGCATGCGGCTGGACAGAGAGTGATGAACTGTTTTCTGATCTTAGTTGCTGTATATTGTCGTCGTCACCAGCTTGTAGTCAGGTGAGCTCCTCCAGATTCAGCCACAACGTTCTCCGCGCCTGTCTGTGAGTGGCTTGTGATCGGTATGGATCGTAGTGAAGGGTTGTCCTTCGAGGTCACTATGAAAATGTTAAATCGCCTCATACACTTAGAGCAGCTCACAGTCAAGTGCTGACCACTTGAACTGGCTCTTAGTCAGTTTCTTGGAAGAGAAGAATAGGGGCTGGGTGGAGTTGGCGGTATGCTGCTGTAAAACGGCGCCCACAGCTGAATCATTGGCATCAGTCGTGATCGAGATCAGGGTCAGGTTGGGTGAGTGTGATGGCTTTGGCTAGGGCAGTTTTAAGGTTACCAGAAGCGTCGAGTATTGGTTGGGTCCACTCCGACTTCCGTTTTCCAGTGGTGTTATTGCCGGAGAGAGCGTCAGTGAGGACCATTTGGACAGAGGCAGCTTGAGGAATATGGCAGCGGTAAAAGTTCGCCATACCCAGAAAACGGTGGAGCTGGGCATAATCCTTGGGGAGAGGAAGTTTAAGTACGATTTCGACAGGAGAACTCGTTGGCCAGAGGCTGTTGGCAGAGACGGAATTGCTGAGGAAGATAACGGATGTGGAACACAATTGAGATTTATCATGGTTGATCACCACACCATTGGCAGCGATGGCCAAATGGACTGAAGCGAGGTGAACTTGATGCTCCTCTGCAGAGAAAGAAAAGGTAAGGATATCATCTAAGTAAGCATAAGCAAAAGGCAGAGGAAGTAAAATTGAATCAATGAACTGCTGCCATGTCAGTGCAGCATTTTTCAATTATAAGGCATGTAACAGAATGGAAATAGGCTGAAGAGTGTGATGATGGCCGTCTTCGGAATATCCAGTGGATGCATAGGAATCTGGTGATATGATTTGGAACAGTCTAACATGGAGAAAAAGGCAGAACCATGAAGCAACTGCGTGAAATCTCGGATATGTGGTATGGGGTAGTTATCGATATCGGTGCGGGCGTTAAGGGGCCTGTAGTCCCCGCACATGCGTAAGGTGCCGTCCTTTTTGGGAACAAGGTGAATAGAGGAAGACCAGTTGCTGGCGGAGGGGCGGAGGACACCCGAAACCAAAAGATCCTGAACAATCTCCTTGGTATGCAGAAGTTTGGAAGTGTTAAGGCACCTGGCCTTATAACGAACAGGTGGACCGTCGGTGGCGCGAATCGTATGGCAAGTGCCATTACTGATGTCCCATAATCGCGTAGGGGAGTCGGCATGAGGGGTCAAGAAGGTATCCACAGGCAACGATGGGGCGACGTAGGCGAGGCGTCGGCTGTAGTCGGCGACAGAAGGCCTGATGCAGGAGTGAAGTGGCGCGAAGAATCTGGATAGGCGCATGAAGGTGCATCTTGGAGATTCGTTCTCGGTGATGCGAAAAAACCAGCAGGTGGTAGAATGCTCGACACTGGAGCAGGAGGCGTGTACTGAGCTGCCTCCTTGCGGGGCTGCAGATAGGTGATGTATGGTACTCCGTGCATGTGACAAATCGGCGGAGGCAGAGGCGATGTGGGCGTGTAAGTCATCGTTCTGGGTGCGGAGTTCGTCGATCTGGGAGCGCACATACGACAGGTCAGAGAGCCTTCAGGTTATGCAGTCAACCAGGGAAGCACACGTGGAAAGTGCAGCCAAGGAGGTGGAGAGCGAGGTGGTGCTGAACTTTGGTGTGCACGAACTGTGGAGCCAAATGCGTGGCAGAGTGCAGCGGCCTGCAGGTCTGGTTAAAGTTTGTAATGGTGTAGAAAATCCAACCTGATCACAGGTTCATCCACGTCGGCAGCATGGAAGGTCCAAGGGAAGGTGTGATGTGGTGAGAGGTGAAGCGACATGTTGACATGTGGACCACAATGGGAGAACGGTTGGCGGCGATCAGAGCGAGGGTAGTGGGGGATAGTGCGTCGACAGCCTGCTAGGCCGAGATGACACTAACGTCGGTGCCAGTGTCGACGAGATAGCAGATGCCAATCGAGATATCTGTGGCATAGAGGCTTCACGTCACTGAAGCAGATGGTGCAGGCGCCATGAAGGTACCTGGAGCCTAAATGTGCCCGTCAGTCTCGTTTGGATAGGCGCAGGCGTCCCCGGAAGTAGCGTGGAACCAGCACAGCAGGTAGGTGGGGTGGCAGACTAGCTCAGTGTGGGCGGGGGTAGTGGCTGACTGCGGTGGACCCGGTTGCCGATTGGGCTGCTGCTTGGGCGAGGTCGGGAGCCTGCTGGCAGTGCATCCTGTTGGCCGCTAGGTGGCAGCTGCTGATGGGCAGCTGAAGCACTGAGGCGAGCGCGCCGGCCTCTGTCGGCTGGGCGTGAAACCGGAAGTGCAGGTGTGCTGGCTGAGTAAAATGATGGAGATGTCGTTTGTGACAGGTGGTGTCGGTGACAAATGATGGTGTAAGCCTGATCCGCCATACATAATCGAACCTCGAGTGGGTCAGCGAAGTGAGACAGGAGATGAAGCTGCAGATCCGAAGGCATTTTAACCATCCACAATGTCCAAAGAGAGGCGACAGGCAATGTGTGGTTGTCGATTAAAGCACGTAGACTCCATCAAAGTTGTGAAGGAGTGCGGTTATCAAGGTGCTCCTTGTGTATAATGTGATGGATAGCCTCTGCTGGAGGGTGGGAAAGGCGTTCGATGAGCAGTGATTTGGCCGTCGAATATTTGTGCGATTCAGGCCGTGAGAGGAGCAAGTCGCTGATGAGGTCCGTATGTGCGTGGAGATGGCTCACCAGGCAGACAAAACGGGCGCCGTCGTCGGAAATGTCGTGGATGTCCAGGAGGTGATTCACTAAGGCGAACCAAGTTTTTGGGTTGTCTTTTTGCAATGCAGGTAGCTTAGGGAACCTGCCTGGTAACACATGTTGAGTCTGCACTGGCAGCTGGAGATCGATGTGTGCGGAGTAGGACACCTCCGACGACGAAAGTACGGTACATCTACACCTACATCCATACTCCGCAAGCCACCTGACGGTGTGTGGCGGAGGGTACTTTGAGTACCTCTATCGGTTCTCCCTTCTATTTCAGTCTCGTATTCTTCGTGGAAAGGATTGTCGGTATGCCTCTGTGTGGGCTCTATTCTCTCTGATTTTATCCTCATGGTCTCTCCGCGAGATATACGTAGGAGGGAGCAATATACTGCTTGACTCCTCGGTGAAGGTATGTTCTCGAAACTTCAACAAAAGCCCGTACCGAGCTACTGAGCGTCTCTCCTGCAGAGTCTTCCACTGGAGCGGTGAATGGTGCGTCGCCCGGGGTCTGGGTGGGGCGGTGGCGGCATGCAGCACACGATACGGAGGGAGCGGAGGCGGCGGCGGCCATATAAGCCGGAAAGTTGTGTCGAGCCGGCAAACCTGACGAAGCTTGCGGTGCAGGTGTAACGGCCGGTGCCGTTGCAACAGCAAGCGGCGGCCGGTCTTGGTGCAGCCATGGGGTGACGATCTCGGGAACCGGCGCGGATGGAACGGCCGGCGCCGTTACGAAAGTGAGCGGAAGTCGGTCGTGTTGCAACCATGGTGCGACGCTCGCGGAAACCGGCGCGGTCGAGACGACCAGCGTCGCCGAAACGGCGTGGGGGGAGGGGGGGGTTGCTGCGTCACTATGTAAATGAGAATGTGCTACTCCATGCATTGTAATGTTCGATTCACAGTCCTGGTCCTGGAAATTTGCTGGCGCACCAAGCCATCCCGAAGGCAACGATGTACATGAAGCGCAGACCACAATGTCTTTAACTTGTACACTCCTGGAAATTGAAATAAGAACACCGTGAATTCATTGTCCCAGGAAGGGGAAACTTTATTGACACATTCCTGGGGTCAGATACATCACATGATCACACTGACAGAACCACAGGCCCATAGACACAGGCAACAGAGCATGCACAATGTCGGCACTAGTACAGTGTATATCCACCTTTCGCAGCAATGCAGGCTGCTATTCTCCCATGGAGATGCTGGATGTAGTCCTGTGGAACGGCTTGCCATGCCATTTCCACCTGGCGCCTCAGTTGGACCTGCGTTCGTGCTGGACGTGCAGACCGCGTGAGACGACGCTTCATCCAGTCCCAAACATGCTCCATGGGGGACAGATCCGGAGATCTTGCTGGCCAGGGTAGTTGACTTACACCTTCTAGAGCACGTTGGGTGGCACGGGATACATGCGGACGTGCATTGTCCTGTTGGAACAGCAAGTTCCCTTGCCGGTCTTGGAATGGTAGAACGATGGGTTCGATGACGGTTTGGATGTACCGTGCACTATTCAGTGTCCCCTCGACGATCACCAGTGGTGTACGGCCAGTGTAGGAGATCGCTCCCCACACCATGACGCCGGGTGTTGGCCCTGTGTGCCTCGGTCGTATGCAGTCCTAATTGTGGCGCTCACCTGCACGGCGCCAAACACGCATACGACCATCATTGGCACCAAGGCAGAAGCGACTCTCATCGCTGAAGACGACACGTCTCCATCCGTCCCTCCATTCACGCCTGTCGCGACACCACTGGAGGCGGGCTGCACGGTGTTGGGGCGTGAGCGGATACGGCCTAACGGTGTGCGGGACCGTAGCCCAGCTTCATGGAGACGGTTGCGAATGGTCCTCGCCGATACCCCAGGAGCAACAGTGTCCCTAATTTGCTGGGAAGTGGCGGTGCGGTCCCCTACGGCACTGCGTAGGATCCTACGGTCTTGGCGTGCATCCATGCGTCACTGCGGTCCGGTCCCAGGTCGACGGGCACGCGCACCTTCCGCCGACCACTGGCGACAACATCGATGTACTGTGGAGACCTCACGCCCCACGTGTTGAGCAATTCGGCGGTACGTCCACCCGGCCTCCCGCATGCCCACTATACGCCCTCGCTCAAAGTCCGTCAACTGCACATACGGTTCACGTCCACGCTGTCGCGGCATGCTACCAGTGTTAAAGACTGCGATGGAGCTCCGTATGCCACGGCAAACTGGCTGACACTGACGGCGGCGGTGCACAAATGCTGCGCAGCTAGCGCCATTCGACGGCCAACACCGCGGTTCCTGGTGTGTCCGCTGTGCCGTGCGTGTGATCATTGCTTGTACAGCCCTCTCGCAGTGTCCGGAGCAAGTATGGTGGGTCTGACACACCGGTGTCAATGTGTTCTTTTTTCCATTTCCAGGAGTGTACATCCTCCATGTTGTGGTTAGGCAGTGGGTACTGTCCATGTTGTGGCTGTTGTGCTGCCATGCTAGGCGCTGGCCATGTTAAACCGTGTAATGTTAGGTGGCTACCGGCATGGCTGGGCGTAAATAACTGTTCACTTTTAACCAAGCTGGAAGGAGGTACACTTGTCCACTCATGGTCGCAATCAGCGGCGTTAATGGGGCCCGTTACATGTACACCGAAAGTCACAGGTACAGGCAATGTGGCGTAAACAATGCAGTCTGGCACACGATGTGAGTGAATGAGGAAAACAAGCAAAAATAACGCTGCATGAGACGTCGAAGGTGTCGGAATCACTACCGTGGTTATCACGGGAGATTAGTCGAGAGATAATTCACTTCGACATAAAGTAAATCTTTATTGAACACCTGTACATACGACGATATTGGCTGTTACACATATCACGAGCAGAAAGTTTACGCCGGATTCGCTAGTCTAATAAAAGGTTCCCAAATATAGGGCACTCTGCGCCAGAGACATCACAGGAATTACAAATTCATGGGTTCTGATACATAGCTTTGCTATCCCCTGATTTCATCCATAATTCCAGTATTTTGTTGGTATAAGGAAAGGCTTTGCACTTGCCTATTTTAACATGGGTTAATATAGGCAGGGTTTGGGTTATGTGCTTTATGGTGGACATAATAACTGAATCAATGTTTTATTCTAATGTTTTAACATTTTGCTTTGTGCACTACTACCCACAAAAACAGTCAGATGACGTAGCAAGATTTTACTTAGGTTATTACTCTTTTACAAATGTACTTAATCCAATTCTAATCCAAGTTAGGTGCTAACATTCTGCAGTGAACTGATTTGTTATGGTTTTTACCCAAATACTTTGACTGTCATATAATTAAGTATTCTGTCATGTTTTATATCTTGATATTAGTTCCATTACGTTGCAACGAGCTTAATATTTGCTAGACAATACAAACAGTGCCTGGAAACCATTAAAAGATCAGTGCTGGTTCAGTTCAGCCACCATCTACTTTCTATGAAACTGAATTTAGCACTGCTGAAGTAAAGTAATAATAGTTTTCCCCCCTCAGCTTAACAGAAACTGTCTAGCACAATTTTAACTTCAATTACTTTAAGATTTGATTATTGGACAGCGATGATTTCAATTACTACAGGAGCTATTGAATTTCTGCACAAAATCTGAAGAGTAAATATTTTACTCTTTTCTTAACTCATGAAATTTGATAAACTTGACTAGATATAAGTCCCCTCCCACTTACACTATTGAAATTTGTAACAGATCCTTCCCATAGCATTAAGGCACCTACTAGGGCAAACTGTCTTTCCAGCAAGTGACTAACACACTTTTGTAAACAATGTAAGTCACCACTCCTTCGGAAGGGGGAAGGAATGTACAGTGGGGCAGCCAGTCACGGAATATTTTAGGGAATTGTTTAAAAAACTTTATTTCAAAGACCCAGTCAGATTTTTAAAAGTTTTCTCTGAGAGCAGCTTCTGCTGTGCTATGTGACACAAGCTGCTTACCTTTCAGAACTGTGGCATTTCTGTCCAGTTAAAACCGCTGACAAGAGACACCTTGAACCCTCTGTTGAAACTGATAGCGAATTCACGCCATCAGTTTTAGCCAACAGAGGCTGTGAGATACAGGTCACACTTGTAGACTCTGGAGGATTCTGCAGCGCAGAACATAATTGTTTCTCTCTCATGTGAGAATTACCTCAAGCAGAACAGACATATTTCTTGGGAGGCTGGCTCTGCGTTCGATGACTGGCCACCATCATCAATTAACATGAACCCTCTCCCCATCTATTGCCCATTTATTTCGTAGTTCGACCTCCTAGACTGGCCTAAACCTGATAACTTCCGACTGTAGGCGCGCCCTTTGTATACCGTACACTGAAATATATTCTCTTTCTTTTATCAAATTTCCTGTTATGTCGTTTAACGGCAGTCCTGGAACACACTTACAAGTTCTGACTGCTTGGTATCCGGTACATGTCGTCATAAGCATTATACAGCAACCTTCTTCCCTTCCCTGTCCACATACACAATTTAGTACTGAAGAGAAGTCTTGGGGGAGGGGGGTGAAAATCGTTTTGATAAACGGAGAGATGAATACAGTACGCCGATTCAAAAGGATATTGTTTGCAGTAGTTATTTTGAAATGAAGAGGCTTTCACAGGATAGAGTAGCATCCAGAACCGCATCAAATCAGTCCTCATACTGTAGACAACAACAAAAAAATGCACAGTAAGACAGTACTCAGCAAATATTGTAAAGAATTGGAACTAGGATAAAGCAATGTACTTACTTAATGTGAGGAAACATTCTTCAAATAGAACTGTTGGCAAAACCTAAGTACAAGCCCAGGAACAATTTCAAAAGTGAGACATGCAATGTTAAACTGTAGACAAGTGCTTTTATTATCTGAGGCTGTGCTACAGATCAGTATGCCACAACAATATACAAAAAGCAAAATAAAAATTTTGTGTTTCATTCTATCTGTGTTCTGCTTTGAATATCTTCCCACAGCAAGAGAAAAGAGTATTTGAAGTAGAGTATCTGCACTAGTTCCTCCATTTTCCAGAAGAGGCATAATTTTTTCCCTACAGTGAGCTATCAATTTTTCTTCAGTCTGGACTGATACTGAAGTTTAGGCTGATCATATAGTGACACATTTAATTGTTCTTTTTAACCAATCTACATGGGGCAAATTCAAAGAGTACCTCAGGTACTGAATCTTCAGAAGGAAATGTTAGATAATTTAGATACCATGCAGTACGAAGTGGCCAACTGTTTTAGAATCAAAGTCGTATCAGTACTGTCATTAGGGCCTACACATAACTGCACAAATGTATAATAATACTTGGCGAAAAATCATTTTTGGAGAAATATTTTCGTCACACAATAAGAGACACAGAGATAATCTCACTCTTCCCACGAGGAGCCCTGAATTAAATTATATTCTCAGACTCCACAAAATATTTAACAAATTAATGAAAAAATCAGTATCAATTTAGACCCTTGAAAATAAAGACTATGGATATTCTCTGGGTGAAATGCTGCTCTTTCAGCAGATGAATTTCAGATGAATTAATGATCTGAGCAAGGTGTGAATAATTTAGTAATATTTTGTGGGTCCTATCATGACATAGAGTCTTCAGGAATGTCTGCTAGTGTGTGGTGATAGTGAGCACTCCCCCTGCCACTCCCCTGTTGAAATCTTTGTTGTGGTGACTGATTACAGAACAGCCCGAAGTCTAAGTTTGAATGAAACATTTGACCTTTACATGTAGAATAGCCCATGATCTATGTTAGTCATTGCAAAGTTTCCTATGTATCTGCCAAATGCCATTATGGCTTGTGAACACTGCTGTGTGGTTCAGCTGTTTCCAGTTTTGGTATGAATCCTTAGTTAACATTCATTCTGTATTTAACACACTCTTCTATAAAACTTTATAAATAATTAAAATAGCAAGGACACTCAAGCATTATAAATATTACATGTTGTTGTTGTTGTTGTTGTTGTGGTCTTCAGTCCTGAGACTGGTTTGATGCAGCTCTCCATGCAATATATATGTGGGGGGGAGGGGGGGGGAGGGGAGTGGAATGGGAGGGAAAGGGCAAATTCAAGATGTGGCCACTACGTAACTAGCTATTTTGCTCTCACCCCCCCCCCCCGCTCCCAATGTTTGTTGTACCCCCCCCCCCTCTCCCAATCCTTGTTGTGGAAAGGTGATTATGTGTTGAAGCCAAGAAATGTGAATGCCAGAAAAGGTTGTGGTAAGACAGTGACCTGCAGCGTAGCCTAACATTTACGTTCTTACCATGTTTAAACGCACTTTTCGCCATAACTCTTTGGAAGGTTAATTCAGAAAACATATAATAGATAATAGACATATCTATTAGGAGTATTTGGAGGCATATGTGTTACATATATTGCACATACACTACGAAAAGTTCCATGGGGTTCACTACATGACTTTTACCAAAAAGCTAAATTTTTCAGCGCAATTGCTCACTTTTTCGATGAGATTTTCTACATTTCATTGGTCAGTGGCATGTAGTGAAATCAGCATAAATGATTCCGAAGCTGTGAAAGCTGCGAGTGCACCCAGAAGTCTAAGGCAAATTACATTTGCATACAGCATGTGGACACATTAAAGACCCAGTATCAAATACTTTTTCATCGAAAAAAGTTTTGTCACAGTATATGAAAAGGGCACTGTCTATGTTTACTAAAGAGCACGAGAACTTTCGCAAATAAACGTGTGAAATTGTTGGCCAAAACTGTTTCTTTATAATTCAGCGTAACTATTTTATTAAAAACTATTTTGGTAGGTGATAATCTTAACACTAGTATAATAGAGCTCATGTAGAAAACGTAATTTTTAAGCTATTGCTTACCTGCAAAAGCCTGGAACCTCAACTTCTCTTCCTTCTTCAAGACTCATGGTGTAATACCGCAAATTATTTTGTAGCTGTGAATACAGCCTGAATGTTTACATGCACTTGGAAATTGAACAAATTAAACTGCCAGATGTTCCTGTGTCTACTTTCACTTTGACAGAGATCTCAAGAATTTGTGTCTATGGTGGTTCTGCTTGGGTCCTGCTGCGATGTGCGAGACAGTGACACCCTTGTTTGCTAATTGGCAGTATAAGACAGTGAAGTTCTGGTTTGCTGATTGCCTGAAACGACAGCAATGAAGGCATATATGGGGTTCCCAAAACCGGATTACGGAAACCAATTTCCCAGTAGCGCTTCTGGGAGATCATGTAAACACTTCAAACTCGATTCTGGAAATCCGCTTCTAGTTGCCGTTTTCCCAACTCCGCAATCGATTTCCGCTCCCATATAAATGCAACCGATTTCGAAACGTGCTTAGGTTGTCAAGTTACGTCTTGTTTTCAGAATGTTCGGTTAGCATTGTGCAGTGGAGGAGATGCAGAAATATTAGACTGAACATGAAGCTCTCTCGCTGCAATATTTAAGTGAAGAGAAATAACGACTGTGTTGAATGAATCAGAAGTTGCCTCAGCTATTTTCAGGCGCCATATTCAACGGGGCTAGCGAATTCGCCTGAGATCTTAACATGTAAACACGACATCGAAAAATAGTTTTTGTTTTTCGGAAGATGCGTCTCATGTAAACGCAGTGTATGTCAACCAATCAGGGAACAAGGACTTGTATGTAGTCGCTACCACTGTGAGGTGACGTCTCTGGAAGCGAGTCGGGGCTGTGCAAGCCCCAAATACAACAATATCTAATTCAAAAAGTACCCACTACAGATCTTAATTTTGTCGTGTGCTATCGACGACTTGCATGCAGTCAGACACACAGTCAAGGATTATTAAACTTGTCTGAAATAGTTACTCTCTCCCCATTGAAGATGGCTGCAATATTAACACAAGACAACAATCTTCTTAGCTGAAAGTTATACTAATTAATGTATTCTGCTGTCTGAAATGATGACTAGCACCATCAGAGAATATTTCGTTCATTTTACGATGAGGATATTTTTTTTTCTTTTTTAGGTTCTGAAGTATTTTCTCACTAAAAGCATGAACAGCTAGCTTAGCATGTTGCAGATAGTCAGAAATAATAGCATATGAAACTGGACCAGTAGCTGTGTGAGCTGCTGCTGTGTACCTAGTGATATATTATTTCATCCAGTGGGCCCACTGCACCTTGTACTGATTAGCAATAATGAAGTTCTCACTGAAATCAATGTGGAGATCACAAATGCTAAATGGATCGTTCTCAGCTTTTGTCACTTCAAAGAAGGAACTTCACTCACCAATACAACAGTAAATAAGAAATTTTGGTAATTTATTCTAAATGTATTTAAAACGTAATCTACAGAACCTTTCTGCACCACTTTCATTATTCTTCCTGTCTTATTACACTGTTAATACCAGCTGATGAATTTATCTGAGGAAGGGGGCAATGAGTTGAATTCTTTGTTCTTCAAATGTCCACATTTCTGGAATGTACCAAATACCTGTTTGAAAAATGTTTTGGAATTTCTTGTTTTGTTACAAAGAAATCCAGCATTACATCTGTAACAGTATTTAAGGCTACTGTGCTATGTTGTAAATGATTTTTTTGATTGTATATGAAATCACTGCTGTGGGGAAAAGTTTTCCATTTAATTCGTTGAGGATCTAACAGTAAATGAGCTTATTTTTTTCTCCAAAATATAAAACGTATTTTCAAATAGTATTTGAAACTGTTTAGAGATGTCTACATTATTTTCATATGGCCAAGGGTCTTCAGTTTCATCACAACAGGGAATGTTCTATAACAGACTGTACGACTTGATTTCATACACACATTAAAGGCTGTATATACATTACTAATATGTTTTGGAAACATAATAAACGTAAATATTACTTACCAATGTGTTTATCGTCTCCCTTGTTTAAGAACTGGTTTGCAGTATGAAGCAAAGCAAGACTGGGTTTATAAGCAGCATCTGCGGACTTACCACTCTCCAGCGATTTCAGTACCTTTCTGTGTTCGTTTGTTTAAGTGTTTCTAATGCTTCTTATTTTTGATTTTGTGGCATAAAAGCCCAGGGACGTATTCCCGGATATTGCTCACAGTATAAAGCAATGCTTCGTTTCTCCCATTTCGATCCTTGTAAGATTCACCTTTCTGATTCCATAAACATTCACGTTCCTTATACAGCTCTAGGAATCTTATAATTGTTGCTGACGACCACTTTTTTGACATTTTAACCACTAAAGACGCTTTAACCACAAACCGCGAACGAAAACACAATAAAATGGTTCGAAAACCAACCATGAGATGTTGGTCAAATGAAGCTGTTCGGTGGTGGAGCAATGAAAGGGGTGTAATAAAGTACAATCAAGGTGAACTTTCTGTGACGTGACAAAAGTGGCGCCAGTAAAGTAGTACCACTGAAAACTGAGAGTATACGTATGCAGCTGCTTTGCCACTGCAGTATGCTACTGTAGCGACACTTTTGTTACGTGTGTGAACCTGGCTTAAGACCTGTAGTGTCACGTGCTGTGATGTATGCACTGCAGTCTGTGTTTCTCATGGGCCTTGACGTGAGTGATGTGGTGTCAGAACGCGCACACTCCACAAGCATTTGGCTGAAGACACTCTCGTGATTGGACACTCGAGGAGAGGAGAAGTTTTAATTAGCAGCACAATAACAACTGAAAGGGGGGGGGGGGAGGTGGCAGATGGAAAGGCAGCTGCATTCGCATCAAGATCCTGCTCTGCCACTGGTCGTTGCTAAGTAAATCTGTACTCGAAATTATGAGTGGAGCTACTGCAGCATTGTCGACGACAGCTGCTATGGCTTCATCTCTTCAGCAATGAATGAATGACTATAAGACTGTTTCACTTAGTTCACGTTTTTAAGAACTGTAACGGCATTACCAGTGGTATTGGTGAACTTTTATTTTTAATAACAACTATTTAGAAACTTTCAAGTCATTGTTACCAAGTAGGTCCCACGTCCATTCCTGTTACAAACAATCCAAGTGTCGTCTATTTGAAAAGAAAGAAATATAGCCAATATATCCAAATTAATTTCAGTGTCAGCTTGTTTATGTATTTTTTACAACTTTGAAAACAGATTAAAAGTATTTTTAATGCACCTTAGCAACTTCACCGTTGAGATAAATATTGTTTAGAAGCAAAGATATTCTCGTAGATCAAAAGTAAATTCAGATACCTGAAAGTAAATTAATACCTGGAACTTCAAAGTAATGACTTTATCTAAAAGAAAACAATTATTCATACTAGCTAATTTTACATTAATTTGTGTTGCTGTTTTTTGTGTTGTCCTAGTTCGTATTTCAGCATTGCAATTCTGTTGATATTCAGTGGTACTTCTTTTATTTAAATAATTCTGAAGTCAGTTGAAGTTTTTTCCGTGTTTCATTGCAAATTCCCAAGTTAGCAAAAGTGAGGTTGTGCAACTATTTAGCATAACAGTAGGCTGCCACCAGTTAGTCGCTGTGAGATTTACATATTCTACATTGATTTCATTGTGTTTAATAATGAGTGTAGCAATGACTGAAATTCTTCCTCATTATTATTTCATGACATGTTTTGTTACTGCAAATGTGTGTTTAGCCTTTTGTTGCTGAATGTTTTCAAATTATTCCTTCCTTATTGCTGACAGCAATTATAATTATTTAGTGAACAGACAGTGCCCAACTGGACTGGCGACGGTTTTCTTCATTTACCCCGAAAGTATTAGTAAGGTTTACTGTTTTTTATCCTGAGTCCTGTGGTACCTCTTTTTGATGGAACAATATATGAATGACTGATAACATTTGATGCCTGAGCTAAAATTAACTGAAAGCAGAGCAGGCAGAATAAATTGTCTTCAGAGGTAACTTGTAAACCTCTCCCACACTAATCGGTAAGACATTATCCTTTGGAACTGATAGCCTTCCCAAATTTTTCTTTCTGTTAGGCACACGCAAACACGTTGCAACATAAAGTTGAAATGCTAAACTCCATTTTCAAATGTTCCTTTACAAAGGAAAACCTAGGAGAATTGCCCCAATTTAATCCTTGTACCACTGAAAGATAAATGAAATAAGTATTGGTGTCAGTGGTGTTGAGAAACAGCTGAAATTGTTAGAACTGGACAAAGCTCCAGACCTAGATGGAATCCATGTCAGATTCTATACTACATTTGCAGCTGAGTTAGCCTCTCTTCCAACTCGAATCTATCGTAGATCCTTCGAACAGAAAACCATACCCAGTCCTTGGAACAAGGCACAGGTCACCACCCACGTACAAGAGGGTAGTAGAAGTGATCCACAATACTACTGTCCAATATCCCTGAGATCGATTTGTTGTAGAACATTGTAACGTATTCTGAACTCAAACATAATGAGATATCTTGAACAGAATGACCTCCTCAATGCCAACCAGCATGGATGTCGGAAACATCGATCACGTGAAACCCAGCTCGCACTTTTCTCACATGACATACTGAAAGCTTTGGAACGAAGCAAGCAGGTAGATGCAGTATTTCATGATTTCCAAAAAGCATTTGACTCAGTATCACACCTACATTTATTGTCAAAAGTACAATCATATGGATTACCAAGTGAAATTTGTGATGGATTGAGGACTTTTTGATAAGGAGGACAAAGAATGTTTCCCAGGATGGAGAGTTATCATCAGATGTAGAAGTAAGTTTTGGTGTGCCCCAGGAGAGTGTGTTGGGATCCTTGGTGTTCACGTTGTATATTAAGGGCCTTGCAGACAATATTAATAGTAAAGTCAGCCTATTTGCAGATGATAATGTTATTTATAATGAAGTACTGTCTGAAAGAAGCTGCATAAATATTCAGCCAGGTCTTGATAAGATTTCAATGTGGTGCAGAGACTGACAAGTTGTTCAAAAGGTTCAGAAATGTAAAATTTTGAACTTCACAAAACAAAAAAACGTAGTATCCAGTGACTATGATGTCAATGAGTCACTGTCGGAATTGGCCAACTCAAACAAATACCTGTGTGTAACACTTTGTAGGGATATGAAATGGAGTGATCACTTAAGTTCAGTAAAGGGTAAAGCAGGTGGTAGGCTTTGGTTTACTGGTAGAATACTGGGGAAGTGCAATCAGTCTACAAAGGAGATTGCTTACAAATCACTTGTGCTACCAGATCTACAATATTGCTCAAGTGTTTGGGATCTGTAGCAGATAGGACTAACAGGGGATATTGAACGTATACAGAGAAGGGCAGCACAAATGGTCGCAGGTTTGTTAAATCCATGGGATAATGTGACAGAGATATTGAAGGAACTCACTTGGAAGACTTGAAGATAGATGTAAACTATTCCAAGGAAATTTATTAGCAAAGGTCCAAGAACCAGCTTTAAATGACTACTCTATGAATATACTACAACCACATACTTATTGCTCACGTAGGGATCATGAGGATAAGATAAGTATAATTACTGCATGCATAGAAGCATTCAAACAATAATTCTTCCCACACTTCATACGTGAATGGAACAGGAAGAAACCCTAATAACTGGTATAATACCATGCATCTCACAGTGATGTGCAGACTACAGATATAGACGTAGATGTAGCCTGTAATCACAATGAAACATGTGAGTAAAACTGTTATAAAACATTCTTTGTACATCGTAAGATAGGCTGTAATCGCGATGAAATAGTATTTGTGAAACTGCAAAGACATTATTCGTACATTGCCTGTTCTGAAGGAACAGTACACAAATTATAAACGTCTCAACTACTGGATCTATGGTTGTCATGCATAAGCACTGAAGATGACGCTATGTGTGTAGGCCTTTGCGATGAGATTTCAGGGAATGAAATGTTCTCGGAATGCGACGGTCTCGCACCTGGATTAATCATGGATCGATGGCATAATATTGCTGTTTAAGTCTCATATCCATGCCTTCATGGGATAATATATTGTGAAATGATTATCCACTGGTCTTCAACCACACGATACATGACCTACCAAAACAGTGAAGATAAGTGTAAATAAACAGTGCGACCTGTGAACAAAGTCATGAATCTCACATCAAGCAGTGAACAATAACGCTGTTGTGTAACACAAAATACTAGTAACAATGCTTACCTCTGCGATATTATTGTATATATTGTGTGTATGACGACTCGTTGTACAAAGACTGAAAATCTGTAACCAGAAAGACATCGTAAAAGCGATAAACTTTGCCCAATGAAACAATCAACCAAAACGAACTGCATTTATATAACCAGATGTGATATTCTTAAGATTATTTTACCTGTTGTCGATGTAAGTGCACATTTTCTTCTAAACAGTCCATATAGTGTTCTGTCACTGTGATGATTTCCATACATACACAAACAGAACTGCTAATAAACTGTCAACAGCGTGTTGCGAGATGGATTAGTAGTGTAACGGCTCTTAAGCTGGGTTCACATATGCATCTAATATGGCGCCACAGCTTGTGACTTGTTGTAGTGCAGGGCTTCACAACATATGTGCTCGCGGAGCAAGCTGTGAGCAGCAAGGCGCGAGCACGGAGCAACACGAGCATGCTACCCCCACTACCGGACCAGAGCAGAGAGTGGGGAGAGTCACATGGGGCACACAACAGCTGCCGCCAGTCAATGTAAATCCGCGCCCACCTGGAGGAATATCACTCACGAATTATTACTGTGACAAATGAAACAAATAAAGGAGAATGTGCACATGCCATATAATTTTAGTAGCTTAGTGTATGCCTCTACATTTGTATTAATTTGTGAACTGTAACACAATAAAAGGTGTCACTGAAGTGTGGGATTCTCTGTTATCTTGTACTTATTGCCCTTTACAATTGCGTCTATGTTCGGAGTAATTGTTCTTGTGCATCGTAGGCGCAGCGTGCAGTTTTAATTTCGATCAGACAATGCGTTTCTCAGGCACGTCTTCTTACATTTCATTGCAGAGAACAGTTATTCACAAACATACATGGAACCGAACATTGATATTATTGTAGCCGTCAGTTTGTGCAAATGAGGAAATCTATCCTGAGGGAAGTGTCTGTAAAATTCCAAAATGTTTTTCTTGTTCTGAAATTTGTCTCTGTATTCTCTGTCACACTGCAGGTCAATAATTACTAGTTGCAGCTCAGGACGAATCTCTTCAATATTCGCTGAATATGGAGAGGAGAACAGATCAGAATCACTGTCTAGTGCTGTCAGATCTTGAAAGCGTTGATAAAATTCTTCCTTAAGGGCAACTAAACTATGTGAATAACGTTCACAGTATTTTGAACATCTTGCATGGATGATAATTTAGGAAAATGAGCTAGATTTCCTGTTTCCAGCTGACTCACCCAAAGTGTCAATTTCATTTTAAAAGCTCATATTCGATCTATGAAATGAGTAATTAGCAGATCTTTACCTTGTAGTGAAATGTTCAAAGCATTCAGATGGCAAGTTAAATCTGTTAAGAATGCGAGATCACTCAATTCAGGAACACACATGTTATTTATTTCCATGAACATATTTATCTCATCTAATAGGCAAAAATTCTATTTAATAATTCGCTACGACTAAGCCAGCGGACCTCGCTGTAATAAGGCAGGCTACCATACTGGCTTTCTACATCCTCAAGAAAGCTTTTAAATTGTCTGTGTTGTAGCCCATGCTTCCTCATATAATTGGCTGTACGAACAACAACACTCATCACCTTTTTTAGAGTGATGCTCTTTGCACATAAGTTTTCCTGGTGGATCACACAGTGAACGCCCCTTATTTCATTCGGCGCGGTCAGTTTTTGCATTTTCTCCTTCAACAGCGCAACGAAACCTAATTTTTTCCCTGTCGTCGCTGGTGCACCGTCTGTAGACACTGAAACTAAAGAATTCCACGACAATCCTATATTTTCAACACTTTCTTCAACACTACTTAAAATATCACCTCCGGTTGTAGTGTTCTTCATGGCTACTACATCAAGGAGCTCCTTCCTCACTGAAGATCTCTATTAACACCTCTAATAAATATGGAAAGCTGCGCTGTTCCAGTGATATCAACACTTTCGTCCAGAGCTAGAGAATACGCCATAAAATCTTTATAAATATTTGCAAGCTGGCTCTGGACATCGTCTGCCATGTCCTGTATGCGACACATAATGGTCATGTTAGATAATGGCACAATCCGAAACTGTTCAACTTGAGATGGACACAAATGTTCCGCTGCAACTAGCAAACATCTTTTATTAAATCGCCATCAGTGAAGGGGCGCAGGGATTTTGCTAAAAACAAAGCAATTTTGTAGCTCACTCTGAGAGCTGCCTCAGTTGATTTTTCTTCGTCATCCAGATCTTCTTCGGATAGCTTCCTTTTAAGTTTAATAACTTCCTGTGCACGATCTGGTCCATCTCATTTTCCACTTCCGTAGTCTTTCGCGTAGTACGACATATAATGTCGCTGCAAATTAAATTTCCTAAAAGAATTCAGCGTTTTGTGACATACTAAACATTTTGCAACACCATCTTTTTCTGTAAAGAGATACAATTCCTCCCAATGGGGGTTGAACTGCGAAAGAGTGGTTGGGGTTACACAACAGCGACTTGACATGATTCTTAACCAGCGAAGTGACTGTTAGAGCTGATCGTAGTACTTTTAACGTTAGACAGTCGGCGCGAATTCAATAGGCACGCTGCGGCCCTATTCAAGCGTGCGCGCGCATTTCCCCTCCCTCCCTACTCCGCGACCTTGCACCTGCTCGCGAGCACGTGCCTGAGCAGACGCGAGTACTCGCGCTCAAAACCGGCCAGTTGTTAAGCCCTGCTTTAGTGGCATCGTGACCTACCGTTCACATGGGACGCCACAAATTCTTTGTAGTTGCACAGTTTTGAATATGGTGTCAGTTGAAATCATATGAGCGGATATGAATGTCATAGTGCAGGTTATTGCCTTTTAGAGCTGTGGATTTGAAACGTAATTATGAAACGTATTTTAGAGCTGTGACGAGATTTAAACATAAGAAAGACGAAACCCAAATCTTGGATAAGAAAATAGATTTCGCATAGGGATAGATCATGTGCCACAAACACTTTTATAATAGAAATAACATTCAGAGACAGAAATTTTGTCTGCCGTGGCAAATTAACCAACAGCTGGCATATAAATATCACTGCAGACACGCCACTCTCCCAAAATATAAGAATTTTGTTGTATTCATTGATATAGACATTTCAAATAACTAATTTTTAGTTAAATCCTGCCACATCACACTCTGGAGGTATTTCCTGCGTATAATCAACAATTTATAGAATGTTTGGTCTCACAAACCTTAAAGTTTATGAGCCTCACTTTTTTAGTTACTTATATTAAGATTATCCAAAAATCTTTTAAGATTGTGGTATACATCAACGGTTTGCAAATATTGCCCCTCCCCACACACACGCACTCATGCGCACGCACTGCTGCTGTACAAAATCATGGTTTGCTGTTCTTGTAGTTCCAGAAGCTGCAAAAGTGTACCTGTCGAAAACTGTTTTCAATTATTTGAGAAATAAAATAAAAGCACACTGAAATCGAATGGAACACAGCTGCAATTACTCCACATTAACTGCGACAAAATGCTCGTGTTTAGAAATACTGCTACCAGGGAGCAGTGGGGGTAGCAAAGTGGTGCAACAAATTACAACCAAGCTGAAATTTTGAGGCGTGACAAAAGTTGCGTCTCTCAAGTTGCGCCACTAAAGACTAGGAATGCACACATGCAACTGTATTGCAACCACTGTATGCCATTAGCTGTGGCGACACCTTTCTCATGTGTGTGAACCCGGCTTTAGTAGCGCTTGAGAATATATGACTGGGCATGCTTGTAGCAGTCGCTATGACCATTGAAAGGTACCTGGGGCACCTTCCACATTCAAATTTGTGTACCTTGCATTGTATGTGAACATGACTAGTAAACATAAAATGTGCTTTAGGGTGAATTGCTCATCTGCAGGAGCGTCCTTTTACCTCACAATTCAGGGAGCAATTTAAAGGCACATCTGTGGGACGAGCAGATTTTACATACAAAATATTTGAAACGTAATAAATAAATAAATATCAATTAAAAATTAAGTACTATGAACAATGGCATCTACTGTAGAATACAAACGCAGAAACAAATGTAGAATTAGGTCCCTCAATTGTTTTTGTGAAGGGGATGGCACTTTTATGTTTTAGAAGCTAGCCAAGACGGACGCTTTTCGTCAGTTACGGAAGATTTGTGCCAGTCACCGACATTATCGTTTATATTTTGTGGAGGTACAATCATACTAGGCGCAATCTCATATTATTGCGTACAGCAGCTGATTTAATGTAAGTCTCATTGTAAATTTATTGTTTAAGTGTCATAACTGAATATAGTGATGTAACTTAGTATTTGTTTCATTTTATGTTAAAAATCATCCCCAACTATACTGCATCCTGACATGGCGAAGGTACCATGTTCATTAAAGGCACATAAACAGTCCAGTACGAACCATTCCTTCGGTGAGTAAATGTTTTCTGAGTCTGATAAAAGTAGTTTTCTTTTGTCAAGCGTCCCAAACAAGAGAAATGAATTAACAAAAATTATTTATTTAAGAAATTACTTAATTATTTTAATAAGTGTGGCTCATTCCCTAGATTTGTGTGGGTCACCGACATTATCGTTTATATTTTGTAGATGTAAAATCATACTAGGCGCACTTTCATATTATTGAATACAGCAACTGACTTAATGTAAGTCTCATGCACGAACCCACCAGAATAAAGAAAAAAGAAAATTTAAAAACACTTCCTGACTGGTAATGCGTGCAGAAACATCAGTAACAAAGTCTGATATCTTTGAAGCCTGGCAGGCAACTGGTCGTTGTTATTGTTAGATATGAACAAGCTAGGTCAGATGAATTATTCCGGGAGAGAACTGTTTGGTGCAGTTTTTCTTTTAGCGAACTATTGTTTTTTTACTCCTCGCTTCCCCTCGCTTGATACTGAGTGCATCCCATTCGCAAGACGTGTCCATCTGTAGTTCTTAACGCCTAATGGTGAACTGTACTAACTGCATCTGACTAGAAGACTGAAACAGTTCTCTTAGTTTGGTTCAGGCTCCACTTCTGAACTGTGTTCAGTCAAAAAACCAAAACCGTTCCTTCAGTTAACTTAGTTCAGAACAGTCTCCATTTCCCATCCTCCCCTCCCTTTGTCCTGATTATACTCCAATTGCTGTTAGGCCGTTCAGGTTAGCAGTAGCTACATGCTTCACAATGAGGATAATTTAATCTCTATTGCTTCCCACTACCCAGGTTCCCAAGTGAAGACCTGGGATAAAACTGAAAGTATTTCCAACAAAAAGAACAAATCTCTATTGCTTCCCACTACCCAGGTTCCCAAGTGAAGACCTGGGATAAAACTGAAAGTATTTCCAACAAAAAGAACAGTTCTTAGAAATATGCACAATGGGTTTGTTCCTAAATTCATTCAGTATTTGTAGGCAAATAATTTTGTTTCCTAGCCTGTTACACTATTGTTTGGAAAAGGTGAAACGTCAAGACTGAGAGATGTGAGCACAGTAAAATTTATTCCACTGGTTAGGGACATTCTAACGTTTCCGACTGAAACTGTGACTTTGAATCTGGGTTATTTCGATTTATTCCCCCAAACCACCTTCCACTTCTTTACGAGGTGACTTACTCTTCTTTACTGGATAGCCGGCTGCTGGAAACCCTCTTGACTTCTTCTAAGTCAAATAACACTAGGTACAGGAATTCTTAGACTCTGTCTACTTATGAAATAGCAGACATACGAGTACAAACTTTGCCTTTCGTCAAATAACGATGTATTTGACTTACATAAACAATAAAACTCTCACTTTCAACATAAATATACAACTTCCGATAAGTCTCTCGTAGAGTCGAATGTCAGAAACCAATCGAATTACACTTAAAAGAAAGTTTGCTTTGGGCCATAACTTCTCTTAACATAAATCAGAAAATAAGTCTTGCCTATAGCAAAGTTACGTCAAGAGTTTCCAAGAGTTATTTTTCAACAGTCTTTGTTTTAATAACAATAGTCAATGACCCAATAAGTGCAGAGCTGCTTATAAACTCCATAGTTCTTCCTTACACACTCACTAAAACATCTATGGATTGACCGGCGGGTACTTGTCGGTGCCGTTTGTCCGACGCGTCTACTTTCTTCCCGCGCAGTAGGCAGGATTCTACCATCCCACACTCTATCCAGAATATCGTGTGTTCGAGACGGTAGAAGGCTGAGTTGTTCTAGAATTTACACAGAAATTCTCGAATCACTACACATGACACTACACAAATAATTAGCATTACATGCCTGTACTTGTACTGTGACTGTGGAAATTCGGTACAGATTAGTTTCACAATATGCTGCAATCAAAGCCATTAGACATCGTGGGATGGAATCAAAGAGAGCCTAGATATGCTGCTGGGGAATAAATAGCTAGGCGCGTATATAATGCATCAGCTGTGGCTGCAGAAGGACCTGAATGAGCAAGTTGATGACCAACCAAATCCCAGACATTATAGATGGGTGACGTGTCAGGTGAACTTACAGGCCAGGGAAGCATTCGTATCTGTCATTCTTTAAACAAGCCTCGCACATTCCTCGTCACATGTGGCCGGGTGTTGTCCTGCTGAAATGGCATGTGAAATAGCCTGCAGGAGGGGCTGTAAAACTTCCCTGAGGTAGCGGTAGCTGTTCAGGTTGCTGTCAAGATAGAGGAGGCTAGATCATCAGTCATACGAAATGGCACCCCCAACCATCACACTTGACATTTGGCCACTATGCCGCTCACCTGTACAGTCTGCCCAGTTGTATTAACCACAACAGTGATGAACATGTATGCGCCCACACTGCAGGACAAGTTGAAGCGGTACTCGTCTGAAAACACTTCATTTTGCCACTCAGCACACCAGTGTTGGCGTTTATATACCCATTGCAGTGTGTAGCATTAGTGGGTTCCGGTCAATGGAAAGAGATGCAACGCCTCGCACGCCACCAGTCCAGCACGCAGCCCGCATCTCGTGGTCGTGCGGTAGCGTTCTCGCTTCCCACGCCCGGGTTCCCGGGTTCGATTCCCGGCGGGGTCAGGGATTTTCTCTGCCTCGTGATGGCTGGGTGTTGTGTGCTGTCCTTAGGTTAGTTAGGTTTAAGTAGTTCTAAGTTCTAGGGGACTGATGACCATAGATGTTAAGTCCCATAGTGCTCAGAGCCATCCAGCACGCAGAAGACGGCATCAAAACAGCGACGCAGACTTGACCACACCCATTGCAATGCTTCAATGTCACGACAACACTGCGGACGAAGCTATTCTGTGCATTATGGCCTTGCAGACAAGATGGCTGTCATCTCACACACTGCTCACATTGTGTCGTCGAGTACTCTGTCATGCTGTGTATGGTCCTCTTTTCTCCACTGGTTACACATTCACCTCACTGTTGGGGCATGATGTCCCATATGAGCCACGGTGTCATAGAATGACAGATCCACCTCCTGGTGGCCAACAGATCTGCCACGTTCAAACACACACTGATGCCAATACTCCACTCCGTGATGATGGCAAGGCATAGTGGCACTTTCTGTGTATGGCCCTCTTTTCTCCACTGGTTACACATGCACCTCACTGTTGGGGCATGATGTTTCACACAAAAGAGGCCACTGTTTGGCCTCCGTGCACACCATCTCTCTGACATTTAAATCACTTATTATGGTTCTGCTGGTCTTCATGTCATCTTATTGTGGCATGTTGCAGACCATTGTTTCTGATTCTTTCACTTCTTGCAAACAGTAGTGCAGTTTAAGGCTTTTTCTAAATGACTTTGTTTATTGGTACTTTAACATTAAAAATGAACTGTGTAGTACATTTGAACTAGTTCGTCAAATAAGAACTATCTCGAACATAATGGTTCCATAAAAAGAACTACTTTGCACATATCTAGTTCTTGTTATTGCTTATGATATTGCGTGACTAATGCAGGGGTATTACTGCGCAGTCAAATTTGTTTTTCAACTACTGTGAAATTTTTCGTCCAGCAAAATTTCTCTTACACTTGTCAAACAGTGCCACACATGGACAAGTATTTGACAAACCTAGTAATGAGGAGCTTAATGAGTAGCCACATAAGAGTTTAGCACACAAATTACAGAATTTGTAAATGGAGAAAGTACTGTAAAGACAAGACTTCAAAGTACCATATACAAAAACTTAGTACCAGTTGCAGTAAAATTTTTCTGCCGAATTAATCAGTAAAAAACAGCTTCAGTCACGTCAGCAAACTATCCAAGGACAATGACAGTTGCCGGCTGGAGTGGCCGTGCGGTTCTAGGCGCTACAGTCTGGAGCCGTGTGACCGCTACGGTCGCAGGTTCGCATCCTGCCTTGGGCATGGATGTGTGTGATGTCCTTAGGTTAATTAGGTTTAAGTAGTTCTAGGTTCTAGGGGACTGATGACCACAGCAGTTAAGTCCAATAGTGCTCAGAGTCATTTGACGATGACAGTTGAGTACTCACAGTGATCTCTACTAAAATGAAAGTTAAACTACAGCTGCTAGTGTGTGCCAATCAAAGATTCTCACATATTCTTGCTTGCCTAACAACAACATTGTGGCCTCAAAGTGTCATTAGTGTTGTATAAACACATGTTAGCTTATTTAAAATGTGTTAAGCACTTTAAAAGTGAAGTTGAAACAGTTCTAACTTCCCATTGCTGGCTGAATTTCTAGATTATCTTAACAAGTAAATGTGGTTTACCAGATATCGTTAATTATATTACCTTTATGCATTACGTCACTTGGTATTTTGATGACGTTATTACTTATTTGCTGACTGCTGTTAGTAAGGTTCTGTTAGGAAGCAGGGTGCACTCAGCCCTTGTGAGACCATTTGAGAAGCTACTTGATTGAGAAGTACATGTTGAAAACGGCTGGAAGAGCTGTGCAGGTGTGTCTGGATGGAGTTAGTTTTATTATTTATTTTAGTACCTACAGTTAAGGAATTCTGCTACCTAGGCAGTAAAATAACCAATGACAGACGGAGCAAGGAGGACATCAAAAGCAGACTCGCTATGGCAAAAAAGGCATTTCTGGCCAAGAGAAGTCTACTAATATCAAATACCGGCCTTAATTTGAGGAAGAAATTTCTGAGGATGTACGTCTGGAGTACAGCATTGTATGGTAGTGAAACATGGACTGCGGGAAAACCGGAACAGAAGAGAATCGAATCATTTGAGATGTGATGCTTCAGACGAATGTTGAAAATTAGGTGGACAGATAAGGTAAGGAATGAGGACGTTCTACACAGAATCGGAGAGGAAAGGAATATGTGGAAAACACTGATAAGGAGATGGGACAGGATGATAGGACATCTGCTAAGACATGAGGGAATGACTTCCATGGTACTAGAGGGAGCGGTAGAGGGCAAAAACTGTAGAGGAAGACAGAGATTGGAATACATCAAGCAAATAATTGAGGATGTAGGTTGCAAGTGCTACTCTGAGATGAAGAGGTTAGCACAGGAAAGGAATTCGTGGCGGGCCGCATCAAACCAGTCAGTAGACTGATGACCAAAAAAAAAACTGTAACTATAAATTAATTATATTACCACTGAGTTATTCTCTATAATATGTTCAAAGGGTGTACTAAAATGATTTAAAGGAAGTAAAGCAATCATCTGTCCAAAAATTGTTTTGTACACCACAGTGGATAAATAGGCATGATCCTGTTGGAAACGGCACACAATTGCCTTCCTCTGATCTTTGAAATGACTTACCTAGCCATTCTGGGACCTATAGTTTAATATGGATTGTGTGCCACAGAGAAACTGGGCATTTTTTCACATCAATAAACAGCGACAGAGATAAAAGAAGTGATAAGGAACAGATAAAAATACTAAAACTGACCAGGGATCAAACCTAAGATCTTACTGCACCACAGAAACTAATAAATAAAAATCATATTGGTGTAACACAATAAAGTGATTGCTGTTATACTGTAATTGCAGCAAATCATTTAAAATTTGTCAGAAGTTGTCACCATTTCAAAACACGTATCAAGAAAATCACAACCTTTTCAGAAAAGCATGAATGTTCTTATCATATTCTAGGAGAGAGAAAACTTCCAGTTTGTTCTCCTCTGAGGCCACTATTGGTACTGAAATATTTTATGTGCTTTATATATCTTCCTTTCAGGGGTTGTTGTGATCTTCAGTCCAAGACAGTCCAAGACAGTCCAAGACAGGTTTAATGCAACTCTCTGTGCTACAGTATCATTTGCAAGTCTCATTATCTCTGCATAATTATTGCAATCTACATCCATTTTAAACTGAAAACTGTATTCGAAACTTGGTCTCTCTCAAGAAATTTTAACTCTCGCCTAACACATGCACACGCTGCTCCCCCCCCCCCCCCTCCACATACACACACACTCTCGCCCTACCCCTACCCCCGGCCCTCCATCTCTCTCTCTCTCTCTCTCTCTCTCTCTCTCTCTCTCTCTGTCTCTGTCTCTGTCTCTGTCTCTCTCTCTCTCTCTCCCCCTCCCTCACTCTTCTCTCCAGGGTGCTTACCATTCTTTGGTGAGTATGTGCTTGGCTACCATGGTGCCCCAGCTTTTGCAGCATTGCACCCTAACTTTCTCCCATTGGTGGTCACAAAGCCCCAGCAGTGTCTTCAAATGGAAAGGCTTCATAGAATGCCACAAAGTACGATCACAACGCATTCCCTTCCCTTGCCACACCATGGGAGGAATGCAGCACTAAATGACAAGGAGCAAAATCCTTCCCCCAATGCCTGGTCTGTGCCAGGACTGACAGGGACACGCTTTTGGCCACAAAGCCTTTATTTTTTGTGAAAAACATTGGGCACAAATAAGGGGAAGTTGCAGCCATCTCTAAGATGGAGAGCAGTTCTCTCCTCATTAAAAAAATCATCTCCTGCCAATCACAGGCACTGCTCTCTTGTGAAACGTTGGGTGACATTCCTGTGACTGTCACACTCCACAAGAGTCTCAATATGGTGCAGGGCACCATCTTTCACCATGACCCTTTTCTGCAATCTGACCATGAGATGCAGGGAAACTTACAGTGATGGGGTGCGGACTTCATCTGTTGTGTCCATAGGGGACCAAGGGAAAACAGAGTTGCTACCAGGGCATTCACCTTGGCTTTCAGGGGTGATATGTTGCCTGAGAAGGTCAAGGTGATGGTCTACCAGTGTGACATAATACCCTATGTTCCTCCTCCTACTGTGCAATGCTTCAGGTGTATTGCACTGCTACCCCAGTCTGCAGTGATTGTGGACATCTCTTGCACATGATTATGCCTTGTGCCCCTCCTTCATCTGCGTAAACTGTGATGAGCTCCACTCTCCCAGCTCACCAGATTGCTCTGTTTTGAAGCATAAGAAGAAAATCTGAGAATACAAGACCCTGAACAAGCTCACATATCAAAGGGCAATAAAAAGTATGAGCCTCTAAATCCGAGACAAATGACTCAATCTTATGCTACGTCTGCAATGTCGTCGCCTTCTCTGTTGATGGTGCCTTCCTCTGTTATGCCCCTTACAGTGGCCCCTCAGAGCTGTCCGCTGGTATCGCCCCCCCCCCCCCCCAGTTGGTTGCAGGCCCTTCTCGTGCTTCCACCGCATCCACTTTGGGAGCAGTGGCTCCCCACCTGCCAGGGACACATGTCCCCATCCCCCAGCCGGAGGTACCTCAGTCTCCTCTGGCTCCTCTTGCCAGGAAGAGGTCCCTTGGGACTTTTCCTTCCACAGTTCGTGCTGGTCCACAGCCAGACACCAACTGGTGACTGAAGGAACCACAGGCTGCTGGCAATCAGACTTCTTGATCTTCCTCTGCCCCTGAATCAATTCAGGGATCTTCTCACTTCTCATCTTCTAAGGACAAGAAGGATGAAATGAAGTCATCTAAGATGAAGGAAACTCTGGTGACCTCCACACCATTGAACTCTGCATGTACTCCGTCTGTGACCATGATGGACACCCCGGTGGCCCCTGATGCTTCAGATCTCCCTAGGCAAATTACCACCGAATCTGTGTCAGTGGATCCCCTGACGTCTCAACTGATGGCAGTACATGATCCTGGGTCATAACCTGCCCCCCTCTCTCCCTGGTTGCTTTATGCCCCACAGTATTGAGACAGTCTTATCCTCCAGTGGAATTGCAAAGGAGTTTTCCACCACCTCGCTGAGGTACAGCAGCTTTTAAGCATATATACTGTTTTCTGTATTGTCATCTGGGAAACATGGTTTCCACCAACCAAGACCCCTGCTCTTCATGGTTACTGAGCTTATTTTAAGAATTCCACTGACTATGAGAAGGTATTGGATGGAGTTTGTACTTATGTGTTGGACTCTGTATACAGCGACCTTGTGCCTCTTGATACACCTTAGGAAGCTGTGGCTGTTTGGGTACAGGCACATTAGAATTTTACCATCTCTAATGTTTATGTCCCTCCCGATGCTGCCATGTCCCAGTATGTACTGTCTGCATTAGTCTCTCAGCTCCCTCTCCCACCTTTCCTAGTCTTGGGCGACTTCAGTGCCCATAACCCTATATGGGGTAGAACAATGATCACTGGCTGTGGTAAAGACATTGTAACTTTACTGGCACAGCTCATTCTTTGCCTCTTGAACCAGATGCCTCCATGCACTTTAGTGTGGCAAGTGGGACTTATTTGACCATTGATCTCTCTTTTTGCAGTCCTGATCTTCTACCATCTGTCCACTGGAAGGTCCACAATGAACTGTGCAGTATTGATCACTTGCCAGTCTTCCAGATGGGTTCTTCATAGTACTGGCTGGATTGGGTTCACCTCTGCTGTCATCCTTAGTTCCCCGTCACAAGGTAGTATTGATGCGGCTGTTCAGCATACAACAGCCATTCTTTTGGCAGCCAACCAAGCCATCCCCACTTCCTCTAGGTGCCCCCAACTGGCTACACGAAAAGTGCGCAAAGGTAAACCTGAAGTTCATGAGTGACGATATTTCGTGGGCATGCCAATTTTTTTACGTGCTGAAACGGCCGAACTTTTAAATACAGTAGACTCAAAAAACGAAGTTATAAAATTGCTAAAAGAGGATAGTGAAGTGCTAAAAACAGAAAATATAAACACAAAATAGAAAATATTACGTTAATACGTGAAAAGCAGCTCTGCGTGTGCGAAATCCATCAAATAGTATCACAAGCCTCAGAAAACGAAACTATAAAGGGGCTACAAAACGATTTTGACATTGTAAAAACAGAACTATCCGAGGCAAGGAAGGAAAATGATACACTAATACAAGAAAGGCAGTGCCGTGAGAATGAAAACCACCAAAAACAAATAGAACATCGCGAAATTACGCGTGAATATACGAATTCAAAAAACAATAACATATCCCGTGCTCCACATGCAGGCTAGAACTTTAAAAACAAAAAATACCCAGTGTCTCTAATGAAGACACGAATAAGTCAACAGGCCTAACATCAGCAGATAAATATAAGTGGAAGACGGTGACATACACCAAAAAAAGAAACAAGCCCACAGCTGTACAAGATAGCGAGTTTCTAGTAATATGAGATTCGCTACTGAAAAATAACGCGGTCCCAACTGCGAAATCGACGTGCGACCTGGGATTAAAAGTGCAATAGATCGACAAAAATTTCAAAAATATGGCAAAACAGGCAGCTACAGAACAGCACACAGTACACAAACGAAATTACAGAGGTGTTTTTATACATGATGGAACAAACTCGCTTAAAAGCAGCAGCTAAGATGAATTAGTGAATGAAACAAGAAACGTAATTCGTGCAACAAGAAGTCTTTATGAAGGATCCAGGCTCATACTTAGCGGAATCGTAAAAAGGAGATCAGTGAGTGACAAATACATATCCAAAATAAACAGTGCCATCAAACAACAGTGTGATTGTCTCAGTGCTATCTTCATAGACCCAAACAAATTCCTGTGTGAAAATTGTCTAGAAAAGGATGCCACAAATTTAAATAGATTAGGTTCGATAACACTCAGAAGAATGTATGCAGATGTATGTAAAATCATTAGAAACAAGGGAAACTAACATTGTATAGTGGGAGTGAAAAATCAGGAAAACTGATATCCACAATAAACAGCGATATCAAAAGAATATAGGACAAATACAAACATAGAATCAGGATATTCAATTATAAAAATAATGACCAGAATATACAATACATAAAAACTAAGGTAATTCAATTAGAAACAATGCTAAATGAAGAAACTCCTGACATTCTAGCTCTAACAGAACATGGTCTACATGAGCAAGACATTCTAAATCATACTGTTGCAAATTACAATGTAACAGATAGTTCATGCAGGAGGAATAGTAAGGGTGGTGGAGCTGCTATATTAACCCATAACAAACAGCCTCGACTTATGTAAAAAATATAACATTGAAAATGTAGTCGAAGTAACTGGCCAAAAAACAGTTTTAAGTAGTTCCTCACTGTACATCTTAAAAATCTACAGACCGCCAAATGCGTGCATAGAAACATTCACTGAAAACGTAGGAGAGTTCTTACATATCATCCTAAGCAAGAACTGTGCACTTGTACTACTAGGTGACCTAAACATAAACACATTGCTAGACACCAATGACAGTTGGGAGCTCCTAAACACAATGGAAACATATGCCTTATACAGTGCAATAACTACTCCAACATGTATAACTGCTAACTCCTGAAGTCTAATAGATCACATCTTCACAAATTTAACGAACTTTCAGTACAAAAATGAAGTTATAGAAACGGCACTGTCAGACCATGATGCAATAAAAATATGTCTAAATCATATCACCACAAATTAAAAGACACAAAAAATATGGGAAAAAGAAGCTTAAATGAACAAAACTTAACAGCCCTTAGGATAAAACTTGAAAAAGGATGGGAAATACTGGAAAAAGACTCTCCACAAGCAGATCAAAAGTGACTTATTTTATTGACACACTTCCCTACCATCTCAATATTACATGCCCAGTAATAAAAACTAAAGCCAAACCCACAAATAAAAACAAAAAATTGATAGCAAAAGGCATTTTGGTTTTTAGCAAAAAGATAAAAATGATGCACAGAATGTATAAAACTAGCACTGATGAAAACTTAAGAGTACCACAGAAAATATAAAAGAATGTATGCTTAAGTACTGCAAGCAGCCAAACGACTAGAAGCAAAAAAGTACATAAATTGTGCTGATAATAAAAGCAAGGCTTGTTGGTCTATTACAAATACAAATCACAAACCCTCTAACTTATAGGAACACAGCAAAATACAGTTCATGATCAGCAAAAAAACCATAACTGAATAGAATAAAATCATAAATCTCTGCAATGACTATTTTGCCACAGTAGGCCAGAAACTAAAAGAAAAAACGAATAACAACAAATACAATGACACATGGAAAACATTTATGAATCCCCATGGAAATACAATGGCACTTTTCCCAGTGACAGAAGAAGAAACACTAAAGATAATAAAAACCTAAAACAAACAAAGTAATGTGGAACTGACAGAATATCAAGTATAGAAATTAAACACTGTATGCTGCAACTCAAGAAACCTCTTACACAACTAATCAATTCATCATTCCTGGAAGGAACTTTCCCAGAGTGCTTAAAGACAGCACTGATAAAACCAATACATAAAAAGGGGAATGAATACAATCCAGAAAATTATAGGCCTATAGCTCTTTTACCAGTCATATCAAAAATATTTGAACGAGCTTATGCACAGAGACTCGTTGCTTTTCTGATGAAATATAAAATAATCAACAAGCATCAGGTTGGCTTCCAGAAAGATAAATGCGTTGTAGATGCAGTAATACATCTCATCAAAAATATCATAACAATCTTGGACTCTAAAAATAAATGTATAGGAGTATTTATGGACCTAACAAAGGCATTCGACTGTGCAGGCCACAAAACTTTAGTAGAAATATTAGGGGTATATCGCATAAGAGGAAATGCAGGAGACTGGATTCTCTCAAACCTGACAAACAGGAGCCAATATACTGAAATTACAAAAACTACTGGTGCAAAAATAAGATCTAAAGCAAGAATTTTACACTTCTCTGTGGCACAAGGCTCCATTCTGGCCCAATGCTCTTCATTCTATACACAAATCACATCCCAAATATGATTATGTATGGCAGTATAGTTACCTATGCAGATAACACAACTCTCTGTTCAAGGATAAAGATACAGAAAAGCTACAAATAAAAGCCAATGTAGAAGTAAATAATGCCATACAAAGATTTACTGAATTAAACCTGCACAACAATATTACTAAAACACTTGTGTAAACTTCAGACTTCGAAACTTTCACAGTGAAGATATCAATGTATGCATAGATGAGCGCGTAGCACAGGTCACCAAACATACAAAATTCCTTGGGATAATTATCAACGAAAATGTAAACTGGGATAAGCATGTAGAATATATCCAGGGGAAACTCAGTGCAAACCTATATGTGCTCACAAACTCACCTACCTAAAACACACAGGCATTATGAAAACAATATCATACTATGCATTAATTCATACAACATTAAGTTATGGGCTTGTGGCGAGGTACCTCGAAAACCAACATTAATAGTGAATAGTGATTTATTCGTCTCATAACATACAATTTCTAATCATATTATTAGTGTACAGGAGACACGTAAAAAAATGGGTAACACAACTTAGGCCTAATTGGTACAAAGAATTTTAACATTACTATAAACTTTTATTTTTCTTTCCTCCCTTTTTTGAAGGACAGCTACATTTACACACAAGACTATATGTAAATTTATCCTGCTCAAATGTTCAGTTCATCCTTCATGGGCTCCTCAACAGTGTAGTAGCAGCGTTTAACAAGTATATCATATAGCTTTGTTTTCAGTGTCTCTAGGTTCATACTCAGAACATTCTTTCCTTTTAGCTTGTTACGAATTTTCATTGCCATATATTGAGAAGACTGCACATATAGGTTTAAGCGATGAGTGGGAAGCATAAAATTGTCTTTGTTTCTCATGTTATACATGTGATTGAAACAGTTTTTCTCGAATAACTCTAAATTGCTATGTAGAAAGATGATAATGATGATATCATAGATGTATAAGAAAGGAACTGTTAATAACTGTTGTTTTTCAAATAGTGGGCGACATAATGTCCTTGGGTGGGCAGTACACATGTTCCTTATTATTCTTTTCTGTAACTTTAGAATGCGCAATATATTGCTTGAATTTCCCCAAAAAATAGTACCATACCTTGCAACTGATTGAAAGTAGCTGTGGTATGCAATTTTCCTTGTATTCATGTCAGTTGCACCAGCTAATACTTGCATAGCAAATGCAAAGCTGCATAATTTGTTTAACAGGTAGTCAACATGTTTATTCCAATTTAAATTTTTATCTAGGTTTAACCCTAAAAACTTCACAGAATCCACTTCTTCTATATCCTGATTATGATGAGTTATTTTAATTTCTTAGGGCTTTGTCCATTTAGTTGGACCCATGTTTCTAGTTTGTTAATTGTGTTTATTATGCAGAGAGGGATGTTTTCTCGCTCCAGGTTTTCAATTAATATAGATGTGCCATCTGCAAATAAAATCGATGGAGCTTTTATATTGTTTGTTAAATCATTAACATAGAACAAAGACAAAATAGGTCCTAGAATCGAGCCTTGAGGGACACCTTGGGCTACTGTTTTCCATTTTGAATAGTAATTTGCTGCATTTGATGAGACAATCACTCTTTATTTCCTATTTGATAAGTATGAAGTAAGCCAATTTCTAACATTACCCTTGATCCCATACTTGTCAAGCTTATAGATAAGCAGTGCATGATTTACAGAGTCAAAGGCTTTTGTGAGATCACAAAAGATTCTTAATTATGTTTGTCTAATGATGTGCTGATCTTGTCGATAAACTTGTTAATTGCATCCATAGTACTTTTGCCACACTGGAAACCAAATTGGTTTTCCGTAATAATATCATATTTCTCCATAAAATTTCTAATCTGCATAGCAGCAGCATTTCCAAAGATTTTTGATAGGAAACTTCCTGGCAGATTAAAACTGTGTGCCCGACCGAGACTCGAACTCGGGACCTTTGCCTTTCGCGGGCAAGCGCTCTACCATCTGAGCTACCGAAGCACGACTCTTTCTGGATTTTTGATAGGACTGGAAGGAGGGAGATGGGACGATAATTCCCCATATCCTCTCGACCCTTTTTTGAGCAACAGTTTTATGTCTGCATACTTCAGCACCCCTGGGAAGCTTCCTTGTTCAAAGGATTGGTTTATTATTTTAGATAGTGGGTATCCTATTATTTTACACACAAATTTAAGGACTTTTGCTGGTATTCCATCCCAACCTGCAGAATTTTTGTTTTTTGGTTTTAATATAATTTTTTCTAGATGTATTGTTGAAACTGTTTTGAATTTTGTGAGGCATTCAGAATTATGATTTAGTCCAAAGGGACATACATTGTTCCTACATTAATGAAGAACTCATTCAAGCATTCTGAAATTTGAGCCCGATTTACAATGATCTCATCTTCAAGCTTAACCCTAGGACGCCTAAGGGGGTGGTTCATTGAACCCACAATTATTTTAAGTCATCTGCTTTTGCCCAAGTAACTTTCATACTACATATTCCCTTTGAGTTATTGTTTGTTGGCTATTTTATGAAACGTTAGTGTCAATATATTTTATAGAAAATTCCTACTTTGAAAGAAAAATAAATAAACTTATTATGGGCCCAACAACCCCCCCCCCCTTAGGCTTCTGTGCTATAGAAAACTTCCCTTAGTAGGATTTCGTATATCTCATCACTACAACAATGCAAGTTCGTTTCTTGTTGGTTGGTATTCTTGATATTCACAACAATCGGTTTACTTTCAGAGGAAGTGATTGTTGATGTCAGTCATCTGTTATTTATCTTGTAAACTTGCAGTGAGTTAGTGCAGTTCCAAACACCTAGGCCTCCAGTAACTTTGGTGTCCTACACAGCAAAAACGAAACCAAGTAAAAACTTACTGATGTTGTCAACAATGCACCAAGATAAAGGCAGTGTTGGAGGATGTGATAAATGCATTTTATAATTCCACTAAAGGTGGAATTCATACCATTGATCAAATGCCGCGTACGTAGACCTGCAAGAGGGGAACAAAGAGATGGCCTCTATCTGTATTTTAGTCTCTCGTTGACATTTGTGCTATCAATGCAACCATTCATCCAGCAACATCCAAGGTGGAATGAAAAGAAACACAACAAATGGAAACTTTATCTTCTGCAAGCTGGGATGGAACTAGTGAAATTGTAGGTAGAAGAAAGAAGTACCAAGCAAGAGGGTTATCTAACCAAATTGCTCAATCAATGGAGACTATTCTACGAAAGAAAATCAAAGAAGGGACAACAGAAGCACGTCATGCTCCTGTAGGGAAAGGTTGGTGCCATATTTGTGTAAGAAAAGCTAAAACAAAGAAGCAGAAGTACAACAATCTAAGTTCAAAATGTTTCAAATGGCTCTAAGCACTATGGGACTCAACTTCTGAGGTCATTAGTCTCCTAGAACTTAGAACTATTTAAACCTAACTAACCTAAGGACATCACACACATCCATGCCCGAGGCAGGATTCGAACCTGCGACAGTAGCGGTCTCGCGGTTCCAGACTGCAGCGCCTATAACCGCATGGCCACTTCGGCCAGCAACAATCTAAGTAAACCAAAACAATATTGTAGACAGTGTCATAAACATGTGTGTAACACACATTCAGAAAAAAATTGTGAAGTGTGTCTCTTGCCTTGAAGTTGAGGACTCAGAGTAGTCTATTGTATATGAACACACCTGTATTTTGTACTGTAATATGTCAATTTTTTATTCTTTCCATCCAATATTTATAACAATTAACAACATTTATCAACCAATACCTTAAATAAAATACATAAACCGTTTTGAAAGTTGTAATTTTTCATCAGTAAACTTATTTAATACCTGTGAGCTCGCCGAAACCCCCCCCCCCCTTAGGAATCCAAGTTAGAAAAAAAGGCTTGGGCGTCCTAGGGTTAATTGTACTAATTCCATGTCTAGAGGCTTTGATACCTAATTCGTGTTTTACAACTGAACACACTGCCTTTGATTTATTCTCATGTTTTAAGATTAATTTATTATTTTTCATTTGTTTTCCTGATTTGACAACTTTCTTGAATGTACTTTTGTATCGTTTAACATATTCATTTGTTTTCCTGATTTGACAACTTTCTTCAATGTACTTTTGTATCGTTTAACATATTCATTTTTTTATTATGTCTTAGTTTCTTATGTAGCTGCCTTTTCTTAGCACTGAAGATTTTTATACCTTTAGTGATACATTTTATATTGTCATTTTATTAAAATAAGTTTTTTGTGGAAACATTTCATTGAAAACACTTAGAAAATCCCTTAGAAATGCTTCAAAATTTGCTGTGCATGAAATATTTTCATTAGAGTGCCATTCTGTCTCCTTCAGCTTATCATGGAATAGAGTCAAAGTTTCTTGGTTGAATATCCTTTTTACATAAGCTTTTTTACATGGGACTTCTCTACCTGCTCTGGGTAGCTCAATGAATAATGCTGAATGATTAGAAATTCCTAGATCTAGACAAAATTTATATCCATCTTCAAATACGTAATTCGTTAAAATATTGTGAATGTATGTAGCTGACTGAGCATTTTCTCTTGTAGATTCGGAAAAATTTAATTTGAAGCCATATTTTTTTTATTAAGTCTGTAAATTTTGATACCTCACATGTTTCATTCAACACATTGATGTTGAAATCAGCAGCAACTACAATTTTTTCCCTCTTTTCATTACCGAGGTTTCTAACAAACTCTGAAATTTACGTAGGAAATGCTCAGCTGTCACCTTCCCTGGGATTCTATAAATAGATTTTATAATAACATTTAAGTCCTTTAACTCAACACAGCAACCCTCAAAAATACACTCTTCATTAAAACAATTGAAGTCACATCTTACATGGTAACATAAATCAGAATGAATGAGTATGCATGAACCTCCTTGTGACTTATTTATCCTACAAAAGCTGGTAGCTACCTTGAAGTTTTCAATTTTATTTCAGATTTTTATGGTATCACTACTAAGACAGTGTTCATTTAAACAGATTACTTTAACGTTTAGAAATTCAGATAAAAAAAACTTGTAGCTCATCTAACTTAGAGTTTATGTCACATGAGTATTCAGCGCTTAAACCATTTATATTACAATGCATTATATAGTTACTACTAAGATCATCAATTTTATTTTTTAAAGACCTAATATTTAATAATGAGCCATCCTCACAAAAGGGTAGGTCTGGATTCTTCTGTAGCAGCCCATCAGCTTGCTCACTTGACTTGTACATTTCTTTGTCACTTTGATATTGTGTACTTACATCCATAGTTACATTCTTGACGGCACTGGATCTGGATGGTGCTGAAGTGATTTCCCTGGTACCAGCCATAAAAAATCACTGTTCCTCTCTGGAGCTTTCCTTGTTCTGGAAGACACACGTACAGCAGCTTGTTTGTCTGCCAGTATTTTTGGAGCTTGCAAAATTTATGCTTCATTTCTTTTTGGCTTGAACCATTTCGTAATTTGAATTTATTTACCCGCTTGAATGTTACTTTCTGGCCTATTGGTTTTAAACCATTTCGTGATTTAACACTGATTGATGGCTATATTGTTCGCTGCATGAAAAGAACGCTTTGTTACTTGCGATTGATTTTCACTTGTCCTGGGTACTTCATTGCACCGTGAAATACGAGTGAAATTTTTTTCCGTAAGTACCTCCTTTCCTAATGCATTCAAATGAAGACCGTAAACTGTATGGAGCCTTCCCTCCTAACTGTTTATGTCAATAACGTCTGCATTTACGAAGTGATTACATATTTCACTGAAATTCTTGTTTGCGGCATGAATTTCACTGTTTACACACGACCACCTCGGTAAATCGTGACAATTGGGATATTTACAACGAGTACATTCGTGTGAGATAAATTATTGAGGCATTTTCTCAATTCTGTGCTAGCCTTGAACCACTCATTTCTATATACGTCATTTGATCCTCCCAGCAATACAACAAAGTCATACTTACACAAAATAGTTACTTCACGTAATTTTGTAAGGCTTTTCAGTTCACTTAATGGAGCCCCAGGCTTCACGAAACCGTTTGCCCTGTAATTGTATTTTTCCGTTAGCAATGCAGCAATTCCAAGGCCGTGGCTATCGCCTAACACACATATTTTTCCGTATTTTACAATGTTAGCAGTCGGAAGTTCATCAAGCAACGGTTTGTTTCCTTTTTGTGGTTCATTTCGTAACTTTTCGACTTCGGGTGGCGTGTTCGAATCTTCAGCAGTGAATACTCCCACAAGGTCGTTATACGTTCTAGTTTTTATGCATTAAAATTTCACTTTTTATCTACATTGAAGTTTCACTGCTGCTTTGAAGTTGTACTTTCTGAGTGCAGTTTTTATGCATTAAAGTTTCACTGTTTATACGTACTGAAGTTTCACTGCTATTTTGGGATTGTACTTTCTGAGTGCAGTTTTCACCCGTCATTGTTAACCCAATGATTGCAGAGGTTGAGTGTTCTTGCTTCTTCAGCGACTCACGTTTTTCCGCATGAAGTTTCTTTATGTCCAGCTTTAAAGCACCGATTATAATTTGTAAACTGGAGATTCGTTCGTTTAGCTTCGAGATCTCGTCCTTACAATTTACACACGTATTCTTTTTACTACCGAAATTTACTTTTTTTCGCGGGGATACACGAATTACTTTTACACTCGCCACCATCTTCTTATTTATTAAAAAGAGCCATAAGAATGATAGCCTACCATAAATGGATAGATTCATATAAACCAGCATTTAAAGCTCTCAAAATACTAACATTACCCAGTATATACCAAAACAAACTCCTCTGTTAGACAAAATTCAAATACTAGAGATAACAACACACACACACACACACACACACACAGACAACAAAAAAGAAAAAAAGAGCTATCATACGCTGGACCAAAAGCCCTTGAAAAACTCTCTTCAGTCTTGAGAGAAATAAACAATAAAAATATTTTCAAAAAATGTCTCAAAAATTTTCTGAGAGAAAACTGTTATTACAGTGTTAATGAATTTATGTGCACTACAGTTCAAAACAATTGAAATACCATTATTGTATGAAAAGAAAAACTGTACAAAATCTAATTTAATATGAAATAGCCCTAGAATAATTGTGTAATAAATTATATTTTTGTTAAACAGTAGACAGTACATGTCAGTGCATGAAAAGAAAATATATCTTGATCCATACAATGTACTTTGTCAAAGGATAAATAAATAAAAATGATCTGGAAGTGTTGTTGCCTGGTAAGGTATCCTTGAGAGGGGCTTGAAGTGAGGTGGCATGGGGTATACGGTGCCTGAAAAAGTTCACCATACCTGGGAACCTCGAACATCATGGTAGGTTTCAGGTAGCAGTGGGTCGGAGATAAAGGCGACATTATCAGAAGTTGGGCAGGTGCCCTTGGCTGTAATTTCATGACCAAGGAAGGTGACTCTAGTGCAGCAAAGCTGAGTTTTATTGTGATTAATTTTGACACCATTGTCCATAAGGACTTTTAACACATACAATACATGTTTCTAGTGTTGATCGTCAGAAGAGGAAAATATGAGGATGTCATCAGATACACATAGCAGAATGGCAGCAGGGAAAAGTAGAGAATTAGTGAAATCCTGGAAGATTTTGGCCATATTTTTCAGTCCGTAAGGCATGAAACAATGTTCAGATAGACCAAATGGTGTAATAACGGCATTTTTGAGATGTCATCAGTGTGCATAGGGATTCGATGGCAGGCCTTGCAGCGGTCTATGATGCTAAATGCACCCGCACCATGCAGCAGTTGCACGAAGACTTGGATGAGTGGAATGGGGTAATTGTCAGTTACTGTGCACATATTCGGATTGTGGTAATCTTTGCACAACCTGTAGGTATCATCTTTTTTAGGGACCAGGTGGGTAGGCAAAGGCCAGTTACTGTAAGTAGGGTGGACTATACCTGCATTTAACAGTTCCTGTGGAGCAGTTTTAGAAAGGTGTATTTTGTTAGTTGTCAGGTGCCTTGCCTTATAATGGACAGAAGGACCTCCTGTGGTGATTAATCTATGTCAGGTAGCATTTGAAATAGCCACAAGGCATGAAGAGGGGGAGGGAACATCACATGCAACACTGATACTAGAAGAGTCAGTGACCTGTCAAGTCTGCAGAATGGCAGTGTGTGTGTGTCATCAGCCGAAATTGCAGCAGGCGGTATCGTGGCGAGAAGAGCATTGACTGAGTAATGTGCACATGTCAGGTTGTCAGATGCATCCACGACCAGCCAATGGAGTGTGTTGTTGCTAATGAAAGAGTGTCGATGTCACAACGTTGGAGTAAGAGCTCGAAGAGGAAGTTGATGAGTTGAGCAGTCAGAAGTATACACACAGGTGGATGGTGGTACAAGTGTGTCACAGCGAGATGTGAGGGTTGTAGCTAGCGGAGCGAATGAACCTGGTATGTGTGTGCGAGAAGTATGATGCAACAGCACCTTAGCAGATTGGATGTCCCCAGATGCGAGTTTTCATCAGAGACAAGGGTATCATCAGGAGTGCCCCAGGGAACTGTGATAGGACCACTGTTTTTCTCTATGTACACAAATGATTTGGTGGTCAGTGTGGGCAGCAGTTTTCAGTTATTTGCTGATGATGCTGTGGCGTATGGTAAAGTGTTGATGTTCAGCGACTGTAAGAAGATACAAGACGCCTTAGACAAAATTTCCAGTTGGTGTGATGCATAGCAGGTAGTCATAAATGTGGAAAAATGTAAGTTAACACAGATGGGCAGGAAGATCAAACCTGTAATGTTCGGATACAGTATTACTAGTGTCCTGCTTGATACAGTCAAGTCGTTTAAATATCTGGGCATAACATTGCAGAGTGATATACGATGTAAAGAGCATCTGAGAACTGATGACTTTGGTTTATTTGAAGAATTCTAGGAAAGAGTGGTTCACCTGTAAAGGAGACTGCATATAGGATGCTGGTGTGACCTATTCTTGGGTACTGCTTGAATGTTGGAGATCTGTACCAGGTCAGATTGAAGGAAGATACCGAAGCAATTGAGAAGTGGGCTGCTATATTTGTTACCGGTAGGTTTGTACAACACGTAAGTGTTTTGGAGATTCTTCAGTAACTCAAATGGGAATCCCCGGAGGGAAGGCAATGTTCTTTTCGAGAAACACTATTGAGAAAATTTAGAAAACCATTACCTGAAGCTGAATGCCAAATGATTCTACTGCTGCCAACATATATTGTGCGTAAGGACCACAATGGAGGGACATAGACAGTCATTTTTCCCTCGCTCTGTTTGCGAGTGGAACAGAATAGGAAATGGCTAGTAGTGGTGCAGGGTACCCTCCACCTTGGACTGTATGTTGGCTTGTGGAGTGTCTATGTAGATGTAGATGTACTGCTGATAGGTTCCAGGTCAGTGTGTAAATGTCCAATGAGGCATATGAAAAGTACATCTTCACTGGTGATGCCAGTAACATCCAGAACAGAGCCCACAAGGGCGAACCATGTCAGAGGGCTATCCTTGTTGAGGGGAAGCAGCATGGGGAAGCGGCCAAGGAGGGGGCAGGGTGTGGCCCAATCCGGCACTGGAGCACAAAATTGTGTATTAGATGAGGGCAGCACGCTCGACGGTGAGAGGGCAGTGTGTGACACCAGTACAGTGCCCTGCATCTCGGCCGTTGTGGGGGAGGGGGATGGGACACTTTGGGAAACCACACATCACTGCAGATGCAGTAAGCTTTGATTACATGGGTGTGAATGTAGAAGACACGACTGATCTGATGTGGGGACAAGACTCCTGGATTCTGTTTGATCACCACTTGCTCGAGATGGGGATTCATTGCGCTGTAGCCTGAAGTGTGCAAGATGGCTGCCATCGATAGGGGCAGGGGGAGGGCCGGTGTGGCGGCAGCACTACCCACCCAGGGACACGAAGGCTGCATGGCAGCAGTATTCGATGTATTTGGGGCAACATTCTGTATTGCATTCCGATATAGGGGTTGGCACACAATGTTCGATGTGCGATACAACCAGTAATCCCTGAGTGTGAGAAACACTGTTCACAACACTGTTCACAATGGGGTTACCACTGTGGGTTCTCCAATACTACATCGTAGTAGGATGTACTAGAGACACACTTTTGATTGATATACACTTTATTAATAGCATCTTTACAAAGCTCATGGCAAATAAGAATGACACACAAAACATGGCCAACAAGAACACACACTGGAAAACAAGTCAAAGATTTTAGTTCTCACGGAGGTGGTAGTTGCTCGCACCGAATCGACTGCTGCCACAGGTAGTTGTAGGGCAAACATGTTGTTCACCATGGATATCCTTTATAATGCAACAAAAGTTAGAAACTTGTAGAACTGTAAGTATTAATAAGCTCAGTTATTCCACAGCATGACATTAACTATGGAAAAAAAAATTGTCATTTTACTGAGCAGCTCTGTACCTTTCACATAAAGCAAGATATTTATCTTATGCCGTATTCATTGCACAAATAGAACTTATTATGTGCCAGTGCCAGTGCTTGTACTCCCACAACAAGATTCACCTCCTTTATCCTACACCTTCCTGTCCCATGAAATCCTGTAGAAATTGCCTCCTGCTTCAATGCTTCAACCTCTCATCTCTCCACCTGCCACCCCTCTGTTTAGGCATATGGATCCTCAGACCCTAAAAATTCGTTATATACTATCACCATCATCCAATCGGCAACATTTACCTGAAAGCTATATGAAACTTGACAGAATTTTCAATCCATTTTGTGTGTGTGTGTGTGTGTGTGTGTGTGTGTGTGTGTGTGTGTGTGTGTGTGTGCAGGCGTATGTCAGTTACAATTTGTTACAAAAGGTCATAAATATTGAGTATTACTCATACGATTTTCATAGCTGGGGCAGTCACTGTTTTTACTTTGGGGTGCCGAATTCTTGCAATTACAGAAGGTTCTCCATATAATGGATACTTATCAACTTCTCATTCTTAGAACTACATTTATGGTTATTCAGTAAAATCAGGTCCACTACCTCATAGGAAGTTAGAGTCCTTGTTTTCCTCCTTTTGTCTCCATCTTTAATTAATATTTCCTCAGTATTATTCCTCATCACAATCTGTGAGGGTTCAATTATTTTGGGCCATTCTATATATCTCATCATGGGCTCTCCCTCTACTCGTACTCACACTACTTCTATTAGAGATATTTTAGTGACTGCAGGGGGCATTTCATTCAACATTTTTTTGAATTCCCTCACCAGATCTACTCACTCAGAATGTTGGATTGCACGATATGTGAGACATAAGCTATTTAGTTCATGCATAGATCTCTCGGCCATATTTCCTTGTGGGTGATATCTGGAAATTAATGTACGATTTGTCATCTCCTCAGCCAAAAAGTCTTTAAATTGCTTAGCTATAAGTTGGGAATGATTGTCCGATAGCAAATTCTTTGTTTTACTCACAACTTTAATTGTTCTTCGGCTTCAACACAATGCAGTTGATTGTGGTTCTTCTCAGCGGATATAACATAACTAACCTTGGCCAACTTTCAGCTACAACAATACAGCTCATACACCTGCACAGCTGCAACTGCCTGTAAATTGTTCCATTAGTCATACAAATGGTTGGCCTGGCCATCTACATCCTTAAAACATAGGCACTCGCACAACCAGCTCCTGGAACTGTCTTTTCATATCTGAGTATCTTTATTGCTAGCATATTTTTGAAACAAGTAGATCACTTCCTCTATCTAGGAAATATATTATGAACTAACTGCTCATTGGAAATGGATGTGGAGAACAGAATACATGCTATTCACATTGCATTTGGATATCTTGCACATTGGGTCTTCTTCGATAAAGGTCTGACACTATTAGAAACTGTTGTCATTCTGTCCTGCTCCATGGTTGCAAAACCCCAACACTATATCTCTGTGATCACAACAAACTAGAATGTTTCAGCCAACAGCCAACAAACATCAAATGGGATGACTTCATATGAAACACAACTATTCTTCAGAAGAAAAAGATGTAAGAAGCCACTGGCATTGTACACCAACTCCGATGAATTGGGCATCTCCAACAGATGAGAAACTACAAACTTTGTCAGCAAATTCTGTGTAGTGAAGTGAGCACAGGTGGCAATTGTCTGAAGAGCTATAAGGATCAGTTCACAAATAACTTAGAGAGACTAAACATTGACCTGAGTAATTGATGCACAACAGCAGAAGATCATACTCACTAGCACGCAACTATTTCAGCTGCTGTTTTATATTTTGAGCAGGAATGTTGAAAACTGAAAAATGTGGAACATCAGAGATGCAAACTTTGTCAGGTCCAGCCATGCCCTCTACCTTATATTATACACAATCTATGTAGCAACACATTTCATGCTGGGGATGGTCTGCTAATTCATTGAAAGTATCTCCACACCCTAACTAAATTGCAATAAAGGGAATGCAGGAGGATAATGAAAACTCAGACTATCAGCCAACAATGATGATAAAATGAAACAAACCAATCAAATTTTCATTTCATTCCTTCTTTTATTTTTTCATTTTCTGAAGATGTTTTCTGTGTGGAGTAATAAGTAAACACGCCTTAATTGAAATGATCAATTCATGTTAATTTGTTTCTAGGCTTCTGATTGATAATGAAATCAAATAATAAAATGTTAGCTCTAATATATTGTACAATGAATAATAACACAGAAAAAAGAATGATGCAACCACCCATTATATGGAAAAACATTTTTTTATAGTCAAGCTTAGCTATATATCTCTTTTTAGAACTGAAATGCAGTAATGTGTACTTGTTTTTGTTATGCATAATTAACACTGTATTTCAGGGGAAACATAATTATATGTAATCATTTATAAGTTAAAACATAACAATCAACAGAGATATGTTGTTCTCAGCTTGCCAGTGCTGGTCCTAAGTCCAGAACCAAAGGCAGGATGTGAAACATGTACTTTAATTGAAACTTTGCAGCAGATTAACACTGTGTGCCAAACATTTGTGAAGGTCCCTGTTTAAATTTCCAATCCAGTAAACAGTTTTAATTTGCCAAGAAGTTTCAATTCAATGCACACTCTGCTCCAGAGTGAAAACTCTTTCACATACTTTATTTCATCGCATCTAGCCTCCTATCATGTCTCAGTTTGATGGCAGATAATTCCAGTGTGTAGCAGAGGTCACTTGTATGGACATTTCCGTACCATGTGAGGCCACACCATGTGGCCATTGTCTGCATTAAAGAGTTAAGAATTAGTCTTAATAACTCTTAGCAATTAAGGGACTGCAAAACATCAGTTGTGTAAGAGAATCTACTGACATAAATGACAAAGTTCTTTATTAAATGGTGGCTACAAGGCACTGATTTGTGATTAAAATGAAATCAGCACCAGACTGTTAGTACCAAATGTGAATACGTGTGGAATGGAGTATTACTTATTATTATTTTAAATACTTGTAACAACGTTAACACTTCAGAATTCTGAAGATATCGGGGATAAACATATGAAGTTAAAGGTAATCAGACTGCAGTTACATAAGCAGGACAGGAGATAATAGTTGACAAGAAAGTAAGAGAGGACTGTAGCCTATCCCCCATGTTAGTCAATTTGTAGTTAAGTTAAGCCAACGAGAAACTTGGGAAGAGAATTAAAGCTCAGACATTGTAATTCTGCCAGAGATGGCAAGCAGCATGGAAGACCAGCTGAGTGGAATGGACAGTCTCTTGAAAAGAGAGCATAAAAGTAACTTCCATAAAAGGAAGACAAGAGTAATGAATTATGCTAGAGTGAAGTCTGGTGGCGCAGATGGAATTACATTAGGAAATGAGACACTAGAAGTAGTGAATGAGAGTAGGGCAGCAAAATAAGTGACAGCAGCAGAAGTAAAAGGGATATGAAGTGCAGATTGGCAATTGCAAGAAAAGTTTTTTGGAAAGAAAAATTCTGAGGGGACTGAGAGACATGGCGAGCTGCCCCATGGCAGCATTTTGTCCAAGCATAAGAGGTTTACAGCATCCTCGAGGGAACTGATGAGGAAGGGGGAGGGGGGGGGGGGTGGTTGTGATTGTATTCTGCTGGACAATCCAGTGTGTTGTGGTCACTAAAGCCGCTCTGTGAAATTATGAACAGTGTTGGTGGAAGCCGTCATTGGCAGAGACAAACAGCCATTGCACATGAACTTTTCATTTGGAGTGCTAAATTATTTATCTGGAGAGGAAATTATTTGTGCTGTGCAGAGGGCTCTTAAAAATGTAGGTTCCCTTGCTGGGTCCTGTTTGGCCTAATGGATAATCTACCCTGATTATGTGTGATCTGTTACTTACTTTTGAACGATTATAGTAACTCTGACTGATAATAAAAAAAGTGCCTACTCAATGACAATCTGTGATGTGAGTCTACATAATGTGAAAGTAAGCTATTTATTTATTCATTTGTGTTTCCGTGCAGTAAAATCACACGAAAAAGATAGCATGGGCAAAAGCATGAGAATCCGGAAACAGAGATTTTTAGTAGAAGAATTGAAATGTTTTTCAGAAACAGATGTAGCTTTGCTTCATTTACACAAAACAAGTCCTTTAGCAGTGTGACGGACAGCATGAGATTCAAATTTCTGTATTCAATCACAGTTTGTTGTAATGTCAAAATTATTTTTCTCTGATTTCTGTAACACAACGATAATAATAAAATTCTCCAGTATGATAGCAGGACATTCAAACTTTTTCCTCAAATTCCTCCCAGAACCTGGTCAGAAGATTGAAAGGTACGGCATGTCTCGGATCTTTTGTGGCATGGGTTGCCCTAAAGTTGACAGTACGTGAGAATAGTTGTTCCATCATAGGAAAGGAAATTCTTATTACTTTTTTGGCCTACATAAATTTTAGATACCTATTACCAAGCAAGGAAATGATTATTGTGAAGACAAATGACAGACATTTAACATTTTTGATATCTAGTAAGTAACTTAACAGAAGAATAATCACACAAGAACAGAAGAATAAACACACAAGAAAAGCAATGGTGCCTTTCATCTGAGCACATCTTTATTCATTGTCAAGTTAAGACTAATGTTTATTCTTTGTAAGTGACATGAAAGCTGGTGGCATTAACACAAGCCAATTACATTGAAATGATTGTGATATCAGGTAACATCTGCATTCACACATAATAATAATGGACATTCTGGCTTCACATAAATGGCACAGTTTGTAGTGTGACAAGATACTGGAGTTTTCATACTGCTATATCTATCACCTAAGAGCTTACAGGTAAGATGATAGTAATGTAACATACATTAGCATAATATTATGTGTATTCAAACAATGTTTTTGAGCATTGGAATGTTATGTGAAACATATACTTAACATATCTTTATTTCTGTTTCACATCGAGTGCACAAGTGACACAACATTCCAGCAGCAGTATCTTCACTGCACAAGCCATAGACACCGAACTGACAATCACCAAAACTTATGCAATGATCAGCAGACACTGCTGTTCAGCACTGCAGGCCTCTAACTTGACTGTGTTAAGTAAAATTTACTTGTAAAACTTAAGCAATGAAAATTCCAGGTAAGAATATCAACAATGTCGGGCAAATTAAAAAACATTTACACAAGCCTTGGCCAAGTTTTTTAATCAGGAAAAGAGGAACACACACCATTCATACACACAAGCAAGCACACTTCCCACATACATGATCACCAGCAGCTCAGGTCAGACTGCAACTATCACATGGGATGGAAGCACCAATCTGGAGGGGACAGGGAAGGGGAAGGGATAGTAGTGTATGGGTGGGTGGGGGGAGGGGGGGGCAGGGAAGGAGGAATGCTATCTGGCGGGAGGTTGTGGGGCAGCGAGGTGGGGAAAAAAGGAGCGAAAAAGCGGAGGAGCAGGGAAAGACGGGTAGGTGCATTAGCAGAGGGCAGCAAACAAAGAGGCTGGGAGATGAGAATGGGGAGGAGATGATAGGACAGAGGGGGTTGAAACTATTGAGTGGAAGGTGTGGATACAGTATGTTATGGTAGTTTGATGCTAGGGTAATTACAGGAATGGAGAACGTGTTGTAAGAATAACTCCAGCACACAGTTCAGAAAAGCTTGGAGTGGAGGATCCATATGGCTCGGGTAATGAAGCAGCCATTGAAATCAAGCATGTTATGTTCAGCTGCTTGTTGTGCTACATGATTGCCTACTTTGCTCTTGGTCACAGCTTGGTGGTGGCTGTTCATCCTTGTGGACAGCTGGGTGGTAGTTGCACCAATATAAAAAGGTGTGCAGTTATTGCAGCACAGCTGGTGAATGACATGGCTGCTTTCACAAGTGACCCGGCCCCTGATCAAGTAGGATCAACCTGTGACAGGACTGGAACAGGTGCTGGGTGCAGTGAAATCAGGCAGGTTTTGCACCTGGGTCCTCCACAGGGATATGATCCATATGGCATGAGGTTGGGATTAATTAAAGTAATTGGGTGACTATCATGTATGTAATGTTGAAATTGTCCATTTTCTTGTCAGTCTTTGTCAAGAACAGACACACCAATTTTATATGCAATATACCTGTGTACACTGAAAGACATTAATCACTGTAACATTGGGAGTACTTACATGCAAATGATGTTACAACCTTTTAAAAGGTATTAGTTTTATTAAAAAAAATTTCATGTAGCATTACTTTCCTAAAAAATAAAAAAGATTTTAAAGAAATTTTATGCTGAATGAAAATTTATGAAAATAAAACACAGACACAGAAGTACACAAAAAGTTCACAGAAAAAAGGCAGTTTTAGAGATTAAAGGGAATCACTAATGCTACATATTAAAAGGAAGTTTCTTTATTTTGCTTGCAGTTTAATGAACCTACAAAAATATAAATAATATACTAAGTTTTTAAAATATTCATACTAAGAAAATTGTTTTAGTCTACATTCTGGAGTAAGTTATTGTTCTGAGCAAGGTCATAATATGAAAATCAAATCTTTAGAGGTCCAGTTATAGTACTACACCTTATAAAGTGTAGATGTTACAAAATCTCACCTAAGGCAGTCCAGGACCCTGGGTTTAGTCTACAGAATGGATAACATAGGTTAGATGAAAATTTATTTCTCCTGTGACATATTGTTTACAAATGAAGCTCACTTTTATGCAAATGGAGAGGTAAATGTACAGAATCGTAATTATTGGTCAGATGTCAGACTTCACTGGATGGATCTGTGAACAGAGAATCACCTGCTAAATATTTCATGTGTGCAGTATAAACTCTTTGATTCTCCACATTCCCTCTGAGCTACAAAACAAAGCCTAGATATTGATGCCAAGTCTCTGGATTATGCACTGGAATAATCCCAGAGCATGCTGGAAAAACTGAGTTTTGCTGAAGAATGGTAAAACACTTTGTGTCAACTGCACCATAGAGAATCACTCGTGAATAACTGCATCACACAATCAATAACTGCACCACACAATCAATGCTTACCAGAACAAGTATTGACCTACCAATGGTAAATGTGATCCTTAGTCCATTTGGGGATTCTGGTAGGATAATTCAGTAATGTGGTTCACCCAAGTTGAGAACCAACTTATCTTGGCCTACATAACCTCAGATGAAACTAAATACAGTTGTGTAGTGGCTGCACTTAACAAGCAGATGGCTACAGAAGTACAAGACATACCAGATTCACCACCAAAGACTGAAAGATTTGCCTCTAGGAAGCATGCACTTGTTGCAGTCAGAAGCTAAAGGACTTGAAAAGTTGCTCCACACTGAAGAACTCAGTGACCCCACACCATCTCAACTACTTTTTCATCTTTGCATGCTAGTTGACATTGCAATTAATGGTGATATTCTGCAGAATATATGGCTGTTGCACTTACCTGCAGATGCACAGAAAATACTCACAATTTGCAGCTGGTGACCTGGATGCTCTTACTTAAACTATGACTGAATAGCCAAGATGTATCCATCGATGGGTCATTGCAACTGACTCTGTGAAAACAGAGACTTCTCTGGAAGCACTGCAAGGACAAGCAGCTGAACTGTGTAAGCAGCTCGCATCCCTAAAAATAGGACACTATATATGTGCATCACGATGACTATGTTCCTCCAGCAGCATACAAGCATTCGTACCAGAAAAAATTTGTAACTGAAGCTCGGCAGTGTTTCCCACCTTGTGACAAGGGAGACACTGCCGGAAATCAGTAGCAGGTGATTCCAAACTGGACAGCTGTTCACTATTCATAACAGAGCACTCTACCAAATTGCAATTTCTCTTTGACACATGTGCTGATATCACAGTTTACCGTTCTTTTCACCATCCATGTCAGAATATCAATGAAAATTACCTGTATACTTTGACTGGATCTTCCATCAAGGCTTATGGCTACATCAATTTATATCTAAATTTCAATCAATGTGAATTTTTATGGAGATGTATTGTTGCCAATGTGTTGTAGTCGACTGTTTGAGCAGAATTCTTAGCTTTTTACAGTCTTCACACAGATCTTTGAAGTTGACATCTGCTTGATTTTGCTTGATTCTACAATGCAGTTGTCTAGTCATGGGTACATATGCTGTGCTTACCATGCTGGCATCAAAGTGATTGTAGGTGATTTGCCATAAAAATGACTTGCTTCATCAGCTTCTTGAAACCACCTGTCCATTCCCTACTCTGGCACCAGTAAGCCACTCAACAGTACATCATACTGTCACTCTGCTAGGACTGCCAGTTCACACTAGACCTCAGGGACTGCATCCACAAAACCTAAAGACCACAAAGCAAGAGTTCTCTTTCAAGTTAGCACAAGGGATCTGTCACCCTCCAGGGTAGTTGAGCCTCACCACTTCTTACTGTACCCAAGAAGATTAATGGGTGACTACTGTCAGCCTAGCGCCAGAACAATATCTGATCATTATCATGTGCCACATATTGAAAACTTTACTATGCACATTAATTGTAAGACTGTTTTCCCCATGATCGACCTCATCCATGCTTTTTATCATTTACCAATAACACTGGAAGATATACTCAGGACCACAGTTTGCACTCTGTTCAGACTTTTTGAATTTGGGCGAATGCCATAGACTAGAGATTTTTGCAGTTTTGTTGTGTCTACATTGATGACCTGCTTGTAATGTCATCTAGTGAGACAGATCATCCAGCATACCTGCAATTACTATTCACTAAACTACAAGAACACAATTTAATGATTAACCCATAAAAATGTGTCTTGTGAGTGATGGATGTAAAATTCTCTGCGTATCTTATCAATGCACAAGAAATATTTCCACCTCAAGACAGAGTAGATGCTATTTCTCAGTTTCCTGAGCCCACAGCAACTTGAGAATTACACTGGTTCTTCGACCTGACCAACTTTTATAGATTTCTGGGTGCAATTGTGCACTGTTGAAAGCATATCTCAACAAAATGTTAAAAGGTTTGGTTAAATCTGAAGACGTGCTACAGTGGTCTGATGATGTTTGATTTGTGGGGCGCTCAACTGCGTGGTTATCAGTGCCCGTACAATTACCCAATCTTTGCTCAGTCCAATTTCGCCACTTTCCTGGATGATGATGAAATGATGAGGACAACACAAACACCCAGTCATCTCGAGGCAGGTGAAAATCCCTGACCCGCCGGGAATCGAACCCGGGACCCCGTGCTCGGGAAGCGAGAACGCTACCGCGAGACCACGAGCGGCGGACGCTACAGTGGTCTGTTGCAAAGAAAGCATCCTTGGCCAAAGTAAGCACAGAGAAGTTCCTGACTCAGCCAGCAGGGTGGGGTGGATCAAATTGTGGCTACAGACTGAAAGGAAATGTGAAATGTGTGTCGTTCATCTCATAACATACAGAATTTCAGAACGTAAGTCTGATGTACAGGAGACATGTTAGGTTTGCAATTTACTTATTTAAAATTTTATTGAACTTATAATATTACTTGTTAAAAAATTTACTTATTTAAAATGTGTCAAACTTACAATATTACTTGTTGAAAAATTTATATAAGATTCTTTCTAATGTTGTTTCAGAATTTGCATCTTCTATAACTAACATAAATTTATATTTCATTTTAAGGATCCAGCTCAAGGTACCACTTTGTCCTTCATGAAATCTTCCACTGAGTAGTAGCATCTTTCAGTTGGAAAATCATGTAACATGCTTTTTAAAAATGTTTCTTCATATTCATTGTGTAACATCCTTTTATTTTGTTGTGAAGTTTCATAGCTATACAACACTCAAATAGCAGTGAAACATGAGCATACATTTATCTGATTATTCCACCTTTCCAAATAGTTCATGCTATCTTCTCTTAACACGTGACTACCTCATAGTGAAATGCTTTGTACTAGTAGGTATACAGCACTTGAATAGTATGACTGGGAAGTAATAGCATTTTTATGGGTGAGATTCTTTTATATTAGTCTAGGGTCAATAAGTGACTGGAAGCACTGGTTAATTAGCAAAGACATGCTTAAGATCTTACAAAATAGACATCACTGGTATATAGACCAGAACTACCTGAAAATCAGTCTGGGTTTCGTAAGGGAAGAGTGACCAGAGATCAAACTGCCAACATCCAATGGATTATGGAGAAGGCAAGAGAGTTCCAGAAAGATTTGTGTCTCTGCTTTATGGATTATGTTAAAGCCTTTGACTGTGATGACCGCAATAAACATTGGGAAGTGCTCAAAAGCATGTGAGGACCAGATCACTTAATTTACCTCATACAGAATTTATCCTCTGACCAAGAAGCCACAATGAAAACCATTTGTGGATCAACTAAGTGGATCAAGATTCAGACAGCAGTATGGCAAGGCTGCATATTGTCACCTTATTTATTCAATCTGTATGCAGAGCAAATTGTGAGGAATGTCAGGTTAGATGAAGAAGAAACTAGAATTAAAATAGCTGAATAAATATAAATAACCTTAGATTTCAGTTGATGCCATACTGATGGCAGGAATTGCAGAAAAGTTAAAGATCCTCTTACAGAAGGTGAAAGAAGAAAGTGCAATTCTGACTCTGTGCTCCCATAAACTAAAGAATACCAATTTCTTCTGGCCTGGACTTTATTCTGCAGACTTTCCAGGTTGAAATCCATTACTCCTATGATGCTATTCATCCATTTCATTCTTTACTGCCCTCTTCTCCTCGTGCCTTTGATCTTCCCCAGCATTAACGTCTTTTCCAGCACATCATGCCTTCTCATATAGTGTCCAAAATAGGTCAGTTTTCGTTTGAGTATCAGACCTTCCAAGGAGCAGTTTGCTTTCATTTGAGGTAATACTGATCTGTTCATTCTCTTTGCAGTCCATGGGACTCTAAGGAATTTCTTCCAATGCCACAATTCAAAGGTGTCTTTCTATGCTGTTCATCCTTTCTTATCATCCAGGTTTCATTTCTGTACATCACAACTGGAACACTAGCCCTTACTATACAGATCTTTGTTAAAGCTGTGTTTCTGCTCCTTAAAATATTGTCAAGGTTGGACATTGCCTTTCTGCCAAGTAACAAGTACCTATTGATTTTGTGGCTGCAGTCATTGTTAGCAACAGAAATCTGAGAGCCAAGATAACTGAACATAGAAACTACCTCCATTGTTTCTCCTCTCATATGCCATGAAGCGATAGGGGTAGTTGCCATAATTTTCATTTTCTTGATGTTCAGCATTAGACCAGCCTTTGCACTTGATTCTTTCATCTTCCATCAGAGGATCTTTAACTCTTCTTCTCTTGCACTTGATTATATTTATATCCTAGCTATTTTAAATCCAGTTTCTTCTTAATCTAACCTGACATTTCTCATAATGTGCTTTGCATACGGATTGAATAAATAAAGTGACAGTATGCAACCTTGCGAAACTCATTTCTGAATCTTGACCCACTTAGTTGCTCCATATATGGTTTTTCATTGTGGCTTCTTGGTCAGAGTATAAATTCCATATGTGGTAAATAAGGCAATCTGTTACTCACACGTTTTTGAGTAACACCTTACCATACTCCTTTCTGAATCTTGACCCACCTATTTGATCCATATACGGATTTTCACTGGGTTAGAGTATAAATTCCATATTATGTAAATGAGGTGATCTGGTACTCAAATGCTTTTGAGTACTTGCCGTAGTTGACACAGTGATAGGCTTTATTGCATAATCCATAAACATATTTCTGAAATTCTCTTGCCTTCTTCACAATCCATTGGTGTCGGACTTATGATCTCTGATCACTCTTCCTTTACAGAACCCAGCTTGTTTTCCAAGTAGCTCCGGTATATGTACCGGTGATGTCTATTTTGTAAGATTTTAAGCATGTCTTTGCTAATTAACCAGTGCTTCTAGTTACTTATTGAACATAGTTTAATCATGGTTAGGACTTAGCCTCAAATGAAAGAACATGGTTCTAGAGACCTTTTTAAGTCTCAAACATCTATGATGTACATATGCAGACTGAATCAATGAATTAAAATTTGTACCAAGCTCAGGATTTGAATGCGGCTTACCTGATCACTAGGCAGATGCACTAACCACTACACCACCCTGGCACATCGGTTTTTCACAACTGCATGGACTACACTGCACGCCTCCCTCTGCAGTCTGACTTCCCATTCCCATCTCAGCCCACTTGATGTTCCCCACTCGAACAGAATTTCAGAGCATCTTCAACTGTATTGGAATAGCACATTAGCATCAAACCAAAAGGGGGATCTTGCCTGACACCCAACTATGAAACTATATGGTTCCACAGTCCTATTCAAGTCTCAAAAATCTATGATATATATGTGCAGAGTGAAGTGTCAAATGAGAATTTGTACCAAGGATTGGATTCACTCAGTCTCCTGCTCCCTAGACAAATGCACTAACCACTAAGCCACCCTGGCACCCTCTGCGATGCTGTTCGAGTTTAGGGGGAACACCATGTTGGCTGAGGCATGGATGGGAACTTGGACTGAAGAGAGGCACACTACGGTAGTCTGTGCAGTTCTGCAAATCCACTGTCCTATGGTGGTGTAGTGGTTAGCGTGTCTGCCTTGCAAACGGGAGACCCAAGTTTGAATACCAGCCTAGGTACGAATTTTCATTCGTCACTTCAGTCTTAAATATATACATCATAGATGTTTGAGACATTAAAAGGTCTCTGGAACCATATAGTTTTATTGGATTAATGCCTGGGTTTCATGCATAATCCCCCATTTTGTTTGATGCTGAGGTACTGTTCATTACAGTTGGAGAGCCTCTGCAGTGCTGTTCAAGTTTAGGGGAAATACCGAATGAGATGAGGAGTGAATGGGAATTTGGATTGAGAAAGGAGGAGTGCTACAGTAGTCTGTACAGTCATGCAAAGTCACTGTGCCAGGGTGACATAGTGGTCTGGTGAGCAGGAGACCCAGGTTTAAATCCTGGACGTGGTACAAACTTTCATTCTTCATTTCAGTCTGTATATGTACATCAAAACTGTTCTGGCATAACCACAAGCACTGGAATGAAGAGGAAGAACGCAAGACTGGAGAAGGCGGTGAGTTGATGTCAGCCAATAGCCTGCTGACGAGGACCGCGCCACAACAGGAGCGACCTCTGCAAGAAGAGAATATAAGTGCTGCTTCTGCCAACCCCGGCCGGACATTAGTGGGCAGTATTCGCAGAGTATTAGCACGGCCTAGCAGAGAGTGCTATGATAGTGATCCACAAACTGCGTGTCAAACTTGCATGAACATTATATATAGCAAAGGACTCAGATGTACACTCCTGGAAATGGAAAAAAGAACACATTGACACCGGTATGTCAGACCCACCATACTTGCTCCGGACACTGCGAGAGGGCTGTACAAGCAATGATCACACGCACAGCACAGCGGACACACCAGGAACCGCGGTGTTGGCCGTCGAATGGCGCTAGCTGCACAGCATTTGTGCACCGCCGCCGTCAGTGTCAGCCAGTTTGCCGTGGCATACGGAGCTCCATCGCAGTCTTTAACACTGGTAGCATGCTGCGACAGCGTGAACGTGAACCGTATGTGCAGTTGACGGACTTTGAGCGAGGGCGTATAGTGGGCATGCAGGAGGCCGGGTGGACGTACCGCCGAATTACTCAACACGTGGGGCGTGAGGTCTCCACAGTACATCGATGTTGTCGCCAGTGGTCGGCGGAAGGTGCACGTGCCCGTCGACCTGGGACCGGACCGCAGTGACGCACGGATGCACGCCAAGACCGTAGGATCCTACGCAGTGCCGTAGGGGACCGCACCGCCACTTCCCAGCAAATTAGGGACACTGTTGCTCCTGGGGTATCGGCAAGGACCATTCGCAACCGTCTCCATGAAGCTGGGCTACGGTCCCGCACACCGTTAGGCCGTCTTCCGCTCACGCCCCAACATCGTGCAGCCCGCCTCCAGTGGTGCCGCGACAGGCGTGAATGGAGGGACGAATGGAGACGTGTCATCTTCAGCGATGAGAGTCGCTTCTGCCTTGGTGCCAATGATGGTCGTATGCGTGTTTGGCGCCGTGCAGGTGAGTGCCACAATCAGGACTGCATACGACCGAGGCACACAGGGCCAACACCCGGCATCATGGTGTGGGGAGCGATCTCCTACACTGGCCGTACACCACTGGTGATCGTCGAGGGGACACTGAATAGTGCACGGTACATCCAAACCGTCATCGAACCCATCGTTCTACCATTCCTAGACCGGCAAGGGAACTTGCTGTTCCAACAGGACAATGCATGTCCGCATGTATCCCGTGCCACCCAATGTGCTCTAGAAGGTGTAAGTCAACTACCCTGGCCAGCAAGATCTCCGGATCTGTCCCCCATTGAGCATGTTTGGGACTGGATGAAGCGTCGTCTCACGCGGTCTGCACGTCCAGCACGAACGCTGGTCCAACTGAGGCGCCAGGTGGAAATGGCATGGCAAGCCATTCCACAGGACTACATCCAGCATCTCTACGATCGTCTCCATGGGAGAATAGCAGCCTGCATTGCTGCGAAAGGTGGATATACACTGTACTAGTGCCGACATTGTGCATGCTCTGTTGCCTGTGTCTATGTGCCTGTGGTTCTGTCAGTGTGATCATGTGATGTATCTGACCCCAGGAATGTGTCAATAAAGTTTCATCTTCCTGGGACAATGAATTCACGGTGTTCTTATTTCAATTTCCAGGAGTGTATGTTGTATGTCGCCCATTGCTCATGACACCATTGTTATTTCATAGTTAAATGTTGTCAGTCTGCTTCATTGAAATAAAACTACTAATGTTATTTGATTGAATTGTTGTATAGCATTCCGAGAACGCAGCATCCCTTAGGCACCCTATATGTGACGAGTGGGCAGGACCCCACAAAAACACCCCTTATTTACATTTTTCCTCATACCTGTATGTGCTCAATAATCATTTAACTCTGTAGTTAAGGCTGTAACACAAATTGTTGAAGGTTGCAGATGCCACCAATGACCCACTTGTCCTGTATCCAGCTACAAGGTATGACAAAGCTGCACTATGTTAATGATCATAGTGACATAATTGGGTTATGCAGGAGAGACATGTCTATTTAATCTCATAAGTGGCAACAGTTAAAAGCTATACATTTATCATGAAAAATTATGAGTCTACCACTAATATTGAATGTTTTCAATTATTTTTTCCATGTCACTTCCTTCCCAAGCCCACTCCCCTCCTCCAGCTACTAGCCATGCCGCAGATTGCTTACTGCATGGTATATTTATATTATGGTATATTATAGTAAGCTATATATGTATATGCTCCAAGCATTGCAAAGTTAAACTTTGTCACACCTTTCTCAGCCATCCCACTCCTACAAATTCACTTTTATCTGGACTGTCGCCAGTCAGCCTAGCAAACAGAAAAAAACCTGTAGATTTGGTACTAATAGAATTCAGTTTACATTATTTATAGACATTGCCCCCTTCACATCTGCATCCCAGCCCTAATGCTGCTTAAAGTGTTTTATCCCAATGGTAATTTTTTTTCCAACACACACAGTAAGTCATATATGTACCAAGTTTGGTTGAAATTGCTTTAGTTGTTCCAGGGTTAAGCTTCAATATTACCAATTTCCCATCCCAACCCCACGAATAGGGATGCCAGGGGATGTCTTAGTCCCCTCCCCTGGTAACTGTTTCCTTGTACTATGTCACATATGTGTACCAAGCTTGGTTGAAACTGCTCCTGATGTTCCACAGCTTTGGTAGATCATACACATACACACACAGCCATCCATTTTTATACTGATGATTAATATCACATAACAACCAAGCATTAATAGTAGACAATGTACAAATGAAACAATTAATGATGCTGACTTTTTTCTGCCCCAGCACCTCTTGTTTTGTTCCACATGTTTAAAGGTGTATGTATGTGTGAATGAATCATCAACATTTCTATAAAAATGCTGTACCAAAATTACTGAAACATAAGTAAGCTGTAGACCACATGCGTTTATTACTAAAAAGTATCAATATTGTATACAAATGAAAATTAACATCTCAGTTGGTTACTGAATCTTCTTTGATGAATAACATGATGAGACCAAAGAACAAGTTGTACGTATATTACTTAAGCACAAAGTTGGAGGCAGCAGGATGAATCTACCTCTCATCAGGGTGCAATGGAGACCGTATGTCACAACAGCGGTTCAGTAAAGTCAGAGCTTGGTTCTTGCAGTTGATATCGGCGGCCAGTCGTGCACTGTGCTGCTGCAGAGCATTGTATGTTGCTCTGGAAGGATAGACACAGTGTAACATCATTTATCTTAAAAGTTTAACAGAATAAGGCAAGTATTACAGATAAAAATTGTGTGTGTGCCTTGAGACAGCGCAACTGATGCCATGCAATGACATGGACTTCAGTCACCCAGTATTTGAGAATGAGAGTACTTCGCAACTTCCAACAAACTTTACAATCAGTTTCAAATTTTTATGAAACCTTTTTTCACTGCCACCCCCCACATAGTTCACTTTTTGCTAGAAATGGAGCACAAATTATGCTGACTGTATTCTTACAGGTTTTCGTGATGTCAGCATCTCACGACTTCCAACAAACTTCAAGAACAATTTCAAACCTCTTCTAATCTTTTTCTCACTTAAATGCTTAATGCCAAGTATTTGACACATCAACTCATTTGTAAAGTAATCAGACACATTTGAAGCTGTTTTATACATGGGTGTTTGATCCTTAAAAGAATCGGTGGTTCTGCTGCATCAGTATTATTTATTGTTCCACTTCCTATTTTTATACAGATCATGTGATGTTGAATTTTTTCGACCATTAAAACTAGCCAAAATTTCCTAAATTTGTTATGTAGTAGACACACCTCTCTCAGTACGTATATTTTAAACTATTATCAATATTATTTCCAATTTCAAAATGGCATGAACATTGTCAGAAATAAGAACTTAAAAGCCCTGGTGTTCACAGTAGTGTAAGAGATGTGCTCATTGATGTTCCTGAAGTCATCCTAAATTGTTTATTTAAAATTGTGATCCAGACTACTGACTGCACTTTAGGGTTTAATTTTATTTTAATGTCATTTGGTTAAACTTTCAAAATTTATTTTATTGCATGAAAAATAAAACTAGACATAGCTTATAAAATTTCTTGCTAAAACTTATGCACAGAACTCTCAAACAGTATTAGAAAGGAAAAAGAGTAGTCATGAATTCCTTACTTTGCATCAGCAATCTGCTGTGTGAGCTTTTGTCGAGACAGTTGGAGCTGGAGCAGTTCATTTTTTATTGTCTGTTGGGCATCATCATACAAAAGTTCTGCACGTGGCCGCCATAGACGTATCTCAAGACGTGACTCTGCCAACTTTGAAGGACCTGTTTTATCAGCTAGAGCTTCTTCCAATAATGAAATTTCGCGATTTATAATACCCATTTCATTTTCAGTCTGGGGAAACAGAGGACAAGCTTTTGTTACTGGACAAGCTTCATTTAAATTCTGAGTATAATAAGTATTTCTGGTGCCACTGAAATAAAGCAATAACCTTAATTCACAGATAATGTTAGTATAAAAAATTTAAGCAATAATATTTATTTCTCTCTCATTGTGACCTCTTTTCTCCACCAAATCTCCAACCAGCTGTGATATTTGTTGCTTTGTTAATTGATCCTTGTACAGTCCCATTCCCTTCAACCTCCTCTTCTCTTTGCCACATCTATGAATGTCTGATACTGAAAGCCAGCATTTCTGTCATCTTATATTCACATGTGATTTCTATAACTGTCTGATAGGTTAACAGTTTGCAAAACATATTACCATCTTCAAATATGGGAAATAATGTGTGCAGTGTGGCTTCTGAAGAAAATATTCTGTGAATGTTGATGTATACTGAGGAGTTAACTTAGTTCGTTGGGTGTAGGAGAAAGGTATGAAGGATTTTACCAAACAAGAAAAAAAATAGATACAGAGGAATTAAATAAAGACATTTGCAGAACATACTTGCAGACCATGGGTCTGTGACCTCTTATAGTTTGTTGCCTTATATATGTGGTGTCTGTTCTTTCAGGTATATCCCAAAGAACAGACACTATTTTGATTCTGCAATCACTATAAATCAAGATACAAAGGAATTAAAGACATTAGCTGCCGGTGGGCATTGATTTTATATGAGTGAGACAAGTTGAAAATTTGTGCTGGATTGGTATTCAAACTCTGATCTCTTGCTTTCAAGGTGGTGAGATGCCATGAGCAATGAGGATGATGAGCAGGGTCTCTACATCAGTAGTGTGTGGTATAAGTTGAGAATTTGGGTCTGATGGGAGGGGTGCTAGGGCAGTCCTTGTGCTTTTGCTGACCACTGTGTCCATATGGCACAGTGGTCAGCGCATCTGCCAGATTCGAATCCCGGTCTGGCACAAATTTTCAACTTGCCCCACTGGTATAAAATTAATGCCCACTGGCAGCTAATGTCTTTAATTCCTTTGTGTCTTGTTGCTTCAACACCAAAATTACCTATACTGTGAAAGAGAGAGCCACAGTGCAAGATACGACATTGTAAGCACATTCCAGTGTGAGCTGTCCTTGAGCAGTCAAGTACAAGAACCTTCACAGTACTATTCATTCTGAGATGTGGAGTAGCACAGTTAAATTTAGAAAATGAGAAAAGTAATATTGCATTTTCGTAGTATTAATTGTTACAGTAGTAGACAGTTGAACTAGAAACGTTAGAGAGAGGAGCACGATTCTCAGTTGGTCCGACTGGCTCAAGATACACATTTTCAATAATTTGCTAGCAGCCATGGAAAGTTTAAATACTGATAAAGTTTGGTCTAAGAGGAACATAAATAATTTGTTGGTGGTCAACTCCTACTCAATTGACGAATTTCCTGGTAGAACCAACTGATGTGTATATGTTACTGGTAATATCAATTAATGCAAGTATCAGTGCAGTAATGACAACATTGTAAGTAAGTGCTGTAAAATGATTTTGCCATTTGGTGATGCATGGCTACAACAGCCTAAGGATTATCATAAGCAGCTCAGTGTATAGAACATTTACTTGTTTTGTAAAAGTTATATATTACCATTTAAATAAAAATACGTTTTAAGATTTATTTATTTATTCATTCCACAATCACATGAATCATTTCACTTGGAATCTATGGAAGGTACATATTCGTTTTTCTTTGTAAATATTTATTGTGCATGGCTGTAGTTCTGGTTTGTTCCACACTCTGGATGATCTCCACACTAGGCAACAAACACACTATGGAACAAAAAGTATATTTAATCTAAACTAATCTACAATAATGACTATTGATGAAGGTGGAGACTCCATTAGCTCTGCACATTACCACTTGCAAGTGTTTACATATTAGAAATGTCTTAAGTTTGTTAAAAGTAATGTAGATGTATTCACAGAATAATCTGGTATCATGGAACAAGACAGAAAATGAAACTCCACTTCATACTTTTTCTTTAAAAATTGTAATTTTCAGGATGAAGATCTGATATGCAATAACTTGCCAGTGGAAATGATATTTAAAAATAATAAACTAGGTCTATTTCCTTGCTTGGTTGGAATCCAAAAGTCCTCTTAGTTGTCACTGTCTGAACAGTACACCTGAAATTTTTGTGCAAATGAGTTCAAATAAATATAATAATTAAATACAGAAACAATTTTGTAAAAGAAATATACACAATCCAGTCACATTAATCTGACCACCCCATATGCTCAACATCTACCTAGGTAACGACTCACCGATGACAGATGGCAGCACTATCAGTGGAAGGTATACAGCATAAAGCAAATTGGGGAACGCAGAAAACAGTGCAGTAGTTGTCATTGTGTGGAAACAGAGAAATATATCTGACATCCAAAAGAATATGATCATTGGCTCTCGGGCCAAGGATGGAAGCATTTATGAAACAGCTAAATTTGTCAACTGTTCACATACTGTCGTGGTTAAAGTATACTATGCATGGCAAAATGACCCTATTCGAAACCAGTGCCGAGGCAACTGTGGTGCAACATAGGATATAGATGACAGGGGTGAACAATGGCTGCAGAGATTTGTACAGATGAATAGACATGCAACTGTTGAGCAACTAAGCACCCACATAAACCAACGGGCTACCAACAGTGTCTCCTCAATGACCATTCAATGAACGTTGCTCCATCAGACAGATGGGCATTGATGTATATTGTGTGAAATGCTTTAAAGCAAATGCCCTGCATGTGTTATGGCCTAGGGAATGTTTTCGTGGCATTCCCGGGGTGATCTTTTCATTCTGGAAGCCACAGTGGATCAACCCAAGTAAGCATCTATCCTTGCAAACCATGCCCATCCCTAAATGCAGTTTGTTTTTATTTGGCATGATGGCATCTACCAGCAGGACAACGCAACGTGTCACAGCTTACACTGTATGTGTGTGGTTTGAAGAGCACCACAACGGTTCTACCATATTCCCCTGGCCACCACACTCCCTGTATTAAAACCCAGTTAAGAATCTGTGGGACCACCTCAAATGGCTGATTGCGCCATGGATCATCAACCAAGAGACCTAGCACATCTGGCTACAAGATTGGAGTCAGCATGGCTCCACATCCCTGTTGGAACCTTCCAGAACATCACTGACTCTCTTCCTGCACACTTTACAGCGGACTGTGCTGCAAAAGGTGGCTATTCAGGCTTTTGACAGGTGGTCACAATAATGTGGCACTGGTGCATTCAGTGTGTATGCCTGGAGGCACTTTGGAGACGCTACTCCAGCAGCCATTGAGGGAACAGGATGCAACCAACTGCAGATTGTGGTGCATGTTAGAACAAATGATGTCTGTCGTCTGGGCTCCGAGGTCATTCTTGGGTCATTCCAGCGACTGGCATAGAAGGTTGAGAAGACCAGCTTTGCTTGTGGAGTTTAAATAGAGCTCACAATTTTCAGCATTGTCACCAGTACTGATTGTGGCCCTTTGGTTCTGAGTCAAGTGGAAGGACTGAACCAGAGACTTCAAAGGTTCTGTGACAAACTAGGCTGTGGCTTCCTGGGCTTGCACCATAGGGTTGAGAACTGTAGGGTCCTCCTAAATAGGTCAGGTGTGCACTATACATCAGAGGCTGCTACTGAGGTAGCTGACTGTGTGTAGGGTGCACACAAGGGTTTTTAGATTAGGTGACTCTCCATCCAATGCAGATAATAACTGTAGGAAACCCAGCAGTACCTGTGTAAAATCGAAAGAAATGCGTCCCATAGGTGAGAGTATTAAAATCCTAATGGTAAAGTGCCGAAGCATTCGCAACAAGGTGCCAGAGTTTGAAGCGCTAATGAAAAGTAGTGAAGCTCACATAATAGCAGGTACAGAAAGCTGGTTGATACCTGAAATTAATAGCAGTGAGATTTTTGGGTGGTGGTATTTGTCACAATAGGCAAAACGCTCAAATCCACCGAGATAGAAAATGAAGCTGCATGTGAGATTGTTTGGAAAAGACTTAGTATCAGGGGTGGGCATTAACCATAATTGGACCCTTCTATTGCCCACAATGCCTATCTCCTGATGTAACCGAAAACTTTAGAGAAAACTTATACGTAAGTTACCCAATCATACTGTAATCATCATTGGAGACTTTAATCATCCAACAAATAATTGGGAAAATTACAATGTTGTTAGTGGTGGGCATGATAAAATGCCCTGTGAAATTTTACTGCATGCCCTGTCTTAAAACTACCTAGAACAGATAGTTAGGAACCCCACTCATGATGGAAATATATTGGATCTAATGGCAACAGACAGACCTGACTTCTCTGAGTATGTCCACATCAAAACTATTATCAGTGGTTATGAGTGATAAAATACCAGTGGTTATAGGTTTCAGAAAAGACCCTTTTTTTAGGGTAGAGAAAACAGAAAGAAACCAAGTTTTAAGAGAGGTTAGGATTGAGACAAACCTTCAGTTTGAGAAAGAAACCAAAAAACGTAATTCTAGCTAATTACATCAGTATAAATAGCTGTTGGTTAAGAGTTTTCAACAGTCAGCAGAAATTACAACTCTACCCAATTTTAACTCAGTCAATGTGAAATGTCAGCTGCCTTTATTGCAACAAAATATTTGAGGACTGTGAAATAAAATTAATGAATTAATTATCTGCATAGATGAATTAGAGTCCTCAAACCCAGATGACATTATCTGCCTCTCTGAACATCATGTGACCACTGGTATAGAACTTCTAAGTGTTACAGGATTTAGGTTAGCATCTCACTTTTGTAGAGCATAAATGGAGAAAGCAGGAGTTGTCACATTTATCAGGAACTGTCATAAATTTAAGAACATAGACATTCATAAATTTTGCCTTGAACAGCATACGGAAGCATGTGCAACAGAAATAGAATTTCACTAAAAATCCTTTATAATATGAAGTGTATATCGAGCACCTGCAGGTAAATTTAATCTGTTCATAAACCACCTTGAAGCTGTACCAGCCCATTTAACAACCAAAAACAAAGAAATAGTGGTTGCTGGTGACAGGCGACTAGCGCGAGTTTTGGTGTTCTCGTAAAGATAAGTTATTTTAGATTATAAAACATATAGATTAGTACTGATTACATGGTAAATAAGTGTATTAGTGTGCCGTTTAAGTGTACCATTAAAGGTTTCATTTTTCTCTACGTAATATAGCAGAAAACGCGAAAAGACCGTACAGTCGTATTTTCTGTTTACGTTCTGCTGCAGCAAATCTATAGAATTTCGTTTAGTTGTTCCTTGCTCTCTCCAGCAATTTAACTTAGCGTACCTCTTCATTATTTAACTAGCATTTCCGGAAAGTAGCGTTAAGTTTAACTTGTTGTTTCAGAAACTTTGCACTTTTGTTTTTGTTTACACACAGTTGCGTATAGGCCAAATTTGTGTAATCATATTTTCGTGTTTATCTGTAATTTAACTGACTTATTCTTAATAAACTATTACGTTTATCATGAGTGAAAAGTGCTTGACTTGCCGTAGAATTGTTAGGTCGGGGCTTTGGTGTGATGGGTGCTGTAGTTTTTTCCATGTGGGTGACTGTAGTGGCGTGGGAATAGGGAAAGTAAATGAGACTCATCAGTGGTTTTGTAGGATTTGTAGTAGAGATAGGAAGATACTAGAACAGGAGGGGAAAATTGCCGCCCTTTAGGCTGAGTTAGACAAGGCCAGGGGAGATCTTGACAGGTTAAGGAGGGAGAAGGGTAAAGAGAGGTGGGAAGTGGCAACAGGCAACAGGAGGAACAGGCCTAGAACTTTGTCTGACAGCTTTATGGTGAATGTGGAAAATAGATTTGACCTGTTGCTTCAGTTAGAAGCTGGTGAGCCTCAAGCAGTTGCAGGTGTAGACAGGGCACAACAAACTTTCAGCAGCAAATTGAAAAGTAAGAATGTAGGGAAATCAGTAAAGAGAAAGAAAGTGGTGTTGTTAGGTAGTTCCCATGGAAGAGGTGTCGGCCAACTTTTGCAGGATGAACTAGGATCAGAATACCAGGTCACCAATTTTTTTAAACCTAGTGCTGGTCTGGAGCAGGTGACAGAGGATTTAGGATCACTTTGCAAAGATTTCACTAAGGAAGACACCGTGGTTATAGTGGGTGGGGCAGGTAACAGTATTGACAGAGATCCTGGGTACAGTATAGAGTGTGACCTGGCGAAGATTGCATCAGCATCGAAGCATACTAGTGTTGAGTTTGTATCTGTTCTTGGGCGCCATGACCGACCTCATTTGAACTCTTCTGTCAAGAGAGTTAATTTGGAGCTGGAACGGCTGCTCATGTCGGGTGCGGGGTCACACATTGGTGTGGTTCATGTTGATTCTCTCAGTAGGTGGGATTATACTAGGCATGGCCTTCACCTCAACAGGAAGGGGAAGGGTAAATTGGCTGGGGAAATAGCAGGAAAGTTAAAGGGGGGAGGCACTGTCATGAGTGGTAAAATACCAGTGGTTATAGGATTCAGAAAAGACCTTTTTTTAGGGTAGGGAGGACAGAAAGAAAGCAAATTTTAAGAGAGGTTAGAACTGAGACAAACCTTCAGTTTGAGAAAGAAATCAAAAAACATAATTCCAGCTTATTACATCAGCATAAACAGCCATTGGTTAAGAATTTTCAACTGTCAGCAGATATTTCAACTCCATCCAATTTTAACTCAGTCAATGTGAAATGTCAGCTATCTTTATTGCATCAAAATATTCGAGGACTGAGTAATAAAATTAATGAATTAACTATCTGCATAGATGAATTAGAGTCTTCAAACCCAGCTGACATAATCTGCCTCTCTGAACATCATGTGACCACTGGTATAGAACTTTTAAGTGTTACAGGGTTTAGGTTAGCATCTCACTTTTGTAGATCAGAAATGGAGAAAGGAGGAGTTGCCACATTCATCAGGAACTGTCATAAATTTAAGAACATAGACATTCATAAATTTTGCCTAGAACAGCTTATGGAAGCATGTGCAACAGAATTAGATTTTCACAAAAAATCTTTCATAATATTAAGTGTATATCAAGCACCTGCAGGTAACTTTAATCTGTTTGTAAACCACCTTGAAGCTGTACTGGCCCATTTAACAACCAAAAACAAAGAAATAGTGGTTGCTGGTGATTTCAATATAGATTTCCTTAAAGACTCTCCCAATAAGAACTTATTTGAGTTAGTAACACTATCATTCAACTTAATTCCCACAGTAAAGTTCCCCACTAGGATAGCCACTTGCTCACAAACAGCCGTTGATAATATCTTTATAGAAAAGTCAAATGAACAAAATTATATTACAAAACCAATAGTCAATGGCCTCTCAGACCATGACATGCAGTTCATTCTGTTAAATGTTAATACTGAACAGGTTATAAAATCTGTTAAATCTGAGCTCAAGAGGGTAATCAGTAAGCCAAAAATTGATTATTTTAGGACACTCCTCAGAGACATTCACTGGACTGATATTTACAGTGCTCATGGCATGAATGAAAAATATAACATTTTTGCTAATAAAGTGCTTACCTTATTCGAACACTGCTTTCCCCCAAACTTACCAAGGTTAGAGCAAAGTCTACAAAGAAGCCATGGATTACTCGAGGCATAGGGGTATCTTGTAAAACAAAAAGAAAACTGTATCTGTTCAAATGGTTCACATGGCTCTGAGCACTATGGGACTCAACATCTTAGGTCATAAGTCCCCTAGAACTTAGAACTACTTAAACCTAACTAACCTAAGGACATCACACACACCCATGCCCGAGGCAGGATTCGAACCTGCGACCGTAGCAGTCCCACGGTTCCGGACTGCAGCGCCAGAACCGCTAGACCACCGCGGCCGGCAACTGTATCTGTCAATCCGAAACATTTCCAATGTTGATGCTATAGCACATTATAAGAAATACTGCAAAATATTAAAGACTGTAATACGGATGTCAAAGCAAATATATTACAAGGAAAAGATAGTCATATCAGATAACAAAATAAAGACAATATGGGATATAGTGAAGGAGGAGACCGGTAGAACCAGACATGAAGAGGAACAAATAGCATTAAGAGTAAATGATACATTGGTGACAGATGTGTATAGTGTTGCAGAACTTTTTAACAAACATTTTATAACTGTTACTGAAAAGATGGGGTTGTCAGGTTCGGTAGATGCTGCTATGGATTACCTTAGACCAGACATTTCAAGTAACTTCCATAATATGAATTTGACCCTCACTACCCCAACAGAAATAATGTCCATCATAAAATCTTTAAAATCAAAAACATCTAGTGGGTATGATGGAATATCAACAAAGTTAATTAAAGAATGTGATTCTGAGCTAAGTAACATATTAAGCTATCTGTGTAACCAGTCGTTTCTCAGTGGAATATTTCCTGAATGGCTGAAATATGCTGAAGTTAAGCCACTGTTTAAGAAGGGAGATAAAGAAATAGCATCAAATTTCCGTCCAATTTCACTGTTGCCAGCATTCTCAAAAATTTTCGAAAAAGTAATGTACAGTCGTCTTTATAACCATCTTATCTCAAATAACATACTGTCAAAGTCACAGTTTGGATTTCTAAAAGGTTCTGATATTGAGAAGGCTATCTACACTTACAGTGAAAATGTACTTAATTCATTAGACAAAAAATTGCAGGCAACTGGTATATTTTGTGATCTGTCAAAGGCATTTGACTGTGTAAATCACAATATCCTTTTAAGTAAACTAGAATATTATAGTGTAACAGGAAATGCTGCAAAATGGTTCAAATCTTATATCTCTGGCAGGAAACAAAGGGTGTTATTAGGAAAGAGACATGTATCAAGCTATCAGGCATCATCCAACTGGGAACTAATTACATGTGGGGTCCCACAAGGTTCCATTTTGGGGCCCTTACTTTTTCTTGTGTATATCAATGACCTTTCATCAGTAACATTACCAGATGCCAAGTTTGTTTTGTTTGCTGATGATACAAACATTGCAATAAATAGCAAATCAAGTGTAGTCTTAGAAAGATCAGCCAATAAAATATTTGTGGACATTAATCACTGGTTCCTAGCCAATTCTTTGTCACTAAACTTTGAAAAAACACACTACATGCAGTTCAGAACTTGTAAGGGGTGTCCCAAGAGTATATGTCTAACATACGATGACAAGAAGATAGAAGAAGTGGACAGTGTTAAATTCTTGGGATTACAGCTTGATAATAAATTCAACTGGGAGGAGCACACCACAGAACTGCTGAAGCGTCTTAACAAATCTCTGTTTGCAATGCGAATTTTGTCAGACATAGGGGATATAAAAATGAAAAAGCTGGCATACTATGCTTACTTTCATTCCATAATGTCATATGGGATTATTTTTTGGGGTAATTCATCAAGCCAAGCTAAAGTTTTCCGGGCACAAAAACGTGCAGTAAGAATTATATGTGGTGTGAACTCAAGAACATCCTGCAGAAGCCTGTTTAGGGAACTAGGGATACTAAATACAGCTTCCCAATATATTTATTCCTTAATGAAATTTGTCATTAAAAATATATCACTTTTTCAAACCAACAGCTCAATTCATGGAATCAATACTAGAAATAAGAATAATCTTCACAAGGATTTAAAGTCACTTAGTCTTGTACAAAAAGGTGTGCATTATTTAGGAACACACATTTTCAATAACTTGCCAGCAGCCATAAAAAGCTTAACAACCAATTAAATTCAGTTTAAGAGAAGCCTAAAGGATTTATTGGTGGCCAACTCCTTCTACTCCATTGATGAATTTCTTAGTAAAACCAACTGATTTGTATATAAGTACAACATAACTTCTGCACAATTTCAGTGCAGTAATGTGTTCACTGAAAATTTGTGTGTGTGTGTGTGTGTGTGTGTGTGTGTGTGTGTGTGTGTGTGTGTGTGTAAGTATAATCTAACTTCTGCACCATTTCAGTGCAGTAATGTGTTCATTGTAAATAAGTATTACAGTAGTTGTATTACATGTTTATTACCTTATAAATAAATAAAAAACTTTTTTATTTTAAATTCAGTGCATTAGTATTTGTAAAATGACTCTTAGTGTTCATTAAAAAATGACGATCATTCCACTTGGGACCTGTGGAATGGTACATTAGCTTATTTGTTTTAGTTGTAAATATTTATATGTATTGTTGTTTTTCTGACATGTTCCACATCCTGGAGGACCTCCTCACTACGGATCAATTGGAATGAAAGTAAATCTAATCTAATCTAATCTTTCAATGTAGATTTCCTTAAAGACTCTCCCAATAAGAATTTATTTGAGTTAGTAACACTATCATTCAACTTAATTCCCACTGTAAAGTTCCCACTAGGGTAGCCAATTGCTCACAAACAGTCATTGATAATATCTTTATAGAAAAGTCCAATGAACAAAATTATATTACAAAACCAATAGTCAATGGCCTCTCAGACCACGACATGCAGTTCCTTCTGTTAAGCATTAATACTGAACAGGATATAAAATCTGTTAATTATGTGCTCAAGAGTGTAATCAATAAGCCAAAAATTGATTATTTTAGGACACTTCTCAGAGACATTCACTGGAGTGATGTTTACAGTGCTCATGGCATGAATGAAAAATATAACACTTTTGCTAACAAAGTGCTTACCTTACTTATTTGAACACTGTTTTTCCCAAAAACTAACCAAGGTTAGAGCAAACTCTACAAAGAAGCCATGGATTACTCAAGGAATAGAGGTATCTTGTAAAACAAAAAGAAAACTGTATTTGTCAATCCGAAACAGTACTGATGTTTATGCTATAGCGCATCACAAGAAATACTGCAAAATATTAAAGACTGTAATACAGACATCAAAGCAAATATATTACAAAGAAAAGATAGTCATATCAGATAACAAAATAAAGGCAATATGGGATATAGTGAAGGAGGAGACCAGTAAAACCAGACATGAGGAGTGACAAATAGCATTAAGAGTAAATGATACATTGGTGACTGATGTGTATAGTGTTGCAGCACTTTTTAACAAACATTTTTTAACAGTTACTGAAAAGATGGGGTTGTCAGGTTCTGTAGATGCTGCTATGGAATACCTCAGACCAGACATTTCAAGTAACTTCCATAATATGAATTTGACCCTCGCTACCCCAGCAGAAGTAGTGTCCATCATAAAATCTTTAAAACCAAAAACATCTAGTGCGTATGATGAAACATCAACAAAGTTAATTAAAGACTGTGATTCTGAGTTAAGTAACATATCAAGCTATCTTTGTAACCAGTTGTTTATCAGTGGAATATTTTGTGAATGGTTGAAATATGTTGAAGTTAAGCCCCTGTTTAAGAAAGGAGATAAAGGAACAGCATCAAATTTCCGTCCAATTTCACTTTTACCAGCATTCTCAAAAAATTTAGAAAAGGTAATGCACAATCAGCTTTATAACCATCTTATCACAAATAACACACTGTCAAAGTTGCAGTTCAGATTTCTAAAGAGTTCTGATATTGAGAAGGTTGTCTACACTTACAGTGAAACTGTACTTAATACATTAGACAAAAAATTGCAAGCAACTGGTATATTTTGAGTTCTGTCAAAGGCATTTGACTGTGTAACTCACAATATCATTTTAAGTAAATTAGAATATTTTGGTGTAACAGGAAATCTCTCCCCATGAACCATAGACCTTGCCGTTGGCGGGGAGACTTCTGTGCCTCAGCAATACAGATAGCCGTACTGTAGATACAAACATCCATGCTGTAGGTGCAACCACAACTAAGGGGCATCTCTCGAGAGGCCAGACAAACATGTGGTTCCTGAAGAGGGGCAGCAGCCTTCTGAGTAGTTTCAGGCACAACAGTCTGGATGATTGATTGATCTGGCCTTGTAACACTAACCAAAACAGCCTTGCTGTGCTGGTACTGCTAACAGCTGAAAGGAAGGGGAAACTACAGCCGTAATTTTTCCCGAGGGCATGCGGCTTTACTATATGGGTAAATGATGATGGTGTCCTCTTGGGTAAAATATTCTGGAGGTAAAATAGTCCCCCATTCAAATCTCCAGCCTGGGACTACTCAGGAGGGCATTGTTATCAGGAGAATGGAAAGTCAGACCCTTAATCGGGCAGGTAGGTTAGAAAATCTAAAAAGGGAAATGGATAGCTTAAAGCCAGATATAGTAGGAATTAGTGAAGTTGGTTGGCCAAAGGAACTACACTTCTGGTCAGGTGAATATAGGGTTATAAATACAAAATCAAATAGGGGTAATGCAGGAGCAGATTTAATAATGAATAAAAAAATAGGAGTGTGGGTAGGCTACTACAAACAGCATAGTGAATGCATTATTGTGGCCAAGATAGACATGAAGCCCACGCCTACCACAGTAGTACAAGTTTATATGCCAACTAGCTCTGCAGATGATAAAGAGATTGATGAAATGTATGACTTTTAAAAATAATTATTCAGATATTGAAGGGAGACGAAAATTTAATAGTCATTGTTGACTGGAATTCGATATAGGAAAAGGAAGAGGAGGAAAAGAAGTAAGTGAATATGGAATGGGGGTAAGGAATGAAAGAGGAAGCTGCCTGGTAGAATTTTGCACAGAGCATAACTTAATCATAGCTAACACTTGATTTAAGTATCATGAAAGAATGTTGTATGCGTGGAAGAGGCATGGAGACCCTGGAAGATACCAGATTGATTATATAATGGTAAGACAGAGATTTAGGAACCAGGTTTTAAATTGTAACACCTTTCCAGGGGCAGATGTGAACTCTGACTACAACCTATTGGTTATGAGCTGTCGATTAAAACCGAAGAAACTGCAAACAGGTGGGAATTTAAGGAGATGGGACCTGGATAAACTGACTAAACCAGAGGTTTTAGAGAGATTCAGAGAGAGCATTAGGAAATGATTGACAAAAGCGGGGGAAAGAAATACAGTAGAAGAAGAATGGGGAGCTTTGAGAGATGAAATAGTGAAGACAGCAGAGGATCAAGTAGGTAAGGAGATGAGGGCTAGTAGAAATCCTTGGGTAACAGAAGAGATATTGAATTTAATTGATGAAAGGAGAAAATATCAAAGTGCAGTAAATGAAGCACCCAAAAAGGAATACAAATGTCTCAAAAATGAGATCGACAGGTAGTGCAAAATGGCTAAGCAGGGTCAACTGTAAGGATGTAAAGACATATCTCATTAGGGGTAAGATAAATGCTGCCTACAGGAAAATTAAAGAGACCTTTGGAGAAAAAGAGAACCTCTCATATGAATATCAAGAGCTCAGATGAAGACCCAGTTCTAAGCAAAGAAGGGAAGCAGAAAGGTGGAAGCAGTATATAGAGGGTTATACAAGGGCGATGTACTTGAGGACAATATTATGGAAATGGAAGAGGATGTAGGTGAAGATGAAATGGGAGATATGATACTGCGTGAAGAGTTTGACAGAGCACTGAAAGAACTAAGTCAAAACAAGGCCCCAGGAGTAGACAACATTCCATTAGAACTACTGATGGCCTTGGGAAAGCCAGTCCTGACAAAACTCTACCATCTGGTGAGCAAGATGTATGAGACAGGCGAAATACCCTCAGACTTCAAGAAGAATATAATAATTCGAATCCCAAAGAAAGCAGGTGTTGACAGATGTGAAAATTACCGAACTATCAGTGTAATAAGTCACAGCTGCAAAATACTAACATGAATTCATTACAGATGAAATGATAAACTGGTAGAAGCCGACTTCAGGGAAGATCATTTTGGATTTTGTAGAAATGTTGGAACACATGAGGCAATACTGACCCTATGACTTATCTTAGAAAATAGATTAAGGAAAGGCAAACCTATGTTTCTAGCATTTGTAGACTTAGAGAAAGGTTTTGACAATGTTGAGTGGAATACTCTTTTTCAAATTCTGAAGGTGGCAGAGGTAAAACACAGGGAGTGAAAGGCAATTGAAAATTTTTACTGAAACCAGATGGTAGTTATAAGAGTTGAGGGACATGAAAGGGAAGCAGTGGTTGGGAAAGGAGTGAGACAGGGTTGTAGCCTATCCCCGATGATGTTGAATCTGTGTATTAAGCAAGTAGTATAGGAAACAAAACAAAAATTCAGAGTAGGAATTAAAGCCCATGGAGAAAAAATTAAAACTTTGAAGTTCGCCAATGACATTGTAATTCTGTGAGAGACAGCAAAGGACCTGGAAAAGCAGCTGAACGGAATGGACAGTGTCTTGAAAGGAGGATATAAGATGAACATCAACAAAATCAAAACGAGGATAATGGAATGTAGTCGAATTAAGTCAGGTGATGCTGAGGGAATTAGATTAGGAAATGAGACACTTAAAGTAGTAAAGGAGTTTTGTTATTTGGGTAGCAAAATAACTGATGATGGTTGAATCAGAGAGGATATAAAATGTAGACTGGCAATGGCAAGGAAAGCGTTTCTGAAGAAGAGAAATTTGTTAACACTGAGTATAGATTTAAATGTCAGGAAGTCTTTTCTGAAAGTATTTGTATGGAGTGTAGCCACATATGGAAGCAAAACGTGGACGATAAATATTTTAGACAAAAAGAGAATAGAAGCTTTTGAAATGTGGTGCTACAAAAGAATGCTGAAGATTAAATGGATCAATCACATAACTAATGAGGAGGTATTGAATAGAATTGGGGAGAAAATAAATTTGTGGCACAACTTGACTAGAAGAAGGGATCAGTTGGTAGGACATGTTCTGAGGCATCAAGGGATCACCAATTTAGTATTGGAGGGCAGTGTGGAAGGTAAAAATCATAGAGGGAGACCAAGATATAAATACTCTAAGCAGATTCAGAAGGATGTAGGTTGCAGCGGGTACTGGGAGAGGAAGAAACTTGCACAGGATATAACAGCATGGAGAGCTGCATCAAACCAGTCTCTGGACTGTAGACCACCACCATCACAACAACAATTACAGGAAATGCTGCAAAATGGTTCAAATATTATATCTCTGGCAGGAAACAAAGGGTGTTATTAGGAAAGAGAGATGTATTAATCTATCAGGCATCATCCAACTTTGAACTAATTACATGTGGGGTCCCACAAGGTCCCATCTGAGAGCTCTTACTTTTTCTTGTGCATATCAATGACCTTTCATCAATAACATTACCAGATGCCAAATTTGTTTTGTTTGACAATGATACAAACATTGCAATAAATAGCAAATCAAGTGTAGTCTTAGAAAGATCAGCTAATAAAATATCTGTGGACATTATAATCACTGGTTCCTAGCCAATTCTTTGTCGCTGAACTACATGCAATTCAGAACTTGTAAGGGGTGTCGCATGAGTATATGCCTAACATATGACGACATGCAGATAGAAGAAGTGGACAGTGTTAAATTCTTGGGATTACAGCTTGATAATAAATTCAACTGGGAGGAGCACACCACAGAACTGCTGAAGCATCTTAACAGATCTCTATTTGCAATGCAAATTGTGTCAGACATAAGGGATATAAAAATGAAAAAACTGGCATACTATGTTTACTTTCATCGATGATGTCATATGGGATTATTTTTTGGGGTAATTCATCAAGCCAAGCTAAAGTTTCTTGGGCACAAAAACATGCAATAAGAGTTATGTGTGAACTCAAGAACGTCCTGCAGAAGCTTGTTTAGGGAACTAGGGATAGTAAATGAAACTTCCTGGCAGATTAAAACTGTGTACTGGACCGAGACTCGAACTCGGGACCTTTGCCTTTCCCGGGCAAGTGCTCTATCATTGATAGAGCACTTGCCCGCGAAAGGCAAAGGTCCTGAGTTCGAGTCTCGGTCCGGTACACAGTTTTAATCTGCCAGGAAGTTTCATATCAGCGCACACTCCGCTGCAGAGTGAAAATCTCATTCCAGGGATAGTAACTACTGCTTCCCAACATATTTATTCCTTAATGATATTTGTCATTGAAAATATATCACTTTTTCAAACCAACAGCTCGATTCATGGAATCAATGCTAGAAGTAAGAATAATTTTCACAAAGATTTAAAGTCACTTACTCTTGTACAAAAAGGTGTGCATTATTCAGGAACACACATTTTCAGTAACTTGCCAGCAGCCATAAAAAGCTTAACAAGCAATGAAATTCAGTTTGGGAGAAGCCTAGAGGATTTATTGCTGGCCAACTCCATAAAAAGAAAATCATTTTTTTTTAATTTTAAATTCAGTGCATTAATGCAATCTTAGTAAATGAGTGTTTGTAAAATGAGTCTTTTATATAGTGTTCATTATAAAAAATGACGATCATTCCACTTGGGACTTGTGGAAGGTACAGTAGCTTATTTGTTTCAGTTGTAAATATCTGTCATGTATTATTGTTCTTCTGACATATTCTATATCCTAGAGTACCTCCTCATTATGGATCTCAATGAGGAACTTGAAAGTTGGAGCACAGGTCAGGAGCATGTAGAGGAAGTATGACTCAGATTTTAGAGAATAGTTGACCATGCACTGGATAGGCATGTACCCAGTAGAACAGTTCATAATGGCAGGGAACTTACATGGTATACACTCACCATAAAGAAACTTCTAAAGAAACAGAGATTACTGCATAATAGGTGTAAAACAAAGTGTAAGGCTATAGATAGAGAGATGCTGAATGAAACACGTTTGGCTGTCAAGAGTGCAATGCATGATGTCTTCAATGACTATTGTAGCACAATATTGTCAAATGACATTTCACAGAATCCAAAGAAATTCTGGAACTATATAAAAGCTGTTAGCAGCAGCAAAGTTAGTGTCCAGTTGTTAACGAATGAGACAGGAACTGAAATTGAGGGTATCAAAGCAAAAGCTGAAATGCATAACTGCTTTTTCAAATGATCCTTTAAAAAAGGAAAACACAGGATAATTGCCCTAATTTAATCCTTTTATCACTGAAAAGATAAATGAAATAAGTATAAGTGTCAGTGGTGTTGAGAAACAGCTGAAATCGTTAAAACTGAACAAACCTGTAGGGATCAATGGAACGCCTGTCAGATTCTATACTGAATTTGTGGCTGAGTTAGCTGCTCTCCTGACTATAATGTATCATAGATCCCTCAAACAAAAAACTGTGTCCAGTTCTTGGAAAAAGACACAGGTCACACACATCTACAAGAAGGGTAGTTGAAGTGATCCACAATACTACTGTCCAATATCCTTGACATCAATTTGTTGTAGAATCTTAGGACATATTCTGAGCTCAAAGATAATGAAGTATCTTGAACAGTGTGACTTCTTCAATGTCAACCAATATAGATTTTGAAAACATCGATCATAGGAAATACAACTCACACTTTTCTCACACATCATACTGAAAGCTTCGAATCAAGTCAGTCAGTCCGATGCAGTGTTTCTTGGTTACTGAAAAGCATTTGACTCAGTACCACATCTACTCTTATTGTCAAAAGTACAATTATATGGTGTATCAAGTAAAATTTGTGACTGGATTGAGGACTCTTTGGTAGGGAGGGTACAGCATGTTATCTTGGATGGAGAGTCATCGACAGATGTAGAAGTAACTTCAGGTGGTAACATTTAAGTGTGTTGCGACCATTGCTGTTCATGTTGTATATTAATGACCTTGCAGACAATAGTAAAATCAGGTTTTTTGCAGATGATGCAGTTATCTATAATGAAGTACTATCTGAGATAATCTGCGTAAACATTAAGTCAGATCTTGATAAGATTTCAACATGGTACAGAAATTCGCAACTTGCTCTAAATGTTCAGAAATTTAAAATTGTGCACTTCACAAAACGAAAAAAAAGTAGTGTTCTAAGACTATAATATCAAGAGTCACTGTTGGAATCAGCCAAATTTTACAAATACCTGGATGTAACACTTTGTAGGGATGTGACAGGGAATGATCACATAGGTTCAGCTGTGGTGTAAGCAGGTGGTAGACTTCAGTTTATTGGTAGAATACTGGGGATGTGCAATCAGTCTACAAAAGAGATTGCTTACAAATCACTTGTGTGACCCATCCTACAATACTGCTGAAGTGTATGGGGCCCATACCAGGTAGGACTAACGGGGGATATTGAACGTATACAGAGAAGTGCAGCATGAGTGGTGTTTGTTTAACCAATGGGAGAGTGTCGCAGAGATTCTGAAGGAACTGAACTGACATACTTTTGAAGAGAGACATAAACTATCCCGAGAAAGTATATTAACAAAGTTTCAGGAACTGGCTTTACATGATTGCTCTAGGAATATACAACAACCATGAACATACTGCTCACACAGGGATCATGAGGATAAGATTAGAATAATTATTGCATGCATACAGGTATTCAAACAGTCATTCTTCCCATGCTCCACATGTGAATGGAACAAGAAGAAACCCTAGTAACTGGTACAATGGGACATTCCCTCTGCCATGTATCTCATGATGGTTTGCAGAGTGTAGATGTAGATATAGATGTAAATGTGACTGGACATAGTATTATAGTGCAAAATCTGTTTACACAGGGTTTTGCATTTACATAACTATAACTTAATCTATCACATAGTCAGGTCTGGTGGTCCAGTGGTAAAGCATGTGCATGGAAACCAAAACATCGTGGGACCAAATCCTGGTCTGCCTTTAACCTAGTTTACACCTCTCAGTAATGTGAAGATCTCCCAGAAACAACATGTGGTTTGGATTCCACATTAAACAGCAGGTCACCTTTCTCCATTTGGATACCTGGGGTAGGTTGGGAATGTGAAGGTGGCCAAAGTAGTGTCCAATTAAAAGACTTGCATCAGGCCAATGAGCCACATGAAGTTATTAATTATTATTGTGTGTGTGTTTGTGTGTGTGTGTGTGGGGGGGGGGGGGGGGGGGGAGAGAGAGAGAGAGAGAGAGAGAGAGAGAGAGAGAGAGAGAGAGAGAGAGAGAATACATTAAGGGAAGGGAATGCATATTACTTGTCCCATATCATAATGGATCTATTTTCCACCATCTGCATATCTTATACAAAAATGGACAAAAAATATCAACCCACTGGTCATTAAAACTGTAACACCACAAATAATGGCAAATCATGAAATTTTACTTTTTGTCTCCCTACAGCACAGTGGGAAAAATCCATGACTAAATTTAGAGGTGGCTAGGGGTGTCCAGAGTGTGAAATTTAGCAAACAGAACTGCCACATCTGGCAGAGACCATGACTCTAATCAGGGTGGGTGCTGAGTCAAGGTGAGCTTGGATGATCATTCCAAGCTGCTTCAGCAATATGCTAGAAGTCATCAGTTGTAGTTTGTTGTATTCTGCTTCATCATGCTGCAGTTTTAATGAGCAGCAGTGTCTATGATAATAATACAAAATTAGCAGTCCTACAAGATGGATCTGTGGAACAACAAGTATTTGTTGTATTTGTAAATTTATTAGTGCTCTCATTTGGTTAAATGATTTTTACTAGATGATAGTGGTAATTACATCATTTAGCTAGTTAACTGAACATCATCCTTCCTAGGAATTCTTGTAGGCAAATATTTCCACTGAAAAGGTAGCCTATAGAAGCTATTGTACACATTTTGCTGCACAATTGATGTTCGCACAACAAGCAGTTTTTTCTGTGACTTAGGAAGCAGTAAAAAACCGAAAACGGAAACCAGCAGCAATGGGAACGAAAGTCATAAAATTGGAGAAACTAAAAGCAGAAGGAAGGCTTAAAAATCCACTACAGAAGGGGGTTGGTTGTCCCAAAAAAAACTTCAAATGACTGACGTCATTTCACTGGCACGAATGAACTCTAGAACGCGATCAGCCGAGCGCGTGTCATCTGCTAAAATTGACGATATATCAGGCGACAGCTGTAGACGGCCCCGTAACGGATGAAAATAGGGGCACTCAATTAAAAGGTGTCTTACCGTCCACAGCTGAGAGCAGTGGGGACAGAGTGGGGGAGGATCGCCGCTTAAAAGATGTCGATGGCTAAAAAGACAGTGCCCTATCGGGAGTCTAGTTAAAATTACCTCCTCCCGACGACGCGTTCAGGAGGAAGAGGTCCAAGCAATGTGGTGACATGTGACTATTTTCCTCTTAGCCGTTGGTGAAGCAAAGTGCCACGTGATGCATCTGGCATTCAGAGTGTGGAGAACATTTTCAACAATATAAACAGTGGTTCTGTAACTACCTTAGTAGTAACACAAGTTATAATTTACTATCAAAATGATTGCTCAACTGGGTGAAATACAAAAATAAATGAACAAAGCTAATGGTGACAACATGCTTCACAAGAAAATAAACCTATTTTAAAAAAGACAAACAAAGGGGTAAGAAGATCATAAAAGATACATGCTATTTAGGACTAATGTACAGGTGACATGACTCTCTCGACAAAAGGATCTGTTCTCAGAGGCCATAGTCTCTTTGCGGCTAACGTTTCCTGATTATTTACTTTTCTGTTCCCAGATTAAGATTTTCATTCTGCAGCGTAGATTAAAGCTATGTGCCGGACGGAGACTCAAACTCCAGACCTTTACCGTTTGTGGACGAATGCTGACTGGATTAGCCGAGCATGACTTATGAGCTGTCCTTACAGATTTACTTTTCTGTTAGCATTTAAAATAGATTCAACATAGTTCCTGTTTACAGTGTACACGAAAGCCAATTCCTGCTCAGTAAATAACCAACACCAAACACAAAGTGCCATTTGTGGAGACGATTAAACTCAAGTTGAAATGTCTACCATCATGGTCACTTGACTAGAATATAAATGAGATGCTGAGATCCATAAGGGCCTAAAGCTCACCACCATCAGACCCATATTTAAGTGCATATCAGAGAAACTAGTGATACAGCTTTTCACAGATTTTCATACATATAATGTGAGCCTCACTATCAATGGTCATGTGCTTTAGGCCCTTATGATTATCAGGGCCTCAAATGGATTTCTGTATGATAAAATTAATAACTTAATATACTATAACTCATTCAGAAACCCACAAAATAAGTTTACTGTAAGTAGAACTTTATCATCTTCCAATCTAATTTTACTATATAGTGAGTTAATTAGCATATCTGAGGAGTGTGCTATCATATAGCAGGATTTATGCTGAACAAACAAGGATAAAAGTCTGCCACAGTGTGCTACCACCTTATGGCACTGACGTAAACTTCTAGTTGAGTGGCAAGGGCTAGCTGTGCACATCCTGAACCATGCACAAATCCACATGTATCTGGCCGTAAGGCAATTCTGTCAAGCTCCTTAAAACGTGTACAACTGAAGGTGTGCTCATGACCCTCATGCCAGTTTTCATGATGTTTAGAGGAACAGCAGCGCGATAGATTTAAGTGCCATATCTCTCAGATTGCAGCATCTATGTTACACTTAATAGTATTCAAAGAAAAATAACCGATAATTCCACAAGGCGTCAAAATTTAGGGTGCCCTTGTGTTCTTACACAGCAGCCGCCATTGGGTGCCAATAAAAATATTCTCAGTGTGCTGAGAAAAATGTCAGACAGAATGGACCTCATTTTACGGCTTGATTTTACGAAGTCATAACCTTGTTGAAGCAGCTGATTAATACATTCAAGAGCAGCATAATACTGAGTGACAGGCATACTCACAGGCTGTTTCTAGAGGGATCAGCAGTACCAGGATTCAATGTGATGGCCTGGGAAATCTGCTTTTGAACTAGGCTGGTAGGGTAATTACTTCCAGTAAAGGCTGAGGTGAGAATGGTGGTGTATTACTTTGCAGAATCTGCATCTGAACAAATATGTTTGTCTCAAATGGCAAGGCTTTATGGGAGGGAACATTTGACATGGAAAGAATGGCAACTGCCAAAATGTAAGTATTATTGATTTTTAGTAGGTTTAATGTGAACAGAAGTGTGTAGCTGACTCACAGTAAAGAGGAGGTCAACATCAAGGAAAGCAGCATGGGATTCAGAATAGGGGCATGTGAAATTTAGTTGGGAGAATGTATTTAGAGATTCCAGCCATTTTAACATGTTAGCTTTACCATGAGTCCATATGGCTATGATGTCATCAATGTATCTACACCAAACCAGGGGTTCTATGGGATCCTTGGTGTGGTTTTGATACGCTGATGACATCTTTGTCAGATGGACTCATTGGTGATGCTGACTTTTACACTTAAATTATATTTTCAAAAAAAAAAAAAAAAAAAAAAAAAAAAAAAAAAAAAAAAAAAAAAAAAAAAACACCAAGAGAGAGGGGGGGAGGGGAGGGATGGGGGGAGATAGACTGTGTAGGGTGGGGTAGGTGAAAGGGATGAAGGAGAGGCAGTGGATGGAGCAGCAATGTGGGACACATGAGCCTTCCTGGTTTGTTTAGGGCACCCAATGAAGAAAACTTCCAGGGCTTTGTCTACCTATCATTGTGCTCTAAAGTGAGGAACACTGTTCCCACTTCTCCCAAAATGGTTTCCTGCCACCCACCCAGTCTACAACACATCCTGGTCCATCCTTGTAGCACACCTACATTCAGATCCTTGTCACATGAGTCATATCCCTACAAAATATCCAGGTGCAAAACCTGTCCTATGCATACCCCCAGCACAACTTATTCCAGTTCTTTTGCTGTGACTTTTGCACAGCTCTTATATGTCTTACAATCCATGCCTTCTGGATCCTTCCTCCCTCCCTCCCCCCTCCCCAGTTCCAATTATAGCTCCTCTTAACTCCACGAATGGGAATTATCCTTCAAGACCACCATCTTCCAAACTTCCTTCTCCGTAGCCCTTGTCTCGTACCTACCTCCATTCCCATCCCTCTGCCTTCCATCCCCCCCCCCCAAAAAAAATCCTATACATCACCATGATCGATGTACCTATTAATCTCTACCCCCATTTCAACATTCAGTGTTTCACACAGTCAGCTGTGTGTTTATATAGAGTGGCTGACATTGGTATCAGTAATGGATATGTCTATTGGTGCTTCAACACTGAAGGTCATTGATCAAAGAAATGCAGCTGACAATGACTTTTGCCCTGTGTAGTTGTACCCTTTTTTGAGCCATCTGCAACTGAAAATAAGCCAAAGCTAGATTTAGCAGTTGTGGATGGTGCAGATCACTATTCTGACATAAAATTAAAATTAAAGGCTTATCACATAATGACTATCCATACATCTCCACTAGTAAGAAAATATGTCTTCAATTTGAAGGTTAGTTTGAATACTGCAGTGCTTTTTTGCAGTTCTGTTGCAGGTGGTACATCCCCAACCTCCTCGAATCACTGAACTAATTTACCCATCCATTTGTATGAGCACCTACGGCATGTGGTATACCCCTGTCCTCCTCCAATCTTTGAACTGTCTTAAACATCCATTTATAAAGGGCCTACAGTTTAACATGGGCTCCAAACCCCAGTGCAACTTTCCATTTTCACATTTACAAATCTTTGTTTGAGGTGAAAGAAGGAGTAAGTGACAAAAAAAACCATAGATAGGGCTGACTGGGGTTGAACCTTTGGATTGGTGGCCTGGCACTTACTGAGTCATCAAGCCATATGCTATCTTCATCTAAATGCCCAAACTCTGAAATACCAGCTTGTGTATTCTACACCCACCATTGTGGCATGAACCATTCAACACAAAACTAACAAATATTGAGTTTCTGTGTATGGTTCCCATTCTGGTGTATGTCTACTTTCATTCTCACCTCCTCCTTCTGCCACTGAAGTTCATCGTGGGCTCTCTGGACTTCATATATGCGTCTGCTGAGAGCATGGTCTGTATCAGAATGTTGGGCATGCAGTGAATTAGTGACATCGGCTCGCAGTGAAAACATGTTCAAGCGTTGACTTCGAGACTTTTGAATTTCTTCTTCGGCTCTGTTCATATTGGATTCGGAAACTTGTTGCCATGTCTCATATGGGATACATCTGAAATGTCAAAAACAAATCAGTGGTCTTTATCAAATATCTTACAATTTTAGCCATTTGATGTTTTGAAAGAGCCAGAATTAAAGGAGTGAGGAGGAGATGTACAAAATATAAAGTTCTGCAGGATGTCAAATCAGTGAATACACAAGAGAAAAATCAAAATTAAACTATAATTCATCTCATTTCCACAGTTTATTGGTAGAGGTGTGCACAGCTTAGATTAGATTAGATTGGTACTTGTTCCATAGATCATGAATACGACACTTCGTAATGATGTGAAACGTGTCAGATTAATAAAATGTGTCTATACAAGATATTACATTACACAAAATATTACATGAAACTTAATATTTTTAATTTTTTTGTGGGGGTTGGGGAAATTACCCACTTACTATATCCAAAAATTCATCTAAGGAGTAGAAGGAGTTGCCATTAAGAAATTCTTTTAATTTCCTTTTAAATGTTATATGGCTATCTGTCAGACTTTTGCTGCTATTAGGTAAGTGACCAAAGACTTTTATGGCAGCATAATTTACCCCCTTCTGAGCCAAAGTTAGATTTAACCTTGAGTAGTGAAGGTCATCCTTTCTCCTAGTGTTGTAGCCATGTACACTGCTATTGCTTTTGAATTCGTTTGGATTGTTAATAACAAATTTCATAAGTGAATATATATATTGTGAGGCTACAGTGAAGATCTCTAGCTCTTTAAATAAGTGTCTCCAGGATGATCTTGTATGAGCTCCAGCAATTATTCTGATTACACGCTTTTGTGCAATGAAAACTCTTTTACTCAATGATGAGTTTCCCCAGAATATGATGCCATACGAAAGCAGAAAATGAAAACAGGCATGGTAGGCTAATTTACTGAGATGTATATTGCCAAAATTTGCAAAGACCCTAATAGCATAAGTAGCTGAACTCAAATGTTTCAGCAGATCCTCAGTGTGTTTTTTCCAGTTCAACCCCTCATCAATGCATACACCTAGAAATTTTTAATATTCTACCTTAGCTAGCAATTTCTGATTGAAGTCTATATTTATTAATGGTCATCCATTTACTGTGTGGAACTGTATATACTGTGTTTTGTCAAAGTTTAATGAGAGCCCATTTGCAGAGAACCACTTAATGATTTTCTGAAAAACATCATTTACAATTTCACCTGTTAATTCTTGTCTGTTGGGTGTGATAGCTATACTTGTATCATTGGCAAAAAGTACCAGCTTTGCATCAGAGGACCCAAGACCAAACCTTGTGGCACACCATTCTTGATTGTTCCACAGTTTAAGAAATCACCAGTATTTTGCATATTATGTGAACTGCTTATTTCAACTTTCTGCACTCTTCCAGTTAGGTATGATTTAAATCATTTGAGCACTGTCCCATTCATACCACAGTACTTGAGCTTATTTAGAAGTATTCCATGATTTACACAATCAAAAGCTTTGAGAGATCACAAAAAATCCCAACAGGTGACTTACTCATATCATTTAATAATTCATTAGTGAAAGTATATATAGCATTTTCCATTGAAAAACCCTTCTGAAAACCAAACTGACATTTTGTTAAAACTTTATTTTTACAAAGGTTTGAAGCTACTCTACAATACATTACTTTTTCAAGAATTTTGGATAAGGCAGTCAGAAGAGAGATTGGGCAGTAGTTGTTGACATCAGATGTATCCTCTTTTTTATGCAGTGGTTTAACAATGGCATACTTCAGTCTATCTGGGAAAATACCCTGCTTCAGAGAGCTATTACATATGTGGCCAACAATCCCACTTATTTCTTGGGAACAAGCTTTTATTATCGTGCTGAAAATGCCATCAATTCCATGTGAGCTTTTATTCTTGAAAGAGTTTATCATCTTCCTAATTTCAGAAGGAGAGGTGGGTGGAATTTCAATTGTATCAAATGGTGTGGGTAAGGCCTCTTCCATTAACTGCCTTGCTTCTTCTAATGAACATTTAGATCCTATTTTCTCTATAACATTTAAAAAACGATTATTCAAAATGTTTTCAATTTCCGGCTTGTTGTTTGTCAAGTTTCCATTCGCTTTGATGGTGATGCCGTCATCCTGTACTCTTGGTTGCCCTGTCTCCCTTGTAATAATATTCCAAATTGTTTTGATTTTGTTATCAGAGGTATTAATCTCAGTCATGATGCACATGCTTCTGGACTTTGTAATAACCTTTCTTAATGTAGCACAATAGTTTTTATAATATGTGGCTGTTTCTGTGTCATTACTCTTTCTTATTTTTAGATACAGTTCCCTTTTGTGGTTACAAGATATTTTAATTCCTATAGTAAGCCGAGGTTTTTTTGCATGGTTTCTTATAATTAGATTTAACTATTTTCTTGGGGAAACAGTTTTCAAATTCTCTTACAAGTGTATCATGAAATAAGTTATATTTTAAATTAGCATTAGGTTCCTTGTACACCTCGTCCCAGTCTAAATGCTGAAGATTTTCTCTGAGATTTCTAATTGTTGAATCATTAAGTGAACGCACAACTTTGGAGGGTAGTTTTGAATTACTGAATGGAGCTATGTCATATACTGTAACTAGCTGAGCACCATAATCAGAAAGGTGATTCTCAACAGGACAAGAATTTATGTTTTTAAACCTATCTTGGTCTATAAAAGTGTTATCTATCAATGTGCTGCTGTCCTTTACTACCTGAGTAGGAAAATTAATGACAGATGTCAAATTGAAAGAACTGAACAAGACTTCCAGGTCATTCTCCCTATTATACTCTTTCAGTGAATCAACATTGAAGTCCCCACAAATAATAATTTGCTTTTCCCTGTCTGACAGATAGCACAACAAATACTAACAAAGAGATAGAGGGGCTCGCCAGTACTTACCTCAACTCAGTACAGATGATAGATACACAAAACAGAACAGAAAATTTACTTTCCTAGCTTTCGTAAATTTGTTCCTTCGTCAGGGAGGAGAGAGGGGAAAAAAGGGAAGAAGGGAAAGTGGATTCAGTTACTCACAACCCAGGTTATGAAGCAACAGGGAAAGGTAAACAGGGAGGGTAGCAAGGATGGAGGCTTAAGTACTGTGCCAGCTTCAAACCAAAGAGGATGCACACAGAAGTAAAGAGGTATATAGTATAAGGATAAACACAACTATGTAGGATGAAAAGATGCATGAATGGCTAAGAGGAAAGGGGAAGAGGAGAAGACTAAAGAGTAAATGGGAGTGAGGTTGGTTAATGTAGGTTCAGTCCAGGGCGGTGGTGGGATGAAAGGATGTGTTGGAGTGCAAGTTCCCATCTCCGTAGTTCCAAGGGACTGGTGTTGGGTGGGAGAAGCCAAATGGCATGTACGGTGTAGCAGGTTCCTAGGTCCCTAGAATTATGCTGGAGGGCATGCTCTGCTACTGGGTATTGGACATCTCCTAGGCGGACAGTTCGTCTGTGACCGTTAATGTGCTCAGCCAGTTTAGTTGTACTCATACCGATGTAAAAGGCTGTGCAGTGCAGGCATGTCAGCTGATAAATGACATGTGTTGTTTCACATGTGGCCCTGCCTTGAATTGTGTATGTTTTGCCAGTAGCGGGGCTGGAGTAGGTGGTTGTGGGGGGGGATGCATGGGGCAGGTTTTGCAGCGGGGTCGGTTACAGGGGTAGGAACCACTGGGTAGAGAAGGTAGTCTGGGAATATTGTAGGGTTTGACAAGGATGTTATGGAGGTTTGGGGGGGGGGGGGGGCAATGAAAGGCAACTTTGGGTCATGTGGGGAGAATTTTGTCAAAGGACGATCTCATTTCAGGGCTTCACTTGAGAAAGTCATATCCCTGGCGGAGTAATTTGTTGATGTATTCGAGGCCAGGATAATATTGGATGACAAGGGGGATGCTTCTGTGTTGTCTGGGGGTAGGAACATTGTTGCTGGACAGGGAGGAATGTATTGCTCGGGAGATCTGTTTGTGGACAAGGTCCGCAGGATAGTTGCGGGAGAGGAAAGCACTGGTCAGGTTATTGGTGTAATTGTTGAGGGACTCATCACTGGAGCAGATACGTTTGCCACGAATACCTAGGCTGTAGGGAAGGAAGCGTTTGATGTGGAATGGATGGGAGCTATCAAAGTGAAGGTACTGTTGTTTGTTTGTGGGTTTGATATGGACAGAGGTGTGGATGTGAGCTTCAACAAGATGAAGGTCAACATCCAGGAAGGTGGCTTGGGTTTTGGAGAAGGACCAGGTGAAATTCAGATTCGAAAAGGAGTTGAGGTTATGGAGGAAATCAAGGAGTGTTTCTTCACCATGAGTCCAGACCACAAAGATGTCATCTATAAACCTATACCAGGCCAGGGGAAGCAGCTGTTGGGTCTTCAGGAAAGCCTCCGCCATGCGGCCCATGAAGAGGTTAGCATAGGACAGAGCCATCCTGGTTCCCATGGCCATTCCCCTGATTTGTTTGTAGGTCTGGCCTTCAAAAGTGAAGTAATTATGGGTGAGGATGAAGTTGGTAAGTGTGATAAGGAACGAGGTTTTTGGAAGATCTATGGGTGGGCATTGGGAGAGGTAGTGTTCAAGGGCAGAGAGACCATGGGTATGTGGGATGTTTGTGTAAACGGATTAGCATCTATGGTGACAAGAAAGGTGTCAGGTGGGAGAGGAGTGGGAATGGATTTGAGGCATTCTAGGAAGTGGTTTGTGTCTTTGATGTAGGATGAGAGTCTGTGGGTGATAGGTTGGAGGTGTTGGTCCACCAGAGCTGAGATACGTTCTGTTGGGGCTTTGAAGCCTGCCACAATTGGACTGCCAGGATGGTTCTCTTTGTGGATTTTGGATAATAGGTAGAAGGTATGGGTACGTGGCTCAGGTAGAGTGAGTAGGTCTACGGAAGCCATTGTGAGGCCTTGTGAAGGACCTTGGATTTTTAGGATTTTCTGCAGATCAGTCTAGATGGAGGGAATGGGATCCTGGGTAACAGCTTTGTAGGTTGAGGTGTCGGAGAGTTGACACAGTCCTTCTGCCACATACTCCACACGGTCAAGTACCACAGTTGTGGACCCTTTATCCACTGGGAGGATGACAATAGAGTGGTCTGTTTTCAGCTCCTTAATGGCACGGGATTCAGCTGGGGTGATGTTGGGGGTTTAAGTTGACAGGCACATGCTTCTATATGTTGCTCTAGACAAAACTTTTTTGTATCCAAGCTTTTTACACAGTGATAACTTTTGACATATATGACAACAACTCCTTTCACCTTATTCTCTCTGCTCATATGTGCAGCTGGTTTATAACCACTGATATTTACCTTTTCCATATCAGACACAATGTGATGCTCAGACAGGCATAGTATATCTATTACATTATCGGATTCAATGTCATCTAAACAAACCAGGAGCTCATCTACTTTATTCTTCAATCCCGGAATATTTTGGTGAAGACTGGAAACATTATTTTTTACTTTACTTTTGTGAGAATCTACTTTTTCTCTTTAATCCACCAGTATTTTGATTAAATATGGTAACATTATTATTTATTTTCATGTTGTGAGTATTTTGTTGGTTTTGGACCTCTTTAGCACCTGCCTGCCTGAACTTCTCATTGGACACTGATATTAGTCTAAAAAAGAGGTACATCCATGAGTACTAGTGTCCCCCCTTATGGATTTCGCTAACAACCCTGTCAGGTTACCCTTCCCTTTCCTATTGAGGTGTAGGCCAGGTCTTGTGAAATCCCCCCTATCAATAGCCTCAACAGGAACCAATCCAATGTCTGACAAAGTGGCCACCCTACGCAACTGATCCGACTCCATATGTACCCGTGTGCCGTAAATAGGAATATTAAAAAGGGTAGGAAGATTTATCTGTTTAGAAAAAGTGACAAAAAGCAGATTTCAGAGTACCTGTTGGCTCAACACAAAAGTTTTGTCTCAAGTACAGATAGTGTTGAGGATCAGTGGACAAAGTTCAAAACCGTCGTACATTATGCGTTAGATGAGTATGTGCCAAGCAAGATCGTAAGAGATGGAAATGAGCCACTGTGATACAACAACCGAGTTAGAAAACTGCTGCGGAAGCAAAGGGAACTTCACAGCAAACATAAACATAGCCAAAGCCTTGCAGACAAACAAAAATTACGCGAAGCGAAATGTAGTGTGAGGAGGGCTATGCGAGAGGCGTTCAATGAATTCGAAAGTAAAGGTCTATGTACTGACTTGGCAGAAAATCCTAAGAAATTTTGGTCTTATGTCAAAGCGGTAGGTGGATCAAAACAAAATGTCCAGACACTCTGTGACCAAAATGGTGCTGAAACAGAGGATGACAGACTAAAGGCCGAAATACTAAATGTCTTTTTCCAAAGTTGTTTCACAGAGGAAGATTGCACTGTAGTTCCTTCTCTAGATTGTCGCACAGATGACAAAATGGTAGATATCAAAATAGACGACAGAGGGATAGAGGAACAATTAAAATCGCTCAAAAGAGGAAAGGCCTCTGGACCTGATGGGATACCAGTTCAATTTTACACAGAGTACGCGAAGGAACTTGCCCCCCTTCTTGCAGCGGTGTACCGTAGGTCTCTAGAAGAGCGTAGCATTCCAAAGGATTGGAAAAGGGCACAGGTCATCCCCGTTTTCAAGAAGGGACATCGAACAGATGTGCAGAACTATAGACCTATATCTCTAACGTCGATCAGTTGTAGAATTTTGGAACACATATTGTGTTCGAGTATAATGACTTTTCTGGAGACTAGAAATCTACTCTGTAGGAATCAGCACGGGCTTCAAAAAAGACGGTCATGTGAAATCCAGCTCGCGCTATTCGTCCACGAGACTCAGAGGGCCATAGACACGGGTTCACAGGTAGATGCCGTGTTTCTTGAGTTCCGCAAGGCGTTCGATACAGTTCCCCACAGTCGTTTAATGAACAAAGTAAGAGCATATGGACTATCAGACCATTTGTGTGATTGGATTGAGGAGTTCCTAGATAACAGGACGCAGCATGTTATTCTCAATGGAGAGAAGTCTTCCGAAGTAAGAGTGATTTCAGGTGTGCCGCAGGGGAGTGTCATAGGACCGTTGCTATTCACAATATACATAAATAACCTGGTGGATGACATCGGAAGTTCACTGAGACTTTTTGCAGATGATGCTTTGGTGTATCGAGAGGTTGTAACAATGGAAAATTGTACTGAAATGCAGGAGGATCTGCAGTGAATTGACACATGGTGCAGGGAATGGCAATTGAATCTCAATGTAGACAAGTGTAATGTGCTGCGAATACACAGAAAGATAGATCCTTTATCATTTAGCTACAAAATAGCAGGTCAGCAACTGGAAGCAGTTAATACCATAAATTATCTGGGAGTACGCATTAGGAGTGATTTAAAATGGAATGATCATATAATGTTGATCGTCGGTAAAGCAGATGCCAGACTGAGATTCATTGGAAGAATCCTAAGGAAATGCAATCCGAAAACAAAGGAAGTAGGTTACAGTACACTTGTTTGCCCACTGCTTGAATACTGCTCAGCAGTGTGGGATCCGTACCAGATAGGGTTGATACAAGACATAGAGAAGATCCAACGGAGAGCAGTGCGCTTCGTTACAGGATCATTTAGTAATCGCGAAAGCGTTACGGAGATGATAGATAAACTCCAGTGGAAGACTCTGCAGGAGAGACGCTCGGTAGCTCGGTACGGGCTTTTGTCAAAGTTTCGAGAACATACCTACACCGAAGAGTCAAGCAGTATATTGCTCCCTCCTACGTATATCTCGTGAAGAGACCATGAGGACAAAATCAGAAAGATTAGAGCCCACACAGAGGCATACCGACAATCCTTCTTTCCACGAACAATACGAGACTGGAATAGAAGGGAGAACCGATAGAGGTACTGAAGGTACCCTCCGCCACACACTGTCAGGTGGCTTGCAGAGTATGGATGTAGATGTAGATGTAGATACCCTCCTGACAGAACGGTTCAATTGGGGCTGATGATGCCGCACAAAAGCAGGCACCAGCCCAACATTGGTATGGGTCGTTGCCGAGGCTATTTTCACTAGGTCACACTCAATACTGTAGCCCTTATCCCTATCAATACTGTTTCCCACTCCACACACTATCATGGTTGATGAACATGACTGCACAAAGTGACAACACTTGCCAGTTATAAATTTAGCTGGTAACTTGAGTCTGTAGGTATTTCTGGAACATTTTCAAGACCCAGATACAGCAAAAGTCAGTCTCATTTCTTACTTTGTGCCTACAACTGTTTTACCTCCCTGCAGCAAGGCATACAAGACAGCTTCAGTGAAGTTTGGAATGTGGTAGAGAGCTGCTGTAGAACTGAGGCTGTAATGCTGTGTCCTGAGAAGAATGTAGCCCATGACTGACAGAGGCAAAGGCGAAAAGCAAACACTCTAGGTTTGAGTCTCAGTCCAGTATGCAATTTTAATCTCAAAAAGTTTCAGAACCAGATTATTAAATGTTCTGGCATTTTTACATTAGTATGTATTCAATACAGTTTCTGTACAATGGCACTTGTTACTGAGTGCTAAGTATTCTAAGCCGTCATCTAATTTGCAAAATTAGAATACTGTACCAAGCTTAAGACAATTTCTGACTCATTCAACACTGTTAGAGGGCCGCCTTTTAAGTTTTTACAAATGAACTCTGTATAGCGCCACTGAGGCAGACATCACTATTGTTTTAAAATTTGTTAATGTTAAAACAATGGTAGTTCAGAAATTGGCCAAATAGTTTGTCTACAGTGAACATTGAAAGAAACAGTGTAGTGAAAAAATGGAAATTTCATGTGAATGTGCCTGTTGGATAATTTTTACAATTTTTGTAAAGACCTTATTCAACATCAGTGCCTTGAGTCACATCATTCAGCTTTAGGTAATCAGTCACCTTCAGGCAGTACAGTTTATGACTGGTTTGCTGAATTTTGCAAAGATCAAATGTAATCAGTTGCTGTCCCACGAAACATTCACACTGTACACAACTTGATCGAAGAGGACCACTATATGACTGAGTGTGAGACGGGCATCCTGAGGCACATCAAAAAGTGCAGTACATTCAGTTCAGTATTAAAATTTAGCTGTGTAAAAAGATCTGTTCTCGATGGAGTCAGCACGATTTGACTTGAGCTCAAAAAGAGACTCTGTCAATTAGTGTATGGAAATGCTTGAAAAATTCAACCAAGCATGTGTAAAACCTGTCTATAAGACCATAACAGGTTATGAAACTTTGATATATTTGTACAAGCTGGAAACTAAGCAGCAGACAATTGTTTGGGTGTTTCAAGATGAGCTAAAATCAGCAAAATTGGTTCAGTTATGAACTTCATCCAGGAAAGACTTGTTACCTTTATTACACAGGACATGTGGCCATTGCTTTAGAGGACTGAAGAACAGTAAATGCTATATGAGAAGTTGTGTACCACAAGTCACTGATGCAATAAGAAAAAACAATTGAAAATATTGCATCATTCTTCATCATCACAATGTCAACTATTGCACAACATGTCGAACAATCAAGCTAATGTGTCATCACCTACATTCATCTGATTATCACAGACAACTTCTTTTTGTTCCATTATGTCAAACAAAATATGCGTAGACAGTCATTTTCATCACATCATGACGTAGCTGAATCTTTCAAAAAGTACAGTTTTGAGGTATGAGCCTCAAAGTGTCAAAAATTTTTCCAAAAACGAAATTTAAAGGCATACAGAACTGTATAAATTCTTATACTAAGGAACAACAAAATGGTTTGTATCAAAACTCTTTTGTTTTTCATTGCGTTTGTGAAAACTTAAAACAGGGCCCTCATCTTCCAGATACTGAGTCATCTAATAAATGAGAATGGTTCTGTAGCACTATAAAACTGAACCTCAATATTGTAAATGCTGAAGGACTGGTAAGGAAAAGTCAGGTGGTGTACAAGGGCTGTAGTAGCTCTGTACAAATTGGAGAGGAACAATCTTCATGGTTTCTTCAGATCAAGGATGGAGCAAGGCACTGCACTATCCTCTCTACTGTTCATCACTGTTATGGATGATATAATACAGAACACAAAGAAAAGTTTTGGTGAACTCCATGCAGTTCCTTTGCTGATGATGTCATGATCTGAGATGGAGAAGAAGAGGAATTTCAGACCAGACTCAACATATGGAAATCACAGTTGCAGGAGTAAAACCTCACATGAGCGAGACCAAGACAGTGGTGGCATCCTGCAAGTGGGAAACCACGATACCACCAACTAGAGTGATCAGACAGTTTTCCATAGCTCATGAAGTATAACCTCTAGGGACAATTTGATTAGACAGGAGATTATCAACAAAACGCAGAAGAGCTCTGAATTCTAACGACAAGTGAGAATCCTTTTATGGGACAAAATACGTCCATAAAAAGCAAAAGCAGTGATAGTTAACAGTTAATTAATACCAGTATTGACCTATTGTACCAAATCATGAATTCTCACAGTATCATTGAGACTCCAAGCATCAAAAATGAAATTCATTAGCTCCACTATCTAGAAGACCAAGATGGATAAATTAAGAAATGGGAAGGTGAGGAAGGAAGCTGGAATCAAGACATTCCTTTAAACTAGATCAGTTAATACAGACTATGGTGCTACCTGCAGGTAATAAGTTTGGAGCCTACAAGAACAGCCCAAATAAGTTTCGAAAGGGAGGTGGAAAGGAAACATTCTGTAGGAAGACCCAGAACCTGTTGGGTGGATGTAATTAAGGAGACTTCTCTGCCAGAGGTATGACAATGGATGATGTTCTCTGTGAAAGGCTACACATGGAGAGATGGAAGTGCAAGAGGTTCATTAACAGTATCTGGGAAATTAGGACTGTATGATGATGATGACAACAACAACGATGATGATGATGATGATGATGGTGATGATGATAAATGCTACAGTTGCGTATAACATGATATTCCTCCAAACTTTTATCTGTATGCAATGTAACTTACATATTATTGAGAAACATACTCACTCTTTGGGATGTCTCGTAGGGTCCTGCCTGAACCCAATGCCACTACTGGAGGGTTTCAGACCAAGTGCACTCTCATCCACCTCGATCGCCTCACCCTTGTTCTGAAGGTCTCTAGACAGCTGGTTGAGGCACTCCCCGAGTCTCTGCAGCTGCTCCCAGGCTGCCTTGCACTCTGCTTCCAGGTCATTCTTCTTCTGTTCTATCAGTCCCAGCTCCTGCACACAATAAACAATTTTTGGCATCTGTATATAGTTAATGACTTGGGTTAATTTGTGGTTTCAGAGTCTCTTACAACATATGGTGCAGTAGTATGTGTCAGCTGGTGAGATGGAACAGCAGCTGCCACGGAACAGTTATGGCCATTACTGGCTAACCTGGTGGAAGTATTGAAAAATGATGGGAGTCTATGTATGATACCATGTATAAACATAACAATACAATTAATTTACTGGAGTCATTGAAGCAGGGATGTTCATTTAGTTATGTAAAAATTCTAGGACTGGCTGGATCTTGGGAGTAGTTCACTCTGTAGACTACTTGTAATTGCTGTTACATCTAATATATTTGACATTTGTGTTAATTGTGGTGAAAGTTACTGCCAACTGAAGAATCTTGTGGAATATTAAAAGTGTGTGGAAGCTGACAAGAAGAGGCAGTGCAGTTCTAGATTAGAATCAGTATGAGGAATCAGATTCCTGAATAAAATACAAATGCCTGCTGTCAATAATTGTATCTCAAAACAAAAGATTGCCTTCAAAGTTTAATACAAGAAGCCTGTTCACTTAAAACTGGATGTTCAAAAATTGATGCAACTTTATGAAAGAATACTTCTTTCTGTGCATATTCCTTGTTCAATTGTTCATCACCCTTCAAATTTCAGTTGTACTGAGACTTGGAATGACTTTACAGAAAAATATGGTAAGTTTGCAGCAAGCAAGTACTGCAAGATCTGAAAGAAATGAAATACTGCAGATGGAACTAACAGATGCATATTCTTTGAGCCCCATGAAGTCCATGCAGTGCCTATCTACCAAGTCTGGTGTCTCAGTTGGTGCCACCCAAGTGTTAAAAGTTGCACCCCTACAAACTTCATGTTGCTAATGACTATTTTAATTGAACACAATGGAAAATGTGTACCTCTCTGTCAGTGCAGGGTTTCATTTCATCTATAATGTCAGATGGGAAAAAAACTTCATGATTGGTTTTGGTCAGATGAGGCGTGGTTTCATCATGGTCGACATGTGATGCAGAGAATTCCTGTATTTGTGCTATAGTTGCACAAGTCTTCTCTGCACACACAAAAAGTTTCAAGTTGATGAATCTTCTTCACATTCTTTCATGGCACAGTGAACAGTAATGCTATACACAGATGGTGCAAAAATTTGTAAACACTATAATTGAAGACCAGCTACAGTGTAAGTGGTTTCAGAGAAAGAATGCATCATCTCATTCAGCCAACAAAATCAGTTCATTCTTGGATAAGTGTTTTCACAGAGAAGAGATTCTGAAGGAATAGTAGTAACATTGATCTCGTGATTTATCCCCATTTGACTTTTTCTTGTGGCTACACCTTGAGGATACTGCTTACAAAACTCACCCTCACACTATCCCTAAATTTCAGAATGAAAGTCAACAGTATGTTCCTGTTTTTGGATCTGAAGATGGATGTAGATCACAGCTGAAAAATAAAAATCAGTGATTGTCATCAGGCATAATAAAAGAAAAAAAAATCATTTTTCAATCATAGTCTCCTGAATGGACAATTACGTCATATTTCACAAGTGGAAAAGTTCTAATGGGGAAGCCACAACAGTAGATTGTAGATTGTATTTTATTGGTCCTGTTGTCTACATAGCAGCTTATGCATAAGACATTGGACAAGTCAAGTTATAAATATACAGGCTGAAAGTAATTTCAAGGCATACATATTTAAGCTTACAATAATACACTTTACACACAAGTATTTATATAACACATTTCATAAATTTAAATATTCTTCAATGGAATAAAAGCAGTGATGCTGTAAATATGACTTTAGAGATTTTCCAAATGTATTGACCTCAGTGATAGCTTTTATGTTTTCAGGAAGTTTGTTATAAAGCTTAACTCCCATGTGAAAAGTACCTTTTTGGCACAGTGCTGTGCTGATTTGAGTCATATGTAAGTTCCTGTTTTGTCTGGTAAAGTGCTCATGTATATCACAGTTTTTTTGTAGCCTCTGGTCCTTGCCTATTACATTTAATTTAAAGAACAAAAGGGTTTCCATAATGTATACACACGGTAATGGGGGAATACCAGATTTCTTAAACAGGGGTTTACAAGAGTCTCTAGGCTTGCACCCAAACAAGATTCTAATGGCCCTTTTTTGTAGTTTAAAAGTGCTATTAGCTATTTTAGAGTTTCCCCAGAAGGTGACCCCATATCTAAGACGAGAATGAAAGTACGCATGATATGCATTCAATACTGTTTTCTCACTACAGCATGATTTTAATGAACAAAGAAGATAACATGTTTTGCTCAGTTCTGCATTGAGACATTCAATATGCTTATTCCATCTGATGTTACTCTGCAGCCAAAGTCCTAAGAATTTGGTTTCAATACTGTTACCAACTGGTTCGTCATTGATAGAGACTGATGGGATAAACATGTCCTTGTTAGGAACATTGTGGAATTTTAGAGCAACGGTTTTCTTACTGTTTATTACAAGCTGATTACTCTTTGCCCAGCTGCTAAGTTGTTTCGTTACCGTGTTTACTGTCTGCTGTAACTGTTCATCGTCATCTCCTTTTAGTAGAATCGTGGTGTCATCTGCAAATATGATTGATTTGTGTGCATCAATATTTAAGCTTAGATCATTTATGTACAGAAGAAACAGAAGGGGTCCCAATACGGATCCTTGGGGTACACCACATTTTATTTGTTTATAGTCAGATAAGTGATTAGATACAGTTTTTAGTTCAATATTTGTGTGCTTGACGCACACTGCCTGCGTACGATTTGTCAGGAAGGAACTGATCCACTTGTTGGACAGACCTCGAATACCATATCTTTCTAGCTTTGATAGCAGAATTTTATGGTCCACCATGTCAAAAGCTTTTGACAAGTCAATAAAGACTCCTATTGTTTCCTGTTTTTTGTCCATCAGGTTTAGGATGGAATTGATGCACTCATAGACAGCAGTTGTCGTTGACCTCTTATTTCTGAATCCATGTTGTTCATTACGTAGGATGCTGTTTTTATTTATAAATTTCATAAGTTTCTCATACATAACTTTTTCCAGTACTTTAGAGATGCAGGAGGAAATTGTGATGGGTCTGTAGTTATTTACATTGTCTTTATCCCCTTTTTTATATACAGGAATAACTTTTGATGTTTTTAACACATCAGGGAAAGTGCCTGCCTGAAGTGAGCAGTCGCATAAATGTGTGAGTACTTCAATTAGGTTTGATGCGCTCTTCTTTAACATTGTTGCAGGTATACCATCAATACCTGCCGATTTGGAATTTTTTAGTCCTTTTATTGCTTTAGCTACTTTATCTTGTGAAACAGAACTGATGTACATTGATCCTCTACATGTACTTATTTTATATTCATTTGCCTGGATGCTCTTAAAGTTTGATTGTAACATATTTTCAGCAACACCTGTGAAAAAGTTGTTAAATGTGTTAGCTACTTCTAAGGGGTTTGTTACTTTTTTATTTTTATGTGATAGTGTTATATTTTTCCAAGGTTGTCTGTATTCTCCACATTCTTTTTTTATAACACTCCACATAGCCTTTGATTTATTAGCTGAATTATAAATGATTTCATCATTATGCATTATTTTTGCTGCTTTTATTACTTTTCTTAATATTTTGGAGTATTTTTTATAGTATGCGCGTACTACAGGTGAAGAATTTTTTGAGTTACATATTTCATGAAGTAGTCTTTTCTTCTGGCATGAAACCCTTATTCCCTTTGTGATCCAGCTGTTTGTTCTAGAGTTTCCCTGTATGGTTAATGTTTTCAGTGGGAATGCAAGTTCAAAGAAATGGGTTAATGTATCAATGAAAGTGTCGAATTTTTCATTTATATCGTTCATTTTGTACACTCCTAGCCATTTTTCTTTCTGTAATAAGTTGTTGAAGTAGTTCACATTATGCTGATTATAGCTTCGATATGCTGTTCTAAAAGACATGTTGTTAATAATACTGCCTTGTACTTTTATGCTTAATATTTGAGCAAGATGATCACTAAAACCTGCATTGAAAATTTTTAGTGAGGTGTTGTGTAAACTCTTCTTTACTAGAAACTGATCAAGAGCTGTTTGACAAGTTTCTGATACTCGGGTAGCTGCTTTTACTTCAGCCTTTAAATTGTAGGACGTTGCAAGGTTCAAAATGGTCTCCCTATTTCCACTATTCGTGAGGAAGTCAATATTGAAGTCACCACAGATTATCAATTCACAATCCATTTTATTTACCTTATTTAGCAATGACTCCATTTTGTTTAAGAAAAGTTCAAAATTCGCGGACGGTGATCGGTAAACTGTAGCAATAACCAGGTTGAACTGAGTAATTTTTATAGCTGCAATTTCATAATCCTTTTCGACATTTGCCCTAGTTAAGTCAGGTAGTGTAATAAAATCTACATTATCCTTTGTGTAAATTGCTACCCCACCCTGTTTGCTGTTTTTCCTGCAGTAGTAAGCAGCCAAGACAAATTTGTTTATTTTCGTATTCTGGATTAATTCTGGGTTAAGCCAGTGCTCTGAAATGCATAACACTGAGATATCATTAAGTTCATGTGTTAATAGAACGTTAATTTCATCGATCTTATTACGCAGGGATTGCACATTATGGTGATAAATTTTTAGTTCGGGCGTATTCACGATTTGGTAATTGGGAATCATATTTACAGCATCACATACCTCTAGTTTAAATTAGGAACGTCAGCAGCGTTGTATTTTCGTTCTTCTTTCTTGTTTATTTTGTTTTCCTCGCTGTTGGAAGGATGTTCAGTATAAGTCTATTTTGTGAAATGAAGAAGCCACACAACAGTTGCTTGACCAATGATCTTTTATTATATATATGACTTGTTCCAGAACAATTACAGTGCCGTCACTTGGTGTAAAACATAAATCATTTAATCAGCCTCACTCCAATGTCGTCATGGAACCAAAAGTTCCATGTCAAAAGGATAAAAGGGGGGCCATAAATTCCATAAAAACCGTTCCCTCTGTGCTGTGTGACTGGGAACACATACAGGAAAAAACAGTGTTCTGAAACCTGTCATGTATACAGTAAAAGATTTTTAACTAAGCAGCTGTTTTGTGGTTTCTTCATTTTACAAAATGGAGAAGTACACTTTGTAAAAGCAATGAGATCTCACTAGGAGGCCACTGAGGAGGTACCTTCTGCAGCTGCAGATGCACAGGGTCTCTAAGGAGGTCAGTGTCCAGTCTCTGGTCGATAGCAAGTTGGCACTCGACAGTCACAGCTCTCGGCACAGACAGCAGCTCTAGCTGCCGCTGGCACACGGCTTTCTCTTCCTCTAGGCGTTCCATCTCACAGACTGTTGCAGCCCTCTTCAATTCCAGCAGGTGTTCTACTCGGCGAACTTCGGTACATCTGCCAGCACATTAAATAAAACCTAGCTAATGTCTGCCACACTACGGATTACATCATTTCTGCAGATCAATAGACAAGAGGTAATTGTCACTCTGAGAAGTGAATTATTATTTAAAATGGCAGACGGCATCAGTATCAAAAAGTGAGCCCCACAGCTCCATTCTAGGGTCTTTTATTGTACTTAAATGATTTAGCCATAAATACACACTGACCAGCAGGTCTGTTTAAAGATTACACTATGTGTTAATTGAAGGTAAGGATGCAGAAAAAATTGTAAGCTCTATTTTGAACACCATAATATCCTAAAAAATTAGTTCAATTTAAGTTGGTTGAAACTTGTCATCATAGAAACCCATTGGTATGAAAACCAAGAGTTAAAAATGCCAGGAGATTAAAATAAATCAAGCATCAACATACTGAAGAAGTCGAAGCTGTTAAATTTCTCGCATTAAATTTGGATAAGAATTTAGGCTGGAATACACATGTTTAATTTTTAACAACTAAATTAAGCAATTTTGCAGTTTGAATGTAAATGTAGTGACACATACACAAAAAATAGTGTATCATATTTACAAATTACTTAGGAATAAGGAAGACAACTCACCAACAGGCAGAATCACTGTGTCATTGATAGGTTCATAAGCAAAAGGTACAGAGGTTTGCTAGCTTTCTGAATGAACTTCCTTTTTCAAGCTTGCAGGAAAAACATACATACACATACACACACACACACACACACACACACACACACACACACACACACACACACACTGGGTGTGGGGGTGGGGAGACAGGTTTAGGCCAGGGAGGTTACAGGAGCGAAGGATGTGCTGTAAGGATAGCGCCCATCTGTGTATCTCAGAAAAGCTGGTGGTCATGGGGAGGATCCAGAAGGCACAAGTTGTGAAGCAACCATTGAAATCTCGATTGTTGTACTCTGCTGGGTGGTCCACCTTGTTTTTGGCAGCAGTTTGACGGTGGCCATTCATTCTAGTAGACAGCTGGTCGGTTGTCATACCAATGTAAAATTCTGTGCAGTGGTTGCAGCAGACCTGGCACATACAATGGCTGCTTTCACAGGTAACCGAGAATCTGATGGGGTAGGATAAGCCTGTGACAGGACTGGAGTAGGTGTTGCTGTGAGGGTGGAATGGACAGGATCTTGCATCTGGGTCTTCCACAGGGGTACGATCCATGTGGCAGGGGTTGGGGGTGGGAGCAGCATAGGAGTGGACAAGGATGTTGTTGAGATTGTTAGGTGGGTGGCAGAACACCACTTTTGGAGGGATTGGAAGTGTCTTGGGTGGGACGTCCCACATTTCAGTGCATGATGATAGATAATCAAAGCCCTGACAAAGGACATGGGTCAGTCATTTCAATCCCAGGTGGTACTGGGTGATAAGGGGGCACTTCTTTGTGGTTTGTTCTTGGGATGGATGTGAGGATCAGATACGTGTGAGGATATGACATGGGATATCTGTTTGTGAATTAGGTCTAGAGCGTATTGCCTGCCTATGAAGGCCTTCAGAATACTGGGCAAGGTAGTTATCACTGCAGATGCATCCCATGTAGGTGGCAAGGCTGCATGGGAGGGATTTTTTGGTGTGGAAGGGGTGGCAGCTGTCAGAGTGCAGGTACCGTTGAGGGGTCTGATGTGGACCAGGGTGTGGATGGAGCCATCTGAGAGGAGGAAATCGACATCTAGGAAGGTGGCATGACAGGTGGAGGAGGACCAAGTGAAGTGGATTGGAGAGAAGGAGTTTAGGTTGTGGAGGAATGAGGATATTGTTTCCTGGCCTTGGGTTCAGATTATAAAGACGTCATCAATAAACCTGAACCTGACCAGGGGTTAGGGTTTTGGGAAGTTAGGAATGTTTCCTGTAGGTGGCCAATGGAGAGGTTGGCATAGGAGGGTGCCATGTGGGTGTCCATAGCTGAGCAATGAATTTGTTTGTACACCTTCCGTTCAAAGGTGAAGTAGTTATGGGTCAGGGTGTAATTGGTTAGGTGTATGAGGAATGAAGTAGTGGGTTTCAAATCTGCAGGGCATTGGGAGAGGTAGCATTCAGTCGCAGCAAGGCCATGGGCATGAGGGATGTTGGTGTATAAGGAGGTTGCATCAACAATGACCAGTAGGGATCTGGAAAGTAAGGGCGTGGGGACGATAGAGAGCTGGTACAGGAAGTGGTTGGTACCACGAATGTGGGAGGGTAAGTTTTGGACAATTGGTTGCAGATGTTGGTCAACAAGGGCCGACATTCTTTTGGTGGGGGCACTGTAAACAACCAAATGGGACATCCGGGATTGTTAGGTTCGTGGATTTTGGGGAGCATGTAGAAGGTGGGTGTGCAGGCTGTTGTTAGGGTGTGTAGGGAGATGGATTCAGGGGAGAGTTTCTGGGAAGAGTCTAAGGACATCCCAGAAGTTCCTGCTGAAATCCTTATGCTTTTCCCAGAACCTCTCCCCTGAATCCATCTCCCTACTCACGCCAACAATAGCCTGTACACCCACCTTCTACATGCTTCCCAAAATGCACAAACCGAACAATCCTGGGCGTTCATATAACTACTAGCAAATCCAGCAATGCTTTACAACTGCTAAATATGTATGAAAATTAGATATACATCCTACACCCCTCTCTCTGTCCGTCTCCTCTTCCCCCATTTATGTGTCCATTTCCTCACACCACCCCTCTCTCTCCTCTTACACCCAAATCTCCTCTTACCCATGTCTTGGACCTTGAGCTTTGTTTATTGTTATTCCAAATGAAACATTCATTGGGAACTGAAGTTGCTTAAAATGAATGGGTAAATCGGTTGGGATTATTGGAGTACACTGTAGGAAAGAGACCTCTCCAGCTGCTGAATGTGTGAGGATAGCAGCTTCAGTTGACAGTATTTCATATAGTTTTAATCTACAAATGGGTAGGATTACAAAGTTTTGAATGTTTCAATTGTTACAAAATGTTTACACTGGAAAGTTGGCGTATAAAAAGCATTGTACACATTTTGCTGCACAACTGATGTTCAAACAACTAGCAGTACAATTATGTACCATTGTATTTACTTCATTGCCTGTAATGATGTGTAATCAGAAATAAATTTTGCAGCCTCTAAAATACCTATTACTTTTTAGAGAAAACTTTAAGAACCTAACTCATGAAATAAGTATAGCAGTCATCATCCCACAGACTTTGTAATAGGAGATGGAACATGTAGCCAGATCCTGAGGAGTGTTTTCCTTTCATAAACCCCTGGCTTGCTGCTGAATTCTAGGAGACGTAGGAAGTGAAACTTTAAATCTCTACATTCTAGGGTTCAGCAGCAATACAAAATCATAATATATAAGTTTAAATTATCCAAGTTACATGAGTTATACAAAGAAGGATACCATATCTTCTGCATGAGAAGAGATCATAACAGGCATCCCATAGAGTTAGATCAAGGGAGTAATACTGTTCTTGCTATATATGAATAATCTACCAATTTATTTGTACGAGGCAGCAGAATTAGTCCTTTTTGTAGATGATACAAATATTGTTGCCAAGCTGTGCAATAAAGTATCAACAGCAAAAACAGTAAATGATGTTTTTGTAAAAGTTATTAATGGTTTTGCACCAATGGGTTAACTTTGAACTTTTGAATAGACACAGCTCATCCAGTTTTGTACTCTCAAAAACACCACATCTCCTGTTAATGTTTTGTACCAATAAAAATAAGAAACATTGTTGAAAGATTTAAGTTATTGTGTGCACATACTGATGAAAACTCAAACTGGAAACACAATATAGGAAACTTGCTAAAAAGTTTAGCTTCAGTTACTTTTGTCATAAGAATTGTTGCCTAATAAATCACTTCATTATCATGCTTCACAGATTTTTATTCACTGGTGTCCTACGTGATAGTATTCTGGTGTATCTGTTCAGTTAGGCAAAAAGTATTCACTGTACAAAAGAAAGTAATTATAATTACATGTGGGGTTCACACATGTACAGGGTTATTACAAATGATTGAAGCGATTTCACAGCTCTACAATAACTTTATTATTTGAGATATTTTCACAATGCTTTGCACACACATACAAAAACTCAAAAAGTTTTTTTAGGCATTCACAAATGTTCAATATGTGCCCCTTTAGTGATTCGGCAGACATCAAGCCGATAATCAAGTTCCTCCCACACTCGGCGCAGCATGTCCCCATCAATGAGTTCGAAAGCATCGTTGACGTGAGCTCGCAGTTCTGGCACGTTTCTTGGTAGAGGAGGTTTAAACACTGAATCTTTCACATAACCCCACAGAAAGAAATCACATGGGGTTAAGTCGGGACAGCGTGGAGGCCATGACATGAATTGCTGATCATGATCTCCACCATGACCGATCCATCGGTTTTCCAATCTCCTGTTTAAGAAATGCCGAACATCATGATGGAAGTGCGGTGGAGCACCATCCCGTTGAAAGATGAAGTCGGCGCTGTCGGTCTCCAGTTGTGGCATGAGCCAATTTTCCAGTATGTCCAGATACACGTGTCCTGTAACGTTTTTTTCGCAGAAGAAAAAGGGGCCGTAAACTTTAAACCGTGAGATTGCACAAAACACGTTAACTTTTGGTGAATTGTGAATTTGCTGCACAAATGCATGAGGATTCTCTACTGCCCAGATTCGCACATTGTGTCTGTTCACTTCACCATTAAGAAAAAATGTTGCTTCATCACTGAAAACAAGTTTCGCACTGAACGCATCCTCTTCCATGAGCTGTTGCAACCGCACCGAAAATTCAAAGCGTTTGACTTTGTCATCGGGTGTCAGGGCTTGTAGCAATTGTAAACGGTAAGGCTTCTGCTTTAGCCTTTTCCATAAGATTTTCCAAACCGTCGGCTGTGGTACGTTTAGCTCCCTGCTTGCTTTATTCGTCGACTTCCGCGGGCTACGCGTGAAACTTGCCCGCACGCGTTCAACCGTTCCTCCGCTCACTGCAGGCCGACCCGTTGATTTCCCCTTGCAGAGGCATCCAGAAGCTTTAAACTGCGCATACCATCGCCAAACGGAGTTAGCAGTTGGTGGATCTTTGTTGAACTTCGTCCTGAAGTGTCGTTGCACTGTTATGACTGACTGATGTGAGTGCATTTCAAGCACGACATACGCTTTCTCGGCTCCTGTCGCCATTTTGTCTCACTGCGCTCTCGAGCGCTCTGGCGGCGGAAACCTGAAGTGCGACTTCAGCTGAACAAAACTTTATGAGTTTTCCTACATATCTGTAGTGTGTCGTGACCATATGTCAATGAATGGAGCTACAGTGAATTTATGAAATCGCTTCAATAATTTGTAATAGCCCTGTACATCCTGCAGGAATCTCTTTAACCAAATGGGTGTATTAAGCCTAGCCTCACAGTGAATGAACTTTGTTCTCAACAATCCACTGCAGTTTTATGGTAATTGAGACATCCATAAATACATTACTAGAGAGAAAAATGATCTGCACTTCACTGTAGTGAATCTACCTTTGGCACAGAAAGGTGTGAAGTACGCAGCTGTAAAACAGTTTGACAGTCTGCCCATGAAAATAAAATGTGTGGTGGATGGCAGCAGCAGAAGTGTTTTCTACAGCAGATGAAAGCTGTTTCATCTGTTATTCTTCCTCCTATGCCATATGAGAACTCATGAAAAACGTTATTAGTTAATGATTTTTAGATTATGTCTGCATATGTGCATCTAAATAAACATGTCTGATTTTAATTTATTGAGACATCTTCAAGTGCAGTGTATGTTGTTGCCTGTCTCATATATACTTACTATTCTTCTAGTGAAGCTGTTGTCCTGGCTACACCACTAAGAAACCTTGTCAGCAGAACACACAAACTGTATGACAACTTTCCACAATGTTATTATGTTTGCACAAAGATTTCATTGTGACGTAGGCAAAAGAATAGCTTCATCAGAATAACAGCAAGCATACATGCGAAAGACAGCAACACGTACTGCCACTGATGATGCCTCAACAAATTGAGGCAAAATACACCTCACTAAACAAAATTTACATTAATTCAACTGCATATAGTCAGACACAAAAATCATAATATCATATTACCCTGTAAATGGACAGCATGCAACAACATAAATAATTTGTTTTAAATTGTCTATGCAATCTTTGTCCAGTCAACATGTTTCTCATCATAATGTTTACCATGAGTATGATATAAGAAAGATATTATTGGACAACTGAATTGAGTATAGGGTGTGCTGTCTGATCTGCATATTGTCTAACCTGTCTTGCAGAGATTGTGAACTTTGCAGCAGGCTCCAGTGTGTTGTGACAGCCGTGTCAGCACGCAGCTGGATACTCTCTTGTCGCAAGTCGTGAGCCTCCTTCCTCCTCCTGCGTGCTGTCTCTCGCAGCTCCTGAATGCGAGCGTCCCAGTCTGCGACTGTTACGTGGTCAACAGGCTTTTCTGGTCGTCGGTCACACATTTTTTGTCATGAGTAGTACAGCAATTCCTGTAGAGGAACAGTATATGTAACATAAGCAACAAATTGCCTTCGATAAATATGAAGTTTTTCATTTTGTGAGTCCATCTCCTTGTTGCATCACTGACCAACCAACGTGAATTATTTCAGCTTGTGTTTGATACAGTGATTTATTTACATCACTCATCATACATGTCACAAAAAGAGGGGAGTAAAATATAGAACCAGAAATATTCATGGAAATCCATCCACTAGCCTTAAGTTGGATTTAGATTCTGCATTTTCTTTAATTTTGCTTCTTCAAGTGTCATAACAAGACAAGTTTCTGGAATGAAAATGATTAGATGGAACAGATATAAAAGTGCTTGCTTATAATAAAACACACTTAGTAGTAGATATTTCTGTACAAATTTGTTATCTTATTTATTATAATTGAAACTGTGACCTTAACAAGTGATATCTATAGCTCATTAAACTACACAATTATTAAGAGAAAAAATTCAGAGCCTTTACCAAGTTTGCTATTGAAATTACATATCACTGTTGGTAGAAGGATCAATATTTGTGCAGACAATCTTTTTCGCTCACTGACTGTGTTACTTGCAAAGTAAAACTTTTGTAACTCAGCACAAAGTTTAATTTGAACCATGATCTAGTCTGCCAATGTGATTTGACAATTCAGTTTTGTTGGATAAGTATTTCCACAGTGGTTGAGTACATATTCAAATTTTTCTCCCTCTGAGCAGAAGCATTTCCCAACTCAATTGAGCCATAACAGTCCATTAAAACCTACTACTACTATTACTACTACTACTACTACTACTACTACTACAAAAAAAAAAAAAAAAAATTTCGACCATAAATAGAAAATTTCTGATGTAAATACTATAGGGGTGTAGATAAACATGTACTTGTGGAATAGTTACTAACAACTTAATTAGTACACTAAAATTGTATTGAAGAGTGTAGGTCCTGTAATTGGTAGGAATGTTCACTTCAGTATGAATCTTCTGTAATTAATAAAAGCATCCAAAGTATTGTTAATATTTCATGTTTGAGTATTTTCACATTTATAAAATATCAAATGGTTAAAGTTTGTTATATGTATTCGTTCTGTAAGTGCCAATGCAACTGATGGAATCAGACATTAATATTTAGATAACAGTTTTAATTGTAATTTTATTAAAAAATCCTTTACAACAATACTGAGGATTGTTTGGATTTGTATATAAAGGGGCAGCCAAATTGGCACGTGTGTCAGACTTTGTGTGTATTTGGACAGAAAGCATGTAGCTTGTTAAGATTCATTTCATTACTGTAAGCATGTTACTACTTATTTGAGTTTTGTAAAGATTCTTTGATATTGTTTGAGATCGTAATAAACACTCTATTGAAACATAATACAGGATTAAATATTCATTTAATCAAATAGTTAAATGATACAGGAACTGTCTAAGAATCCAGGACTACGGCTGCGACAGATCATCTGTAGCAATGAGTACCCGACCTTAAATCAAACTAATTCATAAAAACATTTTACAGTTCACTGATATTTATAATAAGAGAGCTAGTTCATCTAAGAAAGCAAAATTTTCTCCTTCTGAGCAGAAGCATTTCTCAACCCAATTCACTGATATTTGTAGCACGACAACTAGTATGTCTAATGTGGTAGCAGATATCCACAATGTAAGACTGATAAAAATCCAAACAAGCATCTCTGTATTCATCTATGGGGCACATTAGTGTCAAATAAACGAATTCTTTTGATGCTATTATGAAACGTAGAGCTGCTACTCATCATACAATGGAGATGCTGAGTCACAGGTAGGCACAACAAAAAGACTGTCAAATAAGTAAGGTTTCACCAAAAAGGCCTTTGTCAGAATTAGACAACACACACACACACACACACACACACACACACACACACACTCTCTCTCTCTCTCTCTCTCTCTCTCTCTCTCTCTCTCTCTCTCTCTCTAAGCAAACACAACTTACACACACATGACCACAGTCTCTGGCTGTATTTGTATAGTATGTGTGTGTATGTTGTCTAATTCTGACAAAGGCCTTTTTGGTGAAAGCTTGCTTGTTTGACAGTCTTTTTGTTGTGTCTATCTGTGACTCAGCATCCCTGCTCTATGATGAGTAGCAACTATCATTTTCGTAATACTGTCATTATTCCATCCTGGATTTTCAATTGTTTAAACTAATTCTTTTGCCTCTTTGTAGCTTCTTGTCAATGCGCACATCACAAAACAAAGAGATCTGCATGTTCTGCTCACTTTACTTCTAACATGTTCAACAAAATTTAGGTATCTATGTCTTCATACATTCTACACAAACCATTGTACAGAAGTGGCAGAGGCAATATTCTACTATTGCTAGTCATTCCCTTTCCTGCTATACTCCCAAACAGAGTTCACAAAAACACTTTGGTTCCAAATCTCTGTACAAGGACTTCACCTTAAGCCATTTGGGGAAATGTACGTGAAAGGTCATAGAATCATTCAGTTGCAAATGTTGATCCTCTGAACTTTCTATATATTATTTAATAAAAAGAATTTCTTTACATCCCAAAGGTTTCTCCTTTGTGTTCACGTAGCATTTTCATAGCAAATGAACCAATAGTAAATCTGGTAGCATGCATTTGAATTGCTTTTTATGTTTTACATTAATCAAATCTAGTAGAGAACCCAACCAACGTGCCTATACAAATTTGGGAAAAAATTCCTGCAAATTACAGACGTAAGGAGGAAGATGGTGTCAAGAAGCTCCTGATAAATTAATGGTGAGTGGAAGGAGGGAAAGGGGGGGGGGGGGGGGATGGAGCAGCATACCAGAATAAGGACTTTTCTTTCCTCTCAGCTGAGCTGTATACCAGCCATAAGCAATAATATAAGCACAGTTTTTAAATATCGGTAATGTATGTAGAATAATATTCATATAATTAACATACTTTGAGATATTAAGTATTTTAAAATTGGTGATTTATAAACTAAATAAAATTCGATTTCAGTGCAAGGTAAAAACACAGAATTCCCTGAGATTTTATGAAATTTCAGAATTCCCTGAGATTTCCCCAATTTTTCAAGGTAAAATTTAATTCCCTGAGAATTTCAAGTTTTCTAAAAGAATTGCCACACAGCCAAATACTCAAACAGTATTCAAGAATCACAGTGTTCAAGACATTCACCATGGTCTTCTTTATAGGTGCCCTACAATTTTCCAATAGACAACATATTTAATAACCAACTCCTTGAAGTAGCTCATAAGACTGCCATGGAGAGTTAAGGGATAAATACATTCAAAACACAGTTGTACATACGTGAAGGCAAATCACAATCACTCCATGTTCTACCAAACAAATTAAGAATGTAATTAACACCTTCAAAATCAGAAGAAACTGTCAAGGAGTTAATAATACCTGAAGCACTAAAATCCTGTTCTTCACATATATGTAATGTTTTCTGTAACATACATAATTCATCACTATTGTAGGGGATGCTTCCAGACAGACTGGAATACACTATTGTCAGGCTCCTGTACAAGAAAGGCAGAAAGACATATTAATAATTACCAATCAGTCTCACTATTTACCTACTTCTCAAAGGTACTAGAAATGATTGTGCATGCAAGAATCAAAATGCACCTCTTTCAAAATAAGGTACTTTGTCAGTTTCAATTTGGGTTTCAAAAGATTTCCTCCACAGAATACACAAATTTGCAATTCATGAATCAGATTATACACAATTTAATTGACAAAACATTGGCAACTAGTATTTTCTGTGACTTGAGGAAACCTCTGATTGTTCAGTTCACAGTATTCTAGCTGAAGATCCCAAATATTATGGTATGAAAGATCTTGCTGGTAATTGCTCTGTATACATTTAGTTTTCGTACGTTTGCTTTTAAAGTCCTGTGTCACATATTTACATTCGTGGCACGCAATGCACATTTTAAGTAGTGACTAATGCAATATGATGGCTTAAACCATTTCAACCCTTCATCTGTGAATATAGTCCAAGACCGAAACCAGTAGATGTTTGGGTGTAAAATACAAACAGCTGATGGTTCAAATATACATTTTATACAACTGCTTTTCATTCAGTCTTACTAAAAGGATGCACACATTAAGAACCCCAAGAAGTGTACACAATGAAAGGGCACCTTCAGAATGAGGAGTAGTAACTACATTTGTACCGCAGAGATCAATATTGGATCTGCTCTTTTCTTGTATACAAATGACATCAGACAAGCAGAAATAGTTTCCTTTGCTGATGATGCAACTTGTAGTAACACTGTTCACATTTACGTAGCACTTCACTTAGCATAGACTGGGACTGTGTCCTAGGCAGGCCCAATGTTAACTGACTGGGCATGGCCCGTGCTGCCTGAGTTGTTGTTGTTGTTACGCCAGCAGAGGTCGTGTCCAAATTCTCACGTGCCCTCTGGTGGACGGGACTCTACTTGCGGCAACTACTGTCCGTGACGTGCCGTGCCGATGTGCGCCTCCCGCGATCTGTCTGGTGGCTACTGCACAACTATTATAAACAAGCCTAAAGGGATAACTTCACCTGAAAATGTAAATAATCAATGAAAAATGCAAGATGGAATGTAATAATATTACAAGAAGGAAAGTTGCTACTCACCATACAGTGGAGATGCTGAGTCACAGATAGGCACAACAAAAAGACTGTCACAATTAAAGCTTTTTGCTATTAAGACCTTTCTCAACATTAGACACACATATGCAAACACACACACTCATGCAAACGCAACTCACACACAAACCCACAGTCTCAGGCAACTGAAACAACACTGTGAGCCACAGCACCAGTTCATAATAGGAGTGGTAACTGGGTGGAGGTGAGGAGGAGTCTGGGGTGGGGAGGGGGAGGGATAGTATGGTGGAGGGCAGGAGAGGGGGGGAGGGGTGGGTGGGAAGTAGTGGAAGGGGAGAGAAATAAAAAGACTGGATGTGGTGGTGGAATGATGGCTGTGTACTGTTGGAATGGGAATAGGGAAGGGGCTGGATGGGTGAGGAAAGTGACTACCAAAGGTTGAGGCCTGGAGGGTTACAGGAACTAGGATGTATTACATGGAAAGTTTGTAAGAATCCATATGGCAAAGGCTGTGAAGCAGTCATTGAAATGAAGGATATCATGTTTGGCAGCATGTTCGGCAACAGGGTGGTCCACTTGTTTCTTGGCCACGGTTTGTCGGTGGCCATTCATGTGGACAGACAGCTTGTTGGTTGTCATGTCCACATAGAATGCAGCACAGTGGTTGCAACTTAGCTTGTAGACCACATGACGGGTTTCACTGACAGTGAATGAACATGATGTCCTTCATTTCAATGACTGCTTCACAGCCTGTGCCATATGGATCCTTCCCACAAACACCAGCTTTTCTGAATTGCGTAGGTGGGAACTTTGCCTGCAATACATCCTACGTCCCCGTAACCCTCCTGGCCTCAACCTTCGTTAGTCACTGTCCTCACCCATCCGGTCCTTTCCCTGTCATTCCACCAACACACCCAGTCTTTTTACTTCTCTCCTTTTCTGCTACTTCCCCCCCCCCTCCCCCCACACCTCTGCCCACCGTCTGACCTGCAGTACTTCATTGTCCACCACCCCCACCATACTATCCCTCCCCCTCCCCACCTCAGCCTCCTCCTTACCCCCACCCCATTGTCACTCTCATCACTGCTGCTTGCAGTGTGCAGTATCATTTCAGTTGCCTGAGACTGCAGTCGTGTGTACTAGTTTTGTGTGTGTGTGTGTGTGTGTGTGTGTGTGTGTGTGTGTGTGTGTGTGTGTGTGTGTGTGTAATGTTGACAAAGGTCTTAATTGCCGAAAGCTTTAATTGTGAGAGTCTTTATGTTGTGCCTGTCTGCGACTCAGCACCTCTGCTATATGGTGAGTGGCAACTTTCCTTCTGATAATGTTGAAAATGTGAGTAATATTTTCTAGAAAATTAATAACTGATTCTCTGCAAATGAACTGTCACTAAACATAGATAAAACACAATACACAAATTCTGTACTGCACAAAGCTGACTGTACCATTTGAAATAAAATGCAAAGGGTAAATCAATAAATGAAACAGAATATTCAAAATTCATATGTGTTTACACTGATAAGAACCTGAACTGGAAATCAAATGTTGCAGATCACCTTAAATATCTCAAGTTTGTAAGACTGGTCAGGCACAGTGAAAAAGCACTGCTAGATATTATAAAATACCAGACTAAGATAAAACAAAAAACACACACACACACACACACACACACACACACACACAAGTTCATACATTCATAATTCACACACACATGACCACTGTCATCTCTAGGTGATAAAGCCTTAGTCTGTTTTCAGTGTGCTTGTCTGCCCCTCAGTGCCTCCTTTATAAGATGATTATCAATCTATCTTTTTCACAACTTGGGGTTATCAAGTTCAGTGAACAGTGCAATGGAGTATCTGAGACCAGTCTTTCAAAATAACTTCAGTAAAAAGGAAATGACACTCACATCTCCCAAAGAAGTAGCATCCATCATAAAATCCTTAAAATCTAAGTATTGTAGTGGGTATGATAACATACCAATGAATTTAACATAAGAGTGCTCATGCACATTGAGTTCTGTCTTAAGTTATTTGTGTAATCACTCTCTTATCAGCAGAACATTTCCATACTGCTAAAATATCATGAAGCTAAGCCTTTTTACAAGAAGGGAATAAAGAGATACCATCAAACTATCAACCAATTTCACTTTTGCTGGCTTTCTCAAAAATATTTGAAAAGGTTGTGTTCAAGCATCTCCTTAAGCATCTGACTGAAAATAATATATTGTCCAAGCCACAGTTTGGTTTTCTTAGGGGTTCTGATATGGAGAAAGCTACTTACATTTACAGCGAGAATGTACTTAATTCATTAGATAATAAACTAGAGGCTACTGGCATTTTCTGCGATCTATCAAAAGCCTTTGACTGTGTGAACCACACCATTCCCCTAAGTAAATTAGAATATTACGGTGTCACTGGCAGTGCTGTGAAATGGTTTGAGTCTTGTGCAACAGAAAACAAAGGATGTTGTTGCAAAATAACTCTGCAATAAGCAGTCAGTCTTCATCTGATTGGGAATTAATTACATGTGGTGTGCCTCAAGGTTCCATCTTGGGTCCATTGTTTTATGTTGTGTACATTAATGACCTCTCATCTGTTACACTGCCAGATGCTAAGTTTGTTTTGTTTGCAAATAATACAAACATCGCAGTAAGTAGTAAGTCAAGTAAATATTTAGAAATAGATGCTAATCAAATTTTCACTGACATTAATAAATGGTTTAAAGCTAATTCAATGTCATTAAACTCTGAAAAGACCCACTATATGCAGTTCAGAACCTATAAGAGATTTTCTTCCAGCACATGTATAACATATGAAGACATGCAGATGAAAGACGTTGCCAGTGTTAAATTTCTGGGATTAAAACTCGATAATAAATTCAGTTGGGGAAGGCATACGAGAGAACTGCTTAAGTGCCTAAACAAGTCTTGTATTTGCAGTGAGAATGATGTCAGATGTAGGAGATATAAATATTAAAAAAACTTGCATACTTTCATTTTATTATGTCATATGGGATTGTATGCTAGGAGAAATCATCAAACCGAGCAAAAGCTTTTAGCATACAAAAGTGAGTAATAAGAATTCTTTTGTAGTGTAAATCCAAGAACATCATGTAGATACTTGTTCAAGGAACTTTGTATTCTAACCACTGCTTCTCAGTATATTTATTCCTTAATGAAATTTGTTGCAAGTAATATCTCTCTATTACCAACTCATAGCTCAATACATAGTATCACTACCAGGAATAAGAACAATCTACATAAATAGCTAAAATCTCTTACCTTTGTCTAAAAAGGGGTCCAATATTCAGGAACACACATTTTCAATAAATTGCCAGCAACCATTAAAAACTTGCCTTCAGATAAAGCACAGTTTAAACAGAGTTTGAAAGATTTTTTGAAAGGCAACTCATTCTACTCTATAGATGAGTTTCTTAACAGAGACTGTTGTTGTTGTTGTTGTTGTTGTTGTTGGTGGTGGTGGTGGTGTCTTCAGTCCAGAGACTGGTCTGATGCAGCTCTCCATGCTACTCTATCCTGTGCAACCTTCTTCATATTCACGTACCTACTGCAACCTACATCCTTCTGAATCTGTTTAGTGTATTCATCTCTTGGTCTCCCTCTACGATTTTTACCCTACACGATGCCCTCCAAACTAAATTGGTGATCCCGTGATGCCTCAGAATATGTCCTACCAACCGATCCCATTCTTCTAGTCAAGTTGTGCCACAAGTTTATCTTCTCCCCAATTCTATTCAATACCTCCTCATTAGTTATGTGATCTACCCATCTAATCTTCAACATTCTTCTGTAGCACCACATTTTGAAAGATTCTCTTCTCTTCTTGTCTAAACTATTTATCATCCACGTTTCACTTCCATACATGACTACACTCCATACAAATTCTTTCAGAAAAGACTTCCTGACACTCAAATCTATACTCTACATTAACAAATTTCTCTTCTTCAGAAACGCTTTCCTTGCCATTGCCAGTCTACATTTTATATCCTCTCTACTTCAACCATCATCAGTTATTTTGCTCCCCAAATAGCAAAACTCATCCACTACTTTAAGGGCCTCATTTCCTAATCATTATTTTCATCATTGCACCAACACCAGCAACCGTTACAAAACTTTTTTCGAATGAAAAACAAACCACAGTTGCACTAATTATGTTTGTACTAAATCTTACAAACATAATTAGTGCAACTGTGGACTGGTTTTCATTTGGGAAAAAAAAATCATTTCCTAATCTAATTCCCTCAGCATCACCTGATGTAATTCGACTACATTCCATTATCCTCGTTTTGCTTATGTTGATGTTCATCTTATATCCTCCTTTCAAGACACTGTCCATTCTGTTCAACTGCTCTTCCAGGTCCTTTACTGTCTCTGACAGAATTACAATGTCACTGGCAAACCTCAAAGTTTTTATTTTTTCTCCGTGGATTTTAATTCCTACTCTGAATTTTTCTTTTGTTTCCTTTACTGCTTGCTCAATACACAGATTGAACATCATCTGGGATAGGCTAGAACCCTGTCTCACTCCATTCCCAACCACTGCTTCCCTTTCATGCCCCTCAACTCCTGTAACTGCCATCTGGTTTCTGTACAAATTGTAAATAGCCTTTCACTCCCTGTATTTTACCCCTACCACCTTCAGAATTTGAAAGAGATTATTCCAGTCAACAGTGTCAAAAGCTTTCTCTAAGTCTACAAATGCTAGAAATGTAGGTTTACCTTTTCTTAATCTAACTTCTAAGATAAGTCGTAGGGTCAGTATTGCCTCACATGTTCCAACATTTCTACGAAATCCAAAATTATCTTCCCCAAGGTCAGGTTCTACCAGTTTTTCCATTCGTCTCCAAAGAATTCACGTTAGTATTTTACAGCTGTGACTTATTAGCTTGATAGTTCAGTAATTTTCACACCTGTCAATACCTGCTTTCTTTGGAATTGGAATTATTATATTCTTCTTGAAGTCTGAGGGTATATTGCCCATCTTGTACATCTTGCTTAGCAGATGGTATCTATCAGTATTTCTTTAATGGAATGTTATCCTCCTGGGGCCTTGTTTCAACTTATGTCTTTCAGTGCTCTGTCAAATTCTTCACGTAGTATCATATCTCCCATTTAATCATCTACGTCCTCTTCCATTTCCCTAACATAGCCCTCAAGTACGTTGCCCTTGTATAGACCTTCTATAGACTCCTTCCACCTTTCTGCTTTCCCTTCTTTGCTTAGAACTGGTTTCCCATCTGAGCTCATGATATTCATAAAAGTGGTTCTCTTTTCTCGAAAGGTCTCTCTAATTTTCCTTTAGGCAGTATCTATCTTACCCCTAATGACATATGCCTCTACATCCTAACATTTGTCCTCCAGCAATCCCTGATTAGCCTTTTTGCACTTCCTGTTGATCTCAGTTTTGAGACGGTTGTATTCCTTTTTGGGTGCTTCATTTACTGCACTTTTATATTTTCTCCTTTCATCAATTACATTCAATATCACTTCTAATGCCCAAGGATTTCTACTAGCCCTCGTCTTTTTACCTACTTGATCCTCAGCTGTCTTCCCTATTTCATCTCTCAAAGCTCCCCATTCTTCTTCTACTGTATTTATTTCCCCCATTCTTGTCAATCATTTCCTAATGCTCTCTCTGAATCTCTATACAACCTCTGGTTCTTTCAGTTTATCCAGGTGCCATCTCCTTAAATTCCCAACTTCTGCAGTTTCTTCAGTTTTAATCGACAGCTCATAACCAATAGGTTGTAGTCAGAGTTCACATCTGCCCCTGGAAAGGTGTTACAATTTAAAACCTGGTTCCTAAATCTCTCTTACCATTATATAATCAATCTGGTATCTTCCAGGGTCTCCAAGCCTCTTCCACGCATACAACATTCTTTCATGATACTTAAATCAAGAGTTAGCTATGATTAAGTTATGCTCTGTGCAAAATTCTACCAGGCAGCTTCATCTTTCATTCCTTACCCCCATTCCACATTCACATACTACTTTTCCTTCTCTTCCTTTTCCTACTATCGAATTCTAGTTCCCCATGACTGAATAATCTCTTATCTCATCATACATTTCTTCAATCCCTTCATCATTTGCGGAGCTAGTGGGCACATAAACTTGTACTACTGTGGTGGGTGTGGGCTTTGTGTCTATCTGGGCTACAATAATGTGTTCACTATGCTGTTAATAGTACTTTACACTGTGACAAATCAAGCTGGGATGTTTTTACTTCCCCTCTTGTTTTTTCATCTGCCTCCTTAAAATTCGTTTTTTCAATTTTAACTAATTACCATTAACATACATGAATATGATCTGCATTTTCATAAAGAGAAAGGTTGGCCCTCAGTTTTAAGAAATTTAACACCAGGTCTAATTTTGTGCTTAGTTTTATGTATGTAATTGATTTTCTAATTTATTTAAACTATTTCTAGTTAATACTTTTATTATAGGGTGAAATTAGTAATTGTTGCGTAACTTAAATCCTATTGTTGACATATAAACAAAAATTCTGTACTAGTTATAAACATTTGGAAGACAAATTACTAGTAATCTTAAAGTATTTATTTGGCTCTATTCGAAAAGATGTTAGCAAAGCCAACCCTTAATTAATTCCAAAGTAACTAACAGTTTTGTCAAAAGTATTGTTTGAGTAATTATATTTGTTAATTTCACAATTTCACAATTGAAACAAATACAGGGCTATTACAAATGATTGAAGCGATTTCATAAATTCACTGTAGCTCCATTCATTGACATATGGTCAGATACGTAACTCATAAAGTTTTGTTCGGCTGAAGCCGCACTTCAGGTTTCTGCCACCAGAGCACTCGAGAGCGCACTGAGACAAAATGGCGACAGGAGCCGAGAAAGCGTATGTCGTGCTTGAAATGCACTCACATCAGTCAGTCATAACAGTGCAACGACACTTCAGGACGAAGTTCAACAAAGATCCACCAACTGCTAACTCCATTCGGCAATGGTATGCGCAGTTTAAAGCTTCTGGATGCCTCTGTAAGGGGAAATCAACGGGTCGGCCTGCAGTGAGCGAAGAAACGGTTGAACGCGTGCGGGCAAGTTTCACGCGTAGCCCGCGGAAGTCGACGAATAAAGCAAGCAGGGAGCTAAACATACCACAGTCGACGGTTTGGAAAATCTTATGGAAAAGGCTAAAGCAGAGGCATTTCTTAAACAGGAGACTGGAAAGCCAATGGATCAACAATTCATGTCATGGCCTCCACACTCGCCCGACGTAACCCCATGCGATTTCTTTCTGTGGGGTTATGTGAAAGATTCAGTGTTTAAACCTCCTCTACCAAGAAATGTGCCAGAACTGCGAGCTCGCATCAACAATGCTTTCGAACTCATTGATGGGGACATGCTGCGCCGAGTGTGGGAGGAACTTGATTATCGGCTTGATGTCTGTCAAATCACTAAAGGGGCACATATTGAACATTTGTGAATGCCTAAAAAAACTTTTTGAGTTTTTGTATGTGTGTGCAAAGCATTGTGAAAATATCTCAAATAATAAAGTTATTGTAGAGCTGTGAAATCGCTTCAATCATTTGTAATAACCCTGTAATTTGGCCTAACTCTTGTAGTAGAAGAAACTGTTAAAAAGAACCAGTTTTTCAATGTATTCCATTAATTTAATGAGTTAAGTTTTAATTGTAATTTCTGTAAATTAAACTTCAAACAATGTGTGGTTTCAGCACCTATTAGTGTGATGGTATATGAGGGCCCGATTTTTGGTCACGAGACAGACAGGCCATGGCAGACAAGGAATCTGTGTTGCTTAGAATGACAACAATGCATCAACTTAACAGTGAAATAAGTTTTACACCAATAGACCGCGTGTTAAAACTCTGGCAGTGTCTGCTCCATACGTACCTTTCTATTCTTCAAGAACTGTGACATTTCTAGTTAGGCTTTTACTGCTCGTACATGTTCAATAGTAAACTATTGTAGCAGTATGTGGAGGTTTGCCCCCAAACTATTAATGTGGCTTATTGAAAGTTAAACAATAGTGCACTGGCCAATTAACTGTGTATTACTGAGGAGTTACAAACAGTGAAATTAAAGTACTGTGAAACACAACTGTGCACCTGTTGGCTACATTATTTACAGTACTCAGTGTCGGAATTACAAACCACATTTTTCAGCCAGCATAGCAACGCAGGATGTTGACACCCGAGGACAACAAATGAAGAAACAAAGTAGGCCAACCGCTGCAACCCGTGATCCTATTTTTTTTTTTTTTTCAGTTATTAAACTTACTCCTGCATTACCCCTATTAGATTTTGTATTTATAACCCTGTATTCACCTGACCAGAAGTCTTGTTCCTCCTGCCACCAAACTTCACTAATTCCCACTATATCTGACTTTAACCTATCCATTTCCCTTTTTAAATGTTCTAACCTACCTGCCCGATTAAGGGATCTGACTTTCCACGCTCCGATCTGTACAATGCCAGTTCTGTTTCTCCTGATAATGATGCCCTCCTGAGCAGTCCCTGCCTGGAGATCCAAATGGGGGACTATTTTACCTCTGGGATATTTTACCCAAGAGGACGACATTATCATTTAACCATAAAGTAAAGCTCCTCAGGAAAAAATTATGGCTGTAGTTTCCCCTTGCTTTCAGCCATTTGCATTACCAGCACAACAAGGCCATTTCTGTTAATATTACAAGGCCAGATCAGTCAATCATCCAGACTGTTGCCCCTGCAACTACTGAAAAGGCTACTGCCCCACTTTAGGAACCATACATTTGTCTGGCCTCTCAGGAGATGCCCCTGAGTTGCGGTTTCACCTACAGTATGGATGTCTGTCTCTCTCAGGCATGCAAGCTTCCCCACCAATGGCAAGGTCCATGGTTCAGGGGGGAGGGGGGGGATGTGGCGGGGGGCAGAGATTGTTAGGCTAGCTTAACTGAAAATGTCTGTTAGATTTCAGTTTTGACAGCAGTTTGTCACAAGAGTCAAGATTAGGTATTTTGTGTATGATAAATTAATTAATAGTGCACAACAATGTTTCATTCTGACAGCATATTAATTCTGTAAATATTAGCTGCTCCAGTTTACTGTATTGTATTCACCTAGTTTGTCAATCTCCTGTCAAATGATCAGGGTAGTAAGTATTAGATTCAAATGTTTTATGTTTTTTATGTTATACTTTCTGACATGCTCCACACCCATGAGCATCATCTCATTTTTTGGGTCTATGGAACGAAAACTGAATCTAATCTAATCTCATATTTTTGTTATAAGATCATATATTATTCAATAATGTTTTAACATTATTGTAGTAGTAAAGAAATTTAAAGTAACTAATTCGAGGTTTTGGGTAGGTGGTGGCAGGTGGGCGGTGATGGTTTCAGAAGCAGCCGGTAGTGTTTGCATGGCCGTCATTCCATTTCACTGTCAGCTGTGAGTGAGACGGCGACTGTGGAGCAGAAGGTTTTTTGTGTTCTTGAGTTCATGAAAAGTGAGTAACAAATTATAGTGCAGCAGGCATTTCATACCAAATTCGGTATTCAACCACCAACTTGCAAAAGCATTAGCTGCTGGTTTAAGCAATTTAAACAGACTGGGAGTGTGTGCAAAGGAAAAAACACAGGACGACTGAATGTGTCAGAGGATGATGTCCAACGGAGTCAATAAAGTTTTGTGCGCACTCCCTGTAAGTCTACCAATAAAGCCAGTCAAGAACTTAGAATACCCCAATCAACTGTATAGAAAGTTCTGAGACAGCATTTGCTGTACAAGTCCTAACAATTGCAACTTGTGTAGGCTCTCAACTGCAATGACAAAGAGAAGTATCTTGCATTTTGTGGTTACGTGCTAGCAAATATGGAGGATGATGCATTTCTACAGCATATAATTTTTAGCGATGAAGCGACATTCCACGTTAGTGGAACAGTCAACAGACACAATGTTCGCATAAGGGGTTTGGAAAATCCACATTCACCATTGCAACATGAAAGAGACTCACCGAAGATCAACGCGTTCTGTGCCGTATCCCGTACAAAGGTTTATGGACCATTTTTCTTTGCGGAAAGAACTGTAATGGGAATCAGGTAGGCGGACATGTTGGAACAATGGCTGTTACTTCAAGTTATGGAAGTTTCCCAGGACTTCATTTTCCAACAGGATCAAGCTCCACCCCGTTGGCACCGTGATGTATGGAGCTTTTTTAATGACTCCTTTCCTCAGTGCTGGATCGGTCGCAGGAGACTTGAGGACCTGGCTCTGCACTTCTGGCCACCGAGATCTCCTGATCTCACACCCTGCAACTATTTCTTATGGAGTTATGTGAAAGACGCTGTTTATGTCCCACCTCTACCAACCACTCTGAATGGTCTGCAGAACCGGATCATTGCTGCTGTGCACTCAGTAACAGCAGATACGCTTTCGCGTGTGTGGGACGAGTTTGGCTACCGTGTCGACGTTTGCTGTGCCGCCAACAGTGGCCACATTGAACATTTATAACATTTATCACATTTCTAATTATTAAATAATTATTAAAAACTAATTAATTACAAATTATTAAATTTATTAAAATGATATCAAACATTATGAAAAAACTTTGAAACTTCCTCTTTTCATTGGTATAAAGCTTGTTCATTTTGGATTTGTACTTGAATAAATACGAAGTTTTGAAACTGGGTCCATCATTTAGAATACCCTGTATTATGTACACTTAAACAACTCTATTTTTAGTGCTAAAGCACAAGACTGAAAAAAGTAATAGACATGAAGTGTCAAAAATATTAAGCTCTGATTAACAATGCAGGAAAAGACAGATTGCCACTTACTGTAAAGAAGACAAGTTATGTTGCAGACAGCCACAATTAAAAGACACTTATATAAAGCTTTCGGCCACAGCCTTCATCAGTAAAATAGAGACACACACCATCCATTCACACAAGCAAGCACACCTCATGCACACATGACCGCCTACTCCAGCATCTCGGGCCTGATTATTTCTGCGCAAAACTCTTGGGTGCAATACGTAAATAATTGTTACAGCTCCCTTCTGGACAATGGACACTTTCCTTGTTAATGACTGGTTACTGCAACAAATGATGCCATACTCAAGCAGTGAGTGAAAATAGCTGTAATATGCTGCTTTTATAATATTAGGTTCTCCACACGTAATGGCAGTACGTAAAGTAGCAGAACTCAGTCTAGAGAGCTCAAAAATACGAGAGAGAACACCTTTCTTGAAAATTTCTTAGGTTTTCTGCCAGGTGGCATTGTCCAGCAGGCATTATATTTTGGCAAGCTGCCTTCTTGCCCTCTTCAGGCATTCCTGGAGTCTGATTGATCTCTGATGGATGCTGACTTTATATAATCTTTCACCCCTCTCTCAGCCTCTTCCTTAGTGCTTCTGTGTGGTCCACGGCCAGTGGTGGGGGAAGCGCAGTGACCCAGGACAGATTATGGGTCGCAGTCCTTCCATGGCCTCGTGTGGAACTCGGCCTCCATGGTGACAATGCATCATCTTCTTATGGTGTCCTGACAGGAGCACTGTGTTTCAATCATACTCATGACTGGATCCTAGGCTTTGCTTAGGTGGAAACCACTTCCTTTATTTATTAGCTCGTTATGCAGCCAGTTCTCCACTGCCTCTTTGAAGATACAGTCCCAGAAGGTGTTCGATTGCTGTAACACCTTTGTGCCATCTTAGTTCATGTCATGTCCATGTGAGATGCAGTGCTCCGCCACAGCAGACTTGGTCCGCTGTGCATTGCCCATGTGGCGTTTATGTTCACTCCACCTCTCCTGTACCTTCCTGCACTGGCAAAGGATGTGGCGATCTCCTGGTTTCCGGATTCCTAAGTCGTCCTTGATTAATCTTAATAGCGTCTTAATTTTCGATGGACGGTGAAACACACACTTGACATTGTGTTTTTGATGTATTCTGCCAATCTTTGCAAATGTATGGTATAATCGTTGTCGCAGCTGGTTTGTCATTGTTCTCAGAAGGCTGCAGCCTTGCTTCTTTGGTCTTAAGTTCATGCAGAACATGGCCTGCAAGTGATGCAATTCAGCTGTTAGGCTGTCACAGTTCGAGATTTCACATGCTCTGTGCACCAGTGTGCTCAGGACATCCTCTTGCTGTGAATGAGCACGACAGCTGGGGCATGCAGGTACAGGGAAGACCACTGAGCTTCTCCAGCACACCTTTGCAGATAAGATGACGGTAAAGAAACTTCATCCACGAGTAGCTGCACCTCCTAGACTTGACAGACTACCTAAAGTCCATGAGGAAGGAATGCCTCTCTGCCTGATTGTAGGCAACATTGGAGCACCAACATTTGAATTAGCAAAACACCTGATGTCGATGCTCAGTCCCTTTGTGGGCAAATGTCAGCACCACATTAGCAACTTGGAGCATTTCATCCAGTAGCTTCAAAACTTCCAATTAGGCCAAAAGACCTCATGGTGAGCTTCCAAATGGTATCCCTCTTAGTAGGGTATTTCTAAGAGACTCCCTAAAGCTGTCGGCACAAGGACAGTGCTGTCGAATACCAACGTTGAGTGTGCTGAGTTCAATGTGTTGCTGAATGCTCAGAAACGATGTGACTTGTGCATATGGTACATAGGACCCAACGTGGTATACGTGATCACAGCGCAGTCCAGCGGCAGTTGCAGGATGTTTCTAGTTCGTAAATTACACTGTTTACTAAATGGGTGTGTGTAACATTCCCACATTAGCTCTATTAAAATGCACATTTCCTCCATTGTCCATATGCTAGTCACATTGCTTATATGTAATATACACAAATAAAAACTTCAATATTCATGTACATGTTTTAAGATAAAAAGGAAAGTACTGTGTCCAATCAAAAAGGACACAGGTGTATAAAAGCTCTATTAAAAACAGTGCAATGCAAATTTGCATTAGTTCTCCACATAACATAAACATTATTTCATCATTCCCACATTTTAGTAAAACCCCAAGATCATTCTTAGTTGATCACTGTCGCTACCCAGTAGCAGAATCTTTACAACAGGTGAATTACAAAACTTAAATAAAAAGGAGCAAACCAGTTTTATACAAGTAGTGCAAGCTCTGCTGTAAATTAAGCCAATTGAACAAACTCACTCCTCAAAGAAAGGTGAACTTATGTTTACATAACATCAAATATTATAGTATATACTTATATTAAAATAATAATAAAGCATCAGAGCCTATTAAATACATGAATGTTAGAAAAAAAAATGTTGATGTGATGAGCTGCGAACCCCTACCATATCATAATCCATTAGTCATCAACGCTACCCTGACACCAAGCCACTTGCAGCCAACTCTAGCGCTACTCACTACAGTACGCAGATACCAAGTCACTGGTAGTCAGTCCTAGCATATTTCCACTTGCTAAAAGCTTTATTTGTAGGCATGTTACTAAATGAAATTTAGTTATAATGACCTGTACCAAGAACAATGCATTTTTGGTGGATGCTCAGTGTGTCGTTGCCTTCAAAACGCATACTCTCATAATACGGATGTTACAATAATTCTTTTGCCAGAAATATGATGTATCTCATTTTTTTATTGCAATGAATCGCACAGTTAACAATGGGTTTTTGAGTGATTCTCAATTTGCTGGTGCTCAGAAATGGCATATAAATGTATAGGTTTGAACTGAATGGCCAATATGGTGTCTCCCAACTCTGTGCTGAAGGGAGATGGCGTGCTTGTGAAGTAGGTGGCTTTGTGCTATTTCATTGGTGAATGCTCAGACGCACGCTCAGAGTATCTGACATGTTAGATATTGCTATGCATGTTCATAAAGACTCCGGAATGTGCTATTCCACATGTCAGAAACTCGGCATGTTCAATGTTCGGATGTATGGTCTGTGTGCCAACAGCTTTAGACTCAGGAGAAAAATTTGGACCAGCAGTAATGAAGGTTTTCGAATTCATGGTTATGTCAACATATTTTCTGTTTGACAGGAACTCCCTTGAACAAACAGATGGAGTAGCAATGGAGTGTCTGCTATCACCAGTAGTGGCCAGTATGTTTATGGAGGCTTTTGAAGAAGCATCTCTCGAGTCGGCAGTCTACAAGTCCTCTTGCTTTTTTCAATATGTAGACGATACATTTGTAGTCTGGTCAAACAGACAACATTGCCTTCAAGACTTTCTGCAGTATCTGAACTAGCTGCACCAGAATATCAAGTTCACAATGGAGGTAGAAGAAAACGCTTCCATTTCTAGATGTGCTCAACAAGCGAAGACCAGTTGGCACACTAGGACACAGTGTCTACCGTAAGCTGACACATACAGATTTGTACCTGCATACCTCCAGCTGTCAGTCTCCTTCACAGCAAGCTGGTGTCTTGAGCACACTGGAGCACAGAACACATGAAATCTCAGACCATGACAGCTTAACAGCTGAAATGCAGCACTTAGAGACTGTGTTCTGCATGAACGCTTACAACAACTGCCAGATAAAATGTGCCTTAAGGAAAAAGAAGCTGAGACCGCAGCCTTCTGAGGACAAACACAAACTGACTGCGATGGCAATTATACCATATGTCAGGAACACATTGGCAAAGATTGACAGAATACTCTGAAAATACAATGACAAGTGCGTGTTTCACCCTCCATCGAAAATGAAGACGTTATTAGGATGAGTCAAGGATGACTTAGGACACTGGAAACTGGGAGTTTACTGCATCCCTCGCCAGCATGGGAAAATGTATGTAGGCCATAGCATCTGGATGGTACAAGAGAGAGGCATTAATATAAACGCCACAGACAATGCACAGCCAACCAAGTCTGCCATGGAAGAACACTGCATCTCACATGGAGATGACATGAACTACGATGGAACAAAGGTGTTACAGCAATTGAACACCTTCTGGGACTGTATCCTAAAAGAGGCAATGGAGATCCGACTCCAGGTTGAGCTAATAAATAGACAGTGGTTTCCAGTTAAGCAAAGCCTGGTATCCAACCTTGGCTATGATTCAAACACAACAACTGTCTACACGGAAATCCACCCCTGTCAGGAAACCTGAAGAAGAAGACGCATTGTCACCACAGTAGCTGAGTTCCACACACGGACGTGGCCATGGAAGGACTGCAGTCAGTGCTCTATTGCAGGGCACTGCACTTCCCCCACCACCGGCTGAGGACTGCATGGAAGTGCCAAGCTGGAGGCTGCAAGAGGGGGGTACAGAGCATATGAAGTCAGTATCCATCAGAGATCATCAGACTCCAGGAACACCTGAAGATGGCAAGAAGTTGGCTTGCTGAAATATTGCACTTTTTGGATGACAACACCCAGCTGAATACCCGAGAAATTTTCAAGATTTCCAAATGCTGAGAAAACCTCATATCACACATGAGAAGTAGTTTTAATATGCCAAGGAAAGTTCTAGGAGACTGTAATTACTTTAGGAGTAAAGGAGACCACTGACCAAATAGAAGCATCTAGAGATATACAAAAAAAGAATGGAAACATGCTACCTTTCGGATGAATCCAGCCCACTGCTTCATGTCATTACCAGTATGTCCTGCACAATTCTCTGTCTCTAGTGCCCATGTGCCCCTGTCCTATCCTGTACAGCTCTTGCCTCCCCCTCCCACATTTCACATACTGGCTGTCTCCCTCTGAGCTGCCAGCTACCCTTCCCCAACCCCTACTCCTGCTTCTCACCTCTCTGCCTCTACTCGCAGACCTGACACAACCCCTCGGCACTGACCAACTGACAAACCACAGTATCACATTGTGCATTTGTTTGCACACTGTAGCTGAACAGGTTTGTGTGTGTGTTCATTCTCTTTTTTTTTTTTTGTGCTTGTAGAATAGCAGTTTATTTGGTTTTGTATTTGCACTCCAAGAAATTTAATCACTTCCATTGTTTCTATTATGTAATTTCCCTGTGTCGTATTTATTTCCCTTTCTTTATCCTGTTTTTGTACAGACTTGAAAAAAAAAAGATCTTACTAGAATTTAGTGCAAAACCATTTGCACTGAACCAATTAACCACATGCAGGAGTATGTAGCTAATGGATTCCAAAATTCTATCATCTGATCTCTTGGTCCTGAAACTGATGGTATCATCAGCAAATAAAATAAGATTACAGGAAATGCATACAATTATGGTAGAACGTTTATAAAGATAAATAATAACAGTGCCCCTGAACTGACCCCAGAAATACTCTGCAATTGATGAAGCCCCATTCAGATTGAGCAGAAATATCACATATACCATCTAACCTGTTTAACACTACCATTTTTCTGTCCTGGAGATATGATTGTAGCCAGTTATCTGCAACACCACTTATTCTAATTTGGCTTTCTGCAAGAGAATATAGTGATCAATGCAGCCAAAAACTCTTGATAAATCATATTTGACACCAAAAGTTATCATTTACTCTTACATATGTGAACAAGCAAGAATGTTCTGCTGTTTTCAGTTTGAGTGCTTCCCTCCCTTACTCTTACCAGTCATGCTAGCCAGTGCTGTTGCCCTGTGCTTGTCAGCTGCCTGAAGTTTATCCTCCATTGTAGTAATAATCTCCAGGATCTACCCACAGTAATTTTAATGTTTTGAGCACCATCTAATAGCATCTTCATATACACACACCGTGCTCATTTGTGATCTATGTTCTCTAGGGAGAGGTCTTGGTAAAGAAGATCTTGTGATAATAGTTAGAGATGTAAGCAACAGTTTTAATCACAACCTCAACTGAGGAAGTGATCAAGTACATCAGTGAGACTGCTCCTCACACTGGTGTGAAGATCATGTCCTCCTTTGAGCAGTTCAAAAAGCTCTGATGTAGTTTACTTTGTTTAGTTACTTGCATGTCCTCTGGAACATAACTGCAACATCTCACTATGGTGTGGAGTGAGTGCGTTTTACAATTAAAGTAAACTTTATCCATGTAAAATATGAAATTTACATAATTTTCTTAAGTGTTTTTTTTTTTACTGTTACCAACAATGATTCTTCAGCCGAGTCGAAGAGGTTGTCAGATATGAATTCAGCTTGTGCTTGTGGTTAACTTTTAAATTCTTTACATCACTGTGTAGGTGGTCACAGATTTTTGTGGATGAATACTTAACACCTTCCTGTTTCACCCTAAGGCTGAGTGATGGATAGTGTAAGTTGTTTCTCCTTTACTGTTGTTTTCAAACTGTGATTGACTGTTGACAACTTCATAGGGGAGAAAATTACTGTAAGACAGTAGTTGGTATGCTCATTTAAAGAGCTGTCTACAAAACATTCTACAGTAGACACCACACATCATCCTTATTACACCCTCCTGTGGAACGAACACTTTTTTCCCTCAGTGATGAATAATGTCAGAGCATGATGCCAGTAACTGAAAAAAATGGAAATTAAGTCAACTTCTTGACATTTTCAACTTCAAAATCAGGTATTATCTGTAATGCAAAAGCTGCACAGCTTAGATGTTTAAGATGATCTGCAACATTTGATTTCCAGTTCAGGTTCTTATTACGAGGGTAATCCCGAAAGTAAGGTCTCGTATTTTTTATAAGTACATAGACCTGTTTATTTCTACAATGGTTAATATCATTTCACAGCTTGAACATTTAGCTATTTTTTGACATAATCACCATTTCTGTTGATGCATTTTTGTAGATGCTGTAGCAGTTTTTGTATCCCCATGTCATACCAGGTCACCTCCATGCTGTTCAGAAAGTTATGAACCTCTTCTTTCACCTCTTCTTTCATCATCTGAGCTGAATTGCTTTCTGGCCAAATGTTGTTTTAACCCAGGGAACAGGTGATACTCACTGGGTGCCAAGTCAGGACTATAGGGTGGGTGGGTGATTATGTTCCACTAAACTGTTGCTGGAGAGCAACGGTTTGCCAAACGATCTGTGAGTGAGCGTTGTCATGGATAATGTGTAAGCCCTTGCTCAAAATTCCCCTTCTCCGGTTCTGAATTGCCCGTTTGAGATTTTTCAGAGTCTCACAGTACCTGTCTGCATTAACTGTGGTCCCAGCAATTCAGCCCCGACAACGAGGTGAAAGAAGAGGCTCATAACTTTCTGAACAGAATGGCGGTGAGCTGGTATGACATGGGCATACAAAAACTGACACAGCGTCTACAAAAAGGCATTGACAGAAATGGTGATATTGTCGAAAAATAGCTTAATGTTCAAGCTGTAAACTGATGTAGAAATAAACAGGTCTAAGTACTTATTAAAAAATAGGAGACCTTACTTTTGGGATAACACTCATAAAACAAAACATCTATGATTTTTGAATATTCTGTTTCATTTGGTGATGTTGTTGTTGTGGTCTTAAGTCCTGAGACCAGTTTGATGCAGCTCTCCAGGCTACTCTATCCTGTGCAATCTTCTTCATCTCCCAGTACCTACTGCAACCTACATCCTTCTGAATCTGCTTGGTTTATTCATCTCTTGGTCTCCCTCTACGATGTTTACCCTCCACGCTGCCCTCCAATCCTAAATTGGTGATCCCTTGATACCTCAGAACATGTCCTACCAACCGATCCCTTCTTCTAGTCAAGTTGTGCCACAAACTTCTCTTCTCCCCAATCCTATTCAATACCTCCTCATTAGTTATGTGACCTACCCATCTAATCTTCAGCATTCTTCTGTAGCACCACATTTCGAAAGCTTCTGTTCTCTTCTTGTCTAAACTATTTATCATCCAAATTTCACTTCCATACATGGCCACACCCCATACAAATACTTTCAGAAACGACTTCCTGAGACTCAAATCTATACTCTACGTTAACAAATTTCTCTTCTTCAGAAATGCTTTCCTTGCCACAACAGTCTGCATTTTACATCTTCTCTACTTCGACCATGATCAGTTATTTTGCTCCCCAAATAGCAAAACTCGTTTACTACTTCAAGCGTCTCATTTCCTAATCTAATTCCCTCAGCTTCACCTGACTTAATTTGACTACATTCCATTATCCTCATTTTGCTTTTGTTGATGTTCATCTTATATCCTCCTTTAAAGACATTATCCATTCCATTCAACTGCTCTTCCAAGTCCTTTGCTGTCTCTGACAGAATTACAATGTCATCGGCGAACCTCAAAGTTTTTATTTCTTCTCCATCGATTTTAATACCTCCTCCGATTTTTCCTTTTGTTTCCTTCACTGCTTGCTCAATATACAGATTGAATAACATCGAGGAGAGGCTACAACCCTGTCTCACTCCCTTCCCAGCCACTGCTTCCCTTTCATGCCCCTCGACTCTTATAACTGCCATCTGGTTCCTGTACAAATTGTGAATAGCCTTTTGCTCCCTGTATTTTACCCTTGACACCTTCAGAATTTTAAAGAGAGTATTCCAGTCAACATTTTCTAAAGCCTTCTCTAAGTCTACAAATGCTAGAAATGTAGGTTTGCCTTTCGTTAATCTAGCTTCTAAGGTAAGTCGTAGCGTCAGTATTACCTCACGTGTTCCAATATTTCTACGGAATCCAAACTGATCTTCCCTGAGGTCGGCTTATACTAGTTTTTCCATTCGTCTGTAAAGAATTCTGTTAGTATTTTGCAGCACTGACTTATTAAATTGATAATTCGGTAATTTTCACATCTGTCAACACCTGCTTTCTTTGGGATTGGAATTATTACATTCTTCTTGAAGCCTGAGGGTATTTTGCATGTCTCATACATCTTTCTCACCAGATGGTAGAGTTTTGTCAGGACTGGCTCTCCCAAGGCTGTCAGTAGTTCTAATGCAATGTTGTCTATTCCTGGGGCTTTGTTTCGACTCGGGTCTTTCAGTGCTCTGTCAAACTCTTCTCACAGTATCATATCTCCCATTTCATCTTCATCTACATCCTCTTCCATTTCCATAATATTGTCCTCAAGTACATCGCCCTTGTATAGACCCTCTATATACTCCTTCCATCTTTCTGCTTTCCCTTCTTTGCTTAGAACTGGGTTTCCATCTGAGCTCTTGATGTTCATACAAGTGGTTTTCTTTTCTCCAAAGGTCTCTTTAATTTTCCTTTAGGCAGTAACTATCTTACCCCTACCAAGATAAGCCTCTACATCCTTACATTTATCCTCAAGCCATCCTTGCTTAGCCATTTTGCACTTCCTGTCCATCTCATTTTTGAGATGTTTGTATTCCTTTCTGTCTGTTTCATTTACTGCATTTTTATATTTTCTCCTTTCATCAATTAAATTCAATATTTCTTCTGTTACCCAAGGATTTCTACTAGCCCTCATCTTTTTACCTACTTGATCCTCTGTTGCCTTCACTATTTCATCCCTCAAAGCTACCCATTCTTCTTCTACTGTATTTCTTTCGTGTCAATTGTTCCCTTATCCTATCCCTGAAACTCTGTACAACCTCTGGTTCTTCCAGTTTAACCAGGTCCCATCTCCTTAAATTCCCACCTTTTTGCAGTACTTCAGTTTTAACCTACAGTTCATAACCAATAGATTGTGGTCAGAGTCCACATCTGCCCCTGGAAATGTCTTACAGTTTAAAACCTGGTTCCTAAATCTCTATCTTACCATTATATAATCTATCTGAAACCTGTCAGTATCTCCAGGCTTCTTCCATGTATACAACCTTCTTTTATGATTCTTGAACCATGTGTTAGCTATGATTATGTTGTGCTCTGTGCAAAATTCTACCAGGCGGCTTCCTCTTTCATTTCTTACCCGCAATCCATATTCACCTACTACGTTTCCTTCTCTCCCTTTTCCTTCTACCGAATTCCAGTCACCCATGACTATTAAATTTTCATCTCCCTTCACTATCTGAATAATTTTTTTTATTTCATGATACATTTCATCAATTTCTTCTTCATCTGCAGAGCTGGTTGGCATATAAACTTGTACTACTGTAGTAGGCATGGGCTTCATGTCTATCTTGGCCACAATAATGTGTTCACTATGCTGTTTGTAGTAGCTTACCCGCACTCCTATTTTTTTATTCATTATTAAACCTACTCCTGCGTTACCCCTATTTGATTTTGTATTTATAACCCTGTATTCACCTGACCAAAAGTCTTGTTCCTCCTGCCACCAAATTTCACTAATTCCCACTATATCTAACTTTAACCTATCCATTTCCCTTTTTAAATTTTCTAACCTACCTGCCTGATTAAGGGTCTGACTTTCCATTCTCCTGATAACAATGCCCTCCTGAGTAGTCCCAGGCTGGAGATCTGAATGGGGGACTATTTTACCTCCGGAATATTTTACCCAAGAGGACGCCATCATCAGTTAACCATACAGTAAAGCTGCATGCCCTCAGGAAAAATTGGTGATGTACGCCTCACATATTATTTCTAATGATACAGTCACCCTTGTGCAGTATAGAATTGCATGTATTGTATTTTATTTAAGTTCAGCAACAGTTCTTTTGCAGAGAATCAGTTATTAATTTTCTAGAAAATATTACTTACATTTTCAAGTGTGGAAGTTATTCCATTAGGCTTGTTTATAATACTTGCATCATCAGAAAAGACAAATGGAATGAAAAGCAGTTAGCAGTTTTGATACCATAATATTTGGGATCTTCAAGGAGAATACTATTAACTGAACAATCAAAGGTCTCCATAAGTCACAGAAAATATTTCTCTCTGACTGAATCTGCAAAAGACCATAGTATCAGCTTTCCATCTATGGCATAAAATAGCAAACTACAAACCTACATACAAAATCTACCTCAAGAATGTGGTAGCTAAAATCATAACTCAAAACAATATATTTCAGAAGTCAGCAGGAACTGCCTCAGATATGCTACTACAATGGTCTTCAGATCACCAGCTTTCACACTTTCATAGACAGTTGCAGAAGATTCCTCTTCCACTTAGCTAAGCAGATGTACACTAAAATAACTGGAGCTCAATCAAGCAATCTACCTCATCACAGGGCATATTTGTCCCACAAACACACACTGGATACTGTTTCTTAGTAATATTCCACCTCCATCCATAAGCACACAGACATTGCTGAGGCTAGTATAGGAATAGATGAGGCTCTCCCATACAGCTGTAGATTATGAATTCAAGACATGAGAATCATGTAACAGGAATTGCGTAATTTTTCAGACGTAATTCTACTTTCTTACATATTTTTTCACATTTTTGCACCACCACAGATCCTTGCTCCTTTCATCTGCATCAATACAGAAAAGTTTCCTTATCCCTAGCCATATCCCAGTCCCACATACTGTTCCTGCATTGTTGCTTGGCTCATGAAATCCCCCCTAATGGCCTTACCATCAAATTACCCATCTCTGGTTGCCACCCCTCCTTCCATAATGACCTCCACCTGTTCAGATTCCACCAATCCTTAGCTCTCACCAACATAGTTCTGCAAAACCAAGCCCAATCCTCCTTGCAGTACCTTTTCTCCATCCGCAGAATTCTCCTGCTATTTAATCCCAAATTCCTGGAATCCATAACACACATTGAAACTCTTGCCCTGCAGGAACTTCAGCAACATGCACTACGCCACATCAGAAACCTCTCCATCCCGTTCACTTCCTACTCTCGCCTCGGAGTACCACTGTCCACCACTTCTACAACAACCTCCAAACCTCCCCCACACCCCTTCATAGCTGACAAACCCTGTCTCGCAGACCTGATACATTTACCCCACCCTCCAAAACTCCCTCCCACCACCACACAGAACTCAAAACCTAAACAGACCCGCAACACAGTCATGAACCTTTCCTCCAGAAGCCTTAGTCCCACAGAAATATCAGTCCTTTCCAATGGCCTCACCTTTTGCCCCACTCCCAAATTCAACCATGCAGGACTAGTTAAAGACCTTCTCTCCTACTCCCGGTCCCTACAGTGCAAACACTTTTTCGCCAACAACCCGACCAATCAGACTCAACTAAAGACCAATATTGAACCTTGCCTAACTCAGTTCACTCCACCATCCAACCGTGATCCACCCCCACTGCCTACAAACCACCCCCTGTTAACTTTCCAGAATTTATTATCCTCAAACCTTGCCTCACAATCATTCGCCAAATCCTTCAACATGCATACTAACCTTTCTTCTGTAGAAAGAACCGCAGTCCACTATCTAAAAACTGATCCCGATCTTATAATCCTACCTGCAGACAAAGGCTCCACCACTGTAGTTTTGAACTGCAAGGATTACATGGCAGAAGGACTCCGTCAGCTGTCAGATACTTCCACCTACAAATCATGCCACAGTGATCCCATTTCAGCAATCCAGTAGGATCTCCAGTCACTACTCAAATCCTTAGGCCCATCCCAGAACCACTCCCCAGATTCCATCTCTCTACTTACCCCTACCACTCCCCACACTCCCACCTTCTACATGCTTCCTAAAGTCCATAAACCCAACCACCCAGTAGGCCCCATTGTCCCAGAACCACTCCCCAGATTCCATCTCTCTACTTACCCCTACCACTCCCCACACTCCCACCTTCTACATGCTTCCTAAAGTCCATAAACCCAACCACCCAGGAGGCCCCATTGTCCCAGAACCACTCCCCAGATTCCATCTCTCTACTTACCCCTACCACTCCCCACACTCCCACCTTCTACATGCTTCCTAAAGTCCATAAACCCAACCACCCAGGGAGGCCCCATTGTGGCCGATTACTGTGCCCCCACTGAGAGAATCTCTGCTCTCATAGACCAACACCTTCAACCTATTACCTGGAACATATGCTCCTATATAAAAGATACCAACCATTTCCTCGACCGACTCACCACAGTTCCTTTCCCTTTACCACACGGTGCCCTGCTCGTCACTGCTGATGCCAGCACCCTGTACACTAACATTCCTAATGCCCATGGCGTTACTGCTATCGAACACTACCTTTCCAGACGCCCTATGGATTCCAAACCAAGAACCTCCTTCCTAGTCTCCATGAACAACTATATCTTCACCCACAATTACTTCTCCTTTGAAGGCATTACCTACAAACAAATCCGCACTATGGCTATGGGCACCCGCATGGCACCATCCTATGCTAACCTATTCATGGGCCATCTAGAGGAATCCTTCCTAAAAACCCAGAATGCTAAACCCCTCATCTGGTTCAGATTCATTGATGACATCTTTGCTATCTGGATTGAAGGTGAGGACACCTTATTCACATTCCTCCAGAACCTCAACAGCTTCTCTCCCATTTGCTTCACCTGGTCCTACTCAACCCAACAAACCACCTTCCTAGATGTTGACCTCCACCTCAGAGATGTCTACATCAGTACCTCTGTCCATATCAAACCTACTAACCACCAGCAATACCTCCACTTCGACAGCTGCCACCCATTTCATAACAAGAAGTCCCTTCCGTACAGCCTAGCCACCTGTGGTCGTCACATCTGCAGTGATGAGCAGTCCCTCTCTAAATATACCGAGGGTCTCACTGAAGCCTGCACTGACCGTAATTATCCTCCCATCCTTGTACAAAAACAAATCTCCCGTGCCTCATCTTTCCAGTCTCCCACCACCTCCCAAAGTCCCACAGTTCAGCCACAGAGGAGCATTCCCCTCATAACTCGCTACCATCCGGGACTGGAGCAACTGAATTATGTTCTTCACCAGGGTTTCAATTACCTCTCGTCCTGCACTGAAATGAGAAATGTCCTACCCACTATCCTTCCCACCCGTCCTACCGTAGTGTTCTGCCGTCCACCGAACCTACACAACATACTCGTTCATCCTTACACAACCCCTGCTCCCAATCCCTTACCTCATGGCTCATACCCGTGTAATAGACTTAGATGCAAGACCTGTCCCATACATCCTCCTACCACCACCTACTCCAGTCCGGTTACTAACATCACCCATCCCATCAAAGGCAGGGCTACCTGTGAAACCAGTCATGTGACTTATAAGCTAAGCTGCAACCACTGTGCTGCATTCTATGTAGGCATGACAACCAACAAGCTGTCTGTTCGCATGAATGGCCACCGACAAACTGTGGCCAAAACACAAGTGGACCACCCTGTAGCTGAACACGCTGCCAAACATGATACCCCTCATCTCAATGACTGCTTCACAGCGTGTTCCATATGGATCCTTCCCACCAACAACTGCTTTTCTGAATTGCGCAGGTGGGAACTTTCCCTGCAATAAATCCTACGTTCCCCTAACCGTCCTGGCCTCAACCTTCATTAGTCACTGTCCTCACCCATCCAGCACTGTCCTTGTTCCCATTCCAGCAATACACATCCGTCATTTCAACGCCACACCCAGTCTTTTAATTTCTTTTATTTTTATTTTTATTTCTCTCCTTTCTGCTACTTAACCCCTCCGCACCTTCTCTCCTGCTCTCCGTCTATACTGCACCACTTCACTGTCCGCCACTCCCACCATACTATCCCTCCCCCTCCCCGCCCCAGCCTCCTCCTTACCACCACCCAGTCGCCACTCCCATCATGCACTGGTGCTGCTGTTCACAGTGATGTTTCAGCTCTCTGAGACTGTAGACGCGTGTGCAAGTTGTACTTGCGTGAGTGTGTGTGTGTATATGTGTGTCTACTTCTGACAAAGGCCTTAATGGCCGAACACTATGAATGTGTGAATCTTTTTATTGTGCCTGTTGTGACTGAGCATCTCTGCTATATGGTGAGAAGCAACTTTCCTTCTCTCATATTTTTAGCTTTGAGTGAGAGAGAAATAAATCAGCAGTCTGCATGCAAGAATGATCAATCATCAAAATGTGAATGATCGGCGCATGCGTAACTTCCAAACTGGCTCTGGACTTCCACACACGACTTCTATTTTAACATTCGTAAAACCTTTCTTCCACACCTGTGCCTGGGCCCATAATCTTTTTTTGAGCAATTTTTAATATAAACATGTAAGCCTTCTGAAATAACATTTTATTAATTAATCAGTATGTGCACAGCAACTACTACACACCGCAGAACACATAATAACCATTGAGTAAGTACAACGCCATGGAGTAAAAAAAAACTGTTGATATCAATTTACATATCTTACCTGTTACACTGTTAGACAAACTCAACTTTTATGGAACTGATGGCCTTACATACAACTTGTTTGAATCACACTTAGAAAAAGAAAAAAAAAAGTGCTGAATGAGTCAAACAATGTTGGAAGGAGAGTAAATTGTAGTGGCTATGATGAAATTGTAAAGAGGGTCCTGCAAAGTTCCATTTTTGGTAAACTTCTATTCCATATATACACTCCTGGAAATTGAAATAAGAACACCGTGAATTCATTGTCCCAGGAAGGGGAAACTTTATTGACACATTCCTGGGGTCAGATACATCACATGATCACACTGACAGAACCACAGGCACATAGACACAGGCAACAGAGCATGCACAATGTCGGCACTAGTACAGTGTATATCCACCTTTCACAGCAATGCAGGCTGCTATTCTCCCATGGAGACAATCGTAGAGATGCTGGATGTAGTCCTGTGGAACGGCTTGCCATGCCATTTCCACCTGGCGCCTCAGTTGGACCAGCGTTCGTGCTGGATGTGCAGACCGCGTGAGACGACGCTTCATCCAGTCCCAAACATGCTCAATGGGGGACAGATCCGGAGATCTTGCTGGCCAGGGTAGTTGACTTACACCTTCTAGAGCACGTTGGGTGGCACGGGATACATGCGGACGTGCATTGTCCTGTTGGAACAGCAAGTTCCCTTGCCGGTCTAGGAATGGTAGAACGATGGGTTCGATGACGGTTTGGATGTACCGTGCACTATTCAGTGTCCCCTCGACGATCACCAGTGGTGTACGGCCAGTGTAGGAGATCGCTCCCCACACCACGATGCCGGGTGTTGGCCCTGTGTGCCTCGGTCGTATGCAGTCCTGATTGTGGCGCTCACCTGCACGGCGCCAAACATGCATACGACCATCATTGGCACCAAGGCAGAAGCGACTCTCATCGCTGAAGACGACACGTCTCCATTCGTCCCTCCATTCACGCCTGTTGCGACACCACTGGAGGCGGGCTGCACGATGTTGGGGCGTGAGCGGAAGACGGCCTAACGGTGCGCGGGACCGTAGCCCAGCTTCATGGAGACGGTTGCGAATGGTCCTCGCCGATACCCCAGGAGCAACAGTGTCCCTAATTTGCTGGGAAGTGGCGGTGCGGTCCCCTATGGCACTGCGTAGGATCCTACGGTCTTGGCGTGCATCCGTGCGTCGCTGTGGTCCGGTCCCAGGTCGACGGGCACGTGCACCTACCGCCGACCACTGGCGACAACATCGATGTACTGTGGAGACCTCACGCCCCACGTGTTGAGCAATTCGGCGGTAAGTCCACCCGGCCTCCCGCATGCCCACTATACGCCCTCGCTCAAAGTCCGTCAACTGCACATATGGTTCACGTCCACGCTGTCGCGGCATGCTACCAGTGTTAAAGACTGCGATGGAGCTCCGTATGCCACGGCAAACTGGCTGACACTGACGGCGGCGGTGCACAAATGCTGCGCAGCTAGCGCCATTCGACAGCCAACACCGCGGTTCCTGGTGTGTCCGCTGTGCCGTGCGTGTGATCATTGCTTGTACAGCCCTCTCACAGTGTCCGGAGCAAGTATGGTGGGTCTGACACACCGGTGTCAATGTGTTCTTTTTTCCATTTCCAGGAGTGTATGTGAGTTATATTCTACACTTAATGGTCACTAAGCACAATTAGTACTTTTTGCAGAAAATCTAGTGTTATAATAAACCCCATAGAGCAAAACCACCAGAAGAGATTGTCAGTGATGTTTTTGGAATAAATTATTAAGTGGTTCTCTGTAAACAGAGTCGCCATAAATTTTGAAAAGACACACTATATTCAGTTTTGAAAAAAAAAAAAAAAAAAAAAAAATCACACCAACAATTGATCTTCTGTAGAACATGAACAGCCGTCAGAAGACAGGGAAGAATGCTCTGGTTTTTGGTGAAAATTTGAACTGGAAGAAGCATATTACTGAGCTGCTCAAGAAGTTTAGTTCAACTTCTTTTTCTCTTTGATAACTGCTAGTCTTTGAAACAAATCAATCCATTTGTTGATATCTCTTCCATATTTTCACTCAATAATGTCTTATGGAATAATTTTCTGGGGTACCTCATCAGCTAGAAAGTATGTATTGATTGCACAAAAGCAAGCAGCAAGAATAATATGTAGTGTGCACCCATGGTTGTCATGTAGGTATCTCTTCAAGGAGATGGGTATTTTAAATGCACCATCACAACACATATATTTTCTGAAGAAGTTTGTCACAAATAATCCATCATGATTTGGTATGAACAGTGATGTCCATACCTACATCACCAGGGGAAAAAAATCACTTTTATTACCCACTAGTCGTTGCCCACAACTATGCTCACATACCAGTACTTTTGTTATGATGAGTGATGGTAAGTAAGCTACTGTAGATGCAGTAACATCAGCTGCTATCACAAGTTTGCTTGTTCGAGTAAGCATAGCTTGTGATGTGTGCCCTGCCCTGCCCCCTCCCAAAATGTCCCAATGCATAATGCATGATGCATGAGCATCATTGCTGCCACACAGTGCATAAAGAGAGGCGTGGGCAGGTATGTGTTCATTACACAACAAATAGGGTGTAAGCATGGATAAAACACACTGAAGGTTGTGCAAGCATTGTGTTCATTACTGTGAATCATATCATGTACCACATATCAACCAATACAAACATTTTCACAAATAACAAAAAGGTCAAAAGTCAGAGTGAACAGGTTTTTCAAAGAGTAAATATGTTTCCCTAATTCATATAATATTCTTCAAATCAATAAGTATCTTGTAGTACAATTTAGAAAGTTCTAAAGTAGCCTATGTTCTTCCTCATGGTTCAATCTATCTCCACACCAAATTTCATAAAAATCAGTCCAGTGGATCAGTTGTGAAAACAACAGACTGAGCTGCTGGTAAACCTTTCAAGGTATAAGATCATGGTCCACGAAACTCTTCTGTTCCTAATGTTTGTCTACAACTCACTGATTTCTTCAGAGGTGTAGCCTTCCGTTGAGGTGGCAAGACTCAATGGAGGAACAGCACCTCTGAAGATGTTCAATGCAGTTCTGGACAAAATGCTAGGAACAAAAGAGTTCATAGATCATGACCTAATACCCTGAAAGGTTTATCAGCAGCACTGTCATCCAGTCATGAAAGCCTTCATTATACAATAACAGAGAGTATTGCTTTCACATTTATAATATTAGTATGGGTAAAACTTTTATTTATATTATCTTTTTTTCTATCATCTGATTTTGATGAAATAAAGCCTTTATGGTGCCCCAAGTTATGCTCAAGTTATCTGCAAAAACCCATTAAAATTAGTCTAGTAGTTTTGGAGAAGTGTGTTTCAAACAGACAGATTTGTTATTAGTATACATTATCGAAGCTGTCAGTGACTCAGAAAGTAATTCAATGTGCAGCAAAAAAATGTTTCGACCATTTCCCCAGTAACATAAATCTCTGACAGATAGCAAAGCAAGTTTTAAATCTAACCTAAAATCATTTATCCTGGGCAACTCCTCCTATTACATGGACGGATTTTTCTTTACAAGTAGTTAGCACGGAAAAAAGACCTAGTTTTTATGTGCAGTTGCATGAGTTGGACTAAAACATAATATGTTCATTAATGTTATTACTAATCACATATACATATCCTGAAAATTGACTCATTCCACATCATTTCGATTAAAGATGTCATTCAAATTACCCATGAAACATATACTAACTAAATGTGGGAAAAAAGAATAAATGACACAGCATTACCAATTCATTCAGTATTTTCATTACCAGAACCTCAAGACCTTTGTGGCACACAGCAATCAGTCTGCAGAACAGCTGTTTCAACATGCAAGATGCTTGGAACAGTCAATGGCAGGAGTAAACTTCCTTGAAACATCACCAGTTAATTTAAAACTCCCTGGGTGTACCCAGCACATTTTCTTCACAATTTATCTGTAGAACCCTCTGACTGAATTTCAAACTTGGACTGAAAGCTATGAATGCATTATGAACATTGAAACTGTATATTTGTCTAGAAATGTATATATTTGTTGTAAATAACTATCTAGCATTTTCATGTGTTATCATACAATAAATAAATAAATAAATGTGCCTATTGGCACTTGACACCTTCTACATATACTGAGTAGCAATCTATCCTTTTCATATTGTTGAAAATAGAATTGTATACATAAAAATACTTACTCTCCAAGTGGTGGCAGGAGGAAACACATATAAAAGTTACAGAAATGTGCAAGCTTTTGGAGCCAGTGGCTCTTCCTCCTGGCAGAGGGGTTGAAGGAAAAGGGAGGTGGTCTCATCCCATGTGGTAAGTCTCTCCTGGCTCAGGGTTCTAGGTGACTTTCCATAAATGTACTGTTTCCTAAATCTCACCAGTCCTTTTCCTTCATTCGACTTTCTTTCCCTTCTTCAGACAGAAGAAGAAGCAACTGGCTCCAAAAGTGTGTGCATTTTCATAACCTTTGTATGTATTTTATCCTGCAGCCACTTATTAGATGTTTTTTATCTAACCAATTATATTTTCAAAAACTATTATTCCATCTCAGATTTTCCATTGTTTGAATATATGACTTAAAAATTATTTAGAATAGTGTGGGCACTAACACTGTTATTTACCTTGTACTCTGTACCTGTTTCTCTGTATTGTTTTGAGTTGTTATGAAACAATGGATTTAATATTATAATGAATTCAAAAGTACTTTAAATCTTATATGACTGTGAAAGTAATTATAAACATAAAAACTGACTTGTTCCATGTCCTGGCAAGTTAAACACAGTAGAACCTATTGAATGTGAAATAAAAATAAATTATTTTGTTTGTATTCACACTAATATCTTAGCAAATAATGAAAGCACTGCAAAAGTTTTTGTGGTCTATCCCAGAGTAAATGAACTGCAGAAGAGGCGTACTCTTTAGAGTTCAGAATAAGTTTTGAATTCTGATGCAAAATACTATAACAGGTTGCTGGTATAAATGAGGCTGGAAACTGGAAATGCTCTGATGAACAAGAGAGTACTTTGTTAGCCACTCCTTCTACAGTTTAACAAATGTTTGGACTCATGCATGTAATTTCTAGTTAACACTAGTGTTCATATTAAACAGTTTTTAACTTCTCTGACATACAAAAAGCCAATGATGGTCTGTGAAACTGATGAAGTTACATCAGCGCTAAATACAGGGAGCCCAGCAAAGGAGTCATTCATTTCAAAATTAAAACAATGGGGACTCCAGGTTGGAATATCAACAATATTAGTAAAAGGATAGATTGCTACTCACTGTAAAGATGACTTGCTCAGTTGTAGACAGCACAATGAAAAGATTTTTTTGTTGTGCGCATCTGTAACTCAACGGGTCATCTTTATGGTGGGTAGCAATCTATCCTTTTCTCAATATTGTTGATTTCAGAACGAAATACTTCAAAAACTAAGATCAATATGCATGTGCAACGAACTGTATGTTTACTGTGCAAGTTGTAAGAATTTTATACAGAAGTTTCAAAATATTTCAAAAAGCTGCTAATAGATGGTGCTATAATGACAATACGTAGTTCTTATAAAAGTTGTGCAGTAGCTCAGAGCGATCAGTTCCATCATTGAAACATGACATGAGGTTAGCATACTGAAGAAAGAGGTTGATGAAATCTTATATTCCACTAAACAATGTGTTTTTCTGGTAAATGGAATGACCACAGGTTACAACACAGTCCTAGGGCAACAAGGCACAATTTTCAAACATGATGTAATGTTACAAAAGAACCCAATGCGAGAACCATTTTCAAGCTCTTTCCCAAATTCCAGCAGACGGGCCATGTGGCTGATGATCTAATGGAAAGTGCTGGTCCCAAGGCAAACTGTAGTTAATCCTGAAAATGTTAGCACGATTTCTAGAATTATTCAGCAAATTCCAAGAAAATCCATCAGAAGAATTGCAGCAGAGGCTGATCTGAAGCATTCCAGCAACCAGAAAATACTGAAACAGAGCCTAATGTTTCCATTCAAAATCCCAAGTCACCAGGCCATACCTGTACGAACTTTGTGACAGAGGCCTAACTTTTGTGAAGCAGGTTCTCACAGGTTTTGACAAAGGATTTGATGCTGGCTACATCTGGTTCACAGATGATGCACACTTCCACCTGAATGGAGCCAGAATAAACAAAACTGGCAATTTTAGGGTAAGGAAAATCCCCATTTGCAGCAAGCAAAACCACTGTATTCTCCCAAAGTTACACTTTGGGCTGTGATATGCAGCAGAGGCATTACTGGCCCTTTTTCTATGGGGAAAAAAGATCACTAGTGAACATTAACTTGAAATTTTGGAATACTTTGTCACCATTCCAGGGAAAAAGTGCACAGTTATCAACAGTCTCTCTTCTTTCGAGACCAGTTACTGTCTTCATATATATTTTGAAACTTCTGTATAAAATTCTAACAGCTTTCACAATAAACATACCTTTTGTTGCACTTGTCTATCAGTCTTTATTTTTGAGATATTTAATTTTGAAATCAGGGAAACCTCTTTGAGGTAGTATATAAAACAGCATACAGCAGGAGGAAGGTAAGTGCACTTTCTAGAGCAGCTGCCCCCTCCCCCCGCCCAGCCCATGCACACATCGTATACATATTGTAACTATTGGTATGAGTAGATTAGCTCTATTCGTAATTTGATTTTACAGATGTAGGACACAGTGGCTGTTCCTGCCTGTTAATGTATAATATGACTGATTCCACATCCATGAGGGCTCTCCTTCATGATGGAATTTGCGGAACATGACATGTGAATGAATGAAATGAGAAATAAATGAATGAAGGGCTTTCTTAGATTAGAGAAGTGAACCCAAACAGGATGAGTGTTAATGGAAAAAAGTATCAAACGGGAAAAGAAATCATATTTCAATGCACTGAAAAGGGGCAGGGATGTCTTACTCAGAGGTGGTGTCTTCAATGCGGAAGAATATGTATGTCTCATTTTGAATAGTGTACATCCAGGTAGCATCAATACCAATATTACTGGTTTATTGGTCTTAAAGTGGAACCAAGAAGAGCAGTGAGCTCTTCAGGAAACTGTCATTTATTACAGTACATGGGGAGTCACGATCAGATATCCTGAATGAAGATGATAATTGAACAAGAGGCAGAGCAAGTTCAACGTAAAATCTAAATTGTACTCATGGAAAGTGGCTAAAAATGAATAGTCAGGTGTCTGAGATAATTTCAGTATAGAAGATAATAATTACTTCTCTGCTTTTTTGTGGGACGTCTTTGTTCCAAACCAGGCTCCTAAGCAGGAATGCTTTGCCTGTTTGCTATGTTCACTGAAATCTTTCTCATTTCTTCCATTTTCCACTATCATGCTTCCCAAGTACTTGACACTTCCCACTTCCTTCAATCTCATCGCCTATCCTTATTATACTAGTTGGTCAATCTTTCTTTCTAGTTGTAACCTGAATTTCACATTTGTTTGCATTACATTTCGTTCCATACTGTCTCTCAGTTTTTTCCCAAGCATCTAGCTGTTCCTGAGTCTCATCCTCCCTGTCTCCACAGATCATCAAGTCATCTGCAAACACCATTGCTTTTATCTTGTCTTCTCCAGTTTTTTCTTGACACCTTAGTCATGATCTCGTCCAAGACAACAATGAAGAGGAAAGGTGACAATGCATTGCCCTGTTTCATACCACTTGTTTGTTGGAATCAAGCTGTCCTTTCATTTCCCACTTTCACACAACTCAGACTTCCACAGTAAATCTCATCCACTCTGCTTGTTGCCTCTTTTTCCACTCCCTTCTTTGTGTTGCTTCCCAGACCTTTCTTCTTTTTCTGCATCAAGACAGGCCATCACCACATCTACACTATATTCATAGTGATGCTCCTGAGGCTGCCTCACTGTGCATACAAGGTCAACAGTTGACCTCCCAGGTCTGAAGCCATGCTGTTCCTCTCTCAATTTCTTCTTGAGACTTATTCAGTTTCTACTCTCCAGGATCTTTTCGTATTCCTGGGCACAGTGTGACTCCCCTGTAGTTCCTACACTAGGGACTAGACGTTGTTTACAAAATAAATGTGTTTCAATATAACACAGTAACAGGGAGCATATCCTTGACAAAAAGGGAGTAATGGATTGAAACATTTTGTGAAAAGAGATTTTTAACCCTTGTTTGTACCACTACACTGTTTCAAAAGGGGAATGGAAAGCTGTGATGTGGAGGGTGTGCAAACATAAGTGAGTCATGCATTTATTGCTTATAGTCTGTACATTTGTTAGTCAATAGCCGCTCACTGAACAAGATGGCACAGTGTGTAAGGAACTGGACTCACACTCAGGAGAAATGAGATTCAAATCCCCAGATGATCACCTAAATTTAAGTTTTCTGTGGTTGTCACTTTCTTACGAACAAGATCATACTCAGTTTCATTCTTTCTGTATTCTCATTCAGTTCAAGCTTGTGACCTTTCACCACTTCCCATATCACTACTGAAAAGTGCATGGCAGGGGGTACTTCCTAATGTAACACATATTACAAGGTCTTCCCACTCCACTCTCAAACACAGTGCAGGAAGAATGTCTGCTTAAACACCTGTAATTAGTCCAATATCATTTACTCTGTTCATATGAGAGTGACACACCGGGGAATGAAGTATAATTCTGGAATCTTCACTCAACACTGGTTCTCAAAACTTCACAAAGCAAGGTAGTTGACATCTATCTTCAAGTTTCTGCCATTTTAAGTTTTTCATGATACTCCCCTGAGAGTCAAGTACACCTGTCATTATATAATAATAATAATAATAATAATAACACCGTTGAGGCCCAGGAAAAGAATAGGCCTCTGGTATGTTCTGCCAGCCATAAAAGGCGATGAAAAGAACAAACCACTAATAGGGCTAACCCCCCTTTTAGTGCAATTAGTTGGTTCAGGACAGAACTAATGAAGCCTCAGACAAGCGCTGTCATGGTTGGGGGTCGACGCTTGAACCCTATGCCCGTCCACAATGGTAACGACACTGCTAGCCACACGGAAAATGATTTAAATCCAAATACAGGTGTTTTGCAGGATATGCTTCCTGCAACCACTCTATACGGAAAACAAAGACAGCGGATGAGATGGTCAGATGAAGTTAACCGACAACTCATGTTCTGTTATTACCAAGCAACAAACTTAGGAACCAACACAACTGGATACAGATCACAAGTATACACAACATTTATTACCAGATATGCAGAATTAAAATTTTTAACAGAACGACTGGCTGATCAGATCCGTGTAATAATAAAAAATAACAGGATACCCCAGTCAGAATTAGAAAACATCAAACAAAAAGTACAACAAATACTGGAACAAAATAATGTGCAATCAGAAGAAGAAGAAAATACAGTAATGGACTCAAACATCCCAGAGCAAACAAACAAAGAACAACACGCATCAATTAAACAATCATAGGAAAACGAAATCTTAAGACAGTCACCGGAACAAGCACAAATAGAACATGAAGTGACACACATGTAAGATATAGAAGAAAATTTTCAGCTGACATATATAGAATACAAAGACACAAATACAGACATCAGACCATTCTTGCATAGACCACCAAATAACCCACAAGTCGAAAAAACAATAACAACTATCAACACAATCGTACACAACAAAATAAATGAAAACACAACTATGGAAGAGTTACAACTACTGGTTTATATAGGAGCACTCATACACTAAATATACACACTAGGCAGAGCTCAGAACCAACCAACACACAGAAGAAACCCACAAAACCACCATGTCAACACAGGCTACAGTTCAGAATAGAAAAACTGAGAAAAGACATCAGACAGCTAACACAATTTATAAGAAATGAAATATCAGACAAAAAACGAAATAGGTTAGGTAAAATCTCACAACAAGAAGCGATAGAGCAATTAGATGAAAAGAAGCATAAATTACAAGCATTGGCCAAATGACTTAGAAGATACAAAAAAAGTTAAAATAGAGGGAAACAAAACCAAACATTCAACTAAAAGAAATTTTACCAGACAATAGATAACACACACATTAAAATAGACAATCCACCAAACATAGCAGACATGGAACACTTCTGGAGCAACATATGGTCAAACCCGGTACAACATAACACACATGCATGGTGGATACAAGCAGAAACAGACATATACAAGAAGATACCACAAATGCCTGAAGTGATAATTTTGCAACATGAAGTCACCCGAGCAATTAATTCAACACACAATTGGAAAGCCCCTGGAAAAGATAAAATAGCAAATTTCTGGCTAAAGAAGTTCACCTCAACACATTCACATCTAACTAAATTATTTAACATATTAAAGAAAGATGCTGTGACTTATCAAACGGGAAATTGCTGGTAGACAGACACAATAAAAAAACACACAAACACACACAGCAGACCCATACACATTCCCCGATACACTTTCACAAGGAATAACTTACCTGAAACCTAAATATCAAGCAGACACAGCAAACCCAGCAAAATATCACCCAATAACATGCCTACCAACAACATACAAAATATTAACTTCAGTCATTACACAGAAATTAATGACACATACAACACAGAACAAAATTATAAATGAAGAACAAAAAGTCTGCTGCAAAGGAGCATGAGGATGTAAAGAGCAACTGATAATAGACGCAGAGGTGACATATCAAGCTAAAACTAACAAAGGTCGCTGCGCTACACATACATTGATTCCCAAAAAGCTTTTGATAGTGTACCCCACTCATGGTTACTAAAAATATTGGAAATATACAAAGTAGATCCTAAATTGATACAGTTCCTAAACATAGTAATGAAAAATTGGAAAACCACACTTAATATCCAAACAAATTCAAATAATATCACATCACAACCAATACAGATTAAGTGTGGAATATACCAAGGAGACTCATTAAGTCCTTTCTGGTTCTTCCATGCTCTGAAGCCACTATCCAACATGCTAAATAATACAAATTATGGATATAATATTACTGGAACATACCAACACAAAATCACACATTTGCTATACATGGATGATCTAAAACTACTGGCAGCAACAAATCAACAACTCAACCAATTACTAAAGATAACAGAAGTATTCAGCAATGATATAAATACGGCTTTTGGAACAGACAAATGTAAGAAAAATAGCATAGTCAAGGGAAAACACACTAAACAAGAAGATTACATATTGGATAACCACAGCGACTGCATAGAAGCAATGGAAAAAACAGATGCCTATAAATATCTAGGATACAGACAAAAAATAGGAATAGATAATACAAATATTAAAGAAGAACTAAAAGAAAAATATAGACAAAGACTAACAAAAATACTGAAAACAGAACTGACAGCAAGAAACAAGACAAAAGCTATAAATACCTATGCCATACCAATATTTATCTGCTCATTTGGAGTAGTGAAATGGAGTAACACAGACCTAGAAGCACTCAATACACTTACACGATCACAATGCTATAAATATAGAATACATCACATACATTCAGGAACAGAAAGAGTCACATTAAGCAGAAAGGAAGGAGGAAGGGGATTTATCAATATAAAAAACCTATATTATGGACATACACTCCTGGAAATGGAAAAAAGAACACATTGACACCGGTGTGTCAGACCCACCATACTTGCTCCGGACACTGCGAGAGGGCTGTACAAGCAATGATCACACGCACAGCACAGCGGACACACCAGGACCCGCGGTGTTGGCCGTCGAATGGCGCTAGCTGCGCAGCATTTGTGCACCGCCGCCGTCAGTGTCAGCCAGTTTGCCGTGGCATACGGAGCTCCATCGCAGTCTTTAACACTGGTAGCATGCCGCGACAGCGTGGACGTGAACCGTATGTGCAGTTGACGGATTTTGAGCGAGGGCGTATAGTGGGCATGCGGGAGGCCGGGTGGACGTACCGCCGAATTGCTCAACACGTGGGGCGTGAGGTTTCCACAGTACATCGATGTTGTTGCCAGTGGTCGGCGGAAGGTGCACGTGCCCGTCGACCTGGGACCGGACCGCAGCGACGCACGGATGCACGCCAAGACCGTAGGATCCTACGCAGTGCCATAGGGGACCGCACCGCCACTTCCCAGCAAATTAGGGACACTGTTGCTCCTGGGGTATCGGCGAGGACCATTCGCAACCGTCTCCATGAAGCTGGGCTCCGGTCCCGCACACCGTTAGGCCGTCTTCCGCTCACGCCCCAACATCGTGCAGCCCGCCTCCAGTGGTGTCGCGACAGGCGTGAATGGAGGGACGAATGGAGACGTGTCGTCTTCAGCGATCAGAGTCGCTTCTGCCTTGGTGCCAATGATGGTCGTATGCGTGTTTGGCGCCGTGCAGGTGAGCGCCACAATCAGGACTGCATACGACCGAGGCACACAGGGCCAACACCCGGCATCATGGTGTGGGGAGCGATCTCCTACACTGGCCGTACACCACTGGTGATCGTCGAGGGGACACTGAATAGTGCACGGTACATCCAAACCGTCATCGAACCCATCGTTCTACCATTCCTAGACCGGCAAGGGAACTTGCTGTTCCAACAGGACAATGCACGTCCGCATGTATCCCGTGCCACCCAACGTGCTCGAGAAGGTGTAAGTCAACTACCCTAGCCAGCAAGATCTCCGGGTCTGTCCCCCATTGAGCATGTTTGGGACTGGATGAAACGTCGCTCACGCGGTCTGCACGTCCAGCACGAACGCTGGTCCAACTGAGGCGCCAGGTGGAAATGGCATGGCAAGCCGTTCCACAGGACTACATCCAGCATCTCTACGATCGTCTCCATGGGAGAATAGCAGCCTGCATTGCTGCGAAAGGTGGATATACACTGTACTAGTGCCGACATTGTGCATGCTCTGTTGCCTGTGTCTATGTGCCTGTGGTTCTGTCAGTGTGATCATGTGATGTATCTGACCCCAGGAATGTGTCAATAAAGTTTCCCCTTCCTGGGACAATGAATTCACGGTGTTCTTATTTCAATTTCCAGGAGTGTATATCTAAAAACAAAGATGATTTGACTTACCAAATGAAAGTGCTGGCACGTCGATAGACACAAACAAACACAAACATACACACAAAATTCTAGCTTTCGCAACCAACGGTTGCCTCGTCAGGAAAGAGGGAAGGAGAGGGAAAGACAAAAGGATTTGGGTTTTAAGGGAGAGGGTAAGGAGTCATTCCAATCCCGGGAGCGGAAAGACTTACCTTAGGGGGAAAAAGGATGCAGGTAGACAATTTAAGAAAATTCTTTATAGAACGAGCAGAAATTAGCAAAATACACACAGCAATCACTCATATAAATACATCAGCTACGCCATTGCAATTTCATAACCACTTCTACAACCCTTTAGATCACATAACATCCACAGATACAAAGAAAGTAAATTGGAAAAAGAAAACACTACATGGCAAGCATCCGTATCATCAAACACAGCCACACACAGATCAAGACGCATCCAACACATGGCTACGAAAAGGCAATATATACAGTGAGACGGAAGGATTCATGATTGCAATACAGGATCAAACAATAAACACCAGATATTACAGCAAGCATATTATTAAAGATCCCAATACCACAACAGATAAATGCAGACTTTGCAAACAACAAATAGAAACAGTAGATCACATCACAAGCAGATGTACAGTACTAGCAAATACAGAATACCCCAGAAGACATGACAATGTAGCAAAAATAGTACATCAACAACTTGCCATACAACATAAACTAATAAAACAACACGTTCCCACATACAAGTATGCACCACAAAATGTACTGGAGAATGATGCATACAAATTATATTGGAACAGAACCATTATAACAGATAAAACAACACCACATAACAAACCTGACATCATACTCACCAATAAAAAGAAGAAATTAACACAACTAATCGAAATATCCATACCCAATACAACAAATATACAGATGAAAAAAATTGAAAAATACATCCAACTGGCTGAGGAAGTCAAAGACATGTGGCATCAGGATAAAGTTGACATCATACCAATTATACTATCAACTACAGGAGTCATACCACACAATATCCACCAGTACATCAACGCAATACACCTACATCCAAATGTATATATACAACTTCAGAAATCTGTAATTATTGATACATGTTCAATTACCCGAAAGTTCCTAAATTCAATGTAACATATACTGTACAGTTAAAAGGAAGTCACGCTTGATCAAGGTCCGCGTCACTTTCCATTTTTAACCAGACATAATGTCTGAGAAAGAAAAGAAAAAAAATAACAACAATTATTATTATTGTTGTTATTTTATTATTATTATTGTTATTTTTATTATTAAATTCCAATGTGATCAGTAAGTGTCAAAGTTTTTATTTCTTCTCCATGAACTCCAATACTCTCTCCGAATCTGTCTCTGATTTCCTTCACAGTGTAATTGTTGTACAGACTGAACAACATAAGATAGAGTCCACAACCCTCTCACTCATTTTTCAACTACTGCTTCCCTTTCATGTCCTTCGACTCACAACTGCAGTCTGGTTTCTACAAAAGTTGCAAATAACATTTTGCTCCCTCTATTTTATCATGATAATTTATTCCATTCCTCACTATAAATGCACATAATTTTCTAAAAGCACTGTGATGATGATAATTACTGTTGCTATTATCATCATAGGTCTTTGAGGAAATTATGTGCATTTTTAAATGAGGAATGGAATAAATTATCATGATAAAATAGAGGGAGCAAAATGTTATTTGCAACTTTTGTAGAAACCAGATTGCAGTTGTAAGTCAAAGGACACAAAAGGGAAGCAGTAGTTGAGAAAGAAGTGAGAGTGTTGTAAACCACCTCTCATGTTATTCAATCTGTAATATGATCAGACTGTGTAGGAAATCAAGGACAGATTTGGAGAAGGTACTAGTGTTCATCAAGAAAATAAAAACTTCGAGGTTTACTGATGACATTGAAATTCTCTCAAAGAAGCAAAGGACTTGGAAGAATAGTTTAATGGAATGGATAGTGTCTTGAAAAGAGGTTGTGAGTACCAAGAAAAGAGCAACAAAGGGAATGAAATGTAATGGAAATAAATCAGGCGATGCTGAGGGAATTAAATGAGAAGATGAGGACCCTGAGAGTAGTTGGTGGGCTTTACTACTTGGGTGGGAAAACAATGGACAATGGCAAAGGTAAAGAGTACATGTAATATGTAAACTGGCAATAGCACGAAAAACTTGCCTGCAATAGACAAATATGCTAAAATTGAATACAAATTTAAGTGGTAGTAAATCTGTTCTAAAAGTATTTATCTGAACTATAACCTTGTATGGAAGTGAAATATGGCTTGTAAAGAGTAAGGATGAGAAGAGAAATGAAACTTTTGAAATGTGGTGGTACAGAGGAAAGTGAAAAACTAGATTGGTAGATCAGATAACTACTGAACAGGCATTGATAAAACTGGCGAGGAAAGACCTTTATAAAACAACTTGCTTTAAAGAAGTAGTAAGATGAGAGACCATATCCTCACCCATCAAACAATAGTTAATTTGGTGATGGACAGAAGTGTGGAAGAGTACACATTGCAAAGAGAATACTTTTAGTAAATTCAGATACAATAGTTACATGGAGATAAACAGATTTGCACTGGTTAGGATAATGGGAAGATCTGGTTGAAACCAGTCTTCATATTAAAACTTGGACAAGTATGGAAGAAAATAAAAATATTGTTTCATTAACAGGCACAGAGAAGAATGTTTGCTTTTGGTTTATGCTCTTCCTATTGTCTATTATTATTTCAACTTTTAGATTTGGTATAAAAACTGGTGTTCCACATACAATTATGAACTTACCATTACTAAAATGAGAGTTATATGACAGTTATAGATTATTCTGCGAATACAGAAATTTATTTCAAGGGCTCTGATATTGATCACTGTAAATTACAATAATGGGTTAGTACTCTTTTTGCCTCAGTTTTCATTACTGGCAATAAATGTATATATCTTATAAATAGGTAATGACAGTTGAAAGTGGCAGTTTACATACAGCTTCATCTTCACACAAACTAACAAATCTACATCCAACAATATTATGAAGAGGACAGATTGCCACTCTCCATATAGATGAGACACTGCGTCACAGACATGCACAATGAAGACTCTGCTACACATTTCAGCTTTTGACCAAAAAGCCTTCTTCTGAAGTAGAAAACACACACTGCTTCAGAAGAAAGCCTTTTGGCAAAAATCTAAAATGTATAGCAATATTTGTGTTGTGCTTGTCTGCAACTCCATGTCTCCTCTATATGGTGAGTAGCAATCTATCCTTTTCAAAATATTGTTATTATTCCATCCTGATTTTATAAAGGTAATATGATGTTGATTTGTCAGTAGACAAAGTGCAGAAACTGAGCCGCAATTTTAAAAAAGTAAATGTAATAAAAAAATGGGCACTAGTCACTTGAGAAAATCCTCAGTTCTAGATTTGTTAAAATATTCCAGCTTGAGGTGACCAATTAGAAAGCAACAGAAGATATTTCTGTGCAAGAAAAAAGGGTGGAAAAATGTGAATACCTGTAAAGCTTGCTATCACGTGGTCACCTTTAATAAGAGTCCTTGTAAGACCTAGGCAGGGAGACCATGCAGCACAGCCTGTGGACATTAAAAACCATTTCTGTAAACTTTGTTTATGCAAACCAAACTGTTTCTCTCTCTTTTCTGTATTAATGCAATACAGTTCAAACTGTTTCTGAATTTCATTGTTATTTTGGTCCTTAACTAAGTGCCAAAAATTTGTTGTTAAGTACTCAGGCTACTGGAACCAGGAAAGAGAATATATATATTTCACAAATCTACGAAAAACAATTTTATTTTCAAACATGAATGAAATATAGTGCTTCAACTTTCATCATGATGCTTAGTAAATATTCATTGTTAATTATTTAGACTGTAATTTCCACATTTTGAAACATAACTCGTAATTTATGTTTCTGAGCCCACTAAATTGAATTTCCAACCACTCTGTGAAGAAGGTTGTACAGTTTACAATAACAAACTGCACAGTAGATAAATGTGCAATACAAAACAATTTCATTACATACCACTCCAAAAGCTAGGAAGACTGAAGAAATTACACGGCAAATTTAACAAAACACTCACTAGTACACACTACTTAATTGCTAAAACAGTAGTACAACAATATGCTAAATTATCTTGAAATAGATAACTTGAAAACTATGGATCAGATCCCTGCAAATATATAACTGTTATCAGACCATCTATGTAAATACAATTATCAGAGAACATGTGGATAAACTGGAAAGTTTAATTATTTCTATACTAATAATATGAATATTCTATTCTTTGTAAGTATATGAAATGGAGACCAACATATCCCATCCTGACTGGCTTCAGCAATAAGTGTAGATAAGCTTGTCAAATTAGGCTGAAACAGTGAGCTCTATACCAACCCCAAACAAGTGTTCTGTTACTATAGTAACAAACTCTGTAAATATTGTGTTGATAGAGAGAAAATTCTCTCATGTTTTGCATACATGTGTGTATTCATTCTTTTTTAATAGGTAACAGATATTGGTTTCATGTATTAATTCAAACAATAAAACCGTTGTGATTATGCCAGTTATAGAAGTTGAAATAAAAACATAACAATTTTTACTGTCGTGCTCAGTATTTTACATTTATTATGGTTTAAATACACTTGTATTGAGCAAGTGTTACTAAATTACACTGCAACATGTATTGCTAGATTTTGGCAAAAGATAAATGCAAAAAAAGTCTTTTGAATGCTGTTTTCTCAAATTATACCTATAAATACTTTACTCAGTTACAAATGAAGTGAAAACAGATATTTAATTGACACCTACTGCTACAGTGTTGATAAATAATCCAGCAAGTTGTAAGTCACTATTTCTATATTTGTGCAAAGGAAGTTACCTTGTTATTAATTCTCTAAGGACACATACTGTAATTCAACAAGCATTCAAATCATTTGGTGTGCATTTACTGGAAATACTTCATAAGCAATCATAAAAACCTAAATTTATTTTATTACTAAAAAAAATTGCATATTTGCTTACAGAGAGGTGTGTATTATTAATGAACCTTATTATATTATGTTAATGAATACTGTATACATCCCTCCACTTCTCATTTTAGTTAATCTTGAATATATTCTCATTCTTCACATTTTGTGTAAATCACACGAGGAATGCTAGTTGGTTGGTTGGTTTTGGGGAAGGAGACCAGACAGCGTGGTCATCGGTCTCATCGGATTAGGGAAGGAAGTCGGCCGTGCCCTTTCAGAGGAACCATCCCGGCATTTGCCTGGAGTGATTTAGGGAAATCACGGAAAACCTAAATCAGGATGGCCGGATGCGGGATTGAACCGTCGTCCTTCCGAATGCGAGTCCAGTGTCGAACCACTGCGCCACCTCGCTCGATGAGGAATGCTAGTCTTGCAAGCTTTGCAGGAGAGCTTCTGTGATGTTTGGAAGGTAGGAGATAAGGAACAAGTGGCAGTAGAGGTGTGAGAACAAGTTGTGAGTCATACTCGGGTAGTTGAGTCGTAGAGCACTTGCCCACAAAAAGCAAAGGTTCTGAGTTCGAGACTCAGCCCGCACACAGTTTTAATCTGCCAGGAAGTTTCAGTAATCATGTAGTTCACAAGTTAAACAATGGAAACTCCAGGGAGGAACATCAACAATGTAAAAAAGATAGCTTGTTACTCCCCATAAAGATGACATGTCACGTTGCAACCAGGCATACTTAAAAGACAGTTGTGCCTGTCTGCAAATTAATGTTCATCTTTTCTTACATAGTTCACAAGCTAATACATTTAGTTTACTTGGAAGACTTTGCCTGCTTGTACGGGATTTATATAGCTTATATAGTGCAGTGCAAAAAATTCAACAGGGGCCCCTGTAGGCATAAGGCTACAAACTGACAATCTCTGCAAATTAATGGGAAAACAAATATCACTTACTAGCCATCCTTCTAAACATTACATGTTTATCTACAGTCAACAATAGAAATGCTTTGTCAAAAGTATGAAAAATAATCATTTTCACTGTTTTCATCATATTGTTCCACAAATATCAAGTAAGCAGTGATATAAAGAACAATATTTTTGGTTTAACTGATGAAGCAGCAGCTTTCCTAACAATTTTATAGGTTCAGTTATATGCTACATAAGTGCAAACAGATTGCACCAGTTAAATGATGATAAATTGTTAATACAATCTACAGAATTAATATGAGAGTTGCCCCTCTCTGTTATACTATACCTTGACTTGTTCCACAACCATGAAATTCTTCTTCATGAAGAGATCTACAGGTTGCCATAAATGAAGTGTCAGGGACTGTCAATTTTAGAGTTTTTTTTTAAATAACTTAAATGTGCACGCACACACACACACACATACACTCTCTCTCTCTCTCACTCTCTCTCTCTCTCTCTCTCTCTCTCTGTGGAGCCTAACTGTGTTAAGTAAGGTTGGCTGTGGTGAATGTAGTAGTAGTGTGGGGAAAGGAGGAGGGCAGCAGGGTGGGATATGCAAGGGATAGCAGAAGAGGGAAGGACAAGAATATGTGAGCTACAGGCAGAGGTGGTGACATAGTGAGGAGCAGAGTTGAGGGAGGTTGCTATAGAAACAGTCAAATATTGATTTATTTGTTTGTGTTTGTTGTAGGTTTCAAACAGTATGTATCCTCAGTTGGTATATGACACACAATAATACACTGCTCCTATGTTTCATACATCAGACAAAACCTGTTAGCTTCACTCGGGTAGCAATTGCAATGTACTTCTTGTTAATATTGGTACTAAGAACATCTTTTATATTTTTATGGTGTGATCATTTATTTGCATTGTAATAGCTTCAGTTCCATTGATTATGCAGATTAATACCAAAAAATTTACAGTTATACTTTTACGTACAATAAATGAATCTTTATTTTCCCATTTGTGTAAGGGGACTTAGTTTAAGTTTCCTAGGAAACTATATTGACCAATCTACCCTGTTTTCACCATATATTCATTCACTGCAATTTTTAAACGTCATCTTTTGTAATTTGGTGGACTATCAGAGATGCCACTTTCAATACATTGTTATCTTCTTTTACTTCCCTGACAGTGAAATTTAACATGCATAAGTTGATATCCTATAGGCATCATTCCGTTTGAGTTACTGTACATGAACTGTAATGTAATGAATATATACAGCAGATACATGATGCACAGTTGCTTTATGTAATATACATTTTGTACATATAATTATAGTTTTATTGTTATTTCTGATGTCTGCAAAAGCTATCGATTTGAAGATTCTATGAAAAATATACAAAATAATTAATTAATATGTGAATATAGCATCACAAAGTCTAAAACGAATATAGGTGTCCTACTTGTAATACTATAATATTTCACTCCTGTTTCAGTCAGCTTTGTTTATTTTTCAATATATTTTAAATGGAAGTTTCTTGAGTTGCATCATTAATAACTCTACCTCTTTCATACAATTATCACCCACGTTACATTTCAACTTATTGAACTGTGGCAATTCTGGAGAATCTAGGACAACTATTTCTCATTTATTTATACTCCACATTGCATCTGAGATAGAAGGAAAAGACGAAATGGGAGAAGTAATGAAAATCACTCTGCTTCATAAAACTTGGGACCTAGATGTAGTGTCACAGTAAGATATCCACAGGGAACAGTCTTCTGATAACAATCATGAGCAATATGAAAGCAAGGCAATAATCTGTGGAATGAACTGCTGAACATTTTGAATGTATCAAAAGTATTACATTTGATAGATTCATAACAGATTCAACAAAAGAGACTAATATAGCAGAAAGATTTCCAAAATTTCTAGTTACCATTTAACCATGAGAGCATTCTATGACTACATTCTGTAAGGAAGCATGAAGATATAATCAGTTTGATAAATAATGCGCCTTAACTGTTGATCACAACATTCAACACAAAAGGAAAAGAGATTTTACAAGCAGAAGTCTTCGAGCCTTCTGGTGGATATAGGGTATTGCTTCAATTTAACAAATATTAATACTGTAATTTAACTCTTATATATGTATCAGACCTCCACCAAAGACTATGCTCCTTATTTTCACAGATTAAGTATTTATACAATTCTTTCGCTGTTCAGAATAAGACTAGTCCTGTAGTGCAGATTTACTTCTGTTATTACAAGAAATAATACACCATACAGGTGAGCACTAGTTTTTTAACAATGTTAAACAATGGGATGGAATAACAATATGAATTAGGACAGACCAGTAAAACACTGATTCTTCAAAGAATCAAACTTCCTTGTGCAAAAGTACTTTAAACTTCTGATCACTTTACAAATGAGTTAATGTGCTAAATATTTCACATTAAGGATGTGAGTGAGACAATGTGTAGAAAATTTTTTTAAATTATGGTTAAAGTTTGTTGAAAGTTGCTAAGTGCTCTCATTGTCAAATACTAGGTTAGAGTCTACGTCATTTGTACACCATGAGCTATGCTGCCTCAACTTTTGCAGGATGAACTAGGATCAGAATACCAGGTCACCAATTTTTTTAAACCTAGTGCTGGTCTGGAGCAGGTGACAGAGGATTTAGGATCACTTTGCAAAGATTTCACTAAGGAAGACACCGTGGTTATAGTGGGTGGGGCAGGTAACAGTATTGACAGAGATCCTGGGTACAGTATAGAGTGTGACCTGGCGAAGATTGCATCAGCATCGAAGCATACTAGTGTTGAGTTTGTATCTGTTCTTGGGCGCCATGACCGACCTCATTTGAACTCTTCTGTCAAGAGAGTTAATTTGGAGCTGGAACGGTTGCTCATGTCGGGTGCGGGGTCACACATTGGTGTGGTTCATGTTGATTCTCTCAGTAGGTGGGATTATACTAGGCATGGCCTTCACCTCAACAGGAAGGGGAAGGGTAAATTGGCTGGGGAAATAGCAGGAAAGTTAAAGGGGGAGGCACTGTCATTAGTGGTAAAATACCAGTGGTTATAGGATTCAGAAAAGACCCTTTATTAGGGTAGGGAGGACAGAAAGAAAGCAAATTTTAAAATGTTAATACTGAACAGGATATAAAATCTGTTAAATCAGAGCTCAAGAGGGTAATCAGTAAGCCAAAAACTGATTATTTTAGGACACTCCTCAGAGACATTCACTGGACTGATGTTTACAGTGCTCATGGCATGAATGAAAAATATAACATTTTTGCTAATAAAGTGCTTACCTTATTCGAACACTGCTTTCCCCCAAAACTTACCAAGGTTAGAGCAAAGTCTACAAAGAAGCCATGGATTACTCGAGGAATAGGGGTATCTTGTAAAACAAAAAGAAAACTGTATCTGTCAATCCAAAACATTTTCAATGTTGATGCTATAGCACATTATAAGAAATACTGCAAAATATTAAAGACTGTAATACGGATGTCAAAGCAAATATATTACAAGGAAAATATAGTCATATCAGATAACAAAATAAAGACAATATGGATATAGTGAAGGAGGAGACCGGTAGAACCAGACATGAAGAGGAACAAATAGCATTAAGAGTAAATGATACATTGGTGACAGATGTGTATAGTGTTGCAGAACTTTTTAACAAACATTTTATAACTATTACTGAAAAGATGGGGTTGTCAGGTTCGGTAGATGCTGCTATGGATTACCTTAGACCAGACATTTCAAGTAACTTCCATAATATGAATTTGACCCTCACTACCCCAACAGAAATAATGTCCATCATAAAATCTTTAAAATCAAAAACATCTAGTGAGTATGATGAAATATCAACAAAGTTAATTAAAGAATGTGATTCTGAGCTAAGTAACATATTAAGCTATCTGTGTAACCAGTCGTTTCTCAGGGGAATATTTCCTGAATGGCTGAAATATGCTGAAGTTAAGCCACTGTTTAAGAAGGGAGATAAAGAAATAGCATCAAATTTCCGTCCAATTTCACTGTTGCCAGCATTCTCAAAAATTTTCGAAAAAGTAATGTACAGTCGTCTTTATAACCATCTTATCTCAAATAACATACTGTCAAAGTCACAGTTTGGATTTCTAAAAGGTTCTGATATTGAGAAGGCTATCTACACTTACAGTGAAAATGTACTTAATTCATTAGACAAAAAATTGCAGGCAACTGGTATATTTTGTGATCTGTCAAAGGCATTTGACTGTGTAAATCACAATATCCTTTTAAGTAAACTAGAATATTATAGTGTAACAGGAAATGCTGCAAAATGGTTCAAATCTTATATCTCTGGCAGGAAACAAAGGGTGTTATTAGGAAAGAGACATGTATCAAGCTATCAGGCATCATCCAACTGGGAACTAATTACATGTGGGGTCCCACAACGTTCCATTTTGGGGCCCTTACTTTTTCTTGTGTATATCAATGACCTTTCATCAGTAACATTACCAGATGCCAAGTTTGTTTTGTTTGCTGATGATACAAACATTGCAATAAATAGCAAATCAAGTGTAGTCTTAGAAAGATCAGCCAATAAAATATTTGTGGACATTAATCACTGGTTCCTAGCCAATTCTTTGTCACCAAACTTTGAAAAAACACACTACATGCAGTTCAGAACTTGTAAGGGGTGTCCCAAGAGTATATGTCTAACATACAATGACAAGAAGATAGAAGAAGTGGACAGTGTTAAATTCTTGGGATTACAGCTTGGTAATAAATTCAACTGGGAGGAGCACACCACAGAACTGCTGAAGCTTCTTAACAAATCTCTGTTTGCAATGCAAATTTTGTCAGACATAGGGGATATAAAAATGAAAAAGCTGGCATACTATGCTTACTTTCATTCCATAATGTCATATGGGATTATTTTTTGGGGTAATTCATCAAGCCAAGCTAAAGTTTTCCGGGCACAAAAACGTGCAGTAAGAATTATATGTGGTGTGAACTCAAGAACATCCTGCAGAAGCCTGTTTAGGGAACTAGGGATACTAACTACAGCTTCCCAATATATTTATTCCTTAATGAAATTTGTCATTAAAAATATATCACTTTTTCAAACCAACAGCTCAATTCGTGGAATCAATACTAGAAATAAGAATAATCTTCACAAGGATTTAAAGTCACTTAGTCTTGTACAAAAAGGTGTGCATTATTTAGGAACACACATTTTCAATAACTTGCCAGCAGCCATAAAAAGCTTAACAACCAATTAAATTCAGTTTAAGAGAAGCCTAAAGGATTTATTGGTGGCCAACTCCTTCTACTCCATTGATGAATTTCTTAGTAAAACCAACTGATTTGTATATAAGTACAACATAACTTCTGCACAATTTCAGTGCAGTAATGTGTTCACTGAAAATTTGTGTGTGTGTGTGTGTGTGTGTGTGTGTGTGTGTGTGTGTGTGTAAGTGTGTAAGTATAATCTAACTTCTGCACCATTTCAGTGCAGTAATGTGTTCATTGTAAATAAGTATTACAGTAGTTGTATTACATGTTTATTACCTTATAAATAAATAAAAAACTTTTTTATTTTAAATTCAGTGCATTAGTATTTGTAAAATGACTCTTAGTGTTCATTAAAAAATGACGATCATTCCACTTGGGACCTGTGGAATGGTACATTAGCTTATTTGTTTTAGTTGTAAATATTTGTCATGTATTGTTGTTTTTCTGACATGTTCCACATCCTGGAGGACCACCTCACTACGGATAAATTGGAATGAAAGTAAATCTAATCTAATCTAATCTAAAAGACATATATTCAGTTTCTAAATGTAATACTTGTCTTACTGTGTTAAGCCTTTAATGTAAGAGCATGAGTAGATTCTGACAGCATATTAAATTTGGTCAGTAATTATATGAAATGCTGAAATTCAAATTTTTGTTACCCTGGAAGCCATTAGATATGCAAGCATCAAGTGGGTCTGCACACCATGAACGCGTAGTCTGGAGGTGACAGTTGCTCTCTCTCTCTCTCTCTCTCTCTCTCTCTCTCTCTCTCTGTGTGTGTGTGTGTGTGTGTGTGTGTGTGTGTGTGTGTGTGTGTGTGTGAGAGAGAGAGAGAGAGAGAGAGAGAGAGAGAGAGACTCTGTCCTAATTCATAATTTTATTTGTACTGTAGCAGACCAGGACACACAATAATGAAGAGATCCGTTGATACCTTACCTATGAAACTGTGATCCATATTTTGTTTTACTGTGATCAATGGAATTATGTTTTGTCAGTTTATATGTATAGTTTACTGATGAATATGTCACAATTTATTACTATGCAGATAATGTTTCATCAAAAGTATAAGAATTATGTTGAGTGTACTGAAAACATACTTGTATTTTATATTTCAAAAGTGATTTGCGACAATTTTTACACTAAATGCAACCACATGTTGATACGAGGTGACAAAAATCTTAGTATAATTTATGACTCAGTATCTGCATCTATAATTAGAAGTAACATTTATGCATTGTGATTATAAATATTTAGATTTTTTAGATGAACACTTTCTATACTTCATGATTTTGTGTAATTAATCTCTGCATCAGGATAGTGTTATTCATAAATTTGTATGTAAAGAACAGGACTGGAGCAAATGAATTACTTTCTCTGCCAGGGTTTCGACTACCTCTCAACCTGCCCCGAAATGAGAAATGTCATCCACTATCCTTCCTACTCCTCCCGCAGTGGTATTCTGCTGCCCACCGAACCTACACAATATCCTCGTCCATCCCTACAGAGCCCCTGCTCCCAACCCCTTGCCACATGGCTCATGTCCCTGTAATAGATCTGGATGTTAAGACCTGTCTCATACATCCTCCCACCACTGCTAACTCCAGTCCAGCACAAATATCACCTATCCCATCAAAGGTAGGGCTACCTGTGAAACCAGTCATGTGATCTCCAAGCTAAGCTGCAGCCAGCAGAGACTGTGGTAATGTGTGTGCTAAGTTGTGGTCACTGCGTGTGTGTTGTCTATTTTTGACAAAGGCTTTGTTGACCAGAAGCTTATCTTGTGACAGTCTTTTTGTTGTGCCTATCTGCAACTCAGCATCTCTGGTACATGGTGAGTAGCAACTAACCTTTTCATAATATTGGCGGACAGCTCTCAAATGCATTTGTTGAGCTGAGGGATGGTGAGAAGTACATCAAATAAACTTCAAATATATCATATGGAATAATGTTTTGGGTTAACTACTCTTTATGAAAGGAAGTGTTCAATACTCAAAAACGCACTGTAAGAATATTATATGGTGCTCACCCATAATCATCCTGCTGACATCTGTTTAAGGAGTTGCGCATTCTGACTACTGCTTCGCAGTATATTTATCCCCTCATAAAGTTTGTTGGAAATAATCCACTACAGTTCAAAAGGAACAATGACACACATATTTACAAACTAGAAAGAAAAATGACATTCATTACTCCACTAAGGTTGTCTTTAGCACAAAAGGGTACATAAAGCGGCAACAAAAATTTTTGATAACTAACCCTGACATAAATGTCTAACAGAAATTAACATGAAATTTGATAAAAACTTTTATCCTTGACAACTTCTTCTATTCCATAAAACAATTTCTATTACTGTAATGTAAAAAAAAAATGTGGCAGGTAGGAACACACACACACACACACACACACACACACACACACACACACACACACACAGACAGAGAGCACTTATAAATATTCAGCATGTAACCATATGTACAAATTAAATTGCAATGTGAATGTAAAGTGACTCATTCCACGCATTATGATTTATTGAGCAAATGATCCATGGAACATGAAACTAACTATGAAAACAAAAGACTGTAATATAGAATCATTTTCATTATTTATTGCCTCTGTAGGTTCTTATTGAGATTGTATCATGGCTCAAGTGGGTCACTGACAATTATAATTCTAAAGGGTACAGCTGAAGTGTGTGGCCAAGTTTTCATAGCATAACCTGCACAGAGAACTCTGGAAGTTGAATGTAAAATCTCTTCGTATATGAAATGTTTGAAGTTTCTATGCACTTTCATGAAATTGTTTCAAAGGGCTTCATATTCATCTTTGAGTATAAAATTTGTTTATTGATAAAATACACTTTTTATGGCAATTTTAGCAATAAGGCAATTATCAAGTGAAGTTCTTTGAACCTGCAGACTCTGAACATACATACAAAATTGCAGTTATACAGGGTGTTACAAAAAGGTACGGCCAAACTTTCAGGAAACATTCCTCACACACAAATAAAGAAAAGATGTTATGTGGACATGGGTCTGGAAACGCTTAATTTCCATGTTAGAGCTCATTTTAGTTTCATCAGTATGTACTGTACTTCCTCGATTCACCGCCAGTTGGCCCAATTGAAGGAAGGTAATGTTGACTTTGGTGCTTGTGTTGACATGCGACTCATTGCTCCACAGTACTAGCATCAAGCACATCAGTACGTAGCATCAACAGGTTAGTTGATGGTCTCCACACTCTCCTGACCTCAACCCTCTCGACTCATTTATGGGGGCATTTGAAAGCTCTTGTCTACGCAACCCTGGAACCAAATGTAGAGACTCTTCGCACTCGTATTGTGGACGGCTGTGATACAATATGCCATTCTCCTGGGCTGCATCAGCGCATCAGGGATTCCATGCGACGGAGGGTGGATGCATGTATCCTTGCTAACGGAGGACATTTTGAACATTTCCTGTAACAAAGTGTTTGAAGTCACGCTGGTACGTTCTGTTGCTGTGTGTTTCCATTCCATGATTAATGTGATTTGAAGAGAAGTAATAAAATGAGCTCTAACATGGAAAGTAGGCGTTTCTGGGCACATGTCCACATAACATATTTTCTTTCTTTGTGTGTGAGGAATGTTTCCTGAAAGTTTGGCCGTACCTTTTTGTGACACCCTGTATAACTGCCATGCGCACGGCAGTTATATAATAAAATGACATATTATTCATTTTATGCTTCAGCACATGTCAAAACTTAAAAAAAATAAAGACATGTAATTATGTCATCCCCACAATTTTATGTTCAGTTTTTAACTAAAAACACATCTACATTAATCGAGACTAAGACTCTGTACATAATAAAAATGACATCATTTACACGCAGTGTTATTGTTGCTATAATCTTTTACATAAATTACATTAAATAACCACACATATATAGTGTATTAACTGCCATAACTGACTTGCTGTCCAGACACGAAAGTGATGTTGCTTCAATCAAATGATTCTATGCTCTTCAGACCACACAAAAAACAGGGAATACAGAGCGCATTATCATTTAATGTTTTTTTCACAAATACAAATACTTCAGTCACCTCCAATTTTAACATCATGGTCATTTTTATGAAGTGTTTGTTGTGTATATATATAAAAAACAAAGATGATGTGACTCACCAAACGAAAGCGCTGGCAGGTTGATAGACACACAAACAAACACACAAAATTCAAGCTTTCGCAACCATCGGTTGCTTAATCAGGAGAGAGGGAAGGAGAGGGAAAGACGAAAGGATGTGGGTTTTAAGAGAGAGGGTAAGGAGTCATTCCAATCCCGGGAGCAGAAAGACTTACCTTAGGGGGAAAAAAGGACAGGTATACACTCGCGCACACACACACACACGCATATCCATCTGCACATACACAGTCACAAGCAGACAAGCAGACTTTCTGATCCCGGGATTGGAATGACTCCTTACCCTCTCCCTTAAAACCCACATCCTTTCGTCTTTCCCTCTCCTTCCCTCTTTCCTGATGAAGCAACCGTTGGTTGCGAAAGCATGAATTTTGTGTGTATGTCTGTGTTCGTTTGTGTGTCTGTCGACCTGCCAGCACTTTCATTTGGTAAGTCACATCATCTTTGTTTTTAGATATATTTTTCCCACATGGAATGTTTCCCTCTATTATATCCATATCATTAATTTGAACCCAACAATTATGTTTGTTATTGTCACTGTTGCATTTTGAAATCTTTTCTGCTGTCTTATTTTCTCTTTCTGTTTTTGCCAGTAGTTTCACTTTGTATTCACCTTCTCCTTTTTACCGTAATCTACTGTACAATTTTATCCCGCCTATATATACTCAATAATATGTGACCCACTTCCAAACCATAACAAAAAAAAATTTTTTTACGCTTTCAACACTACCGCTGCTATAAAATCCACCGTTTTTAGTTCACAAACAGTTCTTTTCACCTATTAAACAACCATTTCGGCTAGTTCTAATAACTTTCGCTTTATTTCCATTTCCATTTTTCCCACATCACTGATCATTTTTAGCCGCTTCCCACAGGTTTTAACGTCATTATTTCTTCGTCAGACAATTGTTAGCCTCATTTTCATAATCTGCCATCACAAAACCACTCCTTTTAATACATTTACACGCAGTTTTTTTTCGAAATTTTCCCGAATTTCTCCACCCTTTACGTGTTTTGGCGGTAACACAACCACCTAACCTTTGTGCACATCGTTGTCTACCAACCCAAGTTCACCACAGGATCAACATAGCCCAGCTTTAACCAACACTTTTCCCCCTTTTTTCACATCAGATCTCCAGTTGCTTTCTAGTTCACCTTTATCTCTCCCCATATATTTTTATTTTTATTTTCATTTCAGCCTCATGTTACACTTTCCACCTTCTAATACCATGTCACCCTCACAACACCCCCACAACGACCCCATTAAGTTTTATTTACATTCCCTCCACAAACATGCCTTCGCCCTAGCCAGATTACGCTCCCATATTTTATTTTCTCAGGCTTGTCTGACATTCGGCATTACCCCCAAAGGCCTCACATTTAAAGTTCTCATCTCTGGCTGCAACCCTTCTTTCCATCAGTCCCTATACCAGTTCCAAACTGAACAATCCATTGCCCTCACCCACCTAATCCTTCACCTACACATCAGCTCAGCCAATGAACACACCCATCAACTCCTATCCTTAATAAAAGTCCTCAATCTTTCCTCTACCACATCCACACCGGCTGTTCAGAGCATCCTCCTACAGGCCAACCGCAAATTAGAACAGCATGCCACCCTCCACCTCAAAAAACTATCCAATCTCCTGGTTTCCCACCTCCGGAAAGGCAACTCACTCACCCTTCACAACCTATCCAGCAAACCTCAACCTCCTCTCATTGCACGCAAACCCAGTCTCTCCCATCTACTCAATCACCCACTTCCAGCTCCACTCCCTCCAAAACCTCAAAATTCCAATCAACACAATCTGGAACCACAACACCCTAATTCAGTAGTTAACCTTTCCTCCAAACCTCTCTCCCAATACGAAACCTCTGTCCTATCCAAAGGCCTCACCTTCAGCCCCACTCCCAGATTCAACCAAACAGCCCTCGTCAAAGAATCCCTAAGGTAAGTCTTTCCGCTCCCGGGATTGGAATGACTCCTTACCCTCTCCCTTAAAACCCACATCCTTTCGTCTATCCCTCTCCTTCCCTCTTTCCTGATGAAGCAACCGTTGGTTGCGAAAGCTTGAATTTTGTGTGTGTGTTTGTGTGTCTACCGACCTGCCAGCGCTTTTGTTTGGTAAGTCACATCATCTTTGTGTGTGTGTATATATATATATATATATATATATATATATATATATATATATATATATAATAGAAGGAAACATTCCACGAAGGAAAAATATATCTAAAAACAAAGATGATGTGACTTACCAAATGAAAGTGCTGGCAGGTCGACAGACACACAAACGAACACAAACATACACACAAAATTCAAGCTTTCGCAACAAACTGTTGCCTCATCAGGAAAGAGGGAAGGAGAGGGAAAGACGAAAGGATGTGGGTTTTAAGGGAGAGGGTAAGGAGTCATTCCAGTCCCGGGAGCGGAAAGACTTACCTTAGGGGGAAAAAAGGACGGGTATACACTCGCACACACACACACATAGCCATCCACACATATACAGACACAAGCAGACATATTTAATTATGTCTGCTTGTGTCTGTATACGTGTGGATGGATATGTGTGTGTGTGCGCGAGTGTATACCCGTCCTTTTTTCCCCATAAGGTAAGTCTTTCCGCTCCCGGGACTGGAATGACTCCTTACCCTCTCCCTTAAAACCCACATCCTTTCGTCTTTCCCTCTCCTTCCCTCTTTCCTGATGAGGCAACAGTTTGTTGCGAAAGCTCGAATTTTGTGTGTATGTTTGTGTTCGTTTGTGTGTCTGTCGACCTGCCAGCACTTTCATTTGGTAAGTCACATCATGTTTGTTTTTTAGATATATTTTTCCTTCGTGGAATGTTTCCTTCTATTATAACCATATCATTAATTTGAACCCAACAATTACGTTTGTTATTGTCGCCTTTGCATTTCGAAATCTTTCCTGTCGTCTTATTTCTCTTTCTGTTTTTACCAGGTCTTTAAATATGTCTGCTTGTGTCTGTATATGTGTGGATGGATATGTGTGTGTGTGCGCGCGAGTGTGTACCCGTCCTTTTTTCCCCCCTAAGGTAAGTCTTTCCGCTCCCGGGACTGGAATGACTCCTTACCCTCTCCCTTAAAACCCACATCCTTTCGTCTTTCCCTCTCCTTCCCAGCACTTTCATTTGGTAAGTCACATCATCTTTGTTTTTAGATATATTTTTCCTTCGTGGAATGTTTCCTTCTATTATAACCATATATATATATATATATATAAACACACACACACACACACACACACACACACACACACACACACACACACACACACACACACACACCTAAAAACAAAGATGATGTGACTTACCAAATGAAAGTGCTGGCAGGTCGACAGACACACAAACGAACACAAACATACACACAAAATTCAAGCTTTCGCAACAAACTGTTGCCTCATCAGGAAAGAGGGAAGGAGAGGGAAAGACGAAAGGATGTGGGTTTTAAGGTAGAGGGTAAGGAGTCATTCCAGTCCCGGGAGCGGAAAGACTTACCTTAGGGGGGAAAAAAGGACGGGAAGACACAATACATGAAAGTCACAGATCAAGTAAACAGAGTAAGATGTGTGTACACTTTAACAGTAAAAATCATAACTGAGTCCAAGTCTAGCAGCTGCTGGCTGGCTGGCCGCTTAAGTGGCGCTGCTGCTGCATGGCTGGCAGACAGCGCCGCATGTAGAGGATGCGTGTAACTGCACAACGGCACTTTGAAAGATCAGCGAGTCACAACAATATATATATCTCAAGGAAAGAGGCTGACTGTACTGCTTACAAGAACATTAATTTGAATGTTAATACATAATCCAGAATTAAATAATCAGAAACTCTCAAGAACACTGCACCTCATCTAATTAACAACAGAAGGAGCTTATTTCTTGAGAATGGGAAGCAAATCATTTCAAATTTAATATGTTGACTGTTAAGCCATTACAAGTTCTCACAAACACTTGTGGCATTTCCAACTATGCTCTGAAATGATGCTGCCTATAGAAGTATTTTGTAGACAAGTTTGAAAGTATTTAATGGGAGTATTATGCAAGTTAATATTACATGAAATATTACTGAAAATATCTTTTTAATAATGTTTATTTAACATAAAATAGACTATTCAAATGTAACATATAACAAGACTTCTTAGTTTCTATCCCAATTATAAAATGCTTGTATTAATTTTAAAATATTTTTCTCACATAAAAATACCAGTTAATCACAGAATATATCTCCTGTTGCCTCAAACTTGTCTGTAGAAAATGTTACAGAATATTGTTCTTCCAGATTTGTCTGAGGCACTAATAACACTGCTGGCAGTTAAGAGCTATGTAACATCAGTTTTTTGCAATTCTCCATCATGGACAGTAAAGACTTAGTGTATCATTTAGTTATGCCATGTACTCAAATAGTCTGAAGTCAAGATTAAGTAAAATCGATTGATAAGAGAAAATAAAAAGCAATATAAATGCTCCCTCCTTGAGTCACTCTTAGATAAGCAGCACCTAGGTGGTAGGAGTTTTCATGTATAGATCCACTGTATATTATCGAACATATGATAATGAACTAGATCTGTTGAGTTGATTGGTTCTTTAAGAGACTTCCAAATTTTCAAAAAAGCCCCTACAACTGCAATGTCACATGATTTAACATAGATAAGTACGCTTACTATACTAATAATGCCTCACTGTGCGAGTAACACACTTACAAAGCAGTCACATGACTTAAACAACAATAACTCACTTCCCCATAAATGGGTCTTACAACTTTTATAATTAATTACAAAATTACAAGATGTCTATCACACTGTCCACATTCTTAGTGCAATAGATGATCACACATTGACTCATCACATTTGCTATCATTTTGATAAGAGAGCGATTCAAATGATCTATGGAACAAACTAATCAATGAGGCAGCAAACATGAGACAAGAGAAGAGTCTTCTTGCATTCAAATGGCCATTCATCATCATCATTTATTGCATATACAGATAAACAGGACATTTAGGCCAACGGTAGAAGACAAAATATACAAATACATAAACATAAAGCATAACGAAATGATCAACGCATCCAGTCCACAAATCATGAGTAAATATTCATAGAACTGTAAATTCACAAAAATTGATTACATATGCTTACCCATTTGATTTCAAAGAATTATTTCATTTTTTGCTGGGTAACTGCAATTACTATATAAATTTCTAATGATATATCAATGAAAGTAACCAGTTTGTGAAAATGTAATGTAATTTGTTAGACAAAAAAATCTACTCAGGAAGTGGCAGCAGGAGAACACATATACAAAGGTATTAAAGTTCAATCCTTTATACGTGTGTTCTCTTGCCACTGTTTGGTGAGCAGACTTTTTATCTATCCAATTACATTATAAATTCCTAGGGAAATGTATGACAAGAAAATACTGTGTGATGATATCTGCTTCAGTTCCAAGAAGTCAACACATGAGAGTCTGATGCCATACAATGTATCATGCTTACATTATAACAGCATAAAATAAAACACACAGATAATTAACCAACAAGTAATACTGATGACAAATGGTATTGTTTGCTACAACTAAGAACCTTTAAGCTTCTACAATTGTTTCATAAGGCATGTATATTTTTTTCCATACAGGGTATGTAATTCTGATGATAAACTGTTGAGCAAATGCATTTATCATTATACATCGAGTAACAGTTTGAAAATGAAGAATAAACATTAATAGTATATGAGATAGGAAAGTTATCAATTGCTCAAGCAGGCACTGTTGGAGAAGGGTTGATATAAATTAATATAACTTTCCAACTCTTTTACTTCATACAGTTGACTAATTATTTCATCGATTCTGCCACCTCATAATGGGTATTTTGGCATGAGCATAGTTATATAACCAAAACCAGTCACCAAGTAGAAATAAATAATGACTGTTTTAAGATAATGTTTTGATTATCAGTTACTGAAAGCTCAAATCCAAAGGCTGTGTGTTGCTTAAGTATTTCCTCTGGTCATTAACCAACCTTTGTTATCTACCAATACTGTACGACATTACTACCAACTGATAAATACTGTATTTCATTTACCTGTGCTGTGTTCAAACTGTCTGTGCTAGAATGAGTGCTGGAGCAGAACAAGATCCTTCTGATAGCACTTATGACTCCTCTTAGGAGAACAAATTCACAGTGCACACTGTCCATAGGAAAATAGCAAGAAAACTGTAGCTAGGAAGGGGATGGGGGGTGGGGGGACATCTGTACGAATTGTAGAGTAAGAACAAAGTTTGCCTGCAGTCAGATTGATGCAAGTTGCAGTAATTAGGCAAAGGTGAACACTGCTTAGGGCAGGCTAGCATAGAGCTTATTCCCTCTGTCACACTCCTCTTTCTGTAGTAGTCCACAGTTTATTGTTAAATCAATTTCAGAGTATATGCTGATACATGTGTTCAGAAGTAGATGTAATGTGGAGTTCACATGAAGTTTAGAGATATCTGTTCATACTTATCAATTGATAATGGTCATAGAGAACAAAATCTGTTGTTTATGTTAAGCCATACACAGTGTGTCCCAGGAGGAATGGTCAATGTTCAGGAACATGAAACGAATGCTTATTCAAAGAGCAAAAGCCTAGTAAACACTGACTTTAAAATGCATACTTTAAGAGCTATGATCACTTGTTCGTATATGCTAATGTGAAACACATCTCTTCTACAGACTAAGTGCCCATAACTCTTAAGGTATGCACTTTAGAGCCCATGTTTACTGGACTTTTTTTTACTTCGAATGATCTCCCCTCTCATACCCCAGAGTACTGACATTTCCTCTTCGGACACCCTGTAGACATCTGTCTAATAACTGAACTCTAATAAAGAATGTCTGCACAAAAATGTGACTGCAGTTACACGAGTGAAGGAAATGAAAGGAAGTAGTAGCTGAGAAGACGGCCATCGTTGACGAATATGGCGGTGACCTGGGGAGAGGTCACATTCTTACAATATTCTGTATTCTGGAGAGCCACAGTGGTGTTACTCCTGGTGTCAAGGTGTGGGAAGCCAATGGGTATCACTTCAGGTCATGGCTGGTAATGATTGTGAGAACTCTGATGGAGACCGTAGATTACTGGTGGGATAATGGAAAATGAATCAGTGTGTGAAAAATAGAAAACAGAAGAAAATGGTGAGTATACGGTACTGGAAAGTGAAAGTGCTGAGAAGTATGGAGAATTAATCACACAAAAATTTCCAAAACAAGTTTTCTGTAGTGTAGAAAAGGAATGGAATTTATTGAAAGAGACTTTAGTCGATGCAGCACAAAATGTATGTGGTAGAACATCTGGAAAAGAAAAAGTAACACTGGCAAGTTGGTGGGATGATACCACAATCCAAGCAGTTAAGAGAAAAAAATGGAGCATGGAGAAAGTGGTGGAAAGCTAAAAATGACAAGGACCATAAAAGATATATAGAGGAAAAGAAGACGTGCAAAGAAAGAGTGGAAAGGACCTGAGTGAAGAACAGCATGGGTTTAGGAAAGGAAGAAGCATGATCGACCTGATATTTTCTATTCATCAACTGCTGGAAAAAAGTTGGGAGTAAACTAAAGAGTGATAATGGTTTTTATAGACATAGAAAAGGCGTATGATTCAGTTAGCAGGGAAAGGCTCTGGGAAGAAATGAAGAAGATAGGTATAGACGATAGATACATTAAAGACAATATACAGAGGACACAATTGTAGAATTAAAACTTCATTGGGGAACTCTAAATACTTCTAAATAGGACAAGGACTTAAACACAGAAGTATTCAATCTCCTGCACTTTTTAGTGTTGTGATGAACGGAATGAATAGGGCAGTTAAAGATATAGGAACAGAAAAAGGCAAAAATATGATTTTTGCAGATGATATGGTAATATGGGGCAATAAAGAGGTAGATGTACAGTCACAAGTTGATGTGTGGAAGGTAATAATGAAAAGGTATGGGTTAAAAACAAATAAAGATAAGAGTGAAGTAATGGTATTTGAAAGAGTCAAAGGGATAAACGGGAATATTACTTTGAATGGAGAACCCCTCAAAGTAGTAGACAGTTTCACTTATTTAGGGAGTGAAATATCTAGTGATGGAAGAATAACCAACGAAATTAATAGGAGGTTACTGAAGGGAGGCAATTTCTACTGCCGGCCGCTGTGGCCGAGAGGTTCTAGGTGCTTCAGTCCGGAACCGCGCTACTGCTATGGTCGCAGGTTCGAATTCTGCCTTGGGCATGGATGTGTGTGATGTCCTTAGGTTCATTAGGTTTAAGTAGTTCTAAGTATACGGGACTGATGACCTCAGATGTTAAGTCCCATAGTGCTCAGAGCCAGTTTCTACTAAACAATAAAAAACCTGATTTGGAATAAGGAAGTTTCAGAAAAAGCAGAACTCCTTATGTATAATAGTTATTGCTTCCCTATTGTCACCTATGGAGGAGAAACCTGGACAATGACAGAAAGGGACTGGAGCAGACTGCAAGCAGGGGAAATGAAATTTCTCAGAGCAGTTAAGAGAGGAGGAGGAGGAGGAGATTAGTGTTTAACGTCCCGTCGACAACGAGGTCATTAGGGACGGAGCGCAAGCTCGGGTGAGGGAAGGATGGGGAAGGAAATTGGCCGTGCCCTTTCAAAGGAACCATCCCGGCATTTGCCTGAAGCGATTTAGGGAAATCACGGAAAACCTAAATCAGGATGGCCGGAGACGGGATTGAACCGTCGTCCTCCCGAATGCGAGTCCAGTGTGCTAACCACTGCGCCACCTCGCTCGGTGTAGCAGTTAAGGGAAAAACAAGTATGGACAGAGTAAGGAATGTAGATATTAGAAAGGACCATAAACAAGAAAGTATGAGAAAAAAAAGGAGATTAAGATGGCACAGGCATATTAAGAGAATGTGTGGGCAGAGACTTCCCAAAATTATGGAAGAACTAAAGACGGATGGAAAAAGACCTAGAGAGTGCCCAAGAACACGGTGGAAAACGGGAGTGAGAATATCTGTGGAAAGGAGAGGTGTGACCTGACAGAAAATGGAGGAAGAAAAGTGGTTGGAGGACCGAGCCAAATGGAGAGGACTCGTCAGCACCCAGACCCGGCAGTAGCTGGATAAAACAAACAAACACACAAACAACTAGTATCCAGAATGTCAAGCACCAGTTACACCAACTGAGAGGCAGCTTGGCACAGGAGAGAATACAACGGCATTACAACACCCTTCCCAACTGAATCAGAGCATGAATCCTGGCAAGAAGCGGTGCAATGTCATATTGATAATTAGGCTCATGCTGACAAGTTCTTAGTGAACTAGAATTGATTTTATAATGACTGAAATAACATCACATAGCCTCTCAAGCCACAGAGTTTTATTTCTTTTCCTCCTCCCCTTCTGGTTGCTTCACTTCTTTTGTCAGGTAGGATGCAACTAAGTTAAAAGAGGACAGAACAGGAGGGGAAATCCTCTTACTGCCGACTGAAACACATAAGAACTATTTCAGTTTTCAGAACTGCTAAGTTGTTTCCTTATGGAGGGTTAGAAAGGAATGCTAGAATCACTCAAACACTAGAATCACTCAAACGCTAGAATCACTCAAACGCTAGAATCACTCAAACGCTAGAATCACTCAAACCCCAGGATGAAAGGGAGCTACCGTTTGTGACGTTGAGACAAGACGGCTGAGAGGAAGGTATCAGAGAGATGGATAACATTGCAGACAATGTTCTTCCTGTCTGAGCTAACCAGGCACAACTCAAGACATGCCCTCATGGCTTCAATTCTGCCAGAACCATTTTCCTACTTTTCATACATCACAGAAGCTCCTATACAGTAGAGCTCTGCTGGATTACCAACTGTTGAAGAAAGTACATTGTGGAGAAGTGGCTTACTGTTAGACACAGCCAATGCATTGTTTCCAGAATGTATCTTCAAGTCTGCAGTCAATTGGGTGCTAGGTTTGTTTTCTCTCTTACATAATGCAAATGATTTTGCTTACTAACAAAAAGCCTTTAATTAGCACTTTTTGCCTTTTTTACTGATCTGAAAAAGACTGCTACCAATTGAAACTGGTTATTAGGCTTATAGTAGTCACTGTTATGATTAATAATTAAAATTATTATAAAATAAGTAAAGGATATACCAAGGAGTGTGTTACACAACAATATTGAAGAAAGCACAACCAAATGACAAAGCAGAGACTGTGAACACTAAGGTGTACCAGAGGACTTAAGTATTTTACACCCCCTCGGTGCTGAAGGTCTATTGAAAACCAAATCAAATGTGAAAGTAATTACAACGGATTACAGTACAATGTAATCAAATTTTGGAGTACAATGAAGTCATTTAAAAGACAAGTAGTGACAAAGAAAGAATAAATATAGGAGTCTGTGTGTAACACACACAATATACTCCACAGATAAATTTTAAGAAAAGAGTTTTGGAAGAAAAAAATTAGTATTTTTAATCTTAGTACGTAAAACCTGTCTGTTTCATTACTTCTGTCTCAATCTTGTGCTGCAGGACACAACAATATACAGACTGATACTGCAAATTCTCTTTTAAGAAACGTGTTTACTAAAGTTAGATATATATTCCAAATGTTTACAATGTAAATGTCCATGCTGTAAATGTTCACTGGAGAAATGATAGTTTTATGGATCATGAAAGTCTTTAACAAATGCTGTTAAAAGAGAAAATGGCTCCACAACATGAGCAAATTATTCTATTTGTTCTGGTATGAATACTGACTCCTTTCAGTGGTTTAACTTGAGGGTATACAAGTCTGTAAGACAGCCTAACAATAATCCCAAAATTGAATTCTAAACACTTAACCTGGAGCCAAAAATAAGTCAGGCATCAGAGAGCCATCGTTTAGTATTAATAATATAAGTGACATACTGGACAACGAAATAAGAGCTCTTATATTGCTTTTTAGTGTATTACAGGACATGGAAAAATATTTTGAAAAAGAAAAACAGCAGAAAAATCTATGATGACTTGCACAGAATTTGGATTTTTGTAATAATGAGCCTTATTTTAACTGCTGATAAAATGGGGACAATGGACATAATGTAGTTACAGTATGTGAAATAATGAAGATGAAAGGCAACCCAAGTTTCTCAATAATGAGTTAGATTCAGCTTTCTGGAAAAATTCCCGAAAATATTTTGCAGAAAAGTTATGTAATGCATATCAAACGTTTGAGAACATCCTTATTTTAATGTAAATAGTGAATTCAGGATGTAAGCTTAAAATCTCAATGAGAATGGTACAGAGTGGCTAGATAATAACGGTAGAAGATGAATGTAAATTATAATCACCACCATAATAAAGTATTGTGAGAAAAAAGTTACCCTCAAAATATGTTGTGCCTGCACCTTCCCATTTCACTTGGAAAACAAAAATAATATCACAAAAACTGAAGCACTTTTTTTTTGTCAGTGGACTTCATACTCATAGAGACATTTCTGTAAACACTTCTTCAGTCCAGAAATAATGAGTTGTACATTAAACTTTTTACCTGAATTCCTTTTTTGGCACACTTTTCACCTCTCCAAGAACGTGTAACAAGATAAAATAGTTTATATGCTGGAACTTAAGGTTAACTTATTTTGAATAGTTTAAACACAAGAACATGAAGTACATAAAGAACAAGGACACAAACACTGAAACTGCAAACTCACAAATCAAATTAACTTTCACTTTTATAAGCATTTACAATGTCTTCTCATTTCACTGAAACCTTTATCACAGGCCCTCATCTACTTAAACATAACACTAATGGAATGTTTTTATTTCCAGCATCAAGGCAAATGTTATCAACACGTGCTTATCAGAGACAACATTTCTGTAAGAAGCTTGACTTGTAGTATTCCATACTACGAGTTCTTGAAAATAACCATATCAAGATATGCCTTCACGATCCATTGCATTGTACAAAGCTTTATCCTCTTCTGAGTATACACATACAGCCTCCTACTTCCTCAGATGCCGCTACGTCACTGTCGAGACTGCAGCAGCTGCTCCTCTGGGTCCAGTAGGCTGAGTGCGGCCCCTACCAGGTGCAGGGATCCCGTGACCAGCACATGGCACGGACCCAGAGTCCTCACGTGGGACAGCGCGTCTTCCATGCAGTCCAGCCGGCACACACCTGTCGTGCACAGTGAGAGCCATGCCTCGCAGTTGTGATCGCAGCGCTCCAGTTGTTGTGCCAGTGTAGTCATCAAATTAGCTTGGTCTAAAACAAGGAAAGAATAGTCAGAAGCTGATGCATAAGGTACAGTTCACTGAAAACGCACTTAGATCCCAAATGGGGACATTTATGCATTGAGCAGTAAAATCAAATTTTCTGAAGGACAAAAACCGGATGGGTTTGATTGTGGTTGAGTCAAGAAATACTGCTGCTATTGCTGTTAGACTAGTATTTATCACATCAAGCTCATCTAATTGCTACAATATCCACCTTACCAGATTTGACAATTTGTTGCCATCTCCAATTGTGATAGTTGACCCACAACAACTTCATCATTACGTACAAAAACTCAAGTTACATGCATTCTGAACATCGTGAAATGGCATAAAAGATGTCAATAAATTATACATCGTGCTGTCAAATGGTACAAATAGATATGATGTATAATTCATTGACATATTTTGTGCCATTTCATGAGATTCAGAATGCATATAACTTGAGTGTATACAATATGGCAAAGCTGTTTGTGGATTAATTATCACTCCTGAAGATGGGAATATACAGCAGAAACCGATGATATGAATATTGTAATACTTAGATTGTCCTGATGTAACAAATTACTATACGAACAATGATCTACTTTTTTCTGAATAAAAGCATTAATCCACGAAGTGATATTATGAAAGTGTCAGCTTGTGAAACATCTGCCTGATGTGGACCCATAACACGTTTCAACCTTCATAACATGTATCTGCAACAATACAAACTGAGACACAAATTCTTAAGTATATCATGAAAATGCCTACTTCGCCCACAATGGACCACAAATTGTCCAAATACAGGGTGATTCAAAAAGAATACCACAACTTTAGGAATTTAAAACTCTGCAACGATAAAAGGCAGAGCTAAGCACTATCTGTCGGCGAATTAAGGGAGCTATAAAGTTTCATTTAGTTGTACATTTGTTCACTTGAGGCGCTGTTGACTAGGCGTCAGCGTCAGTTGATGCTAAGATGGCGACCGCTCAACAGAAAGCTTTTTGTGTTATTGAGTACGGCAGAAGTGAATCGACGACAGTTTAGGGGCACTGAGAATCCGCGGGACACAACTCACTATGAACGTGACTCGCCTAAGGTGAACGTTTTCTGTGCCATTTCAGCCAATAAAGTTTTTGGTCCCTTTTTCTTCGAAGGTGCTACTGTAACTGGACTACAGTATCTGGAGATGTTAGAGAATTGGCTGTTCCCTCAGCTCGAACAAGAAGCACAACAATTCATATTTCAGCAGGATGGAGCGCCACCACATTGGCACTTATCTGTCCGTCTGAACGTCAACTACCCGAGGCGATGGATCGGCCGTCAGGCAGCCCGCGACAGAGCTCTTCATCACTGGCCTCCAAGAAGCCCTGATCTTACCCCCTGCGATTTTTTCTTATGGGGGTATGTTAAAGATATGGTGTTTCGGCCACCTCTCCCAGCCACCATTGATGATTTGAAACGAGAAATAACAGCAGCTATCCAAACTGTTACGCCTGATATGCTACAGAGAGTGTGGAACGAGTTGGAGTATCGGGTTGATATTGCTCGAGTGTCTGGAGGGGGCCATATTGAACATCTCTGAACTTGTTTTTGAGTGAAAAAAAAACTTTTTAAATACTCTTTGTTATGATGTATAACAGAAGGTTATATTATGTTTCTTTCATTAAATACACATTTTTAAAGTTGTGGTATTCTTTTTGAATCACCCTGTATAAACAAAAAGTGACAGCATAACATTACAGTATATCTAATGCCAAAAGGGTGGCAGTAGTTGGACAGGATGCAAAACACTGCTTAGCCGAAAGTCTTCAGACTACTGACAGTCCAACAATCAAGTGATTTAGAAACAGTAAGTAAAGTTTGCACTCTTTAACTTAGGGATAGAGGAAGCAAATATCTCAAGCCAGAAGAGTAGTATGGAGGTAGTAGGTTTTGTAATGAGCAATTATCCTCACTGTAGGCAGTGAGCTCTCTTTACTGAGTCATGTAGGTAGCACCTTCGATGGACCAAAAACTACTTCGCCATTCGTTCTGGCATACATACAACCCAAAGACAGAATCTTTACTCACCCCACAGCCTAAAAGATTATTTTAAGACAGCCACTATACAGAACTGGTGCAATCTTACTTTTAAAAAAATGCTACGTGGAGGGTTTTCTTTAGTCTTTACTTGAGGAAAAGTTAATTTCCTATGCCTGAAGTGAGCCAGGAATGTCATTTTATGGAAGATTAGTTTAACACAAAAGAGTGAGATGGTGTCAATTGCTGCAGTTTTCCACATGAAGGAAGGAAGGAAGGAAGAAAGGGAATTGGGGGTTTAACTTTTTGTCATTTAGAGGTGGAACACAAGTTCAGAGAGGACAGGAACAGGTAAGGAAATTGGCTGCGCTTTTTTTCCCAAAGAAACCCTTCCAGCACACAATTCTCTATTTACAATAGATGATATGAAATAAATGCCTAAGTGTGAATTTCAGTCAGCAGTGACCACCTTCAAATCTGAATACAAGCACAAAGTAACAAGATAAAACGTAGATATGCCAGCATAATCACGTAATGTAACAACATACGCAGGGTATATCCAACACAGTGCAATGATGATAAAAATCATGTGTGCTCTAGGACTATTACAAGCATACGAGATCTGTTCAAAAAAATTCTGGAACTTTGCCTGCAAAATTTTTCTATGCTTACCTTTTACTTTTTGTGCATGGTCTCCTTCGAAATACTCTAATTGACAATTGATACTCTGCTCCCAATGCTGTTTCCACTTCTGGAAGCAGTCTCGGTATGCCTCTTGCTGGATCATGTGAAGTACTGTCTGCGAATTTTCTTTTATCTCATCTGTTGCTGCAAATCTTCATCCTTTCAACAGGGTTTTCCAACTTTGGAAATAAAAAAAAGTCCGCCGGGGCCAGGACTGAAGAGTATGGAGGATGAGGCAGCACAGTGATTTCGTTTTTTGTGCAATAGTCATGCATGACTCACGAGCCATGGGACAAACTTGGCAGTAACGCGATGCATTCCATGATACTGTGTCAGGATTTCATGAATGATCCAACTGAAATGTTACATTCTTCTGCAATCTCTCAGACAGTCAGTCTTTGATTGGCCCACACAATTTTGTTGATGTTGCTGATATGAACATCGTTGGTAGACGTCAAAGGGCATCCTGAATGAGGGTCATCTTTAACTTTAGTCCGGCCATTTACAAACCATGTGAACCATTCGTAACACCGAGTACAGCTTAAGCACTCCTCACCGTAGGCTTCCTGCATCATTTGGTGTGTATCTGTAAAGGTTTTCTCAAGTTTCATGCAAAATTTAATACAGATGTGTTGCTGCTCCAACTCTGCCATCTAGAAATTCGCAAACTATGTAACACAACATTCACTCAATACAGCACTGAACAATAACTAACAGACATACAACAATTAAACTTCCAACAGTTACACATTAAATACAGGTGTGTGCAGGTATGCCAATCGCATTCTGCTCCAACACACCACTGACGCGAAATTATGAATGTGCTGGAATTTTTTGAACAGATCTCGTACATTACAGAGGATATCTGCAATTCTAAAATGTTAAGTTAGTTACATGTGTCACAGATCATTTGAACGATTCTTTTATCAAAATGATATTGAACGAGTCAGTTTACTGGATACATACACATGATTAGTGTTACATCAATGAACACGTTATTTGTAGTTCTTGTCAGGCAACTGCTCTTTTTTTAACTGGATACTAGTTTAAAAGTAGAAATTCATCAATGGAATAGAAAGAGTTGTCCAGTAGAAATGATTTTAACACTTGCTTCACATTCTGTCAGACATGTTAGGTTATTGGGCAAACGCACAGAAGTGAGAATGCGCTGTAAAATTTTCAGTGTACATAATGATCAAACTTTTTACAATACTAGAACAGTGACTTAGACACTTCCATGATTTAACACATTTATGCACCTCAGTAACTAACCTGATGATGAATCTACTGTTTTGCAGACAAGATTGGGGCAGAAGACACACAAATCAAAGTGGCACTCTGTTAACGGTGCCAACAGTTGCATTGCATCTCTATCACCAGTTGCATTGAAAATTAGAACCCGTTTTGATGTATCACTGAAACAAAGAATTAGTTTTTAGAAAATCTGACAGTAACAGACTTGGAACAGAATTACATTAACTGTAGCACAATAAATAAATGACATACAACAGTGACAAGTGGACAGTACTAACTGAATTAAAGGCAAATGAAACGACCAAGTGGGTTGGGAAATGGTAGATAGAAAGGGAGGAAATTATATAGCATCGAGCAGTTTTCTGGAGAACAGTTCACAGAAATGAAATTAGAAAAAGAAGACTACACAACAAAATTGAGGAGAAATCTTTCAGCATTTCAGATAGACATATATGTAGATAAAAGAGACAGAGAGAGAGAGAGGACAGAAAAATAACCATGTCTTCCCATATTTTGTGTTAACCTGTCATGAGATTCTCACCATCACATTTCAGAATTCTTTTGAATTTTTACGTCTTATACTTGCTTCCACTGTCCCTTAAAATCAAACAGTGTTGCTTTAGAAAAGGTTGCATCTAACACTGTGCCTACTTTTTTAGTCACTCAATCCCAGCATAGTTGCTGTTCTACTTTCTGAAGTCAAGGCATCATTTTTGTGGTGTTTACTTGTCAGCTACAGAAACACCACAATTTCAACAGAATTCTAAAATCTAAATAGCATTAAAATTTCATACTGTGCATGAATCTGCTTTACTGTGCTGATACATAACACAACAGGCAAAAAAGAACTTTGGGGCGAAGTGCCTTGAAAGAACAGGTGGATACATAACGCGGTATAACATACTGATAAAATTTAACTTATTTTCATTGCAAGCACGCCTTAGTACACTATCTCCTTACTTCAATTTGGTAACTTCCTATTCCAGTGTGAAAATAACAGTGGCATTCTTATTTTCATTCAAAAACTATATTAAACTAGAGGACACAATTAAGGAAAATCTATCAAGCAGCTGTCGAAACGAGAACAAGACAAAAATTAACACACACCTGAAGGATTTCTAGCTTGTAGAAATCACAAATGGTAAACATAGAAAACAGATGAAAACAAGGTTGAGATTATGATGAATTTTGCATGTGGTTCATTAATAACAAGAAGGAAAGGATAGGTTGCTACTCGCCACATACAGGAGGCACTGAGTAGCAGACAGACACAATGAAAAAGAATCTCCGAAATGTTCAGTTTTCGAACTACATCCACCATCAGAAGTAAAAAACACACATCCACACAAGCACAACTCACACACACACAAACACACACACACACATTGCTATTGTCATCTCCAGGTGCTAAGGCACAACTGCAACTGCATCTAAGGTAAGCAGCAACCTAGCTGTGGTAGATGGCACGGCTTCATCTATCAACCCTACCCTATCCCATCACATCCCTGCATGCTCCCACAGGCACCACTATCATCTCCCCCACCACCCACCCTATTATCCTTCCTCCTTCCCACCACACACCTCTTCCATGCCTCCACTACCCACAACAACTAGATTAGTGCTGACTTCAGTCACAGTTGCATTCGGGCCTTAGCGCCTGTAGACTGTGACCACGTGAGTGTGAGAGTTGTGCTTGTGTGAAGGTGGGTGTGTTTTCTACCTCTGATGAAGGAAGTAATCTAAAAGCTGGACATTTCTAGCATTCTTTTTCATTGTGCCTGTCTGCTACTCAATGATGAGTAGCAATCTATCCTTTTCGTATCGTTATTCCCACATGGACTTTCCATAAGTGGTTCAATGCTAGAGAATACTAAATCTCCTTCATTCCTTTATCATTTAAAATAAATGCATGGGCATTTCTGTGGGTAGGAAAGTATAGGGTTCTTTGGAAATGTACCACTCTGAGTTTATCTGTACCATGATGAGGATAGTATGCATGACCTTGTTTACACTTGGTTATGCATGAACATCTATCAAAAGCCAACTTAACAATGACAACAGCAATATGATGCAAACAGTTTCTAAGTAACGTACATTAAGTTCGTCACTTATTAATATACTGTTTTCTAGACGCATCACTTCTGTACAGTGGCTATCATAGAAAGAAGAATCTTTGGGGTGGGTGTTGAGTCAATGCAACCATTAAAACAGAAGTAGATTAACACTGTGTGTTGGGCTGGAGCTTGAACCTTTTGCACCCAAGAGTTCTACTGATTGATCTATCCAAGTATGATTCACAACCTGCCCTTACAGCCTCAGTTCCGTCAGTGCCCAGAGATGACAGTGGCCTCGTGCGCGCGCGCGTGCTAACATAATAATGATAACAATAATATGATGCACACATTTCCTAGGAAATACAAATTAAGTTCATCATTTGTTTACACATAGTTTTATGGATGCACAAGTTCTGCTCATAGTGTCAGTCTTAGAAAGAAGGATTTTTTAGAATATGGGTGTGAGTGAACGTATGAATTAAGAGACACACACACACACACACACACACACACACACACACACACACACACACACACACATATACATATACGCATACGCGCGCGCGTGTGTGTGTGTGTCTCTCTCTCTCTTAATTCATACGTTCACTCACACCCATATTCTAAAAAATCCTTCTTTCTAAGACTGACACTATGAGCAGAACTTAAGCATCCATAAAACTGTGTGTAAACAAATGATGAACTTAATTTGTATTTCCTAGGAAATGTGTGCATCATATTATTGTTATCATTATTATGTTAGCTTTTCATACTTGTAGAAAGTTGTAAAACTGTTAGCTTTCAGGGCCGCAGGTTGCTTTGCACACAGGAGAGGAAAGGGTAGGACGAAGAGGAATAGTAAGACTCAAGGCCACAGGACAAGTCACCCAGGATCCCGATGATGATGAGGATGACATTTTCAAGGCACTCAATGGCACAGTTATCAGCATCCTTGCAGAATATGAGATAAATGCATAGTGAGAAGAAAGTCTTTCCTCAAAAGCAATCTTCTTGGTATAATTGTCCATGGACATGCCAAGAAACTTGAAGACTCTGGCAATCGCAAAAGATGCTTACTGATATATTACAATGGATAGTAAATATCATGCACGAGAGTGAATGTGTATCTGTTGATTCATTCCCTATCCTAACAGTTAGGATATAATCATACTCCATAAAATGACAATTAGCAGAAAAAAATGCTACAAGTTATTCCCTGGGTACAGATGTCTTGCTGACTACTAATAAAAAGTGAGAAAGATCCAGGTACTCTGAGAACAAGTAAATGTTGGATAACAGTTCAATACTAGGCTATTACAAGGGCTTCAATAAATGCCTGAAACTCAGTTTAATAATATATATCAAAAGAGAAATCAACAAACAGACAATCAAAATTGTAAAACTGTGAGTTACATAATCACAGCTAGTTTGATTACTGACAAAGAAAGAGTGAGCCAGTCACTCAGGGATACATTAAAGTAGCTTACCCAATTGGGACAGAACTCCATACAACGGAAAAAACCTTAAAAATTATTTTCCACACCTGTCTCATTGTTATTTAAACAGTAGACAAATTGTTATCAAGAAAACTGCAGCCTTCTTGGCAGATTACAAAATGTGATCAAGTAAGCTGTGGCACACCGACAGCAGTATACAACAAGCACTGCACTCCGGTGGTTTTTCCTGCCAGAGGCGATGCCTATATGAAAGAGGACTGTACTATTTGCAGTTGTTTCCAAGTCACTTCTTTCCATTTGTGTGGCTGGAACAATATTCACAATGGCAAAACTGCAGGCCTCACCCAGCCTTAATTTGTTATTTTATATCTGTAACCACACTTTCTCCCACCATGGATACTGAGTCAGCTGCCACTAAGGGATCCTGGTTGCAAACTCTATAATTTTAAATTTGTCTACATTTTCAATCAACTACCATTTGGTGAACAGCTTGTCTTCTAGTTACATTATGAATATTTTCAATTCTGAGAAGACGTCAATCAAATGTCAAATTTCAAAAGTTACAAATAATTATCTAATTCAAACACAGATCATGTCATTATATTTTAAAAGCATGCTCGAGGCTTTTCCCTATATCATTTCACCATTTAATTTTAGCTAAACATGATAATCCTTTTGTTTTCATCCAAGTTTACCACATTTTCAAAATCGTCCACCAATTGCCAAATGTAATAACAGTATGATACCATACAAACTTGAATATCTAACCACTGATAATAGGGTGTGGATTGTATGGAAACTGATCCTGTCCAATTTTGGAGGATGGTCTCTCCTGTATGAAGACACACCAGTGTGAATAGTTTTAGTGAGAGACAGCTGGCTCCTAAAGTTACATCACCATTCAGTCTGTTCTCCAATCTCAATCCCTGAACAATGTCCTGTTGTTAGAGGAACTGTTCTCTTTTTTTTTTTTTAAATTTGCCAGAATGAACAAGTTATTATGTATAAAAGAGATGACACAGTTCAATAAAAAAGGCGAACTACAGTAGATCTATGCAAAAACATGAGGCATCAGAATTATGATGGATAGTGTCACAGGTGGCAGTGAGCCACCTGTAAGGAGAATGAGTGTATGCTGTCACCATCTCTTCTCGTTTCTTGAGCATAAACACAAAAATGCTGCCACCCTGGCCGTGTATTCGGTCTGCTTTTCCGAGTAATAGGTACACTACGTGATCAAAAGTATCTGGACCCTGGCTGAAAATGACTTACAAGTTCGTGGCACCCTCCATTGGTAATGGTGGAACTCAATATGGTGTTGGCCCACCCTTAGCCTTGATGACAGCTGCCACTCTCGCAGGCATACGTTCGATCTTGTGCTGGAAGGTTTCTTGGGGAATAGCAGCCCATTCTTCAAAGAGTGCTGCACTGAGGAGAGGTATCGATGTTGATCAGTAAGGCCTGGCACGAAGTCAACGTTCCAAAACATCCTGAAGGTGTTCTATAGGATTAGGTAAGCACTCTGTGCAGGTCAATCCATTACAAGGATGTTATTATCATGTAACCACTCCACCAAAGGCCGTGCATTAGGAACAGCTGCTCAATCGTGTTGAGAGATGCAACTGCGATCCCCAAATTGCTCTTCAACAGTGGGAAGCAAGAAGGTGCTTAAAACATCAATGTAGGCCTGTGCTGTGATAGTGCCATGCAAATCAGTAAGGGGTGCATGGGCCCCTCCATGGAAAACACAACCACACCATAACACTAACGCCTCTGAACTTTACTGTTGGCACTACACATGCTGGTAGATGACGTTCACCGGGCATTCGCCATACCCAAGCACTGCCACTGGATCGCCACATTGTGTGCCGTGATTCACCACTCCACGCAATGTTTTTCCACTGTTCAATCGTCCAATGTTTACGCTCCTTACACCAAGCAAGGTGCCGTTTGGCATATACCTGTGTGGCTTATGAGCAGCTGCTTGACCATGAAATCCAAGTTTCCTCACCACCCACCAAACTGTCATAGTACTTGCAGTGGATTCTGATGCAGTTTAGAATTCCTGTGTGATGGTCTGGATAGGTGTCTGCCTATTACACATTACGACCTTGTTCAACTGTCGGCGGGGTCTCTGTCAGTCAACAGACTAGATCGGTCTGTATGCTTTTGTGATGTACATGTCTTTACACGTTTCCACTTCACTATCACATTGGAAACAATGGACCACGGGATGTTGAGGCTTGTGGAAATCTCGCATACAGACGTATGACACATGTGACACCCAATCACCTGACCACGTTTGAAGTCCGTGAGTTTGGCAGAGCGCCCCATTCTGCTCTCTCACAATGTGGCAGCACAATGCACCTAATATGAAAAACTAATGTTTTTGGGGGTGTCCGGATACTTTTGATCACACAGCGTACTGAAAAGAAGGAACAGAGACTACAGACCCTAGATTACGACAAAAAAGGTGCAGACAAAGAGTGATAATAATTTAAAGTTTTATAGCTGCCAACACTTGCTTTAAGTTGCAGATAAATGCTGTTAAGGATAGCCCAGATGAAAATATGGTAAGTAGACGTGTTTTTCATTTGGCGTCCTATTCTGTGCAGGCAAAACTCTAAGGCTTAAGGCAAACAGCACATTTCTAGTTGTAATATCCATTTTTGTGATCAAAAAATACTTTAGTGCCAAAGAGATGATAATGATGATGATGATGATGATTAGTGTTTTAGGGCGCACAACAAGTGCCAAAGAGGACATAGCACTACTGTTAAACAACTAAATTTCTAAGGATGTTAAATGTGCACTAATTTTTAACAGTGTCATCCCAGGCCACATAATAAACAGATTGACTACCCTAATAGTGGAACAGATGACCCCATAAATGGTTTTTCTGTCAAACAATATGTCGCGGACAATGCTACGATGCTCATTGACCTATATGTCTCACAAAATTGGCAACACTGTTGCTTCGGTGAAGTATGTGAGGCCCAGATTACAGGGTACGTTTGTTGCTGATTAGCAGAATGCCAGAGAGCTCTACGCCCCGCACCAGACTACAGATGAAGGTCACAGATTAGTTCCTGTAATTCTACAAATGAAATTTATTTTTGCTGTAGAGATACTTCTTCGAGTTATAAGTGGAATAGATAAGTGAAAGGAATGAAAAGTAATGCTTATAAACATACCTCGTGATTTGGTGCTTGAATGCAGTCTGTATTGTCATAAAAGCTTTCCGATAAGTTGTTGGATTTATGCAGTTGTTTACTTTACACACTCGTCGCCTTCCATGCTCCCTGCTCTGCAGTGCGTTTGATATGAATTTTGGGGGCAAAAATCTCCACATGCAGACTAACACTAAACAGCTTACAAATTCTTCTGAACTATTTTGAATTTAATCAGTTACTTTTCTGACAAATGTTAAATAAATACAATTTGCACAAATGTAACTACAAATAAACAATAGTTAACTGGCACAAACCGACTGGTTTCAAGTTCTATGTCCTGTAGAAAATTTGGCTACAGCTGTCTCAGTCATCTGTGTCTTGCTTTGCTCTTTACGGTTGTTAATCCATTGCCAATATGATCACACAGTGATTCTATCTCATTCCCACTTATCGGACGCGCTACTAACAGCATAAATAATTTTATCCAACATAAGCATTTACCTGTGAGATGCAGTCCTACACAACTGTTGGTGGTGGATGGCCCAAGTATACAGACACCCCACTATTGCTGCTTTTTATTGTATTTTATTTTTTTCACTCAACTGCTCCTGCCTGATCTTAAAATGAATAGGTACAACAAAACTCACAGATTTCTCTGCATAAAACAAATAAATACATAAACATAATTATTGAATAACCGGTGTAGAAGAAGGACCAACCTGAGAACATTTTATTTACGTAAGTGACTTCTCATTTGCCCCCCCCCCCCCCTCTTTCCTACGTACATTTCACTTGTGTCATTTTTCACTACTAAGTGTGATATGAATGTATACAAATCTTTGGCGTCCCTCACAGCTTCGCACCCTGAACAGCCACTACTTAATTGCTTTCTGTCCTGTAGTGCACCTGGCATCCCTTTTAACTTATTAGTTGAATCACAACAACAACATATTTTTTTCTCTGAGATTGTCAACAAGTTTAAGAAACAGTTTTGGTTTCCTTTGTAAGTATTTCTGTAGGCTTTATTATTAACCATAATCATATCTTGCATCTGATTATAATGAATGTCATTTCCTCTATATACTAAACAACTGTGTCTTCAAGAATGGTACTAAAAAAATTGAGAGACTGTAAATATTTTCAATATACTTTCAGCACATTCTGCTATCACAAACAGTAGTGTTTTACTAAGATTTAACAGTTACCTCCTTTCATTTAACTGAGGTGGAGTAATGAAGGAAAGACAATGAAACTGATTGCTGCAATGTAATATATTTTTTATTTGGCACTTCAGTGAAATGTAAGTAGGCTAAGATCATATGGATATGTGCAAAGAAGAGGGGAGTACTACGTGGGGAGAAGAGTTGAAGACCTAGAAATCGAAGGATCAAGGAGAAGAGGAAGACCAAAAATGAGATGGAAAGACAAGGTAGCAAGGGAGCTACGGGAGAAAGGATACCTCAAAGAAGAAGCACTGGATAGGCATTTATGGAAGAGAAGGATCCAGCAAAGCAATGCCCCACATGATGTGGGAAAAGGCTGGGATGATGTTCAAATGTGTGTGAAATCTTATGGGACTTAACTGCTAAGGTCATCAGTCCCTAAGCTTACACACTACTTAACCTAAATTATCCTAAGGACAAACACACACACCCATGCCCGAGGGAGGACTCTATCCTCCGCTGGGACCAGCCGCACAGTCCACGACTTCAGTGCCTTAGACCGCTCAGCTAATCCCGCGCGGCAGGCTGAGATGATGATGATGATGATGATGATCACTTCAGTGAAATACAAATAACCTACATACTTTTTAGTATCTCAAGTTTTGACAGAGTTTAAAAATACTTGCCTTTGAACAGTGTCCTCCAACGGTAACATAAGTTGCATTTAGCAAGATGATTTAAAATAAAAAGTCTATGCTTTCCACATTCATCATCATCCATCCAGTGAAATTTTTCAGCTGCAGATTTCATGTAGTTAAATACCCTAAACTTTAAATTTATCTTATGAATAAACTGTAAACCAAGACTTATATGCCTGTAACGACATCTCAGTAACGTTGATGAAATCAATAGTTGGAGCTCTGAGCCTAGCTGATGACTCACTGTAGTGTCAGTTATGTAATGTTTATTGAGAATTAATAATTCTTCATCCACAGAGGAACCAGGAGAGTTAGAGATTCCCACATTTCCAGAGCCCTTCAACTACTAAGGTTCATAATCTTCCTTTTCTAAATCACCGTTGTTCAGAAACAGCACCCTGTCATTGTCCCTCTGACAGTTTCAAGCATGAGGTTTCATTAGTGAATTAATAATGCTGGTTTGAAACAAGCACCTTAGCATCCTTGCTTTGAAGTTACTGTTGTAACTGTGCTGTGATAGTGCCATGCAAATCAGTAAGGGGTGCATGGGCCCCTCCATGGAAAACACAACCACACCATAACACTAACGCCTCTGAACTTTACTGTTGGCACTACACATGCTGGTAGATGACGTTCACCGGGCATTCGCCATACCCAAGCACTGCCACTGGATCGCCACATTGTGTGCCGTGATTCACCACTCCACGCAATGTTTTTCCACTGTTCAATCGTCCAATGTTTACGCTCCTTACACCAAGCAAGGTGCCGTTTGGCATATACCTGTGTGGCTTATGAGCAGCTGCTTGACCATGAAATCCAAGTTTCCTCACCACCCACCAAACTGTCATAGTACTTGCAGTGGATTCTGATGCAGTTTAGAATTCCTGTGTGATGGTCTGGATAGGTGTCTGCCTATTACACATTACGACCTTGTTCAACTGTCGGCGGGGTCTCTGTCAGTCAACAGACTAGATCGGTCTGTATGCTTTTGTGATGTACATGTCTTTACACGTTTCCACTTCACTATCACATTGGAAACAATGGACCACGGGATGTTGAGGCTTGTGGAAATCTCGCATACAGACGTATGACACATGTGACACCCAATCACCTGACCACGTTTGAAGTCCGTGAGTTTGGCAGAGCGCCCCATTCTGCTCTCTCACAATGTGGCAGCACAATGCACCTAATATGAAAAACTAATGTTTTTGGGGGTGTCCGGATACTTTTGATCACACAGCGTACTGAAAAGAAGGAACAGAGACTACAGACCCTAGATTACGACAAAAAAGGTGCAGACAAAGAGTGATAATAATTTAAAGTTTTATAGCTGCCAACACTTGCTTTAAGTTGCAGATAAATGCTGTTAAGGATAGCCCAGATGAAAATATGGTAAGTAGACGTGTTTTTCATTTGGCGTCCTATTCTGTGCAGGCAAAACTCTAAGGCTTAAGGCAAACAGCACATTTCTAGTTGTAATATCCATTTTTGTGATCAAAAAATACTTTAGTGCCAAAGAGATGATAATGATGATGATGATGATGATTAGTGTTTTAGGGCGCACAACAAGTGCCAAAGAGGACATAGCACTACTGTTAAACAACTAAATTTCTAAGGATGTTAAATGTGCACTAATTTTTAACAGTGTCATCCCAGGCCACATAATAAACAGATTGACTACCCTAATAGTGGAACAGATGACCCCATAAATGGTTTTTCTGTCAAACAATATGTCGCGGACAATGCTACGATGCTCATTGACCTATATGTCTCACAAAATTGGCAACACTGTTGCTTCGGTGAAGTATGTGAGGCCCAGATTACAGGGTACGTTTGTTGCTGATTAGCAGAATGCCAGAGAGCTCTACGCCCCGCACCAGACTACAGATGAAGGTCACAGATTAGTTCCTGTAATTCTACAAATGAAATTTATTTTTGCTGTAGAGATACTTCTTCGAGTTATAAGTGGAATAGATAAGTGAAAGGAATGAAAAGTAATGCTTATAAACATACCTCGTGATTTGGTGCTTGAATGCAGTCTGTATTGTCATAAAAGCTTTCCGATAAGTTGTTGGATTTATGCAGTTGTTTACTTTACACACTCGTCGCCTTCCATGCTCCCTGCTCTGCAGTGCGTTTGATATGAATTTTGGGGGCAAAAATCTCCACATGCAGACTAACACTAAACAGCTTACAAATTCTTCTGAACTATTTTGAATTTAATCAGTTACTTTTCTGACAAATGTTAAATAAATACAATTTGCACAAATGTAACTACAAATAAACAATAGTTAACTGGCACAAACCGACTGGTTTCAAGTTCTATGTCCTGTAGAAAATTTGGCTACAGCTGTCTCAGTCATCTGTGTCTTGCTTTGCTCTTTACGGTTGTTAATCCATTGCCAATATGATCACACAGTGATTCTATCTCATTCCCACTTATCGGACGCGCTACTAACAGCATAAATAATTTTATCCAACATAAGCATTTACCTGTGAGATGCAGTCCTACACAACTGTTGGTGGTGGATGGCCCAAGTATACAGACACCCCACTATTGCTGCTTTTTATTGTATTTTATTTTTTTCACTCAACTGCTCCTGCCTGATCTTAAAATGAATAGGTACAACAAAACTCACAGATTTCTCTGCATAAAACAAATAAATACATAAACATAATTATTGAATAACCGGTGTAGAAGAAGGACCAACCTGAGAACATTTTATTTACGTAAGTGACTTCTCATTTGCCCCCCCCCCCCCCTCTTTCCTACGTACATTTCACTTGTGTCATTTTTCACTACTAAGTGTGATATGAATGTATACAAATCTTTGGCGTCCCTCACAGCTTCGCACCCTGAACAGCCACTACTTAATTGCTTTCTGTCCTGTAGTGCACCTGGCATCCCTTTTAACTTATTAGTTGAATCACAACAACAACATATTTTTTTCTCTGAGATTGTCAACAAGTTTAAGAAACAGTTTTGGTTTCCTTTGTAAGTATTTCTGTAGGCTTTATTATTAACCATAATCATATCTTGCATCTGATTATAATGAATGTCATTTCCTCTATATACTAAACAACTGTGTCTTCAAGAATGGTACTAAAAAAATTGAGAGACTGTAAATATTTTCAATATACTTTCAGCACATTCTGCTATCACAAACAGTAGTGTTTTACTAAGATTTAACAGTTACCTCCTTTCATTTAACTGAGGTGGAGTAATGAAGGAAAGACAATGAAACTGATTGCTGCAATGTAATATATTTTTTATTTGGCACTTCAGTGAAATGTAAGTAGGCTAAGATCATATGGATATGTGCAAAGAAGAGGGGAGTACTACGTGGGGAGAAGAGTTGAAGACCTAGAAATCGAAGGATCAAGGAGAAGAGGAAGACCAAAAATGAGATGGAAAGACAAGGTAGCAAGGGAGCTACGGGAGAAAGGATACCTCAAAGAAGAAGCACTGGATAGGCATTTATGGAAGAGAAGGATCCAGCAAAGCAATGCCCCACATGATGTGGGAAAAGGCTGGGATGATGTTCAAATGTGTGTGAAATCTTATGGGACTTAACTGCTAAGGTCATCAGTCCCTAAGCTTACACACTACTTAACCTAAATTATCCTAAGGACAAACACACACACCCATGCCCGAGGGAGGACTCTATCCTCCGCTGGGACCAGCCGCACAGTCCACGACTTCAGTGCCTTAGACCGCTCAGCTAATCCCGCGCGGCAGGCTGAGATGATGATGATGATGATGATGATCACTTCAGTGAAATACAAATAACCTACATACTTTTTAGTATCTCAAGTTTTGACAGAGTTTAAAAATACTTGCCTTTGAACAGTGTCCTCCAACGGTAACATAAGTTGCATTTAGCAAGATGATTTAAAATAAAAAGTCTATGCTTTCCACATTCATCATCATCCATCCAGTGAAATTTTTCAGCTGCAGATTTCATGTAGTTAAATACCCTAAACTTTAAATTTATCTTATGAATAAACTGTAAACCAAGACTTATATGCCTGTAACGACATCTCAGTAACGTTGATGAAATCAATAGTTGGAGCTCTGAGCCTAGCTGATGACTCACTGTAGTGTCAGTTATGTAATGTTTATTGAGAATTAATAATTCTTCATCCACAGAGGAACCAGGAGAGTTAGAGATTCCCACATTTCCAGAGCCCTTCAACTACTAAGGTTCATAATCTTCCTTTTCTAAATCACCGTTGTTCAGAAACAGCACCCTGTCATTGTCCCTCTGACAGTTTCAAGCATGAGGTTTCATTAGTGAATTAATAATGCTGGTTTGAAACAAGCACCTTAGCATCCTTGCTTTGAAGTTACTGTTGTAAAAACCTTTTTGGCAGCAAATAAATTCTCTAGGGCATCCTGAAACAACCTGCTAGTCAGTAAAACTCAACTCCAATAGTTTGTTCCTCTTCAAAAATATGAGCAATAGTGTTAACAGTCTGTATCAAGCCTGTGATGCAAGGAGGCATTGTCATTTTACCTGTACATTTTATGTACAGTATTTACAACTTCTTTTGGCCTTTCTATTGTTGCCATTACTACTGGACATTGTTCTGATCTTACACATCTATAAGGATTAAGGGGAAATGCTGTCCTGCTATCTAACGTATCACACATTGTTCATAAATTCGATAAAGCAAACTGTGTTTTCAGCTGTATCGCTCTGCAATTCCTTAGTTGCTATACGTGTTCTGACAGCTGCAGCTGGCTGAAGACCTGTTCTGCCATTTTCACATTCATTCTCTGGCATGAATCAGGTTATAAATTTTTTGTCAATATCTGATGTCAGCCTAACATCTTCAAATGAAACAACAGCATTGTTGAAAGTGAAATTACCACTAAGCAGGCTGTTTCGTATGCTTTTGAATATATGTGGATTATCATAAATAGCAAGCACTCATCATTCATTTACAAAAATCGGGTCTTTCCACCATAACCTCTACATGTTTGAGCACACTTCAATTACTAGCTCCCTGATCACAAACAACCAATTGTGAATCCAGTTGCATTTTGCAATAAAATAATTAGTTCCTGTACAAGCCCCAATAAGTCCACATTTTATTCCTGAATTACACAAAAAATATGAAACAAGCCGTTTCCACTTACTGTAGAAAACTCTAATCATAAAAACAAGTGCATAATTTGCAGAAAATGGTTTTCTCCCCCTATCACCCAAACCCTCTAGACCTTTACTAAATCCAGACCTTTTGCATATTCCAGATACTGCATTATTGGCATCTTGTCAAAATACACTACACACGCCCTTTCCAGAGAGGTTCATGCCTCTAAGTTATTGCCAAGTTGACTAAAAAGGTTTATGCTAAAACCTGGTAGAAACTTTGTGGCACCAATCTATCCTCTAATTGTAGACAGCCCAGGTAATGAGATATCCGATTTTTGTAACAATTTATATTTTGCCGGAGATTTGTAAAACAACTTTAGAAACATCTTTCTCAACCTACGACCACTGGCAATTTTTTGCTCTTGCACCACTTTCCAACCAGCACAGTAATCTACCCTTAATTTCTGACAAGTAGGAAGATTTTTTAAGATCTGTTCACATTACAAATTTTCTGTTTGTTGTTTGTTTTTGCTTACTTGGAGTATCATCATCATCATCATCATCATCATGCACCATACAGAGTTTTCTTTTAATTTGTCCCAAAGGCATTTCTATGATTTTTTTAAAGGTCTGGAAATGCTTCATATTTGTGGCATTACATTGGTTTCCGATAGAAGGTGACTAGCTCCACTATATGTTGTTCTTGGTGTACTCACTTTCAATTCATGTGATAGCAGATTAATCTGATCACTAGATTCCTCACATACTGCTGAAGAACCAGTATCAGATGTAAATTTTAGAGACACTCCTATGTGTGTCAGCTGTTGCTTTCCTGCTGTTCATGAATGCTTTCTCTTTAAAATGAGCACCACACAGGTGTCTGTTGTGCAACTTTTCTGGGTTCATATTCAGCAGTCTGACTGATAACTGTCTACCAGAAAAATCAAAATATAATTTATATTTTAATAATAACTTTAAAAGCTCAAGCAGTGTTAGCTTCATGAAAAGAAATCTTTATCATGAATTTTCTAATGGAGTTCTTTATTTTCAAGCCTTGTTGTACTACTTTGAATACTTTGATTCCCAGATCATTACATAATTCAATACACATACTTCAAGAGACTATTGTACATTACATTTCAGTCTTTCGGTTCTGGAAATGTTATCTCTACTGCAAGAATATTTTAAATCTGGTTAATAGTAAATGCTGATTGCATTCTGTCATGTTGCTATCTACCATACATCTGACGTTTCTGAAAAGTTAAGAAGTAAGTGATTCCTAATCTCTTCTTGTATGTGACATTACTTACTTCGTAAGTGAAACAAATCCTGTTTATAATGTTGTTTTCCCTTTAGTTCTTACTTGTTTCTTAGTGGGAAACAGTCCAGTAGCTAATGCATAATCTCAATGTTTGCAAGCATCTGCGTGATGAAATTCTCATTTAGTCGTATCCCCTTCCATTCACTGGAACAGACACCAAGTAATAGGAAAAAATGGCAAATTGCTCAATTAAGCTTGGTTTCCACCAGGCTGAACCATGAACAAACGAGCATCAGTAAATGAGAATTCTATCAGGTACGAAGGGTTTTGAGTGTGAGAAAAGACTCTGTCATGTCTGCAACTCATTCACTGCTGTTCACTCATTTGCAGCTGGTTGTTGGCCTTTCCATGTAGCTTCAAAGAAAGCTGGTGTTCTCCCTGCTTTGACACTATGATAACAAAAAGTAGTCTTCTGTTGCAAACTACTTTATTTTCACTGTCAGTAATTAATGCCTCTGTTTTTAAATTTCCTCCTCAAGTATAATGAGGAGCCAGTGGAAGGTATCAACTGAAAAATGTATAAAGTTTTGGAATAATGCTAAAGAAGGTTACAGCTGCAATTCAATTTTAAGTGTACTATTTTGATGTGTTTCACAATTATGTAGGAATTCAGCAATGTACATACCTATTTTCCTATTTCATTTAGCTTCCTTCATCAAAACACCAGGCAAAATAAATCTATCTCAACATCTAAGATTTACACTGTAGCTACAACTAGTGCTGCTATCATGTGAAACATGTCCGATGATGATTACCAGTGGGGGAATGGGTGTGGGGAATTAGCAGCATCAGTAGAGTTAGCACGTTATGCTCATTCCCTTAAGTTCTCCTCTCATCCATCTAGAATGGACGCTTGTCCCCAGGTACAAACAACTGCTAGTGAACACTGGCAAATTGTAAATCCTTGTTCACCTATGTTCGCTTCCATTCGCTGGGCTGTAAATGAGGATTTACACTAGTTCAGTCAAGTTCACTTCTGTTCACTCCAGTATACACCAGGCTTTACAACATGGAAATGATGTCATATGATGATTTTTCCTTGATTAGGGCCCATAACCATCACATACTTTTTAAATGAAATCATTGCTGCCATTTGACGGTAAGTTATTATTCATTTATTTCACTATCACAATTTCACCTGTAGAGCTATTTTGAAGTGCAATGCGACAACTCAAGTACTGCTCCTTAAACGTTATTACATCATGCCTTGCACTTAGTTACCCATATGTTTTATAGGTTTCAGTTCTCACCTTGTACCTGAAAATGGCTCTAGAGCCAAAATTGCAATAGTGAAATAAATAAATAAATTCAAATGACAGCAATGCTTTCAGATTAAAATGCCAGAGAGTTTTTGTGCAGGAAGTGCAATAGCTGCAATAGTTCAACATGTATGCTCAACATAATTTAGACAGAATTGAGTGTGTACGGCTCTTTATTAATTCTTACTTGTAACTAATTTATTTATTCACCTGAATTTCCAATCCACTTATATAACCTTTATTCATCTTTGACAAGAAATCAGAAATTTTTACTATGGGACTTATCCGTCTGCTCCTTCTACAGTTAAGGTACTTCAGACACTCGGCATGACAACTCGATCCACTAGCAATGTTTTCTTAGCTGTACTTTGCAGCCACTTGCCAGCACTTAGGGGAGCCTTGCCTTTGCACAAGGTTGCTGCTTATTTCACCAAACGGAATACCATCTAGTCGCTGGTGCAAAAAGTAAGTGTGTGATGTTGTCACCACCTGGAGGCTGTTCATCGCTCAGCGTTGCCTGTCAGAATAGGTGCTCAATCAATCTGTTTATTACCTGATCTGGGGTGTCATAAATCAACATGTGTATAAGTAAACTTTAAGGAAATTTCAGTTTCAGAAACAATAAAAAATACATAGAAGCTCACAATTACATTTGTAATGTGCTATACAACAAGCAAAGAACACAGGCCCGACTTCTCTTGTTGGCATGTCTAGAAGACCTTCTATTCCACACCAGCTGCTGCAAATACATTACCTGACAGAAAATGTGAAGCACCCAAAAGACATGGTTAGACATCAGTGTAAATTCTCACACACACACACACACACACACACACACACACACACCCCATCATGTGTGTTCGTGCTGTTCATGTTTGGTGTTGTTTCCAGGCCTGGCAGGGTATACAAGGAATTGTGCATAGCATTACATGATGTGTGATCACTGTGAAGGACACACATTGCCACATACTTGTGTGAGGCAGCATTATCAGCTTCTGACAAGAGTTTTACAGAATCCTCACAATGGATCTCCTTTTAGCCAGCTGGTTGAAATGTGCAATGTATAGATTTGTGGGGCATTCGGATGCAACAGTGGCCCAATGTTGGATCACGTGGTAATGTGTCGACAAGCATACTCATTGTCAAGGTTCTGGTCGACCACGTCTGACCACAAGGGAGGATCGGCATATTGTGTACCAAGCACATCATAACCCTTCCAAAACTCTGCTTGCCACCTGAGAACAAGTAATGGAGTCTCTACAAACATACTTTGTCATCCTGCACCTTTGGTTGGAGACTTGCAGTAGACAGATTATGAAATTACCGTCACGTGCTTAGACTACCATTTACAACCCAAACAGAAGCATTTGGAATGGTGCCATCACCAGGAAGCACGGGCTGTTGATGAACAGCATCACACTGTGTACAGCGGTGAATCGCGTTCTGCACTACCCTGGATGACTGCAGCAACATGGGGAGATGTCCCATTCTTCCAACGTTTTGGAGAGGCACCTTGGTGTTACTCCTTGTATCCTGGTGTGACTCAGGTCATGGCTAGTAGTGACTGAGGAACTCTTGACAACACAACTGAATGTCTGTGACATCTACTACCTTACACGCTACAATAACATGGACCATTTCTCAACAGAACAATGCTCGCCCACACACGACACCTGCCTCTGTGAACTGTGCGTCATGTTGAGGTATTCCCCTGGCCAGTAAGATCACCAGAAATGTCCCCGTAGAACACATGAGGGACCACCTTGGACGTCAACTGTGCCCCAGTGCCAGTGTCCAGAATATCAAGGACCAACTACAACAGCTGTAGGCTGGCCGGCTGGCCTCAGGAGAGGATACAACAACCTTATGACACCATACTGAAATGAATCTTTGGATGTATCCAGGACGGAGGGGGTGCTATGTCATACTGATAAATTGGCTCATAGTGTCAAGCTCTTTGTAAGTTTGACATGATTTTGTAATCCCTGCAATAACATCACATTCCCTCTCAATCCGTGAAATTTCATTTCAGATTCTCCTCCTCTCGTGGATGTTCTCCTCCTCTTGTGGATGATTTTCAATTTATTTGTCAGGCAGAGAATTTGGTACAGTTTGCTCTCTCCACAGTCTACACCGTCTCCCACCCCTCTCATGTTTCAGTTCCACTTTGAGTGCTGACATAACTGAAAACTAGGAAGCTGCAGCAAGTCATGCACCTCGTCATAAATTTTGAAAGCCTTTGGCTGTTTCAAAATAACAATCTAAATATGAATGGAATAGGAAAGGAAACAACTGATAGTGGTACAAGATAGCCTCCACCCTCCGCCACATGGTGGTTTGTGGAGTATGTATGTCGATGTAGATATCAGTGATTTCACAAATTTCAAAACTTCAATGAACTTTTCTTATATATTTTAACAATAATGATCTCAAGTTATGCCTTCTACTTGGTGCTCTTAAATAAATATCATTGTTTCAAAAAATATCTGGCTGAGTTGGCTTTAGTAATTGGGCCATCTTCATGCTACACCTTTGATTACTAGGTTCCTTTTTTGCCTACGAGTCATCAACCCACATGCATTAAGAAACAAATTGCCTATTACAGCAGCAGTAGCCCTAACTTTACTGTCTCCTAGTTCTCCATGACATGGCTCTCCCCACAACCTACAGTTAATTTATTCCTTTCATAAATGAACCTAATGGTGCAGTCAGAAACATTATAATATGATTGAAATCTTCCTTTATGTAACTAGATAAATGCTCTCAGTATGCAGCCAACACAGTTCCAAGTACACAACTGAAAATTATAAACCAGAAAATTATTGAGTATGGTGAATACTATTACTCAGAAAAATATATAATGAAAGGCCATTTGGAGCTAAGCAGTTTTTTTCATTAAGTAATTAGGTGTTTACAAGTAGCCAACAATCACAACAGTCAATCTAAACTACTAGTAAAAAGTTAAAACTGTGTACTGGGCTAGGACAACAGCTCAGCTTTTTTCAGAAAATAAGCTGGTAGCTGCTTAATTTGTAGCATACTGTCCATGAAAGGCATGCATCCTGGTTCAAGTTCTATTCTGGCACACAATATTAACTTATAGGGACCAGAAAAAATGTTTTTTTTTTTTTTTTTTTTTTTTTTTTTTTTTTTTTTTTGCCCAATTTGGTGTAATTGTTTCACAGTTTTAGTATTATTTTCTAATGACTTGTATTCCAAGTATGTTCTTTATTTTTGTCTTTTTTATACCCAACTATCACATTATACTTATTGGCATCACTATCTCATTTATTTCCATTATTGTAAAAGAAAACCATGTTAAACCTTTCAAATACAGCCCATTAAAGAATAATAACTCTGCCACCAGACAGAGCTGAATTTTTTTTGAAAGAAAGTATTGTCATAACTCCCTAGTTCTCTTGTGAGAGACAAAGCCAGCAACCCATGAACACTTCACTATAAAGTGAAAAATGCCACTCGGAGCCGACATTTGAACATAGAAGCCTCCATCACAGTAGTAGACATTTGATGTGTCCACATCTCCTGCTGGCAAGGAAAACTGCTTTTTCACTAGATTCCAAGTTAAACTGTCATATTGGATGGTTTTTGTATTTATACTTGCATTTAACAAAAATCTGCAGTTTCTCTGATGCACCACACTAAAGATCGGTTGCAACTAGCGTGTTAGTATTGAAGCCAGCTTACTCTCCTTCAAATATTATTCCACTGTTCCACATCACTCTGCACTCAACACAACATAACGCTGAACAATCAAGCATAGATTTTAATTCCAACTCAAGTTGTTTGTTGCTCACCATTCGTTAATAAAGAATTACTCACTACAAATAGGAAATATCACATACTTTTAGACTGCTCCCTACAACAATGCACAAGTGCTGAAGGTGCGAGAAGTCAAAAATACTCTCTCAACTTAGCTACATAAATTTTATAAAACCACACAACAACATGTTAGGTTGGTGCATTAGTTTGTGACATTTCTCATATGTTTAATAAACACAACAGATACACACAACAAGAGACTTTAGTCATCAATAACATATTCTCCTTCACTATTTACAATAGCCTCCCAATGCAGGGGTAACTTTTCGATTCCACGACTGTAGAAATCATGAGGTTTTGTGGCGAAGAACTAGTAGAACCATGTTCAGATCACCGTTTCATCCGGAAAGAAGTTCCTTGAAGGGTATTCGATAGATAGTGGAAAAGGTGAAAGTCTGATGGCACAAGATCAGGTGAAATATGGTGGGTGCAGAATGACTTCCCAGCCTAACTCCCATATAGTGTTTTTCATCAATCTAGCAGAAAGCGGGTGGGCGTTTTTATAGAACAGTATCACTTCACGTAGTGTTTCTAGCCATTGTTCTTTGACTGCGACTGCAAGATGTCTCAGCTGTTGACAACAAATGTCAGCAGTGATGGTTACACCTCGATGAAGCAATTCATTGTACAGCACATTGTTGCTGTTCCACCACATGCATAACATTATCTTTCATGAATGTGCGCAGATCTTTGTATGGGGAGTTACTGCTTTGTTTAGGCTCAACCATTCCTTTCTTTTCCTTATGTTAGCACAAAGACACCATTTCTTATCACCAGCAATGAGGAATAGTTGGTGTTGTTCACGAGCGAACTGATGACGAGCAAGCAAACACACACACACACACACACACACACACACACACACACACAAGGCCACACTCCGATTTTCATGATTTCGGCTTTGGGCATGCCGTGCCCATGCACCCGGTTTTTGAACCTTCCCCACTGTACACAAATGGTTCATGATGGTGGAATGATCACAGTTCATCACATTTCCCAGTTCTCTAGTACACTGACATGGATCATTGAGAATAACTAATGTGTTTAAATGATCTCCATCAAGCCCCACAGGTCTTCCTGAATATGGAGAGTCACTAATGTCAAAACAATTCTCCTTAAAACTAGAGAACCATTTTCTTGCTGTGCACATTATCTTCACACATAGTGCAAATCTTCTGGCTGCCTCCCTGCTGGCATCCCTCTCTTCAAATCAAACAGAAGATTGTTCTGATTTCTCCACTTAGCATTCCATTTTCTAGCAACTACAGCTCCACTCACTATCTCAAAATGACAAAATGTTAACTCAAATAGTAGCAGTGAACCACAAATAAAAATGACAATGATAACTAAACCCATCAGCAATTGGAATAATACTAAGCAAAACAAAATCTCTACAAACTTATGCACCAACCTAATAGTATAGTAACATTACCTGCTAAGATTCATACTGGGGGTAGGCACTCATGATGTTTCAAAGTGACTGGTTGCCTTTCCCTAATTGTACTATTGTGGGATTTCCTACATATTGTTCCATCCAGGAATTTCCACTATTGCTGATCTTTACATACACTATGTACGGCTACCTACAGCTCAAAATGGAGTTCCATATTCTAATTGAAATACCTACAACATGTTTCAGGTAGACATACGGGCGAAAACTGAAAATCTCCTAAACTGAAGTAAAGTCGTACATCTTATTGACAACTGTACCTATAGTTTACCAGAATGTTTAGACACAGTACAGTAAATTACAGTAAACCCTAACTTTCATATTTTTTTGTTTTACATTTCATTTTTACAGGTTGAACCCAAACTCTACAAACAAAATTTTGGAGGTTGTTCAGGGATACTTTCCGTGTATTTTCACATAAGTAACCAACTGTCTCTGGTAGCTCATTACAAAGTAATTGCATTTCAATTGATTTCTTAGATAGTTATGCAAATGTTGTCAGTATGCACTGTGTGTCTTGTTTGGGAACAAACATGTTTCTCTCACTCACAATACTTGCTGTTGTCCTTAAGTTTTCATTCAGTAATGCCCAGTTCTATCTCAGGTTTGTGTTTCTGGCAGTGTTAGTTGTGTGTTGACAGTGATCACAACAGTATGGGTAGTTTCACTGATGAAGTATTGGCCAATATGTGTCTTGTGTCTGGGTTCACCGAATGCAATGGAAGAGCAGCACAACAACCCCAAACTGAGAAGTTCCCACAGGGATGGCAACTGCATCAGAATACCTCCCAACTGCTACTTTTGCAACTCTTCATCAGTAAACCTATCCTTATTATTGTCAATGACTGTTAACATACAACTAACACAGGTGGAAAGACAGTACTGAATAGAATTTGAAAGCAAAGAGTGGAGGGGCATTACTGTTGTCACCGTCAAATGGAGAAAGTTTCCATACAAAATCTGCAATGCATACAACTGACATTTGCACTGTTGTGCAGATATTTTCAGTACAATACAGATATCAAGATAAATGAGGAGCAAGAAATTAAATGAGATACAATTACTCTGTAATAGCAAATCCTATATATCAAAATATTCAGGAAATATCTCTGAACAACCTCCGGAATTTTGTCAGTGGAGTTTGGATTCACCCTGTGTAAACATTTACAGTGGTCTCTGAGATCAGTACAGTTACATGAATGTTTCATTTGGAGTGTCAGATAAAAGCAGCAACTGGAAGTGGCACTGGCTTTTTTGAAAGTATCTGCTTGTCTTCAAATCTTTAACTATTCACACAACTTTACTTGTTCTACTCCCATTCAGGCTCTTCTTCCGGACAGGAGTTACAGAACACAAAGTATGAAAGAATAATGCAAGGAGTACGAATTTTCAATCTTGTCTACTAGTAAATTGCTAATGTTGCCTTAATCAACTGTGTTACTGCTTTTCACTTACTAATCTGGCTCCTTGGGTGAAACATTTCGGAACCACTGGGAGCAGAGATTCATGCTTTCAGCTGTGTGGGCTCCGTCCAGGAAGAAGGTGATGGGGGGCACTCTCAGCACCTGCATCCTGCCCGGCCACTGACACTGCGTTAGACCCCGCTCGGTGCTGCAGGAGATGGCAAAAGTTGGAGCGACTGGTAGCATTGTTGACTGTAGGATGGCTGCAAGCAACCGAACAAAAGAGTACTGTACAACTTGACTGACAACAACATCGTACCTGGAGCAAACTGCAGAGTTGTATTATAATTTTTTATACTCGTTACAAGCTATTTGGTTTTGGCACATTGAAGAGAACACAAGACAAGTTTTTCATCTTGAACAAAATCTAATCTGCTCTGAGGAAGCAATAATAGTAACAGTAATAATAATAATAATAATAAGAAGAAGAAGAAGAAGAAGAAGAAAACCTACATTATGGACAGGTAGACAATTTAAGAAAATTCTTTATAGAACGAGCAGAAACTAGCAAAATACACAAAGCAATCACTCATATAAATACATCGGCTACACCACTGCAATTTCATAACCACTTCTACAACCCTTTAGATCACATAACATCCACAGATACAAAGAAAGTAAATTGGAAAAAGAAAACACTACATGGCAAGCACCCGTATCATCTAACACAGCCACACATCGATCAAGACGCATCCAACACATGATTAAGAAAAGGCAATATATACAGTGAGACGGAAGGATTCATGATTGCAATACAGGATCAAAAAATAAACACCAGATATTACAGCAAGCATATTATTAAAGATCCCAATACCACAACAGATAAATGCAGACTTTGCAAACAACAAATAGAAACAGTAGATCACATCACAAGCGGATGTACAATACTAGCAAATACAGAATACCCCAGAAGACATGACAATGTAGCAAAAATAATACATCAACAACTTGCCATACAACATAAACTAATAAAACAACACGTTCCCACATACAAGTATGCACCACAAAATGTACTGGAGAATGATGAATACAAATTATACTGGAACAGAACCATAATAACAGATAAAACAACGCCACATAACAAACCTGACATCATACTCACCAATAAAAAGAAGAAATTAACACAACTAATCGAGATATCCATACCCAATACAACAAATATACAGATGAAAAAAATTGAAAAATACATCCAACTGGCTGAGGAAGTCAAAGACATGTGGCATCAGGATAAAGTTGACATCATACCAATTATACTATCAACTACAGGAGTCATACCTCACAATATCCACCAGTACATCAACGCAATACAGCTGCATCCAAAAGGATATATACAACTACAGAAATCTGCAATTATTGATACATGTTCAATTACCCGAAAGTTCCTAAATGCTATGTAACATATACCGTACAGTTAAAAGGAAATCACGCTTGATCAAGGTCCACGTCACTTTCCATTTTTAACCAGACATAACGTCTGAGAAAGGAAAGAAATAATAATAATAATAATAATAAAACAGAACAAAACTATAAATCAAACTTTTCCAGCAAGTATCACAGAAATAAAAATGACAATACATGGATACAAACTTTCTGTTCAAAGGAAAGATGAAACCTTAGCAACAAAAATGTTAAAAACCAGCTACTCTAATTAGTCCTAATGGACCAAGAGATCAGAATGAACCTTCACCTCCCATGAATTGCAAAGAGTTCAAACACAACATCGACTAAGAATCAATAAGCCTGCTGGGCCCTATAATAGCAAAAATTGTGGAAGTTTGCACATGAAGAAGCAAAGCATACACAAAACCGTAATAAACAAATGTGAGAAGGAAGAAGTAAAAGATGACTGGAAAATAGCCTCGATTCATCATCTGCATAATAAATGAATAAATACAAAGGTGAACAACTACTGTGGCATCTCACTACTTCCAGTAATGTACCAGACACTGTCACTACTCACCTTAAATGATTATAACAAAAAGGCTAGCACAAACTGGGAAAATACCAAGGAGGATTCCAAAAAGGTCAGTTGACAGTAGCACAAATACAGAATCTGACAACACTGAAAAGGTGGAGCGTGCTGAGAGCAGTTCCTTGCTGGCCTCGGTGACATGTTCTGCTGATTGCTTGTAGCTCACTTATAACAGAGGATGGCATGAGCTTCACTTTCAATACTGACTGATCTGACTGCCATGCATGTATGATTGTCTTTAATTAATTGTTAGCACCTGATGATTGTTTAATGCTCTGAATCTGCCGTGCAGTTAATAAACAAATTTTTATTACAACTAACAATTATTCTTACTTTGTATGTTACTCAGTTACAGATGTCCACCACATTAAAATCCTTTGTAAGAAATTGAAGGTAACATTGTTGATATTCCAACCTGGATTTTTCATTACTGGAAATGGAATTTTGACAAGGCCTAGGTCCACAGCCTTAGTGCAGGTACTGAATCAAGCTGTTAAAAGTATTTATTACAGTTGTAATTCGACATTTTGCCACTGTCAAGCATTCTGGAATGTTAACCCTTTGCGACAGACGTCTTTGCCGCATTCTGTACTCAGTGCTGCTCTGTTGTCAGCTGACAATGTTACCTGCACTGAGAGACCATGTGTGGGCCACTCCTGTAACTGCTTTTCCTCCATAGCCTGTCTCTCCTTTGCTGAATATTTTTGGTGCTGTGTGTGACAATTTTTTTTACTGTTCTGGGTTTCACCAATGTGGAAACAAAATAAATATAGTTACTCTGACATCGAAAGTTTCTCAATTAAATGCTCCTCTAGAAATCCAATACTGCAGAGATAAACACAAAGATAAGTCAATATAGTTTCAAGCCTCAGCATTACATTTTTCCTGTAATTTTTAGCAGAATTTTAGTAGCTTGTTATAATAGCAATGTGTTGCTTTGGAGTCGCTTCAGTAACTTAGTGTTCTTGCTTAGTTACTCTTCCATAATACCTGTTTTCTTCTAAATATCCCTCACTGTAATAACTCAAGGGAAGGAGGAATCTATCTGTGATATCGCTCTAATACATTGACAGTCACTGCGAACAAAATAACAACTTTTTTTACTTCAATTTCGTTGATTCCATTTCGCAAGACGTCTTTGACAATTTCACACACAATTTGTTTTGTGTATGATAATAAATTAAATGCTTTTGTCACAGGAGGAGGTCAAATTGGCTGCCTGTAGTGCAACCACTGTGTTTACAATATGACTGTAGCACATCTCCCACTGTCCAATTTAACAGCCAGTCAGACAGTTCCTTTAATTTCAATTTATTTTTTGTGCATCAAAAATGGATGACTATCTTCAACTGAGATTTCTCTGATGCAGTGATGTGTAAGTCTTAGTTTTTTGATGAGAAGTCATGAAATAAACAATGTAAAAGTGGAAAATTAAAACGTTTCCTATTTGTCTGTGCTAATGCAACAGTACTCCAAGCAACTTTTGGAGGACAGATGTCTCTGTACTAGAGAATTCTTTGAGAGTTACCATTGAATGTTAAGAACATAAACCCAACAAAATTTCTCTAGGCAACCTCCAAAACCATATAATGTTTCCAAATACTTTCTATTGGTGTTCAAATAATAGTGGCATATTGGTAATAGGCTGTCATATATAATTTTGTTACATTTAATTCTTGCACTTCACGCACGAAATAGAAATTACAGCATCTGAAACCTGTAACGGTTTTTGTGAGCACAGTAATTCACCTGGAGAGAAGTTCTGAAGTCAGGCTATGTAAGTGTTCAAGTATCTTTCATGTCTTCTGTATATATTTTCCATCCTCCTTTTGGATCCGAGCTTTGGACCAGCACTGGAAATTAAAAATATATTTTTATTTTGTTTTTGTTTTCATTTATTTTTTACTGTAAGCCTTGAAACATGGCACAACATGCAATGGTATACTGCACGTTCTGCATTTGTAGCACATTTCTTGAAGCACTTTCTGTTTTGAGCAAACAGCACATTTAAGCATTGACATACTCTTCTTTAGAGGTTCACTCTCAATAATATTTCGAAAATGCCTCTCAGCAAATCGTAAGGGATTACCATCATCAAAGCACCTTTCTCGGACAACTTTCCTCCTTTCTGTGGGATAAGATTCAACAATTTCTCTTACCAGAAACAGATGAAAATCTGCTATTGACATTTTTTGCACTGTTACTACCTGATTGAGCATGAGTATTTAAAATTCACAAGGTGAGCAAGTGCAAAAATAACTTTTTATACCACTTCGTCATTTTCCACATTAATCTGAGAGAACTCAGTAATATATCAGTATGGTCAACTGTCCCCGTACTCTAGTTATAATCTGTAACACACTGCAGTTTTTTGATTCTTTCGCCTGTCTTTCTGTTAGTCTTTTCTATCTGAAACATTTTTATAGTATTACAGGTGGTCAATATCCATGTTTCTCTTTTGTCACACCTATTCAGGGCAAGAATTATGCCAGTGGACATAAACTGGATGTCTCCTCATTTCAGCTGTGTTGCGCTAATGCCACAAATTTTCCCCAAATTCTAGAAGCCAATTTCTGCGGTTCCACCTGTAAACGCAATAAAATTCAGAATATAACCAGTCCAACAGTCGCACAGCACGAATGTTTTTACTCCTGATCTACTGGTTTTGGACAAAATACACTGTTTGAAAGATAATCATCCTTTAAACAGCAATAGGCTTTCCTCAATGCAGAGCTTCTGATACGCATGAAATGCACTCTGGAATGTTGTGTGAACTTAATGTTTCTAATACTGAATAAACTGTCTCCTTCATTTTAGGTAAAGTTGCCACTAAAATGAAGCATTTAAAAAATTAGAACAAAATGGACTCTGAACATCATTTTGCTGAAGACCAGTGTGTTCAAGAGTATATCCTTGTATTAACAGTCACTAATTTTCAGCTTTTTCGTATGAGCCATAGGCAGATACAGAGCAATGAAGGACTAATAGTGCCACAAATTCCATTTCTTTCCATCTTGAGAAATGAAAATGAGCCAAGCATATTTGCATTGGTGTATCAGTAAAATTTACTGGTTTCAATTGCAAAAGATTTCATCAGATCTTCTGCTAACTATATAGGGGAAAGTGTCATAATGCTGGAATTTTGAACTAATCCACACTTGTGCCCTGGAGCTAAATCGCCAAATGCATGCACAAATGCATGAAAATCACTCTTCTTCCAGTCAAATGTGTCGCTAAAATGTTCTTTTTTTCCACACATTTTGCTCTCACGATCAGAAACTTCAGGTTCTGGAGAATTTTCATGTCTTGTAGAGACAGACAGACATGTTGGTCATCTGATTTGCTTTGCTCACGACTGTTACTTCGAGACTCTGTAGAAGAGTCATCTATCAAAGATTTCACTCTCACTGTTGTTTCCAATTAGAATCTCCACAATTTCTTCCTCCATATAATCACGACAGTGTGCCATTTTCTCAATCCAAAATGAAGATGAAAACGGCAACAAAAGATCACAACAGCAAATGCACTACACAGACTAAATGTTGGAAAGCTACAGAGGACTCGAGCAGAAAATGCAGCTACTTGTCCACTCTACCCGGCCATTGGATACCTTGCGCATTAATGTGACTGGAGCACACAGAGACCTGAGCAGCAGCTCATCTCGACACGTCGGGAGCAGAAAGGTTTCGGCAAGTTGGCGTGTGCACACACGTCTAGAGCACCTGACAGGAGGAAAAATGGCGCACGTAAACAAGTTCAGAGTACCTGGGGACAGCAGCAGTGACACGTGTTAGCAGATCTAGAGCAGTGAAAGGTTAAACCCAGCTCTAGAACATTATAACCTGTTGGAACACAGTTCACAGCAACCAAACCACACATTAATGGTGGTATAAGTATACTCACTGTTCCACATACCATGTGGGCATGAGCCATGTCATGCTACATGGTTTATGTCAAGATGAAAAAAGTGCAATATCATCCAATGAACTGCTTCTAGCTTTTAGATGGGAAAACTTTAGACGAGGCAAAAATGACATTCAATGCCGTTTATGGCAACACCTCAGTCCCTCACATGATGTGTGGGTGTGCGGGTATATTTATAAAACCATATGTATTTGGTTTCAGATTTCTCCAGCACCACGTCTGAACTGCCCCAGCATGTAACAACTATATGTTGTAGAGTAGGCTTGAACATCCCACAATGCTTGATAATAACAAAATGTCAAAACTGCAGTCGCAGTAAATATTTTTAACAGCAATTTGTAGAATTACTTCATTCAATACAGAAATGGATCACAGGTCAAAGAAGTCTGATTAAGTGCAGGAAGGAAGGGTGGTGTGATCACTGAGACACTATTTTGAAGAGTTTGACAATTTCAATTTTTGGAGACGTTAAAAATTGACTGAAACACTGGGAAACACATATACACTGACGAAAAGAAATCAGTACGCTAAGGAGGAGTTGAGGAACATAAATGGAAGTTGGTAGGAATATTCCTACATCTGAAATACGATGTCTATTCAAATTTCGATTCATATAACGAAAACAATCAATTATTGATAAAATTATTTACCTGGATAGATAAAAAATCTACTCATCAAGCTGCGGCAGAACACACAAATATAAGACGGTTGGGACTGGCAAGCTTTTGGATGCAGTGGCTCCTGCAGGCAGAAGGTTTGAAGGGGAAGGAAGAAGGGTGAAGGAAATGGACTGGACAGGTCTAGAAAAAGGGGCAGATTTTGGAAAAGACACCCATAACCGTGGGTCAGGGGAGACTTACCGTATGGGTTGAGAAGGAAAGACTGACTGTTGGGAACTGCATTGAACGAGATTTGAAAACCTGAGAGCTTAAAGGTGGAAGACAGGGTAATATGTAGGAGAGAGATTACTACTGAAACATCGTGCTCGAGTTAATAATAGTGAGAAGCTAAGTGTATTGTACGTAACATAGGTGGAAGGGGGTGGTGAAAAATAAATAGAAAAGACAATGAAAGATGTATGAAATTAAAATGGAGTGAAGCAAAGCTTTCCTTCTTTCTGCTCAGCTTGCCATCACAACAGTCTTTTATTTGTGTGTTCTGCCGCCACTTGGTGAGTATTTTTTATCTAACAAATTTTGCTTCAGTCGCGTAAGACTGGTGCTAGTAGTGCCACTATGAGGATGCAAATCAGGTTTGCTGTAAATACATATTGTAACAGCCTGAGGCTACATCCTACGTAAGCAATGGAAGCAACTAACAGCACGCACGACAGTGAGAGCGACAGCTAAGAGTCTTCTCGGCAAAGTACTGGATCAGACATGCTAGCTGCTATGAAACACTTTATCATTCAATTTTAAGAAAACTATTTGTCAAAAGAATTTGACTCTTCTGCATCTTACCCCTTGCTAAATGAAGGACAGAATTTATTTTCATTATTCGTCATAGTAACTGTACTGCATGAAACTAAGTAAATGACTGCATGAAATTTTTAAGACTGCACAGAGATAAAAATTCATTACATATACTTTGTGTGCGGCATATATTATTGCATATGAAATGTAGCCAACATATCAAAATTGTACTTAAAAGTTGAGAGAGGAATAATATCTCTTTTCATTCTCTAGATATTGGTTGTTATATCCATAGATGGGGCACCCACAATGTATCCGAATTGCTTCCTGTGCATCAGGAGTTGTTTCCTGTGCTTTGGGAACCAAGTGATCGTAGAAATTGTGATGTTTCTTAAATGGTTCAAGATATCAAAACGAGATTTTTTGGCAAAGACAGCATGCAGAAAGGACTTATCTTGTTGTATGATTAACACTCGAATAGTTTTGGTGAAACGATCGAGCAGATCAGAAACAAGACTCCTTATAAACTACACAATGAGTATTTGTCTGAATTTACACAGCCAAATAAACAGTGTGGAATGGGCAAATGGGGTATCAAAGTGACCAGTGTGTGGTCTAATATTGAAAGAAAATATTTAATTGCTTGAAAGTAATCAGGATAATTAAGGAAAAATTAATTGCCAATTTGAGAAAAACTGAAATATTTCACGAACAGCTGCTGCTAGCTATGTAAATGAAGAGTCAAAAAGTTCGCATCTTCATGGTCTAGCTATCTTGTGTGTAAAAAGATAAATTGTTGTGATATGTAACTGTCAAAAAGGCTTCCTTTGAATTAAGTGTTAAATTTAGGAATTTCGAGATGAAGTTAGGGAGGCAAATGAGGTACCAATAAGATCATGTTTTCTGAATGAAACCTGAAAATATAAAAAGAAAGAAATCAGTCAAATATTTTGTGAAATGATTTGTCTAAAAGAAAACAGATCTGAGAATGTGCCTATGAATGATGTCAAAATCATGTACAGAAAATGAGGTACAACAAATATTTCTCTAATGTGTGTAATTTCTTATTTTTAGACAAATTGTTTCACAAAACATTTGACTTTATTTTCAAAAAAATTGTATGCTTCACTTATGCAGACTGTTCAGATTAATTGAAACGCTTGACTTTAACATTGATTGCTGATGAATTATGTTCCGAACAATCAAATATCAGTAATAGTTTGTGGTTGTTTATTGTGTTTTATTTGGAATTTAATGTGTGTGATGTTCTGGGATAGGTGTGAACACACTTAAAGATAAAGTACTTTGGCAGGGTCTTAAAAATATACATCGAGATGCAATGTGAACAGTATAAATAAAACTTAGTACACAGTATTGGTGACATGATTGTAACAGCCAGTTAAAATGTAAGTTGGAGGCAGGATTGAAACTGGGTCCCAACAATGATCCTGACTGCTAGCATATGATGCTAATGTTACACCATGCTTATCTTGTACCAAAGGTCACTCATTCTTCCATATTTACCCTAGATAGTCATACTTCTGCATTTATTGGCTGTTAAAAGTTCTCAATCATGTAAGAACCATTTGTCTAATTTTTTGATGAGACATCTCTCTGCTCATCCATGTATTTTCAAAGAATCTGTCTGGTGATCTGTGTAGTTGATGAAATAAATTATGAAATTCTCTATGCAGATCCTCCCTTCATAAATTGCGCTCTTTTATTGCCTTATTTTCCTAAGCAAAGCTAATTCCGTTGCCTTACTCTCAAGCTACAATATTCTACATTTTAGGGCACTGTTTTATAGGAACGGCTGGTCGACTCTAGTAGCCGTCTTGTAGTGGAGATCGTCGCACACGTGCAGGACACCCGAGCATATTGCCCAATGCTGCCCCTTGTTGCTGGAGTGTCATGTATCCAGGTGTCACCTGCTGTCAGATGGTGGCCACAAGAATGTACGCTTGCAAGAAGACAGGACTCCAGATGGCCAAGTACCATAACCAAGAGGAAAGACCATCATGTTTGGTGTACTGCTCCAGTGCATCAACTGCATCTGCAGCAGCAATATTAGCAGCAGTTGGCACCACAGTGACTCAACAAACAGTTACCCTTTTTTCTACTCTATCTTGGATAAGCTTAATTTCTCTCCACAGGTCATCCATACCCTTCCTGGTATCATTGCATTAGGAAGAAGAAATAGGCGATATGTTTCCAGATGTTATTCTCTCGGTAACCTTTTGATCTATAATTTCTCCAAATTGTTCCTTCAAACTAACTACATTTATAATACTAGAGTTAGCTATTTTCTCTTCGAAATTTCTTTCTATATTATCTACCCATGTATTGACACCTGTAATTTGCGACTGAATGACTGGCATTAAATCATTCTGCTTATCTACACTCTCTTTCAACGTATTCACCACTGCCTTATATCATTATACTTAACATTGTACACATTTTCAAGAGATCCTAACTTTTCAGTAAGTTTGGATTTTACATTATTACATTTGTTCTCAATGTTAAGTTCTAACCTTTTTGTTTCTGACTAAGGTCAGTAAACATATGATTTATACGAGTGGTCAAAGAATTTGTCAACTTGTTCTTTAAATCTACTTTTAAATTCTCTACTTTATTACTTATAGCATCAAACTAAGTCTTCAAAGCACCCATGCCTTCACATAGATTACTAATTTCTTTGCTTTTAGAGTCAACTTTGGCGTTTAACAGGCCTAAATTTGTCATTTAAATATTTAGTTTCACTCTGAGAATTTAAAGCTTCACCCTGGGTATTTAATTGAGAACTTAATGAGTTTAACTTAAGAGTCTGAGCTTTGATTAAATGTATCAACTCATTCCAGTCAGGCTCTTCTTTGCCAATTTTCATGGCCATAGCCGGTTCCTGAGTTTCCCCAACTTCTTGTAAATTTTTCATACTTTTAAATCCTTTAGCTCTTGTAAGCATTTAAAACTAACTTTAAATATGATAATTACACAATAAAAGTTCACTCAACAGTATCTTGTATCACTTCATACTAAAGTACTCAAGTTACGTTTCACGCTCACCCAGCGTAGAATTCACGTTGCGTAGGTGAGCGGATGTGGAGGCAAGTCAGCACAAGGGAACAGCAGCTGGTGCCGGTGGCGTTGGATGTATAATGGTTTCCGAGTCTGCATCCCCCTGCGATGTGTGTGAGAGCTGTATACTCTCCACACTGGATCTTCTTGGTCGAAGCATTCTACGCATACTACTTCTTAGAAAAATACATCGAAATCTTCTTTGCTGTTTTAGCATTGTGAATTTTTCAGTTCTTCACCGTTTTTCCATTTAAATTTTGCTCCACTGGATACTTGAACATATTCCAATTTTCATCAAGTTACCTTCCACTCAGAAAGCTGTTGCACTCAGCGACTGTTACATTGACTTGTAAATTATAGATTGCAATGATCAGTCATCCTTTTTAAATTTTATTGTGTAGATCTAGATTTTGGCAAGAAGCTAGCCATTCTCAATGCACTATTGTTTTCGTTCAATGCATTCTAGCCGAAATCTAGATCTACACAATAAAATTTAAAAAGGACGACAGATTGCTGCAATCTATAATTTATAATCAATATTCTAATTTCTCAGAGTAATTTCCTTGTGTTATTATGTCTGGTTGCTATGGCAACACGTAACCGCTTCTTCTCTCGTTTTTGACTTATAATTCCTGTTTTCTCAGTACTTTCACACAGGTCGCCACATTCTAATGACTTAAAGTGTGAATCTGGGTTATATCAGTTTATTCCCCAAACTACCTTCCACTTCTTTATGAGGTGACTTACTATGAACTTGCAGACACTCTTCTTTACTGGCTAGCTGGCTGCTGGAAACCCTCTTGACTTCTTCTCCTTCGAATAACGCTAGGTACAGGAATTTTTTGACTCTTTCTACTTATGAAATAGGTAGACATACAAACTTTACTTTTTGTCAATTAACGATGTATTTGCCCTCCATACACAATAAAACTCTCACTTCCCACATAAATATGTAAATTCCTGTAAGTCTCTCATACAGCCAAACGTCAGAAATAAATTGATTTACAGTTAAAAGAAAGTTGACTTAAATACCATAACTTTTCTTAACATGAATCAGGGAATAAGTCTAGCCTACAGGAAGCTTATGTAAAGAGTTTTCAAGAGTTCTTTTGCAACTGACTGTGTTTTAATAACTATAGTCAGACACAATAAGCACAGAGCTGCATATAAACTCCAGGGTTATTCCTTACACACTCACTAAAACATCTATGCATTGCCTGACAGGTACTTGTTGGTGCTGTTCGTCCACCGCGTCTACTTTCTTCCCACGACTGATTTTAAACCTGCACACACAAACATATGACAAGCAGTAGGTAGCATTCTAACATTCCACACTCATATCCAGAATATCGTGTGTTCGAGACGGTACAAGGCTGAGTGGTTCTAGAATTTACACACAAATTCTCGAATCACTACACCACCTGTGACTTCTGAGATGTCAAGTGAGAGCTCATCGGATAACAGCGTGGAGGTCTGTCATGTTTCCTGATGAAAGCTGGTTCTGTCACAGCGCTGGTGATAGCTGTGTGGTGGTTAGGAGGAGGCCAATTGATGACCTGCAACTAACCTGCCTGCAAGGTAGACACACTAGACCTACACCTGGAGTTATGGTCTGGGGTGCAATTTCGTAGGACAGCAGGCACACTCTCGTGGTTATCCCGTGCATCCTGACTGCCGATCTACATCTCAATCTGCTGATATCAGTGCATATCTAAGAGGTAACTATAGTGACAACTAATTTGTTAAATGAAAATGACTGCTTCATTCCTAATACACATACATACTGAAAGGACAATTACTATAACAAAACATAACAATTTATTTCTGAACATGTACCTTCACAATGTGAAACATTCTGAGAATTTATCAAAAAACTAAAATCTCAGTCAAAGACTCACGTGTTCACTTACCTGTGGCTGGTGGTTTGGTAACCATTCCCAGACAGATTGCTGTCAGCTGCAAGGCAAGGGAGGCATTAAGCTTTTGCACATCCACACTCAGGTCTGGCACCCTACCACATGGCCAATTATATGCTTCCAGTGGAGGTGCTTCGAACAGTGGACACTATCATTAAAAGAAATTGAAAGATAATGGTAAGTTAGATATTCTGAATGCATTACATGTATACTGCAACTATAGAAAGTTAGGAACAATCAGAAACAGTCATTTCATTACCGTAACTACTTTAAAAAGAAAAATATTGAAGTGTAATCAGCAATTAAAGTCATAGCTATTTTTATTGACCTCAACTCAGTCTATGATAAAGCACAAATTGAGTGATTCCTAGCCAAGCCCACAAGGACAATCAAATGTAAGCAAACATATACTTTATTCAAAAGCATGCCAACTGAAGGAAAAGCTTAAGTTACACTTACTGGGAAAGTTAAAAAGAGAATAATAATGAATAATGGTTTACCGCAAGGATCAACACTGTGTCCTCTTGTTTAATTTATAAATACCAGATATGATGAAACTGTTATCTCATAAATACATACTGTTTGTCCGCGTTAAGCTGACGACTGGAACAGTGGCTTTCGGGAACGCCCATGCCCCCACATTACGGCTGCGAAGGGGAGAGGAGTGGTGGTGGTGGTGGTGGTGGTGGTGGTGGTTGGGGGGGGGGGGGGAGGGGGAAGGTCAGCATTGGCTGCCTCCAGTGCCTAACATGAAATTGGAGGCAGCACTCGCGGAAATATTGCCCACTTAAATGACACTTCCGTTGGATCATAAATCACCTAATTTGTTGACATACTCCTTGCTCGAGAGTTTTACCTATAACTTATGTGTTATTTATTTACTGCAAATAATGAAACATGAAAGTAGATGAATGTACAACTTATGACACTATCAATCGAAAGTTAAGAACTGATTTTTGGAATCTTTTTGCACATTGCATTTATTTAACACAATGCAACAGTATGTTTACAAAGTGTAATTAACTGAGCTTGAAAGAACTGTCAAAATGATGTTGCCTAAAGAATATTGTCATTTGTGTTTCATTCAAGATCATCACTGTTTGATTCCAGATGATTATTATTATCATAGCTTGAGGGCATGGCATTCATGAGAACTTAATCAATGACAATTTCCATTACTACATCTTGTGTCCAATACTCTTGCACCAGTTGCTGCTCTTTCCTACAGTAACCTTGCCAGTCCTGTGCAGTAACTGAAAGGAAAGCAGCATTAATAAGAGTCTGCAATTTTCCTTCAACATGTCACCAGTGACATTGTGTTTTATTTTGGCCATTGCCAATTCCATCAGATTTAGATCACAGTTGTAGGGCAGTAAACAGATTATTCTGTGGCCTTGGCTCTCAGCAATTTTATCCATGATGTATACATTCACGGTTGGTTTGTTTTCCTTTCTAGGCAATGGTTCAGTTTTCCTCATTGTGTTGTTGCAGTTTATTTTTCCTATCTTTCAACTACTATAACACTGTAATCCTGAAACCATATTTATCAGGCATTCTGTCAAACTTTTTGCTGTGGTATGGCGCATTATCCAGATAATCGAAGAACTGGGTGGAATATAGGAACCAACATATCTGCAAACAGCCCCCCCCCCCCCCCCCTCCATCTACACATCCAGTAGTTTCACCAACTTCAAGAAATTCGCAAGTTAGTGAAAACAATTTCTTGCATGAAATTTCTTGACAAATTATAACTGTGTGCCAGGTTGGGTTTCCAGGTTCGTGTCCCAGTCTGGCACACAGTTTTAATTTGTCAGAAGTTTCAAATCAGCACAAATTCCGCTTCAAGGCGAAAATTCATTCTAGTTTCTTGAATATTGCAGAAAGTACTTGCCGAATTTCTCATTTGTTTTCCCAAAATAACAGAAGCTGTGTGTGTTCAGTGGCAATGCAAAAATGTCAGTGTTGAAAATGAGAATGGCACAAAGACAGATGGGCCAAAACAAATGTACTATTGGAACCCCTAAACACACACAATTGGCACCATCAGTCAAGGAAGTGTGAAATGAGTTTACCAATCAATTTGTTTCACCGTAAGTGAAAGCAGAAAGGCAGTATAGACGTCTTTTAATTTTAGCTGATTTTGTAATGTTAGCGTAAACATAAATGCATTTCACATATGATAAAAGTAGTAAATACTGCTGGAAAAAATTGAAGGGTAATTAAAAGGCAGTCTCTTGATTGAGATACCGCTCATCATTTTTGTTTCTTATTATCAAATATTTAATTATACAGTAGACAAGGGATATTCAAGATTTGCATATGACATCCTCAAATTTTTTAATCTAAGCAAAATGCTCTGACTTTAGTTAACTGAACAGTAATTCTTGGTAACATCATTATGTACTCCTCTAACACTTTTTCCTACTCTTTTATTTTTGTGTTTCATGATTTTTATTCATTAATAATAATAATAATAATAATAATACGACAACAGTAAAGACTGCTTTGGTTTTTAAGAATAATTGCACTTCTGCAACAAGTACTTGCAGAAAGTTCCTGAAATAAACTTGCCCAGTGATTTGAACAAGTAAACTTGAGTAAGATTTTGTTGTACTGTGAACACAGCAAGTGCTTACACAGGGTACTTGCTAGTAAACTCAAGCCTCTTGGAATACTTTGTATCTAGGGGCAGCTTGACATTGGCAGCAGACAAATGAATATATTTCAACTGGTGCTGATTTTCTCTAATGATAGTTGCTATGGAAAATAATCAATAGTAACATAGGTAGCGATGGCGCATTTCACAGTCCTACGTAGTGATGGCGCATTTCATAGGCCTAACAATTTGCACCAGGGCAGAGCAAATGGAAATCACATGTTACTTGTCATAAGCCACCTCTGTTTGACTTTTCCATGATTATTCATGTAATAATAACTAAACAGATAAATCATCACAGACAATACAGAAAGAAGCACTACAAGTCTTATCTTCTCTGTGAGAATGCTAATGAAGAAACACTAGAAATAGAACCTCATCATGATATTTATTGACAGAGAAACGTATAAATTGGCCACAGACAGCAGATCTGGAGATGCTTGGAAAATATACATGTACCAATCTTTCTGATCAATAAGGCAACAATGTTATTCCAGAGATGCTAAAGTGGTGTTCAGAAAGCAGATGGAGGATCTGAGTGGTTTCAAATACAGAGAGGATTTCAACAAGGAAACTTTTTAACATCACTATTTATCACAGTTCGAGACAGAACAATAACTTCAATTACATAGAAAGCAGGTGCTGGCAAGTGTAAATATTGCCAAACTATCAGTTTAATAAGTCATTTGCAGTATACTAACATAAATTCTTTACGGAAGAATGGAAAAACTGGTAGCCAATCTCAGGGAAGATCAGTTCAGATGATAAGAGATTTGTACAAACACACGAGACAACAATGACCCTACAACTTCTCTTAGAAGATAGGTTAAGGAAAGGCAAAGCTAAATTTATAGCATCTGTAGATTTACAGAAAGCTTTTGACAATGTTGACTGGAATACTCTCTTTCAAATTGAGAAGGTGGCAGGGGTAAAATACAGGGAGCGAAAGGTTATTTACAACTTGTACAGAAACCGTATGTCTGTTACAAGAGTAGAGGAACATGACACGGAAGCAGTGGTTGAGAAGGGTGTGAGAAGGGAGACAGGGTTGTGGCCTATTCTTGACATTATTCAATCTGCACACTGAGCAAACAATAAAGGTAACCAAAGAAAAACGTGGAGCAGGAATTAAAGTTCCATCAATATGAAACTGATCGCCTCAAACCTAAGTGTACAGCACTTAACTGGACGTTTCTGGATCACTAGAATGCTTGCTCCTCTAGTCCAAATGTATTTAGATACTTATGAGATTTCAAGGAGGATCATTGGAGGACTTGGACTAGATAGTTGTAGCGTACCACTCCCACTGAAATTGCCTAATGTGTATGTAACAAATGGAATTATTTTTGATCACAGGGCTCACATTAACAATAAAACTTGACACAATTCTTCAAGACGGTATCTGGAGGCAATATAAATCTATATTAATGACTCCAAAACCAGTGACCATCAAAAGCATGTACTGTGTAACATGTTTGCAGGAAATTTGAATGTTCAAATTAATAGCAGAGCCAAGTATTGTGACCACAGAACTTGTAATACCAGAAGCACTTTGTTTCTGATCCTAGATGACAGCATCTCTATGTTTGCTACTCAGTGACACTGTTCTAACGGTACTTCAAAATTTTGACACCTATAAGATTGAAAACCTCATCACTGAAGTGTTGGAATCGATGCGTGAAGGCCCAGCAGTTAATTTCATTTGGGTGAAACAACATTGTGAGATCACTGGCAATGAAGCTGCTGACCACTTAGCCAAAGAAGCTGCAGTGGCAGAGCATATGACCCGGATAAAACCTGCAGTAGGGATTACCAATACGTCCAACACAGGCGCACGACAGAAGACTGGCAAATCCAAACCTGTATATTTTATGTAATTACGAGCTGACTGTATGGTCTAAGTTAAGGGCCAATAAATTTAAATTTAAACAGTTAGGGGAAAAAAAAAAAAAAAAGAAAAGCAAAATGGCCAGGTGTGAGTAGAACTCTTGCTCTGAGCATTCCATAGAAACTGGATTACGTATATGGAAAGTTTATTCATCCTAGGAAACAAAAATTTTGACTATTTTTGCCTGGTCCTGATACTAGGAAGACATCGGCTCCAGGAATGCCAAAACTTCCAAGAATGTTTTAATTTTAAGTTTAAATTTTTGTGTAATTTTGCATTTGTTAATGTAATTTTTCACTTACTTTATTAATCCTGCAGTTATATTACCATGCTGTGCTAATTAGCAATACCAATAATTTAACCTTTTAACATTTGCTACTTAATTTGATTTGAGAATTTTAACACTGCAGCGCGTCAGTAATCGTGAATAATTTAATGATTATAAAGTATCCGTCTCAATGGCAAATAGAAACTGGATGTTGACCTAGGTTTACCTGAGAGCCCGCGGCCCACCGAACATTGGCTGGGGTGTGGAAGCACGCTTCTGACGTTTGAGCTAAGTACAGCTATTGACATGGTACACACGTACCATTCATTTTACATTTTATGCGAGTCTTTTTGCCCTTTTGGGTGTTCTGTATTACTGTTGGACCATGTCTCTTTAGGCAGTTTGTAGTTTTAGTGTGTTGCGAAGAAGGCGTGGTTATCCGCACCGAACACTGGCTCAACATCCGGTTTCTATTTGCAATCGAGGCGGATTTTTTATAATCATTGTATGATTTGCTGAATCAAAATTTAAATATCAGTGAGCGTAATTATTTGTAATCCTATGCGCTCGCACATCATTTAAGATTTTAAATTATAATATATGAAGTAATGCAATGATGACAGAAACTGACTAATAGATACTTAAGACTCATACTTCACTTCAAACCACAAGGAATTTAGAAATTTAATCCACGGACTTACACTCCCGGCAAAACTGGAAGTAGATATCCTACTAATTAATATTTCCCAAAAAGAAAAGGGTCCCCTAAACATATAACCATAACACTGGGATCTTTAAGCTTATAGTGATCACGTATTTACAACATCAGAGTACCTTTGACATTACCTTCACTCATAATTAGGTGAAATTGTGGTCAAACATGGATTTAATAGTTTGTATGAAAGTCGAAAACTAAATTAAAATTATTATTTAGGTATTACAATTGAACCAAATTTTTAAGTGGCGACTGGAAAAAGAACTAATAGTACCACATTGAACATTGAAGTTGGAAATAGCATTGTCAATCATCATGTTAACTCTTGTAGTGCCTTTGTTTATAAATGGAAACACTTCTTTGGAGGAGAGAGATAGTAAAATTGTGTTTTGGGGTTTGGTTTTAAAATCTACGTTGAAGTCTCCTACAACAATCAGATGAGAAATATAACTGCTGTCATTGTTATAATTTATCACACTGTCTATGGATTCTATAGTAACACTGATTAGACATTGTGACAACCTCTGAACAGCAATCAACTGGACTGAACCTCTGTTGTTGTTGTGGTCTTCAGTCCTGAGACTGGTTAGATGCAGCTCTCCATGCTACTCTATCCTGTGCAAGCTTCTTCATCTCCCAGTACCTACTGCAACCTACATCCTTCTGAATCTGCTTAGTATATTCATCTCTTGGTCTCCCTCTACGATTTTTACCCTCCACGCTGCCCTCCAATGCTAAATTTGTGATCCCTTGATGCCTCAGAACATGCCCCACCAACCGGTCCCTTCTTCTTGTCAAGTTGTGCCACAAACTCCTCTTCTCCCCAATTCTATTTAATACCTCCTCATTCGTTATGTGATCTACCCATCTAATCTTCAGCATTCTTCTGTAGCACCACATTTCAAAAGCTTCTATTCTCTTCTTGTCCAAACTATTTACCGTCCATGTATCACTTCCATACATGGCTACACTCCATACAAATACATTCAGAAAAGACTTCCTCACACTTTAATCTATACTCGATGTTAACAAATTTCAATTCTTCAGAAACGCTTTCCTTGCCATTGCCAGTCTACATTTTATATCCTCTCTACTTCGACCATCATCAGTTATTTTGCTCCACAAATAGCAAAAATCCTTTACTACTTTAAGTGTCTCATTTCCTAATCTAATTCCCTCAGCATCACCCAACTTAATTCAACTACATTCCATTATACTCGTTTTGATTTTGTTGATGTTCATCTTATATCCTCCTTTCAAGACACTGTCCATTCCATTCAACTGCTCTTCCACGTCCTTTGCTGTCTCTGACAGAATTACAATGTCATCGGCGAACCTCAAAGTTTTTATTTCTTCTCCATGGATTTTAATGCCTACTCTGAACTTTTCTTTTGTTTCCTTTACTGCTTGCTCTATATAGAAATTGAATAGCATCGGGGAGAGGCTACAACCCTGTCTCACTCCCTTCCCAACCACTGCTTCCCTTTCGTGACCTTCAACTCTTATAACTGCCATCTGGTTTCTGTACAAATTGTAAATAGCCTTTTGCTCCCTTTATTTTACCCCTGCCACCTTTAGAATTTGAAAGAGAGTATTCCAGTCACCATTGTCAAAAGCTTACTCTAAGTCTACAATTGCTAGAAACGTAGGTTTGCCTTTCCTTAATCTTACTTCTAAGGTAAGTCGTAAGGTCAGTATTGCCTCACGTGTTCCAGTATTTCTACGGAATCCAAACAGATCTTCCCCGAGGTCGACTTCTACTAGGTTTCCATTCGTCTGTACAGAATTCGTGTTAGTATTTTGCAGCTGTGGCTTATTAAACTGATTGTTCGGTAATTTTCACATCTGTCAACACCTGCTTTCTTTGGGATTGGAATAATTATATTCTTCTTGAAGTCTGAGGGTATTTCGCCTGTTTCATACATCTTGCTCACCAGATGGTAGAGTTTTGTCAGGACTGGCTCTCCCAAGGCCATCAGTAGTTCCAATGGAATGTTGTCTACTCCGGGGGCCTTGTTTCGACTCAGGTCTTTCAGTGCTCCCGTCAAATTCTTCACGCAGTATCGTATCTCCCGTTTCATCTTCATCTACATCCTCTTCCATTTCCATAATATTGTCCTGAAGTACATCGCCCTTGTATAGACCCTCTATATACTCCTTCCACCTTTCTGCTTTCCCTTCTTTGCTTAGAACTGGGTTTCCATCTGAGCTCTTGATGTTCATACAAGTGGCTCTCTTTTCTCCAAAGGTCTCTTTAATTTTCCTGTAGGCAGTATCTATCTTACCCCTAGTGAGATAAGCCTCTACATCCTTACATTTGTCCTCTAGCCATCCCTGCTTAGCCATTTTGCACTTCCTGTCGATCTCATTTTTGAGACGTTTGTATTCCTGTTTGCCTGCTTCATTTACTGCATTTTTATATTTTCTCCTTTCATCAATTAAATTCAATATTTCTTCTGTTACCCAAGGATTTCTACTAGCCCTCGTCTTTTTACCTACTTGATCCTCTGCTGCCTTCACTACTTCATCCCTCAAAGCTGCCCATTCTTCTTCTACTGTATTTCTTTTCCCCATTCCTGTCAATTGTTCCCTTATGCTCTCCCTGAAACTCTGTACAACCTCTGGTCCTTTCAGTTTATCCAGGTCCCATCTCCTTAAATTCTCACCTTTTTGTACTTTCTTCAGTTTTAATCTACAGTTCATAACCAATAGATTGTGGTCAGAGTCCACATCTGTCCCTGGGAAAGTCTTACAATTTAAAACCTGGTTCCTGAATCCATGTCTTACCATTATATAATCTATCTGAAACCTGTCTGTAACTCCAGGCTTCTTCCATGTATACAACCTTCTTTTATGATTCTTGAACCAAGTTTTAGCTATGATTAAGTTATGCTCTGTGCAAAATTCTACCAGGCAGCTTCCTCTTTCATTTCTTCCCCCAATCCATATTCACCTACTACATTCCCTTCTCTCCCTTTTCCTACACTCGAATTCCAGTCACCCATGACTATTAAATTTTCGTCTCCCTTCACTATCTGAATAATTTCTTTTATATCATCATACATCTCTTCAATTTCTTCGTCATCTGCAAAGCTAGTTGGCATATAAACTTGTACTACTGTAGTAGGTGTGGGCTTCGTATCTATCTTGGCCACAATAATGCGTTCACTATGCTGTTTGTAGTAGCTTACCCACATTCCTATTTTCCTATTCATTATTAAACCTACTCCTGCATTACCCCTATTTGATTTTGTGTTTATAACCCTGTATTCACCTGACCAGAAGTCTTGTTCCTCCTGCCACCGAACTTCATTTATTCCCACTATATCTAACTTTAACCTATCCATTTCCCTTTTTAAATTTTCTAACCTACCTGCCTGATTAAGGGCTCTGACATTCCACACTCCGATCCGTAGAACGACATCCTCTTGAGTAGTCCCCGCCCGGAGATCCGAATGGGGGACTATTTTACCTCTGGAATATTTTACCCAAGAGGATGCCATCATCATTTAATCATACAGTAAAGCTGTATGCCCTTGGGAAAAATTACGGCCGTAGTTTCCCCTTGCTTTCAGCTGTTCGCAGTACCAGCACAGCAAGGCCGTTTTGGTTATTGTTACACGGCCAGATCAGTCAATCATCCAGACTGTTGCCCTTGCAACTACTGAAAAGGCTGCTGCCCCTCTTCAGGAACCTCTCACATTTGTCTGGCCTCTCAACAGATACCCCTCCGTTGTGGTTGTACCTACGGTACGGCTATCTGTATCGTTGAGGCACGCAAGCCTCCCCACCAACGGCAAGGTCCGGGGGGCGGGGGTACTGAACCTCTAACATTTCAAAATGTACACACCCATAACAGTTGTAGTGCTTCAAGAATTTCCGTGTAAATTCTAGAACCACTTGGCCTTCCTCCGTCTTGAATCCACAATATTTTAAATGGAAGAGTGAGAGAGACGAATCCGACCTACTGCGCAGTGCATGTTTGTGTGTGCAGGTCTAAAAAATGTCACGTGCAAAATGTGGACGTGGCGACCGAACAGCGGCCGACAAGTACCAGCTGTACTATCCATAGAGTTTCAGTGTATGTGTAGAGAAGAGCCTGTGCTATTCTTCGCTGGTTTAGTGACTGTGATGATTGTTAAGAACGAATGAAGAAATGAGATTAGACTTTTAAGTAAATCATGTGTTGGACTTGCTAGAAGCAAGACATTTTCATATTTTCTGGTGTTTATTAAACCAACCCTATTGTAAATGTATTCTAATGGAGTCTAATGTTTGACGACTTGGTTGACTCACACGAGTTCGAATATTTATATGAGAAGTGGTGAATTTGTTTTTTGTGGAAGTTGAAATATACTATCACTGAACTAAAAGTATTCTTCGAGTACCAAAATTATTTCAAGACTCGAGAGAGAGCCTGATAAATTCCCTTAATGAGCATTATTCTTCAGAGAAGAAGTTTCTGGAGACCGACATGGTCAGCTATCCAGAGAAGAAGATCGGCTGTGCGTACCATCGCTTCTTGTCGTCTAAAGCGTTAGACGGTCATTTGCTCTCAAACGGGTTATCTAACCCTGTAATGTCCATGGCATGTTTGATTATGCATTTCACTTTTATTTTTATTTGCTGCTGTTACCATTAATTGGAATTGTGTCGGTTGCTTACAGCTGTTTCTGTGGACAGTCAGTTGGAAGCTGTTCTGTAACAATGGTTGTTTTTAGCAACACAAAATACCGTTAGAGCACAGAAAGCCATTTTCTCTTAGTGTTCCTCTGAACTGACAAAATATTGTGAGGTAAGAATTTTATCCTATACTAAAGCTGTTTTATGTTTGGTTGATGGTTTTAGTATTTACTCTGAATAACTATTGGGCACTATGTTGTTTTTAGTTGCAAAATAATCTTTATGTACGCTTATGTGATATAATAATACATAGTCATATCATACATTATACAATGGGAAACTATCACCACTATTATATCTAATTTACTTAACATTTCTTTTTGTACTTTTTGAGTAAAATAACGGACACAATTGTTTGCGGAGGCTATTTTTATCCCTTGACACAAACAGCAAGCTGTTACAAGCTTAATATGTGTGTGTGTGTGTGTGTGTGTGTGTGTGTGTGTGTGTGTGTGTGTGTGTGTGTTGCCATTTTAGCTCCCAAACGAAAGGTCCAATTTCAATGCATTTTTGTCTTAAATTTGAAAGCTGGTTTAACAATGATGGTTCTTAGCTCCGTCCCATGAAAGTCTGTTCAGTCATTTAAATTTCATCAGCTACATTATGTAAAAAGGTTTCCACCAGAGTACTCTCTTGATATACACTATGAAAGACAGAACACATGTTTATCTCTGACAGTTGGCCAACAATGATGATTTTTGTCTTTTGAAGTTGTCTGTTTCAGCACCTACAAAGCAAAAAAAATGAAAACTGTGAATCAACTGTAAAATACAAACAGATGATCTCACAACCGTCTTTGTAGTTCTTTTTGAAGTCTACAATTCAGTACCAAATCAAATGATTTTGTCCCAACAGTTTAGGAAGCCTGTTGCAACTGGCAGCCCACTTTCTTCTGACTTGATTTAAAATTATTGCCACTGCTTATTGCTTATGTTACATAAATTAGCTAAATCAAACAATGGAAACTCCAGGCTGGAGTATCAACGATGTAGGAAAATGTAGATTGCTACTCGCCATAAACATGGCATGTTAAGTTGCAGACAGGCACAACTGTGGCCTTTGTCAGAAGGCTGTGGCCCCAAGCTTATGAGGAAGTGTCTTAATTGTGTCTGTCTCCAACTTAATGTGTCATCTTTATGGTAAGTAGCAATCTACCTTTTCCTACATTGCTAAATATACACAAAAATACAGTCAATCAATGTAAGTGTGAATTAAAAAAAAAAGGAAACACGAAAATCAAACAAGTAAAAAGATCTCGAGTTGCAATTTCGTCCTGAAAAGTATTTCCATGTATGTGGGGATAGTGTGTCCATCATACCATGTCTACTAATAAAATACAAAAATTAAACAAAACCAAAATTAAAAATTTAAAAAGCCTTGACACACAAAACCACTTAAAAACAGAATACATATAAAAACAATAAAGTATGAAATTTAAATACATGTATGCTGCCTAGGCAAATATTCCCAGGTAAATATCAAAACAACAATATCAGATAACTGAGTCTAAGTCTTAATGAATTTACACTGAAAAATTCGCAATATAGATACAACCATCAATGACACCTGCCATCACGCAACCGCCCATTTGGGTCGCCGCACTTGGTGAAGCCCTGTGCACTCATGAACTACACACTACGCAATTCGTGATTCAAGGAAGCATGAGTTAGTATGATATCATCACACCACTGCAGGACATAGGCCTTGTCAGGCAGATTAATGGATGAAACTACGTCATATGATATAAAATAAATAGGTAAGACTACTCTTTAACAATTTAAGCTAATTAAAGATGGATTTATTTGTATATGTTATACAAAAAGTAATTACAACTTCACTAGCTAGTTTGAGGTGTGGATGGTGGGTCATGCAGGACTGGAAGAGATGAAGCTGAACAGAATAGGTTTACACCCACCAATAATGAAAGTATGCTGTTCTAGAAAGGATAGCTGCTATTAACTTCTAATTTGTTTTTTATTTACTTAGTGGCCCCTGAAGCAACAATGCTTGTATCAAAATATTACTACTTATATGAAACTTAAAGGGGCAAAACAGTTTTTTTTTTTTATTTTTAATTTAAGTTTTAAGCTAGATCCTTTTGCAGCATATTTTATTAGGAGGTCAAACAAATACTATTACAATTCAGATGATTCCTCTAATGCAGAAGAGTGTCTAAAAATACTTGAGAATCTCAGTGATGAAGATAGTATCTGCAGTGAAGTAGAATGAGGAGATGAGCTGGATTTAGTCCTCTTTCCATCATATGATGGAAATGATTCTGATTGTGATGATGCTCCTAGTAAGGACAAAAGACTCGTTATTTTAGTGATATTGATAAAGGAGTTCATTTGCAGCCAATGGAAGTACAAGCCATTTCAGACAGAAACAGAAATGATGATGTGGAGCCTGTGACAGAAAGCAACAATGGGTATAACGACACACCAGAACAATCAAAGAAATCTAAAACAATACCACGGAGTGGATATCAAAGGAACTGAATACCCTGAAAGTTGGCAGTCAAGTAGATTTCATGGATAATATATCAGAGCCTTTTCTTGTGTCTGACGTGAAACAGACTCATAAGATGCCTATAGATATATTCACAAAAGTTTCAATGAAAAATTTGTGGAATCCATTTGTAAAGAGACAGTGAAATATGCTGCTCTGAAAGGATATTTATAAATTCAAGTTTCAGTTGATGAGATATACAAATATTCTGGAATTCTTATTCTTTCCGGTTACAATCCAGTCGCATTTCAAAGAATGTATTTTAGACCTGTAAGTAATTCACTCAGCAGAAATAGGTTTGAATAAATCCATCGCTTTCTGCATTTCAATGATTACACAACTATAGATCCAAGTAATAAAGCTTACAAAATTGATCCTCAATTGAAATGCCTCAACACCATATTTTTGTAACTTTTTCAGCCACTAGGATGTATGTTCTCTTTAGATGAAGCCATGGAGCCCTACTGTGGTCATAACAGGATGAAACAATTCAGGGAAAAACATATTTGTTACTGGTACAAATTATGGTGCCTTGCAACATAGGAGAGCTTTGGTGGTGAAGTTCAGCCAACACACTGGTGTTGGTGACAAGGAAGAAGAAAAAACATTGGGAATTTCAATTACAGAAAAATTCTGTGCAGTGTTTCTTCCTCCTCATGCTGCAGTCACTGTTGACAACTCTCTACAACTCTTGGAACCACTGATCATACATGAATTTCACTGCATTGGCACTGTCCTGAGAGGCAGGATTAAGAAAGCACCACTGAAAGACTTATGAGGTTTCTATAGAATCAGAATCTGGTCCAAGAAATAGTACTGGGTGCTTGTTAGATTCTGCCTTAATGGTAACCTCGTCAGTATGTTGATGCTGTATAGAAAGGTGAAGAACATACATTTGTTGGAGTTCTGATGGAGTATTGTAACGTAGCTATTTACATTGCTAGAAATGGATAAACCTCAACAGCCCAATGCAAGATCCAGAAAAGGTGTATCAAATTATATCCCCATAGAGAATGCTGGACACCTAGTGGACAAAATTCTCACTCAAAGGAGATATGAAAATTGTGGAAAATGCACGCAATTTCATTGTATAAAATGTAATGTTGGTCTTCCCCCAGATTCTTCTTTTTTACAATATCTCAGGTAAAAATTGTGCAAAATATAGAAAATTTTGCTGATATAATGTGATGTTCGGCCTTATACAGATTTTCCCCCGCAATACCATTAGTAGCTGAATTACAAATGGGGAAATCAGTAACATGTCAGTCCTCTATGAATAAAATAAGATTTAACATTGTTTCCTTGGTACAAAAAAAATTAAAATGTGCTACTAAATTGTAAATATTAATGCCTGGTGTATGTTTTACCATATACAAAATAAATCTGTGTAAAAATTAAAAAAGTAATATTTTAGTCACTGATACACACTGCTACTCTCAAATGAACTACTTTGACCTAACTTCATCATAATCGAGAACAAGAAAGTAGTTTTGGGGACTGATGGGTTAAGCAATACCTTTTACATGACCCACCTGTCACAGGATCTCTTAGATTGTGATGTGCATACGCAAAATATCCCAAACCTGGATTTGCAGTAGCTACTGCCAGGCTGTCTACTCTGCACACCTCATCAAACCTATCAGGTTTAAAGGTGTTTCTTTGAGATCCCCAGTTTTCCTCATGATGTCCGGCAAAGGGATGATAGACCTTATTATGTGACAAATTTCTGCTTGATATATCTAACCATCCCTGAGAAACAGGGGTCTTAACAAATGGACAGTCATGATTCTTGATTCACAGGCGGTACCCTATAAGTTTCAACGAGTAAGTTTGCGAGCATCGAAATATGTAACACTAGTAGCTGTATCTTTTGATTGCATTAACGTAAAAGCTTAAATTTTCTATACCACAACAGGACTGCAGACCTAATAATATGACATAAATTTTAATTTCAAACCTCTACCAGTTCCCGAGAAAAAGGTGTCTTACACACACACACACACACACACACACACACACACACACACACACACAGAGAGAGAGAGAGAGAGAGAGAGAGAACAAAGTGGTCTCACATTTCTACAGCAAAGTGAAATCTACTGAAGGATAACAAAGTATCCAATGAAATTAAAGTAATGTTATGACTCATGGGCTGGTACACATGTACCTTCATAGCCACAGAAAAGAAATTCATCGGCCCAACCAATTCAGAAGACTGAGAAAGACAGGAGGAAAAATGAAATAAAGGGGAATGCATTTCTTATTAATTAAGCTTGCAGGGATATGGACACTTTGTGAAAATAGAGAAATGTAGAACAGCAATGAAGTATTTCGACACAGAAATACAAGTGAAAAGACCACAAAGGAAGGCAATGAAACTGTGACTAAAGACAGTGAATTTATGTTAGGAAAAAACGAGCTAAAACTGAGAAGATATTACGGACCAAATATTATATAATAATATGAAGAAATGTTAAGCATTTGTGCACCATGCCTGAGAAGATGGAGTTGGGAAATGATGTTGACATAGTATTTGGCAATCTACACTACATACTGATTTATTTAGTTTCTCAATAGTCACTTGTTTTCCAGCAACCAACATTCGCTGATAGTTTCAATTTCTACTTGACACAACCATTTTAGTATTTTAACATGACCATGAACGCAACAATACAATTAATAAATTATAATTACAGTCAAACACTGGAGCTAGCAAATAAAAATGATCACGCATGGAAGAAATAGTTCTGGGTAGTATCCAACCACTTAACCAAAGAATTTATTCCAAAAGCGAGCATGTTTCTTCTCTCTTTTGTGTGTGTCTGTTGACAACAGACTGCTTCTGCTATTCGGCAAGTGGTCTCCTTTACTCATAATAATAAAATGTAATATGATAAGCTATTTTACAATCATATCCACTACTACAGTAGCAACTGTCTTCTCTACGTAAGGTTCTGCGGTGATGGTTCCTCCACAGTGAGCACGTGACACAAAAATGAAAAGATTGTATGGCATTGTTGGCCAGGAGATCCCAGATGGGTTCAGCTGCCAAGCGCAAGCAGTTTTTGACCTTGAGAACCCTGTCTTAGCTTGGGGAGAGAGGGAGCAGAAAAACCGCAAAGTTGTGGCTCATTTTTCAGTGTTTTGTCTATAGCTTTTCTCCTAGCTTTCCACAACAAAAAGCATTTAGACCTATCTTGTATACTGTAAAATTTTCTATAATTTACATTGGTTAATCACAATCTTATAACAAATACTTACAAAGAGAGAGAGCTTTGAAGGAACAGTACACTTCCAAAAATTGCAAGAAGTAGTCAGAGCGATGATAAAGAACATCACTATCCCATACACTGCTGCATATGATTGTGTTGTCATCACAGATGAAGACATACATATCCCGGTACTGCCGATGGTTTTAGCCCTATTTCCAAAAGAGTGGGAAGGATGTCCAATTTGACTCCCAGCATTCTGTACTTGTTCGGATATTCTTTCCCCTCACATATCAAGCAAGTGTGACACTAGTAGAATTCCCTTTGGACAAGAGAATACAAAAGTTGGCACCATTTATGACAAAAACCCTACCATGCCTGTCTTTGTACTTTTGAATAGTCAGACCCAACATTGTGCCAAATTTCTGAAGCATGAGAAAGGCTCGGACCTTTGGAGGTGATGGAGTCCCACCTCTATCTGACAAACCAGGGACTCCTAAGATACGACTTGGCAAACAAATGGTAATGAGATGGGGAGCTATTAATATCAATGGGGGCTACTCTGGGAAGGAGATAGAGCTGGCAGAGGCTGCAAGTAAGATGGGGCTGGACGTTTTAGCTGTTAGTGACATTCGGGTAAGGGGTGAGAAAGAAGAGGAAGTAGGAGAATACAAGGTCTACCTGTCAGGAGTCAAAGCAGGAATAGCACAGTGGGGTGTAGGGCTTTACATCAGGAAAGAAATGGAACCCAGCGTAGTTGCAATAAGGTATGTAAAGGAACGACTGATGTAGATGGATTTGACAGTGTCTAGCAAGAAAATTAGGATTGTGTCAGTATATTCGCATTGTGAAGGGACAGATCAAGATAAGATGGATAGTTTTTATGAGGCACTCAGTGATGTAGTTGTTAGAGTAAAGGACAAGGACAGTGTTCTGCTCATGGGCGATTTTAACGCCAGGATTGGAAATCGAACAGAAGGGTATGAAAAGGTTATGGGTAAATTTGGAGAGGATATGGAGGCCAACAGGAACGGGAAACAACTCTTGGATTTCTGTGCCAGTATGGGCTTAGTAATCACAAACTCCTTTTTTAAACATAAGAACATTCACCGGTATACTTGGGAAGGCAGGGGAACCAGATCTGTCATTGACTATATAATAACAGATCAGGAATTCAGGAAAGCTGTGAGGGACACGCGTGTATTCAGGGGATTCTTTGATGACACTGATCATTATTTAATCTGCAGTGAAATTGGGATTGTGAGGCCGAAAGTGCAGCAGGTCAGGTCCATATGTAGGAGGATAAGAGTGGAGAAACTTCAGGATAAGGAAATCAGGCACAAGTACATAACAGCGATCTCAGAAAGGTACCAGTTAGTTGAATGTAGTCAATTACAGTCATTGGAAAAGGAATGGACAAGGTACAGGGACACAGTACTAGAAGTGGCTAAAGAATGTCTTGGAACAGTAGTCTGTAAAAGTAGGATGAAGCAAACAGCTAGGTGGAATGATACAGTCAAGGCAGCCTGTAAAAGGAAAAAGAAGGCGTATCAAAAATGGCTACATACCAGAACCCAGGTAGACAGAGAAAGTTATGTTGAAGAAAGAAACAAAGCCAAACAGATAATTGCAGCATCCAAGAAGAAATCGTGGGAAGACTTTGGAAACAGGTTGGAGACTATGTGTCAAGCTGCTGGAAAACCATTCTGGAGTGTAATTAGCAGTCTTCGAAAGGGAGGTAAGAAGGAAATGACAAGTATTTTGGACAGGTCAGGAAAACTGCTGGTGAATCCTGTGGATTACTTGGGCAGATGGAGGGAACATTTTGAAGAGTTGCTCAATGTAGGTGAAAATGCGATCAGTAATGTTTCAGATTTCGAGGTAGAATGGGATAGGAATGATGATGGAAATATGATCACATTCGAGGAAGTGGAAAAAATGGTCAATAGATTGCAGTGCAATAAAGCGGCTGGGGTGGATGAAATTAAGTCGGAACTCATCAAATACAGTGGAATGTCAGGTCTTAAATGGCTACATAGGATAATTGAAATGGCCTGGGAGTCGGGACAGGTTCCATCAGACTGGACAAAAGCAGTAATCACACCGATCTTTAAACATGGAACCAGAAAAGATTGTAACAACTACTGAGGTATCTCTTTAATCAGCATTGTGGGTAAAATCTTCTCAGGTATTGTTGAAAGGAAAGTGTGAGTATTAGTTGAGGACCAATTGGATGAAAATCAGTGTGGGTTTAGGCCTCTTAGAGGTTGTCAGGACCCGATCTTTAGCTTACGGCAAATAATGGAGAAGTGTTATGAGTGGAACAGGGAATTGTATCTATGCTTTATAGATCTAGAAAAGGCATATGACCGGGTTCCTAGGAGGGTCTGTTCTACAAGATTATGGAATAGGAGGCAAACTTTTGCAAGCAATTAAAGGTCTTTACATGGATAGTCAGGCAGCAGTTAGAGTTGACGGTAAATTGAGTTCATGGTTCAGAGTAGTTTCAGGGGTAAGACAAGGCTGCAACCTGTCTCCACTGTTGTTCATATTATTTATGGATCATATGTTGAAAACAATAGACTGGCTGGGTGAGATTAAGATATGTGAACACAAAATAAGCAGTCTTGCATATGTGGATGACTTAGTTGTGATGGCAGATTCGATTGAAAGTTTGCAAAGTAATATTTCAGAGCTAGATCAGAAATGTAAGGACTATGGTATGAAGATTAGCTCCAAAACGAAAGTAATGTCAGTGGGAAATAAATATAAACGGATTGAGTGCCAAATAGGAGGAACAAAGTTAGAACAGGTGGACGGTTTCAAGTACTTAGGATGCATATTCTCACAGGATGGCAACATAGTGAAAGAACTGGAAGCAAGGTGTAGCAAAGCTAATGCAGTGAGCGCTCAGCTACGATCTACTCTCTTCTGCAAGAAGGAAGTCAGTACCAAGACTAAGTTATCTGTGCACCGTTCAATCTTTCGACCAACTTTGTTGTATGGGAGCGAAAGCTTGGTGGATTCAGGTTACCTTATCAACAAGGTTGAGGTTACGGATATGAAAGTAGCTAGGATGATTGCAGGTACTAGTAGATGGGAACAATGGCAGGAGGGTGTCCACAATGAGGAAATCAAAGAAAAACTGGGAATGAACTCTATAGATGTAGCAGTCAGGGTGAACAGGCTTAGATGGTGGGGTCATGTTACACGCATGGGAGAAGCAAGGTTACCCAAGAGACTCATGGATTCAGCAGTAGAGGGTAGGAGGAGTCGGGGCAGACAGAGGAGAAGGTACCTGGATTCGATTAAGAATGATTTTGAAGTAATAGGTTTAACATCAGAAGAGGCACAAATGTTAGCACTGAATAGGGGATCATGGAGAAACTGTATAAGGGGGGCTATGCTCCAGACTGAACGCTGAAAGGCATAATCAGTCTTAAATGATGATGATGATGATGATGAGAAAGGCTTCTTGTGACATTGTAGGGTGGAGATATGAACAGAGATACACTGGACAATTTTCTAAATCTGGAGCAAAAACCCAAATTCCAATTTGTGAGACTGCTGCCTACTTGAACTGTGCAAAGTATATCGTTCTTTTCATACCTATCTGCAAGTACAGACATGGTTCAGTAATGAAGAATTCCATCAGTTCGTGACTGGACACTAACAGGAGAAGGGGTGATCACCATAACAAAATGCAAAATGGAACTTCAGATTCCTTATTGAAAATCATTTCCTGCGAAAGGATGAAAGGGTGTAGAACAAGGAACTGTAACTGCAAAAAAGCAGAACTCCGGTACTCAGCAATTGGCAAACATTGTTGTGGCCATGCATTCGAGAATTCTCCCATGCCGGACATTTATGAGGAGGATACAGAGAGGGATTATAATGAAGGGGAAACCCTAGTTGACAGCATCATCACTGAGGAAGAATCTGATGGCTAATTTGACTTTGCATGTGGGCCAATGAGGTCAAAGCATAAATTTTGTGAGCTTCTGTACGCTTTTACATATTCTTTTCATTTGTAATACTTTTCACTTTTAAAATATACTATCAGCTGGTATTAGAAATGGATGGTGTTCTGGGGGTTGTTAAACTTTGACCATTAGAAATGTCTACCACCAACAAAAAAAAAAAAAAAAAAAATTGGACAGCTTTACAGAAATGAGTATCCCACTAGGGTTAGGTCTTCATGATACACACTGGCCATTACAGAGACCTACCATTATCCTTTTTTTAAAAAAAAGTTCTAATATTAAAATTATAAATCTAAAACCCGTCCTTTTTGCTTAAGTTTATTTTAACCTGAGCATTCTGCCATTCCTTTGAAGCGCGGTATTCTTGGTAGCATAGTGTAAACATACGTTTGACTGGTGCAAATTGTGGAAAATTTTACACTCTACAAGAAATGTCTGAATGCTTGTTGTTGTAAGATGTAGGGCAAAAAACTTATAGAGAAAAACTGGAAAAATTCCCAAAGTCCCACCTGATAAGGTGGCTTGGTCATTTGTCAAACTATAGCACACATGAAGGGAACTGTCCAACTGGTTGGTGACCCTAAAGCAATTCTTCATATAGGTCTGCCAGTAAATAGAATGGAGATTCCAAGACAAAAGAATACGGAAACTACAAGTGTGTTAACTTACTCGCTTCTCCTCTGCCCGGGCCTGCAACACCCTTATGGTTTCCTGTGGTTGCCCAGGCACTGTCACAGCAACCGCACCTTCTTTCATAATTCCTGCCTTTTGCCAAGCAATCTTCTCTAGAGTATCTCCCAACAGGCTTGTATGATCAAGACCAAGAGAAGTAATACCTACTGCTTCGACCTTCCTGAAAATAATGAATTGTGATTGGTTGATTATAATTGTGATGCAAAACTGATATTGTACGAAAACACTGTTTCAATGTTATACACAAGTTAGCTCTAATATTTCAAATTCAGATTTACCAGACAACAGAACAATTTTTCCTTTTTTGAGTTTAAAATGGATATGGCCATTAGGCAATCTATTATACGGGTGACGATTAAACTTGCAAATACATAAGCAAGTAGGAAATTTTAAAATGGTTATGTCGTTAAGGAAAAACAAGACACTAAGAAAGAAATGAATTTAATTTCATTGGGTCCACTGTGAGTAAGACATCCATATGGGAATTTTCCAGCTACTGTTTAATTTATTCCAGTAAAAATGTCAATTTTTTCATTCAGTTGTATCACACTAGACAACAAATTGAACACCAAATAAACTGTGGGGTACAGCAGTATGGAGGATCTGAAATTGTTGCTGAAATAAAATAAATAAATGGTACATAATAACAAGTAACTGAATAGTTCAGCAGTATTTCATTATATAATTGCCCACAGGGAATTTCTGACTATGTCCACTGAAAAACAGCAATTCAATAATGAAACTGATACTACAACAGTACAAATTGTAATTTATGAGGACAAGTCAGTAAGTTAAGGCATTTTTTCTGCTCCACAGAGTGACAGGAGTGACTCAACAGAGGCATGCATTAAGCTCACTTTTGTATTGGCGTGTTAGGTGTCTTGGTACAGTGACTAGTTGTTGTGACTCGCCGATTATTCAAAGTGCCGCCGCGCAATTACGCACGTCCTCTACGTGCGGCGCTGTCTGGCAGCCATGCAGCAGCTGCTCCACCTAAGCGGCCAGCCGAGCAGTGGCCGCTAGACTGAGACTCAGTGTTTAATCGAATGCCGACTTGTACACAGGTCAACTTACTCAGTGACTTATATGTGTTGTTGTGTTGTCCGAAATATATGTGTTAAATAAGAAGATTTAACAATACCGTTGACTCACAGGGTTCCATGGTTACTGTCGAACAACTCTTGCAAAATCTCCTTGAACAGCAAACGCTTCTAACAGCGGCGATTCGCGATTTCGTTGCGGCGTCAAATGTGGGGCGTTTCTCGTCGTTGGCTGTACCTCCTTTTCCACCTTACGGCGAGACGGCGGAAGACTGGTCTGATTATGAAAAACGTCTTCGACAGCACTTCTTGGCATTTCATGTCACGGACGAACAACCATGTAAGTCTCTGTTCCTTTCCTGGATTTCACCTCAAATGTATCGGTTGTTGTCGCAATTGGCTCCTTTGAAGGATCCTGCGTCTTTGTCCTTTGCTGAAATGTGCTCACTTCTGTCTGTCTATTTTCAAAAGCAAACACATGTGGTAGCCTCTCGTGTTGCCTTTTATCGTTGTCAAAAACAACCAAATCAATCCTATCGCGCTTGGGCTGCTGAACTTCACGGCCTCAGTCGAAAGTGTCAATTTGTTACTGACGTTCACAAAGATCCTATGCCGATTCCATGGTACGAGATGCTATTATCCGGTCGGCGCCCGACAAAGAAGTTCAGCAACGTGCCCTTCAGTTGGCGAATCCGACTCTAGATGAAGTTCTCTCCATTGCGCAGTCTTTTGAAATTTCTCGCGCCGCTGGGGCGCAAATAGAAGTGAGGGGTGACGTCGGGGAAATACAACCTGTGCGCTGTTGACGACGCGTGCGGCGCGTCCCCGCCGGCCGACGTGGCCACAGTACGCTCCCACGCGCAGCCTCGGCCTAGCCGTAAACAACCCACTAAGAAACTGCAGCAAAATCCCCGGCAACTTCCTTCATGTCCGCGGTGTTTTACGAAACATTCACGCGAGGATTGTCCCCAACGTTGGGCCGTGTATCACAATTGCAAAAAGAAAGGTCATGTGTCTTCCGTTTGTAAATCCGACCGCATACATGATGCTCATGAACATGTCACTGATTCTGATTCTGTGTTGTCTGTCAATTGCACTTCTTCCCTTTCAGGGAAGTTATTCCTCACTGTCCAAATCCTTGGTCGAGATGTTCGCATGCAAGTGGATACCGGTTCTGCTGCCACTATAATTAATTCTCAGACGTATCTTCAGCTGGGTTCTCCACTCCTGTCCCCTGTCACTCGGCAATTACGGACGTACAATAAACAGAAGATTTCCCTCTTGGGACAGTTTAATGCTGAGGTATCTTACAAATCCGTCGTTTGCACTGCTCCCATATTTGTGGTCGACCAGAGCAACGCAGAAAATCTTTTTGGTTTCGATGCCTTTCGCGTTTTTGGGTTCTCCATAGATGACTCTGTCAATATTGTCTCTGACGCTATTCCTTATGCTCAACTGGATTCCTTGTCGACGACATTTTTGTCCCTTTTTTCTCCTGGATTAGGCCGTGCAAACGACTTTGAAGCTCATATCACGCTCAAACCCACTGCTCGGCCTAAGTTTTTTCGGGCTCGGCCCATTCCTGTGGCCCTTCGTGATCGGGTAAAACAGGAGTTGGATCGTCTCACTGCTTCAGGGGTCTTGCTTCCTGTCACTTCCAGTGAGTGGTCCTCTCCTGTCATTGTAGTTGCTAAGCCCAATGGTGATATTCGTCTCTGTGGCGATTTCAAAGCCACTGTAAATGCTCAATGCCTCATCGACACTTACCCTATGCCCTGTCCTGAAGAACTGTTCACTAAACTCGCTGGAGGACAGTATTTTTCTAAAATTGACCTGTCAGAAGCTTATCATCAACTTCCTCTCGACGCTGCTTCCCGGCAGTTTCTGGTCCTTAACACGCCTTTCGGCCTCTATCAACACCAACGCTTGCCATTCGGGGTTGCTAGCGCCCCTGCTCTCTTTCAGCGATTCTTGGAACAATTATTGCTCACTGTCCCTGGATGTATCAATTACATGGACGACATTGTTGTCACTGGCTCCACCACTGAAGAACATCTTCAAAATCTCCGCGCACTTTTTAATGTCTTACAGACTGCTGGTCTTAAGTGTAATCTTCAGAAATCACAATTTTTTCAGGCATCTATCACGTACTTGGGGTTTCAACTCTCTCGGGATGGTATTCGTCCGCTTCAACACACTGTCGCTGCGATCGATGCCCTTCCTCGCCCTACATCTGTTAAGGAACTGCAGGCCTTCTTGGGGAAAATAGCATACTATCACAAGTTTTTACCGTCTGCGGCATCGGTGGCTCAGCCGTTGCATCGCCTGTTGCATAAAAACGTGCCTTTTCACTGGTCCGCGTCATGTGACGCAGCTTTGCGGAAATTAAAGACTATGCTGAAACAGGCCCCTTGCCTGGCTACTTATTGACCTGGCCAACATCTTGTTCTTGCCACAGACGCCTCTCAATACGGGGTCGGCGCAGTCCTTGCGCACCGTTTTTCTGAGGGTTCGGAACAACCCATCGCTTATGCCTCCAAAACGCTCACGGATGCCCAACAAAAGTATTCTCAAATTGAGAAAGAAGCTTTGGCCATCATTTATGCTCTTCATAAGTTTGGTGTTTTTCTCTATGGCTCAAAATTTCATCTTGTTACGGATCACAAACCACTTGTTTCCTTGTTTCATCCATCAACGTCACTTCCCGACAAGGCTGCACACCGCCTCCAGCGTTGGGCTCTTTACTTGTCCCGTTTCAATTATGAGATTCATTTCCGGCCAACGGCTCAACATGCGAATGCTGATGCTTTGTCTCGCCTTCCCATGGGTCCTGATCAGGCACTCGATAGGGACGAACTTTTGTGTTTCCACCTGGATGTTGCCGAGCAGCGGATTGTGGACGGGTTCCCCATCACTGGGGACAGGCTGGCGGCTGCTACGGGTTCTGACCCTACCCTCTCCCGGGTTTTACGCTGTATTCAGAAGGGTTGGCCAGATCGCCTGTCCGCTATGACTTCTGATCCGTTGCGGAACTACTACACTTCGCGCTACCGCCTCATGGCTAGGGATGGTGTTATCCTCCTCTCCACTGACAATGCTTCGCCGCGTGTTGTGGTCTTTGCGTGCTTCAGTCTTGCGCCTCCTTCACCAGGGGCACTGGGGTGTGTCTCGCACAAAATCTCTGGCGCGCCGTCATGTGTACTGGCCTGGCATCGACTCTGAAATAGCACACATGGTCGCTGCCTGCGGCCCTTGTGCGTCACAGGCCGCTGCCCCGAAGTCATCTTTGTCACCGTGGCCTTCGCCTGAGAAGCCCTGGGAGCGCATTCATGCTGACTTTGCGGGACCCTTTTTAGGTACTTATTGGCTCCTCGTAATTGACGCCTAGTCTAACTTTCCTTTCATTGTCCGTTGCACGTCACCTACCACCGTGGCAACCACCAGTGCTCTCGCCCGCATTTTTTCTTTGGAAGGCCTCCCCTCTCCTCTTGTTACTGATAATGGTCCGCAATTTGCCTCTTCTGACTTTGCAGATTTTTGTGCTCGTCACGGCGTTACGCATGTCACGGCCCCGCCGTTCCATCCACAATCCAACGGTGAGGCTGAACGACTGGTCCGCACATTTAAGGCTCAGATGCGGAAACTTCTGACTTCTTCTGCTGCTGATGATGCACTTCTCCAGTTCCTGGCGCCTTACCGTTTCACCCCCATGGGCGATCACAGCCCGGCTGAGCTCTTACATGGCTGACAGCCCCGCACGCTACTTCATCTACTGTGGCCTCCCACCTCACGGCCGCGGGTGCCTTCACTTGGCCGGTTCACCGCCGACGACCTCGTCTGGGTACGGGGATATGGCAGGCGGCCAAAATGGAGCCTGGGCCACATCTTAAGACACCGTGGCAGACGCCTGTATGAAATCCAGACGGACACGGGTGTTGCAGTGCGTCATTCGGACCAGCTTCGGCCTCGGGTGCCAGCAACGCCTGTTCAGAATGCCGCCACACTACCTTTGGCTCTACCTGATGCTCGGGATCTTGGCATCTCTCAATACTCACAACGCAGCCCTCTCACCGTCATCGCGATGCCAGCACCAGAACGGACGCCACCAGGAGACGTGCCCATGCAGGAACCGGAGGACCATCCTCTGTCAGAGTACATCTACTCGCCTCCTCCTCCAACGGACGCCGACACATCGCCCATGTCTCCTGTCGTATCAACTGGACTTGCCGCAACGGGCAGATTGGTGCATGGGGCCCCAGCAGATTCGACCCCTACATCTCCTGTCATCTCAACCCGTTATCATCGGGGACACTTCCGTCCGTAAGGGAAGCCACCTCTTCGAGACTTTACGGCGAGTCAAACAATGTCTATATGGACGTTAGCCATCTCCAGGACACCTCCATCAAGACCAGTGCAACAATTTCAAAGGGGGGAAAAGTGTTGTGACTCGCCGATTATTCAAAGTGCCGCCGCGCAATTACGCACGTCCTCTACGTGCGGCGCTGTCTGCCAGCCATGCAGCAGCTGCGCCACCTAAGCGGCCAGCCGAGCAGCGGCCGCTAGACTGAGACTCAGTGTTTAATGGAATGCCGACTTGTACACAGGTCAACTTACTCAGTGACTTATATGTGTTGTTGTGTTGTCCGAAATATATGTGTTAAATTTGAAGATTTAACACTAGTTCTACCCATAATGATTTCAGAACATGATATTGTAAGTGTCCCATTGCCTGTAAATACCAAGGAAGAAATCTACATCTACATACATACTCTGCAAGCCACATTACAATGCACAGTGGGGGGTACCTTGTCCAACTACTAGTGGTTTCCTTTCGTGTTCCACTTGCAGATACAGAGAAGGAAAAATGACACACTATATGTCTCTATGCAAGCCCTAATTTCTCTTATCTTGTTTTTGTGGTCTGCACGCGAAATGTTCCATGGCATCAGTAGAATCATTCTGTGACAGAATGCCAGTTCTCTAAATTTCTCAATAGTGTTTTGCAAAAAGGATGTCATTTTCATACCTGGGATTCTCATTTGGACTCACAAAGCATCTCTAATACTCATATGTTGACCAAACCTGCCAATAACAATTCAAGCAGTACACCTCTGAATTGCTTCAGTGTGTTTCTTAAATCAAACCTGGAAAGGATCCCAAGCACTCTAGCAGAATTCAAGAATGGGTCACACTAGTTTTCTATATGTGATCTGTGTTACGAATGCGCTACATTGTCCTAAAATTTTCCCAATAAACTGAAGTCAAACACTCATCCTCCTACAGCCAACCCCAACTACTTGCCCCATTTCACATCACTTTGCAACGTTACACCAAATAAAATGTTAATCCATTATGCATGTGGAACACTGCGACTGTGATGAATAAAGATTTCCAGAAATTTCTACTACCAAATGCATTTTTTTACTTCTATTCTCATACTATTTGTCATCTCATTTATGTATATAGACGTGGTCCTATCACACTTCCCTGGTGCACTCCTGATGATACCCTTGTCTCTAATGAACACTTGTTGTCAAGTACACTGTACTGGGTTCTGTTACTTATGAAGTCTCCGAGCCATTCAAATACATGGGAACCTAATCTGTATGCTCAAATCTCCATTAACAGTCTGCAATTGGGCACTGTGTCAGACACTTTCCTCGAATCTAGGAATATTGACTCTGCCTGTTACCTTCATCCATGATTTGCAGGACAATGTGTAAGAAAAGGTAAAGCTAAGTCTTGTACAAATGATGCTTTCTAAATCTGAACTGATTTGCACACTGAAGCTTTTCCACTTTAAGGATTTTATTATATTCAGATTTCGAATATGCTCAATAACTCTGCAGCAAATCAATGGTAAGTATATTCCATAATTTTACAGGTCCTTTCTTATATCCTTCTTGTGTGCAGGAGTCACCTGTGATTTTTTCCAGTTACTTGAAACTCTGCACTGGGAGGGAGATTTGTGATGAAAGAAAGTCAATTAAGGGGCCAATGTCTAAGAGTGACCTCCATAAGAGCAAATTAGGATTCCATCCAGACCGAGGCCTACGAGAAAGACAGGCCGCGGCGCGTACGTCACGAAGGTAGTCCTGCGCTCGCTCAAATCAGCAGACTGACTACGTTTCTACACATGTTGGCTCGCAACTAGGAGTGTCTACACAAACGAAAACTGAATCTTCTACAGGAATCCACTATTATGGAATCTTACTGTTATTAGTCCTATAATGATGGGAAGTCCATGGGCCTACTTATAATTTGTTACGGCTGTACTGGCGTACAAGAAAATAAAATCATGCTAAAATGATTATCAGTTGCATAAGGCACCACTTCCAACATGTAATGAGTACTGTTAAGCAGAAGAGACTGAATGCTATAAACAAGCCGTTATACCATTTTTATCGACTATTGATCTTAAATTAAATTTTGCTGTAGCACTGTTAACCAGTAAGACTTCATAACAACAGATTCCAGTGGAAGACGCAATTCACGTTAGTACTTACACTCCCAGCTGCGAGTTAACAGGTTTAGAAACGCATTTTGTGTGCTGAGCTGAGCGAGCGAGCGAGTTCAGGACTGCCTTCGTGACGTACGCGCCGCGGCCTGTCTTTCTCGTGGGCCTCGATCCAGACCTAGTGACTTATTGCTTTCCAACTCTTTCAACTGATTCTCAACACCAGGGATTCCTATGTCCTCCATATGGGATTCTGTATGACAGTCCAACAACGGTATGTCCATACGATGCCCCTGTACGTATTATTTTTTTAAATGTAAATTTTGAAACTTTGTCTTTGCTTTGGCAACCTTCTATTGCCATACCAGACTGGTGAACAAATGAGTGAGCCTTTGACCCATTTAGTGACTATGTAGGACTAGAATTTTCTCAGGTTCTCACCAGGATCTATCACTTACGTGTGGAGGTGCATCAATATTTTTATAGACACACAAGTTGCTACTAACTTTTGCCTGTAGACATTTCAGCATCCTTTTTGAACCAGTAATGCAACAATCTCAGATTCCTCAGAATTTTCCGAATTTTGTTATTAGCGATGGTGGCCCTTTTCCATCCTTAATATACTTACTTGGAACATATTTCTCAAGAGCATGATTTACAATCACTTTAAACTTTGGCCGTAAGTCCTCTGCATCCAGCATATTTAAATTAAATGATGTTCTTCCACAATCTAAGTAGGGAACTAACAACTACTTCTTGACTTTTTCAGGCATAAAAACTCTTCTAGCCCTCCCAATAGATTTATAAACTTAGTAATCATTGTCTATTGGATTTGGTATGATTAATTTAATGGGTGGCCAGATGCCATTCCTGTCACCACCCCATTAACCACCACCCGCGGCCCCCACCTCACCCCACCCCCATTCGCAGGATCAAATATCTATACCCCAATTGTTTGGATATAGTGTTATTCAAGTGTAAGAGAGAGAATGTTTTCTAAATATTACTGAATTGTGTAAGTGAGGGGGGCCTTGAGTGCCAGCTCAGTACTCATGTAGTCAAATGTGGGAAACTGCTTCAAAGCCATATGCAGGCTGACCAGCACACCAGCCCTCGTTGTTAGTCCAATGGGGTGATTTGATGCATTGCCGGTGCACCTGCCTATTATGCTAACATATATAGCTATCCAGGTGGGTTACATCATTATCACCAATCTCTCTCTTTATACCGACAGTGTCAATATGACTGGACTGATTCATTTTCTGTACTCTGAAAGGACTAAAGAAGCAGATTGTTTGTAGAATGGGACTGTAGATTGGTGATAGCTGTCTTAGTGAACAAAACATTTACTAGTGACTACACCGCTTTAACAATTAAAGTATCTGTTTGGAATGAAAAGCCTTCAAATGGGTCATCCATTTCGAAAATGGTCAGGAACATTGAACTGACATACCTAAGCAAATGATTAGTGATGTCCATTGTGCCAGAACTGATGATATTGCACATTAACTAAACATTACCCACAGTGCAGTATTTTCACTCACCCAACAATCTCTGAACTATTGAAAAATTTGTGTGCATTTGCTACCACTTTGACAGACAAGCACAAACAAACAGGAATGTAATTTTGCCACTTTCAACGTGCTCTGAAGAGAAATAAGTCTTTCTCATTCACGTAGTCACCACTGATGAGATGTGGGTCTATCACTACGAACTACAGAGTAACTGGCAGAGCATGGTATGAAAACATCCATTTTCAACTAATGCCATCTGATCATTTCATCAATCTTCACCCAAAGAAAAAAGTTCTAAGGCCGAACTTCTGCAGGAAAGTTGATCACAGTGTTTCAGGTTATGAAAGGTTGAGTTATGATACATTACACTCTCAAAGGTCAGTTAGTGATTGGTAACAGCTACTGTAAACTACTGTGAGATCTGAGAAGCAAAATCAAAATGAAGAGAAGAGGGGAAACTTTCAGATGGTGTGACTTTGCCTCAGGATGATTCCCATCCTCATACAGGTGGAAAAACAACCCAGGGCATTTAAAATCTTGGTTGTGAGGTGCTGTATCACCAACAGTACAGCCCTGACCTCACTCCAAGTGATATGCACCTTTCTGGTATCGTGGAGGATTACTTGTATGAACCTTTGTGTGAATCCAAGTTGCTGAGGTTGTGGAGGTGGTACATGAGTGGATACACACAATGGCACAGAACTTCTGCCAGTACAGAATTAGGAAGCTTGTCAAAAGATGGACCATTGCAATGTAGTTTTTAAAAAAATCCAAATACCTTGCTTTCACTTTTTGACTTGTCACATATTTGTTTTTTAAATTAGTTTCAGTTACACAATGTTTCAGTCAATCATTGTCCAATGTTCCCTTTCAAACACTCCAAGTGGTCCTTTCAAATCCAGGTCTCATATCCTCAGCAATTTCTTCAGTTTTAATCTCAGTTCATAAGCAATAAATTATAGTCAGTGTCCACATCTGCTCCTGTAAGTGTTTAGCAGTTTAAAATCAGTTTCAGAAATCTCTATCTCAGCATTATATAATATGTCTGATATCTCCTGGTGCCCCTAGGTCTTTTCTAGATATGCAACCTTCTTTTATAATTCTTGACCCAAGTGCTAGCTACGCCCTGTGCATAATTCTGTCGTGTGGCTGCCCCTTTCATACCTCCTTCCACACACAGCCTTGTTGTTCTACCACTTCTCCTCCTCCTGCTATCAAAATGCAGTCCCTCACCCCAATTATATGGTTCTCTCCCTTATTTTACTGAATAATTTCTTTCATTTCACAACATATTTGTTCAATATCTCTACTCGCAGAACTAGTAGTCATATATACTTTTACTACATGGCGGAGTTGGCTCCATGTCTACCTTTGCTATGATAATTCAGTTATTATGCTATTCAATATAGTCCATCCATATACCGATTTTCTTGTTCATTATTAGACCGGCTTCTGCAATACCCCTGTATAATTTGATGCTGATAATCCAGTACTCAGCAGCCTTAATGAATTTTATTCCTGCCACCACACTTCACTAACTCCCACTATATTCAACTTCAACTGATCCATTTCTCTTTTTCAAATTCTCAACTTGCCTAACTCATTGGGGGATCTAACATACCCCACTTTCACCAGCAGATCATCAGATTTGTCTTAAGCCAAGTAAAAATACGACCTGAGGAGGAGGAATGGCAAAAAAAAGAAAGTAAGAAGAAACTGTAGGGGCTGCGATGGAGGTGACTAATGCAAGTTGAATCCAGAAGGTGGGCACAGAGAGATTTGAATGTCTCCTATATCACATCAGTTTTTTTTTTTTGTTTCCTTTCTTTTCTTTTTTTTTTTTAATGCAAACATTTTAGGTTAGGCTTTACTGTGACTGTTATTGACATTAAATGAAACAACAAGTATACCGTTACCAGTCATTGTTTATTTATCTCCACGATGTGTTTCAAAGGTTTAAACCTCCATCAGGTGGATTTACATTTGTTACTATGACATTTGTGTGTGTGTGTGTGTGTGTGTGTGTGTGTGTGTGTGTGTGTGTGTGTGTGTGTGTTTACGATTTTTTGGAGAAACTTATGGAACTGTCTAGTGGAGAAACAAAACACTATTTCAGAACATGGTTTTGGGTTTCTCTAGTCAAAAAATTAAACGTACATATAACGGTAAACAGTGGTCACAGGTACCTTTCACTGTCTTAAAACATCAAATGTATACTGTCATATTTTGTAAGCAAATGTAGCGTATGGAAACTATTGGGAGCAAGGATTGTATAGCAGAAGAGAAAACATTATAACAAAGAGCAAAGAATATACATCATAACAACATTATTATAGAATAAATTTTAAAGGATTTGGAGGTGTTTGTTTTGAGGTGTCGAATACATGGGTTGGAATAAATACTTCATGTGGTATATAAATCCGATTTTGACAACTCAGAATAGCTTAAACTTAATACGCGTTTATACAATCAGGTGAAATGTTACAAACTTTAAGTACAATAAGCATATTGGCTAAAGTGGTAAAATTATACACAAATAACAATTTTGGTTGGGATTCATAGATAGATATGAAAGGCTAGAGACAACACCAGAGAAGAAAAGTTGCTACTCACCATATAGCGGAGATACTGAGTCGCGATAGGCACAATAAAAAGATTCACACAATTAAAGCTTTTGGCCATTAAGGCCTTTGTCAGCAGTACACACACACACACACACACACACACACACACACACACACACACACACACACACACACATATATAAATGCAACTTGCACACACACACACACACACACACACACACACACACACACACACACACACACAAATGCAACTTGCACACACATAAATGCAACTTGCACACACATCTGCAGTCTCAGAGAGCTGAGATCACACTGCGAACAGCAGCACCAGTGCATGATGGGAGTGGCGACTGGGTGGGGGCAAGGAGGAGGCTGGGGCGGGGAGGGGGAGGGATAGTATGGTGGGAGTGGCGGATACTCAAGTGTTGCAGTTTAGACAGAGGGTAGGAGAGAAGGTGCGGAGGGGGGAGGCGGTAAGTAGCGGAAAGGAGAAATTAAAAGACTGGGTGTGGTGGTGAAATGACGGCTGTGTAGTGCTGGAATGGGAACAGTGAGGGGGCTGGATGGGTGAGGACAGTGACTAACGAAGGTTGAGGCCAGGAGGGTTACAGGAACGTAGGGTGTCTTGCAGGGAAAGCTTCCACCTGCACCATTCAGAAAAGCTGGTGTTTGTGGGAAGGATCCATATGGCACAGGCTGTGAAGCAGTCTTTGATGGGATTGGTGATGTCAGTGGCCGGACTGGAGTAGGTGGTGGTAGGAGGATGTATGGGACAGGTCTTGCATCTAGGTCTATTACAGGGGTATGAGCCATGAAGTAAGGGATTGGGAGAGAGACAAAGGGAGAAAAAGAGAAAGAGAAAGTGAGAGGGAGATAGGGTGGAAAGAGTGATTGTATGAGAGCAAACTTTACAAAGCAAGGGGTCTTAAGATTACATCTGTTACATGTGATAACTGCCTAAAGGTTGGGCTAATACATTGGTTAATGCTTTAAAATATGCAGATGGTGTACAATTTGTGCTAGTAGTTGATGTACATATAGTTTCAAGCTGACAAGGGGTACAAGCTGTTGGTGTGATGATATATCTGTAAATGAGGTCAATCTCTTGTACACTCAGCGGCTGTCATGGTAACATAACTAAATATTTATGGTAAATATTAACGTACGTGTGTGTGTGTGTGTGTGTGTGTGTGTGTGTGTGTGTGTGTGTGTGTGTGTGTGCGCGCGCGAGCGCGCGCGCGCGCGCATTGCAATTTTAATGACATAGGTAGTTGCTAAAAACAGAGGTGTCAGTATTGTAATTGTTCGCATTTAAGGTTAATCTGCCCAGTCAGGCAATCAAGGCTATTTTTGACAAAGGCTTTGTTGGCCGAAAGCTTATTCTGTGACAGGCTTTTTGTTGTGCCTATCTGCGACTCAGCATCTCCGCTATATGGTGAGTAGGAACTATCCTCTTCATAATACTGCTAGAGAAAAGAAATATTTACAACTGGTAGGACTTACCTTAAAACATTAGTACAATCATATTCACCACCTATACCGACTTCAACAATTGCTACATCCACCTTTTCATGTAGGAACACATTAAATGCCATTATTGTCAGGAATTTGAAGTAGGGTGGCATATCAGTATCACTTTCCTGAAAACATTCATATATTTAGTTCAAAATGTGCAGTCACAGTGTTATATATGTTTATTACTTAGTGACACATTTGCATTAGACAAACACGGCTCTTCAAACATTCACTTACAGGAGACCTGATATTTTGTTTCCAGTGTAACCTCACGTATATGCATTTCTGAGAGTTGCTAAATTCACAAAGTAACTAAAAGGAATACAAAAATTGTATATAATAAAACAGTCCCAACCACATAAAGATGTTTATGTATTTTCTAGTGACCGAATTCGATCACTGTTCTAGTTATCATCCGAATGCTTATTCTGCGACGAGATTAACATGAATGTACTTAGAGGAATGTAAACTACAAGCACAAAAATAAAAAAATAGCAGATAGACAGCTGTACCCATGGGAGTCTGCTAGGTGGCATATAACCACTGTTGCATGACAAGCAATTTACATCGCTTAAATAGTGGAAGCTCTGCCCAGCGTCTCCAACCTACATCACTGTCAGTCAATGGCCATAAAACACATTAAATAAAGTCTAAATACAATTATTTGTGTACAATATTTACTTCCAGAACATACGTATATCGAAAATACAAATATGTCTTATCAAACCATAACATAAAACTTAAAACTGAGAAAAAAGAAAAGAAAATAAGCTATTAATGTATAAGAATATGTGCGAGGCCTTCTACGGGCCCTGTGTGTAACAACCATTAGGCAAAAATGTTTAGCAGGAATCCCACAAAGTAACCATGGTAACATTCTGAAGAGTGATGTATTACAACTACACATCAAAGATACAATCTTTGGCCTACAATCTTTGGATCACCAGTAATCGAGGTACCATCATCAACATCAATATGTTACTGCTACCTGGAATTCCCCAAGGAAGTGTCACAGGTGCTCTGCTGTTCCTGATCTACAAAAACTATTTACGAGATAATGTGAGCATCCTTCAGATTGTTTGTAGGTGGTGCTGTCATCTACTGTCTTGTAAAGTCATCAGATGCTCAAAACCAATAGCAAAATGATTTAAGCAAGATATCTGTACAGTGCAAACAGTGGCAATTGACTAAATAATGAAAAGTGTGAAATCACCCACAAGAATAGTAAAAGGAATCCATTTAATTTTGCTTGTATGATAAATCACACAAACCTAAAGCCTGAAAGTTCAGCTAATTACTTGGGGATTACGATTATGAACAACTCAAATTTGAACGAACACATAGATAATGTTTTGGGGATGACAAACCAAGACTCTGATCTTTTTGGCAGAACACTTACAAAATGTGACATGTCTACTAAAGAGACTGCTTACACTGTGCTTGTTTGCTCTCTTCTGGAGTACTGTTGTGCGATGTGGGAGCTGCAACAGAGAGGATTGACAGAGGACACCAAAAAAGTTTGGGGGCAGCTTGGTTTTGTATTATCGCAAAATAATCAAGAGAGTGCAACAGATAAGATACACAAACTGGGGTGGCAATCATTAAAATAAAGGAGTTTTTTGTTGCGACAGGATCTTCTCATGAAATTTCAATCATCAACTTTCTCCCCAAAGTTTTAAAATATTTTGCTGGCACCCACCTACATAGGGAGAAACGATCATTCATGAACCCTCTGCCAAGTACTTAACTGTGAAACGCAGAGTAATCATGTAGATGTTGATGTAAATAATAATGCATAATGGAGACAACTTCTAAACACTTTTATTTCCATTCTCATAGTATCATTACTGTTGCGGCCTTCAGTTCAAAGACTGGTTTGATGCAGCTCTCCCCATTAGTAAGCCTCTTCACCTCAGTATATCTACTAAAACCTGCTTACTGTATTTACGGCTTGATCTGGTTTAGGAGAAATATGGTAAAATTTGACTAAATGAAGGGATAGGTTGATAGGACTCATCCTGACACACCGAGGAATAGTTAATTTTGAAATGGAAGGAAGTGTGGGAGGCAGAAATAGTAGGAGATCAAGGTAATTAATAAAATTCACAGTGAATGTAAGCAAAGCTAAGAGATGAAGGACTGAATATCACTTCTTATTAATGTACCTGGCTGCTCACTTGGTAAGAAAACTGGGTGAGACAGCCACTCTGCTACACATTAATATTTCCTCTTAACACCTTAGTGAGGAGGCTATGGTCATCAACAGTGCAAGTTTCAGCTTGCCCAAGCTGGCTCACCTAGCAAGCTGAGTTCCACAGGCAGAGGGCTAGCAGGAGAGCCTACTGCACTGTGCCCTTCCATCACACCATCAAGCACTCTAGCCCATTACCTGTGTTGCGTCGCACTATGCGTCTTGTCTGCAACTGTCCAAAACTTACGGACAGAAAATATGACTTTGGTGTTATGTTCTACTTGATTCCTACCGTGCATCAATGGATTCTTGCATTGCGATTATCAGTGGTTTCATCCTATAAGATGGCAATTATATTAATTCTGTCATCGTATGCTTCGTTTTCACTATTTGGAAGTAAAAAAAGAAATATTCATATTAATGATTTATAATTCTTATTGCTGCCATATACCCATATAACACAAGAAATATATATCTTGTAAATGTCTGGAACTAATAAAATATGAATACACTGGGACTACACTGAAGCATGGAGGCTCTAACATTCACTGAAACCATTGCCAACCTGTCCCTGCATAGTTACTGAAACTAAAAATAAAGGAGGATATGTAAGGACTTTGTAGAGTGGCATGGTGAGTGACCAACTCAGCGAGCTCATGACAGGCCAGCAAAGCATGTCAACGTGGCCGGACTGCCGGCGAGTTGCACTTGGCTGCAGAGTCTTCAGAACCACACGCATGGGTCTGTGTACCAAACACACTGGGCATGTGGAGATCAGCACTGTGCATAATTTTGGAGGGACCCCAACAACAAGGCTGCTCTATTCCCAACAAATAAAACCTGCCTAGTAACAATTATAGGTATACATGTTGCACTGTACACATTGCATACTGGTTAGCATTCCTGTTTAATACTTTGGAGATCGAGCCCGAGCGTAGCTCGGGCTACAACATTGTGTTATAAAGATCGTGCCCGAGTACAGGTCAGACCGCAATTTTCTCAATGCGCAAGCCACCTACTTCTTAAAAACTGGACTGATTTAATATGAACACAATGTACGGACATCTTGCAAACTGTCCCTTGACTGTTGCTGCCTGCTGGTGTCAATTTCTAGAATTATTTTGAGAGAAACAGTACCAAACATAACAGCTGCTGTCATGAATGGCAGAGCCGACTGTGATCACACTGACATAATTTCGTGTGCATACTCATTCAGTTTCTCAGTTTAGTGTAATTCTGGTACAAATACAATGCATATGTTGAGTGAATGAGAAATTTTTGGAAGCTCAAGAGGAAGAACTTGCTCAATAACTGACCTTGAACTTTTTTCTTGAAAGGATAGTTATACTTTCTGTCATCAGTATTTTACAGTTTATAATCTATCAAAGAACTACAGTAAATATGAAAAATGAATCTTGAACTCTGATTTTTTTTAGTATGTATTACTCTTAAATTATCTATGTGCCAGCAATGTTTTAAATAACAGTAAAAATGGCCAGTTTCCTAGGCCCAACATTATTCTAAGTGGCTGGTCTCCAAAGTGTTAAAAAGGAAGCTTTGGGTCATAAAGCAGTGGCCTATTCTGTGTGTGCTGAGCACCACTTACTTCCATCTACATTGTGGGAGCTTGTGAAACTAAGGTTACATTAGTCACAATTTTTCCCCTTCTTCTGTGACAGGGAATGTAAAACAATTGAATGAAGCGCGCGTGTGTGTGTGTGTGTGTGTGTGTGTGTGTGTGTGTGTGTGTGTGTGGTGTGTGTGGTTTGAGGTTTTCGGGCGCTAAACAGCGTGGTCATCAGCGCCCAAACGCATAGAAACAGGAACACGTGCGGTGAAGGGACGAAGATGGACAGCGAACAAGGAGAACGGCTAAAAGACACAGACCTGACGCAGTTCCAAATCCTCGCATACAGAGGCAAAACAAGAGGAGAAGAAACGCACTAAAAAGGAAAGGAAACACAAGGAAAAGAGAACAGAAATTGAAGTGAAACAAGTAGGTAATCGTGACTGGCAGACCTCTTACCTAAAGCCTGGGTGAGTCAGTCACCCAGCAGTACATTAAAATCCTCTCCTTAAAATCTGAGGCAACAAATTGGACAGGACACAAAACCGTAAGACCTTAACCACAGTTGTTGCGTCTTCTTGCAAAATAGAGGCCAAATCCAGTGGCAAGGAAACCACTGCCCTCTGGTCAGAGAATAAAGGACAGTCAAGTAAAATGTGGCGGACAGTAATCTGGATGCCACAAGCACTGCAGATTGGGGGGTCCTCCCGCCAGAGTAAAAAACCATGCATTAAGGGACTGTGCCCGATGCGGAGGCGAGTGAGGAGAACCTCATCCCGCCTGCACGACTGGTAGGACGTACGCCATGGTCGCGTGGTGGCCTTGACAAAACGCAGCTTATTTTCACCAACTGCCAACCACTCTTCTCCCCATTGACATATAACACGAAAACGCAAAAGGGAGGTAACAGCATGGAGGGGGACGGCACATTCAACAACGTGAGGGAGGGAACATGCATCTTTGGCAGCCACATCCGCCAGTTTGTTTCCCCTAATACCCACGTGCCCCGGCACCCAGCAGAAAAAAACCTCCTTCCCCTGCCGATGCAGGTGGAGTAGGGCATCGTGGATGTTCTGGATGACCGTATCCGCTGGGTACAAATGTTGCATGGTCTGAAGGGCACTCAGGGAGTCAGAACAGATGAGAAACTTAAGACTGGGAACACATCTCATCTGCTCCAATGCCCGCAAGATCGCAAACAATTTGGCATCAAAGATGGTAAACGCCGCAGGAAGCCGTAACTTGACGACTCGATCAGGGAAAACAACAGCACAACCAACAGAGTCCCCCTGTTTAGAGCCATCCATAAATACCGGTACATGGTCGGGATGCCGGTTTAAAATATCGTAAAATAAGGAGGTAAAAACAAACGCAGGAGTGCAGCTCCTCCGGTACTCTGACAAGTCTAAAATGACGCTGGGCCTCTGGAGCAACCAGGGAGGCAGACGGGTAAAACCCTGGAGTTGGGGTGCCACACGCTCCACACCAAGGGACTCAAGCAAATGCTTGGCACGAATCCCAAATGGTCTCGTTGCCCTGGGGCGACTGGAAAAGAGACGTTCCATAGGCGGTCGGGCAACAGAAGGGTACGCAGGAGAGGTATGACAGGCAAGGAATTGACACACCCGCCGCACCATGAGGAGTTTCTGCCGGATGGCGAGCGGCGGTTCCCCTGCCTCTGCACACAGGCTGGGGATGGGACTGGTACGGAAGGCACCAGTGGCGAGCCTGATACCCTCATGGTGTACTGCGTCAAGAATCTTCAGATACGCAGACCTCGCTGACCCATACACGGTGCATCCATAGTCAAGATGCGACCAGACAAAAGCCCTATAAAACTGCAGCAGACGCGCCCGATCTGCTCCCCAGGACCGATGACTCAGACACTTCAAAATATTCAGCACCTTCAGGGCCCGCACCTTGAGGTCTTTAAGGTGCAGCAACCATGACAACTTGGAATCAAAAGTGAGGCCCAGGAACCTCACAGTGTCTCTAAAAGGAAGAATGGTGGCCCTCAGATGCAATTCAGGGGAGGTAAAAAGACGTCGAGAACGATAAAAATGAACACACACACATTTGTCTGCAGAAAAGGTAAAAACCGTCTTCGCAGTCCATGCCTCTAATCGCTTTATCGTCAGCTGCAATTGCCGACTAGCAGTGACAAGACTGGAGGAAGAACAGAAAACAGCAAAATTGTCCACAAACAAGGAGCACTTGGCCGGATTCCGGATAGTGGATGTGATACTGTTAATGGCGATGGCAAAGAGGGTGACACTTAAAACGCTTCCCTGAGGAACACCATTCTCCTGCACGTACAAATCAGATAGCACATTACCAACCCGATATCGAAAGAGGCTGCGGGAAAGAAAGGACCGAATGAAGATGGGGAGATGGCCACGAAAGCCCCACTGATGGAGTTGATTGAGGATAAGGCGGTGCCAAGTAGTGTCATATGCCTTATTAATGTCAAAGAATACACCTAAACAATGCTGGTTACGTAGGAAGGCCTGCTGGATGGCCGCCTCAAGCAGGGTCAAGTTGTCTATAGTTGAACGACATCTCCGAAAGCCACACTGAGAGTGGCTAAGGAGCTGCCTGGTCTCGAGCAGCCAAACCAGGCGACGGTTGACCATGCGTTCCACTGTCTTCCCGACACAGCTCGTGAAAGCAATACTCCGATAACTACTGGGATGCATTCGGTTTCCCTGGTTTGAGGAGGGGAATCAAAATCGCCTCCCTCCATGAGTCAGGGAACGTGCCGCACTACCATATCATATTAAAACAATACAGGAGAACTTCCTTGGATGGCAGCAACAAGTGCTGCAGCATGCTGTACAGGATTTGATCATCACCTGGCACAGTATCATGAGCCATAGACAGCGCCGAATACAGTTCCCACATTGTGAAGGGGCAGTTGTAGGGTTCAGAATTTGGAGACCGGAAGTCCAAGTGATCCCTCTCGATGGCAGTGCGGTCGCAGCAGAAATCTGGATCACAGTTAATAGTGGCAGTAGATTCCACAAAATGCATGGCCAGTGTCTGGGCAATGTCTCTCGGCGCCGTGAGTAGACAACCCTGATGCAGCAATGCCGTGACAGGTAGTTGGCTGCGTTTCCCGGAAATCCTTCTGATGGCTTCCCATACTTTCGTAGAACTAGTGGAGCTGGAGATGGAGTTCAAGAACGATTGCCATGACGGTCGTTTGCTCTCTTTAATCACTCGCCGCGCCTTGGCCCTTGCCACCCAAAAGGCCGCAAGATTGTCAGCTGAGGGACGGCACTTGAAGCGGCGCAGAGCTGCACGGCGGGCTCGGATGGCTGAGCGGCACTCAGTGGTCCACCAAGGGACAGGACGCCTCTTGGGATGACTTGAGGACCGTGGGATCGACAATTCAGCAGCATGGGAGATCACGGCTGTAACATGGTCGACCCATTCGTGGATGCTGGCACGGTGTTCCAAAACAGCTAAATGGCTGAAAAGTGTCCAGTCAGCTCTGCAGAGGTGCCACCTGGGCGGCACTGGTAATGCCACAATCTCATTTAGGAGGCGAATCCAAAGGGGAAAGTGGTCACTAGAATGGAGGTCAGCGGCAACCTCCCACAGAGCAGAATCCGCGAGTGCTGGAGAGCAAAAGGAAAGGTCAATAGTTGACGACGACCCAGAAGCAGTACAGAAATGAGTGGGAGCACCAGAGTTGAGGATGCACAGTTCTTCGGATGCCATGAGGCTTTTCGGAATGCGACCCCTGGGGCAAGTAGTCGTAGAGCCCCATAAGACATTATGAGCATTGAAGTCCCCCAGAAGGAGAAATGGGCGGGGGAGTTGGCTAATAAGGTCTGTGAGAGCCTCAGAGTCTATTGCATCTTGAGGCGGTAGGTAAACGGAACAGATTGTGAGCCTCTGCCCCACAAGAAGGTCAACTGCAACTGGTTGCAAGTCCATAACGAGAGGGAGCTCAGATGACTGGTGCATGTCACGGACAAAAACCGCAACACCACCCTTTGCCCTTTCCCCCATCAGATCATCTTTTCGATACACGGTATGGCCCCGTAAAGAAGGAGCATCAGTGGCCCAAAAATGTGTCTCTTGGAGACATAAGCACAAGGGGCGCTCTCGTACAAGGAGTTGTAATTTGGCCACACGCATCCTGAACCCATTCAGGTTCCACTGTAATATGGGAGCCAGTGATCATGGTGGCTGAATTTTCACCCTGCCTCTGTGCTTTGGAGGAGAGCCCGTACTGGCCAGAGATTTATTCCTGGGGCGAGAATATCGCCCCCGGTCGACATCAATGTCCATCAGCTCCGATGGCGACCCAAGGGAGATGTCAGACAGTAAGATGGCATCGTCATCGGACTGACCCTGACTAGTCTCCTCAGGTGGCAAAACCTTCACCTTCGGCGTCTTCGTCTTGGGGGGCTTAGAATGCAGAACCTTGTCAACAGTTGGAGCTTTACTCGCCTGAGCAGAAGGTGCCATATTGTGAGGGGCAGGAAGTACCCCAATGTCATCAACCACGGCCTTGTCCGCAGTTATGGGGAGAGCTGCAGGTTGCAAAACAACCACAGCAGCACAAGTGCACTGGCAAACGCAGGTATTAGTGCTGACACTAGCAACATCCGTTTGTGTAGCAACAGTAGCCAACTGTACCAGTTTCTGCAGAGCGGAAGCAAAAGATGTTGTAAACACAGGAGGCTGCATGGCCTTAAAGAGCTTCTTGCCTCACCACAGGGATGCGCTTAGATGTTTTGATCTCCTGTATCTTCCGTTCCTCGAGATAGATGGGGTAGACCCGGCTCCAGACAGGGTGACTCCCAGAGCAATTCACGCACTTCACAGGCGATGAACAATCGGCTCCTTCATGGGCAGGCTGACCACATTTACCAGAAGTGGCTATCCATTGCACCCTAACGTAGTATGCCCAAAGCGCTGACATTTAAAACAGCGCATTGGGTTGGGGAAATATGGCCGTACTGGCAAACCGTAAGAAACCCCGCTTTAACATGCTCGGGGAGTCTCGGGTAATTGAACGTGAGGATAAACGAGTTGGATTTGACTAGGTCCCCATCGACTCGTTTCATAATATGCTGCACGTCTACAATACCTTCGTCAGCCCACTCAGATTTCAAGTTGTCCTTGAGGATATGCACCAAGTCCCTACATGGTCACAACACCCTTACTATAGTTCAAAGTGGAGTGGAGCTCGGTCTCGATAGCGTACTCTCCGAGACAGGTTGCATTCCGAAGAGAAGTGACTTGACAGGAACTAGAAGTTTCAACTAACAGAGTCCCATTGCGCAGTCGCTTCACAGATTTCAGTGTTCCTGCAATTCCCTCAAGACCCTTGTGGATGTAAAAGGGAGAAACACTCTCAAAGCTACCTTCCTTCCGTTTGACAATCAAAAACACATTCTGGTTATCAGCATGTGCTCTGTTACGACAGTCTGATAAATCTCTAGTAACACCAGGCGCTGGAGGACTGGCAGCACGAAGTCGCTTTTTCGATGGGGTGTGTTTTCCTACCAGTGGCCCACCCAATCCACTGGTAGGGGGAAATGTAGAGGTCGAAGGGTTCATTGTGGTCCCATGAGCAGCTAGGGAACTAAAGGTCCGCTCAGACAGAGCCCCGCGTGCCTGAGTAAGCCTTATACAACTGGGATGCGGCAGGTGCCCCAGAGGTGCCCGCTTGCGACTGTTCCACCCCAACAGCCATGCATCTTATAGGCACGCAGCACACTGTAAGATTGAGGGGTTTTTATAGAGGTTTACCTTCCTCACAATCCAGGCGGTCAAGCCAAGATTACCATTCCCCACAGCACACAACATTCCACCGCCGCACCATGCGGTGGTTCTGCTGAAGCATGTCCGGGGGTTACGGTGACAAGAGACTGGCAGTGCTGACCAGTCCCCCAGCTCAGGACCCCGGGTCGCCATGCCCGTACTCAGCAATTGAATGAAGCAACAGTATCTCTCAAACACAATAATGAACTTAGTTTGGTCGCATTAAGTAGATACTGCGATAACTATTTACCTCATTACTACATATAAAAATTAGGATATGCAAAAGTTTCAAAGAAAATAAAGTCTGGTCGCATTAAGTAGATACTGCGATAACTATTTACCTCATTACTACATATAAAAATTAGGATATGCAAAAGTTTCAAGGAAAATAATTAAAATGAGGCCATTTTAACTTACCTTCTGGAGATGCAGTTTATTATAGACATTCCAGAAGTGCTGTGTAAAGTCCTCTTGACTGAGGGGCTTTCCATTAATTCTAATCCTCTCCCGCACCGCCACCAGATGAGGCGATGAGAAGAAGCCAGTTTTAAGTCCATACTGCCTGAGAAGCGAATCACAAAAGGCACAAACAGACCCCTTCCCCTTTGTACCAGCGACATGGATTGCTCTAAGCGTATCTAGCTGTTCCAAAGTCACACCAGACCTGTAAAGATCAGAGTAACTGGTCACAACAAGTTTAATATACATTTAAAGTAATGCCAAAACATTGTCTTCGAGAGAAAAGTGTCATCATTGGTGACAACTTCAACAAATCCTGATTTTAGCATATGGTTTCTCCCCCCCCCCCCCCCCCTCCCTCTCTCTCTCTCTCTCTCTCTCTCTCTCTCTCTCTCTCTCTCTCTCTCTCTCTCATTTGCTCCCTCTCACTAAGCTACAGATCACAAATTTTTTTTATTCCATTGCTTGTTGTGTTTTGCATATTTTTCTTCTTGCTGAAGCATACATCATGCGTCACACAGCAAACAATGCCTACTAATGAAAATCATACTTCTTATAAGTACTGTTCTGGAGCAATCAACAACCATATGCAGTTTCAAGGAGTGCCTCGGAGCAGTGGGAGATTGCATGGATGATGACGATGATAAAGAGTAGCATGTAAAAGATGAATGTAAGATCTTAGTTTATAATTGGCCATGGTAACGTTTTGCATCATAAAGCTTGAAATTATTATCCAGCTGTTTTGCAGTATAATGTTCTCCATAAATAACAGTTGTACAGTGGATTAGTTCCAGATACATTAATCAATATCCACTGAAGATTCTATTCCATTTTCTATAAGTACATTTTACCATCTCTAAATTCAATCTGTGAAAGGTGTACACTGCTGAAAAAGAGGAAATCTGGAGATATCCAATTCAGCTGTAGGACAAAACAACATTAATTCCTTGGAGCCATTATAGAATGGGAGAAGATATTGAAACACTTTTCAACGTACAATGTACCGAGATGTGGCGATGTGTAACTCCTGTAATCGTTTTCTTGTGATATCTTTCATAATCATGGTAGCTGGCAAGTGCAATTTCAATACATTCACATGGAACACCCAGTCAGCTCATGTAAAGGTCCATTGGTGTCACTACCAACATAATTTGTCAACACTGTCAAAAGCACTGTGGATTTCCAAACACAAATCCTGACATTCTGGCAAAAGCTGTAACGGCAAACTATAGTTGCTGTGGTTGTTACTTAGAAGCGTGAAATGGCAAAGGCCACAAGCCCCACAGACTTACCTCAGTACAAATCGAAACAATGAGTTTACAAAAACCCTTATACACAAAACTCCAAGTACTGCAAATAGAAATACTTAAAACTATAAAGAACAACAATATAAGGAAAAGATAGATTGCTATTTACCATAAAGGTGGCAAGTTAAGTTGCAAACAGGCAGAATTAAAAGACACTTACACATCAACTTTCAGTCACAGCCTTCATCAGAAAAAGGAAGAGAAACACACACACCCATTCATTCACACAAGCAAACACACCTCACGCACACATGACCACCATCTCCGGCAACTCAGACCAGAATGAAAGTGTCGTGTGGAACAGAAGCAGCAATCTGGAGGTGGTGGGCAAAAGGAAGAGATGGCAGTGTATGGGTGGAGGGAGAGAAGAGCACTGTGTGGTGGAGTGTGCAGCGACTATACTCCCAACAGGTGCAGCATTGGGAGGCTGTGGGGCTGGGAGGTGGGGAGGGGGGGAGGGATGGAGTGAAAAAGGAGAGGAGTGTGGTGGTGGTGGTGGTGGTTGTTGGGATGTTTAAGGGGGACTAAACAGCTAAGGTCATCAGTCCCCCATTCCAAAAACAGGCGAGACATAAATGCACGAAGCAGGTAAAACCCCAAGGGGAAGGAGACTCCCCCCAGGCCCTAAAAGAACACAAATGTGGTAACGAACACTACAGACACGAAGACTACAGATGAACACCAGACAAAAAGAAACAGAAGAAAAGAAGATGGCCGGAGACTGCTTGACTGACCATGACGGCAAAAAAGGGAAAGAGTCAACCAACCGACTACACACTAAAATCTGCAACCAAATATGAGAGACTCGAGGACAAGAGACACACAAAGGGAAAGGAGCAGGACCTCCCTAAAGGGAACCATAAAAAGGACCATCACGGATAAAATTTAAAACGTCATCAGCCATGGAGGCATTGTCGCTTAAAACCAAGGGCAAAGTGCCCGGGAGATTAAAAGACTGCCGGAGGGTGCGCAGTCCGGGACACTCCAATAAAATGTGGGCGACCGTCAGCCGGGACCCACACCGACACAGGGGGGGATCCTCCTGACGCAAAAGATGGCCGTGCGTCAGGTATGTATGGCCGATGCGGAGCCGACACAGGATAACAGAGTCCCTGCGAGAAGCCCGCAGGGAGGAGCGCCACACATCGGTCGTCTCCTTAACAGCCTGCAGTTTATTCGGGGATGTCAGGCCACGCCACTCAGCAGCCCACATCCCAAGCACCTTACGGCGCAACACCAACTGCTGATCTCGAGCTGGGAGGCCGATCTCCAAAGCTGGGGCGTCGATCGCCCCTTTGGCCAGCCTGTCGACACGTTTGTTCCCCGGGATGCCAATGTGACCTGGCGTCCAAACAAAGACCACCGAACGTCCAGAGCGGGTAATGGTGGAAACAGACTCCCGAATAGAGGACACCAGAGAGGAGGGATAGCAGCGATCGATGGCTTGGAGTGTGGAAACATGGGTGGATGTGTTGGCAACGGGTGGCACACAAAGAGGGTGGAAAATGAGAACAGGGAGGAGATGATAGGACAGAGGTGGTGGGAACTGTTGGGCGGAGGGTGTGGGGTGTGCTTACCTGTGTGAATGAATGCGTATCTGTTTCTCTTTCTTTTTCTGACAAAGGCTGTGGCTGAAAGCTTATGTGTAAGTGTCTTAACTGTGCCTGTCTCCAACTTGACGTGCCATCTTTACACTAAGTAGCTATCTATCTTTTCCTTACATTGCTGACAAAATTCACAGTAGCACAGGTCACGCGCGCGCGCACACGCGCGGCCACTGTCATCTCAGCACAGCCTCCCAATGCTGCACCTACCTGTCCCTATCACATCCCTGCACACCACTCCAATAGGCTGCATTAACATTTTTCCATTCCCCACCCCAGCCCCTATCCTACTATCTTTCCCCTCCCCATCCCATGTCTCCTCCACAGCCCTACAATACCCCCATTCCAGTTATGTATGCTGCTCACCTCAGACAAGATTGCAGTTGGGCCTTAGTGCCTGTAAGTGGCTCACTGACACACATTCAACACACATTTCGAAAAGATCGTTATTTTGAAACACACCTAGCTCTTTACTCGCATGAAGTGTTGAGTGCTATTGACAAGGTATTTCAAATTGATTCCTCATTTCTGGATGGCTTTGGACACTGTACCACACAAGCAGCTTGTAGTGAAATTGCACACCGTCTCAGTTATGTGACTGGATTCGTGATTTCCTGTCAGAGTGGTCACAGTTAGTAGTAACTGACGAAAAGTCATCAAATAAAACAGAAGTGATTTCTGGCGTTCCCTAAGGTAGTGTTATAGGCCCTTTGCTGTTCCTTACCTATGTAAATGATTTGTGAGACAATCTGAGCAGCTCTCTTAGGTTGTTTGGAGATGGCACTGTCGTTTATCAACAAGTACAGTCATCAGAAGATCAAAACAAATTGCAAAACGATTCAGAAAAGATATCAGTATTGGCAATTGACCCTAAATAACAAAAAGTGTGAGGTCATCCACAGGAGTGCTAAAAGGAACCTGTTAAACTTCGGTTACATGATAAATCAGTCAAATCTCAAGGCTGTAAATTCAACTAAATAGCATGAAATTACATTTATGTAAAACTTAAATTGGAAAGAACACACAGAAAATGTTGTGGGGAAGGCTAATCAAAGATTGCATTTTATTGGCAGGCAAGATCTACTAACGAGACTGCCTACACTATGCCTGTCCGTCCTCTTTCAGAATACTGCTGCGTGGTATGGGATCCTAACCAGATAGGATTGACGGAGTACATTGAAAAAGTTCAAATAAGGGCAGCATGTTTTGTATTATTGCGAAATAAGGGAAAGAGTGTCACTGAAATGATACAGGATTTGGAGTAGACATCATTAAAGCAAAAGCGTTTTTTGTTGTAGCAGAATCTTCTCATGAAATTTCAATCGTGAACTTTCTCCTCTGACTGTAAACATGTTTTGTTGATGCGGACCTACATAGGGAGAAATGATCACCACAATAAAATAAGGGAAATCAGAGCTCGCATGGAAAGATATAGGTGTTCATTTTTTCTGCACGCAATACGAGACTGGAATAATAGAGAATTGTGAAGGTGATTTGATTAATCCTCTGTCAGGCACTTAAATGTGATTTGTAGAGTATTGATGTAGATGTAGACGACACGACAGTGGCCATGTGTGTGAGAGTTGTGATGACATGAATTTTTTTCACAAACAATGAAGAACTGAGGTCCAAACCTGAATGTTTCTAGCATTCTTTTTCATCATGCCTGTATGTGATTCAACATCTCCTCTATGTGCTGAGTAGCACTCTATCCTTTCATTGTTGTTGTTTTACTATTTTAATTGCTTCTGTCTGCAATGCACCAAATTTCACTTTCTGAAAGTAAGTACTGGCCAATTACACTGTTTCTTTGTAATTTCTCAATACATATATTATGGCAGTCATACCTGAAACTGTTTAGAAACTTACTTTATGAGGGAATCCTTCAAATGAAATCATTTCTCCATGTACTTAGGAATAAAAGCAATCTTCCCAACATGATCTTCATCCCATTGAGTCTGAGGAGCAGATTTTAGTACTGGCATTGAGCTTCACAGAGAAAAACAAAGGTATCTTTTATGGAGAGCTGTGGCCCACTTTACAAGTTATTAACTGCCTGCAACATACCTGTTTCCAATTAATCACATTTTGTGGGTAACTAACATACCCCTTAATATGATATTCACAAGGGATGCACAAGTTAAAAATATTTTTGTCATCACTATGTACATGATAACTAATTTATTTCTGAATGCCAAGGTGCGAATCAGCTCCTTTGTATGCTGTTAGGTATACAGTTATTCACACATTTCTTACTTAAAGGAAGCAAATAGCAGACACATAATACCTCAACGTTGCAAAAACTAATCAAGTTCATCATTTAAGAGATCTACAATCACAAAGTCTTAATGATCTTTGGCTGCTCTTGCACAGCATTGCCCACCTGGCTGAATACCTGCAGGAGGAATGAAACAAACTTAGGATTTAATGTCCTACTTATTACACTTAGAGATGAAGCTCAAGTTCTAAGTGGAGATACAAACTGGTCATGGCCTTTCAAAAGAACCATCCCGATATCTGCCGTAAGCGATGCAGGAAAATTGTGGAAAATCTAAAACATGATGGTCAGGTAGACATTACAACTGCTGTCCTTGCAAATATGACCAAATACCAAACAGCATTTTAGTTCAAGACCACAATGCATTGCACCTGCCATTGTCACCGCTGCTTCATGCATGTCTCCTCTGGTTAGCAGATATTACTCATAAATTCTTCCTTTCTACCCAAACCAATCCATCTCTAACAGTTTTTTTTTATCTCTGCATGCTGCTCTCTCATTTTATCCCAGAACAATTCCCACTTTTGAAAACAATTAGATTTTGCTCAGTGGCATTTCTCTCACCTTTTATTGAATTATGAAGGCATCATAAAAATATATTCAAGGGGCAAGGGGGGGGGGGGGGGGGGGGGAGCTGCAACATTTTGAAATTACCATTTTACACGTAAGTGAGTCAATGAGAGAAGATACCTCACACTCCAAAACAAAATTTTACAGCATACACAAGAATCTCATTACATCTCAAATAATTTATAGTTACCCCCTCAATATTAGTGATACAGGTAGATTACCACAATACCTGAAAGATAGAGATGAATCTCTAATATTCACTAAATTCACTTTTTATAATATTAATTTCATTATTGATGTCATTTTTTCAACTGCAGTATTTTAAGTTATTTGCTCATATGACTAATCCTAGAAAGTAGCCAAAAATGATAAAATTAGAAAATTAAGATACATACAACCACAAAGGATATTTTTATTTATATATTATCAATGTTGTCAGGTTCAAACTAAAAATTGAAAATCTGAAATAAATAATCATCATTAAAAATTAGTAGTCACAAAGTGCCATATGCTAACTTTTCTAAAAAAAAAAAAAAAAAAAAAAAAAGGGGGTGGGGGTGGGGGGCTATGCTAACTAAGCAGTGTTTCTGAAAATACTTTGACCAGGTATTCATTGCACCAAAACAACAGGAGTAGATCAGAAAACCAAATGCCAAAAATTTCTCCATTGCTGAGTCACAATGAACATTTCAGACTAGACCAAAGGACAAAATTCAAAAACAGAAACTTGCTAAAAATAAATAAACTTCATGTTGTCACAATATCAATATAAGTCAATCTGTTGATGCACATACTCACTGTATCCTAGATGACAATTTGCTATTATGTAGAAATATTTATATTTAACATTTGCATATGTTTGAAATTAGTTTATCTTTTAATAAGTCATGCATCTAAATGAAACACGTAATGCACTTTTACTAACTACTGTTGGCTGTTCATTTTTTGCAAAGTTTGTGTAAAGTTCTTTGAATGTATACCTGACCACAAAAAATGTATACTACTAAGAGGAGCCAGGTACCAGTACATGACACATCGCAATATCATTTGATACACATCTTAGTAAACATTAATAAAAACCATTACGGCTGTATTTCAGGTACGTTTAATACATCACAAACCGGTTTTGTTCTAACTGAATATCTTCAGGAGACTACAAATTCACCAACAGTCTTTGTAACTAGTTCTCACAAAGTGGCATAAATGTGCTAGTATCATGCCTATAAATGTCTGATCACTAAATACAATGCTAAATCGGATATTCTGGAATAAGATGAGCACATTGTGTTGTGTTGTGTAAGTAACAAACATACCTAATGCAGAGAGACCTGGTCACATTACCATGGACATCTATAAAAGCTTTTGACACAATTCAGAAGTGTTGGGAGAGTTGTATGTTTGTGCCTAAGCAAGCAGAGGATATTTTGGGTATTTGGTATCAGTTGTTGATCTGCAAACTTTTAAGAGTGTTCTTTCAATAGTAACAAATGATGGTAACATTTTCATATCCGACATTATGTTTGGGAGAGAGAAGAACTTTATAAAGCTTTAGAAATCTAGAAATTTACACTGCTTAACAGCACTACATCACATTATCACCATCCATTTTGCAGCCACAGAATTAAGAAAATCATTTGCTGTTATCACCACCACCACCACCACCACCACCACCATTGTGGAAAATATGAAGGAGAGAAATGTGTAGCTGCCTACACAGTTTCCTTGTTTACTACATACAGGCCATCACAAAACGAGACCTGTACCAGGTAAAACGTTAACCCAGAAAATAAGATGCATTCCAGCACATAACTTAAAATATTTTATCAAATCATACTTTCCAAACTCAAAATATTGAAAAGTAATATCATAGCATCTAGCAAGAATTTTGTACTTGTCTGACCTTATTAAATACTTTTTCGTGTCTTCAATGTTCTGTCTCTGTTCAGAATGAGTTCGTGAACCTTTCTTTCTGTACTCCTGAAGTAATGCTGCACTTGTCTGCAGAGAATTTAGGGTCTTCACAGCTTCCTGCACAGGAAATTCAAGTCCAATAAAATAAAAACAATACCACTTATTATTAAAACAGAAACAAAGAAAGATACCAAGAGCATAAATCTTACATCAAACCTATTCCGTACATTGTGAGATGCCTCTGTTTCTTGTCTGCACACCATTATAAGGCAAATGAAAGAAATAAAAGCATCATATCACTGATTCAAAGTACAGCACTCGGAGGAAAAAACATCACTGATATCAACAGTTGTGTAATTGATGCTCACAGCTCAGTCAAATATCTTATCATGTATGACATAATAACAACTGACAATGAGTGATCACACAGACTGGGATTTACATGAAAGTAATTTTAGATAGAAGCCAGCAAAAATGCACACAGTGACTACAGTAATATGTTATATATTTCTGCAGTCATGTAAAAAACTTTCAACCTCTGATCACTTTTAGCACTTAGAGCTTCAACAACAGTAATTTTACACAACGTATATGCTGAGGCTAGTTGTCACTAATATTTAGAGTGTGCTATTAGCTTTCACAGGCTGTTTTAAAATAAAAGATTCTCCAGTTACACAATAAAATCCAAGTGAATTATTTCAAGTCGGTTTCAACATAAACTGAGAAGATGTCAGTTTACTATTTATTCAACATAGCAAATTATGTAAATCATCCAAATTTGGTTTGAGCTGGGAACAACCATTGAAGTATACATGGTATTAACACTACGGTGTATATAACTTTGTCAACTTTCGAGTTATCTAACACACAGGTAAATCAGATTATTAATTGAGTCACTGTGTTTCCTCTGCCACTAATTTTGACCTTTTTCTCACTGTAAATCAACATGTATTTTCAATATCTGACAGTTAGCCACGTGCTCATCTGTAAGTAGAACCATTAGGCATTATATCAGCAGTCTGTCTTTAGTCACCAACATGTTAACATCTCTGCTCAAAGTCTGCATCTCCATGTTGTCAGCAATCATTCAGGCTGTACAAGAGTCCTCACCTAGCAACAAGCTCGGGAACACCTATGTGCAAACTTCTTAAAGAATCTGTGGTTAGTATTTACTCAATTAACATCTCTGGACCAAATGTTTTACTAAAGCTTTAGTGGCACACTCTATGAACAGTTAAAAATTGGCAATCATCATTTAATTGTGTTTGTGTGCATTTAAAATGTGTGATTTTAAGTTCTATATTGAGATTGTTGAATAAGTACTTAGCCCCTGTTTAAATTTGTTAAATGCAGCTGCTAACCTGTGTTTTCTCAACTCAATACAAAATCAGAAGAATGGTCATTCCATGGTGATTCATGTTACAAAGTGATGTTTATATTATAAGTTATGGACAATTAACAGAAGGAAATGTTTCTATTAAATATTTTTATACCTCAAAACATACTTTATACAGAATGCTCTGTAAACCTATATCACATTAATTGTTACATTACTATATTTATAAAACCAAATTTGATAATTATTCTTGGTAACTCACGTTACATTTCCAAGAAATGGCTTTTGCATGTGATAAAGAAAATACAATAGTATGCTCTGTTTTATGTGAACATTTCTTATAAGATTTACACTCAATACCAGAAGGTGTTTTAACAAAGTTCCGAACATTTAATCTCCAATAAAATAAATATTAACAGGTAACTTGCATTACAACATACGGTAACTCACGTTACATTGTCACAGATCACAGTCAAACTTGAAATAACCATGGGAATTTACAACACTGGGAGGGTTCAATTTTCTGACAAGCTTGTCTTTAGTGTAGTATATCTCATCTTTTATTTCAGGCCACTTCCAAAACTTCTCATCTTTCATCATAACATCGGTTTTAAACTCACCATTTTCAATTTTAGTAACAGTACCAAGAAAATATAAATTGTCATATTTTACCACCACCCACTCATCTACTTGTATATCTAGTGATTTTTCTGTTCTGTTAGTGTTTCCCTCTGGATCTGACGTAGTAGTGTGTCTCCTACAACTTCAGTATTATAGAGTTCCAAGTGATGAATTTTAGAAATGTTCAAGAAATGCTTGCAGTTCTTGATTAAGGCTGAGAGGTGTAGTTTTTTGCTTCTTTGGCTAAAGTCTTCTTCACCCATAAAAACTGCTGTCACCTTAGAAGAAGAATTCAACAATGCTTTTACAAAATCTGTTGCATTGTTTACAACACATTTCCTGTTTTTCACCCGAGACCAAACTTGGCGTTTGACAGCCCCACCAATTCCATCCACTGGCCCCTTCCCATGAGAAGTTGCAAAGTACTTCCATGTAATTATTTTGGCATGACTCTTAATTATAACTTTTATAGCCTCTGCAATATATCTGTTTTTAAACTGGGAAGCAGGACCATCTGACCAAATTGTAACTTCTCTAATATTTTTTGGTAGTTCTCCAAGAAGTCTATCAACATAGGGAATGACACGTGTTTTTTGTGTGGTCCAGATTATCAGATACCAACTCGTAGGCGTGAGAAGTGCCTGAATGCGAAATCATGGCAGTAAAAATACTAATTTGATTCTGCTGCCAATGTGCACTTTGCACTTCATCTTGACTTACACATGTAAAATTTTCAGAAAAATCGATTTGCATCACGGCAGTTAGCATCGCAGAAGACAGTGATTTCTTGTCACTCTGATAGTTCTTTGATTGTTCTCTCTTAAAGTAGAAGTGCTTTAAAAATTTAGGTCCCATGATAAGAATATGATCAATAAGATTCTGTAATGTACCTTCTTCCTCTACTTTCAAAATTGTCATCACTCTCCTGCCACACATACCATTTCATGCCGTACTCTTGTGCACCAGTACATAAATCAAGAAGTTTAACTGCCAATAAATCTTTACATTTCATGCACTTTCCCAACCAACAATCGGCTGTAGCCTCTGCACATGGAAAAAATTCTGGCCAGTTACTGGTGTACTTAGGTATTTGAGGTACTATGCTATGAAGAGAGTTAAAAGCACAGATGAAATCTCCAGAGACATACGTTGTGAGGAAGTTTACTGGCAAGCATGACATGTATGGATCTTAATTCTGTGAATTTACTTTTACCAATCACTTTTCCATTTCCTTCACAAAACACTGCATGGGCTTCTTTCAAAGAAAACATCAAGTGTCATAATTGCAATTTACCTTTCTCATCTTTTACAGTCACAACATCTTTGCATCCAGGGGCCTATCTGCTAATGTCATCCCTTTCATAAAATTTTCTCACTGCACTTATTATTTCATCACTTATTTTTTGTTTAGAGATTCTTTCTGCTTCTAAAGGTTCGACAAATGTATGATACAACATTCTAATAACACATTTTTGTTTTCTGGGTGATGCTGGAAGTACACGTTTCTCTTTTGATATGGCTTTTCCCAATGAAGACCTATTTTTATATGGTGGAGAGGCAGAACTACTTGGTGTAGCTGAAGATGCTTCCTTTAGCCGCTTCCTGTACTTGGCAACTCTTTCTCTAACATTCCATTTCCTGTCTGCAGCAATCCTTTCTTGTTCTCTTTTATTCAAACATTTTGCTTTTCCTGCTTCTTTTTCCTGAAATTTTTCATAGTTTCCTTGTGATTGATTTTATACTCTTCATATGTGCCTTCATCTTTCAATTTCTGCCTTCTTCTTCTTCTTCTTCTTCTCCTCATCTTTTCAGCTGCACTTAAATGCATTCTGCAAGAATTGAAAATTGTTGTAAAGTAGAAATAGCTATTCCCTTTGGGATTTTATGTGGCATACAGAGATAAATAAACATTAAATATGTTGAAATATATTGTTAGTTGTGTTGTATGTAATTCAGAACCAATCTGACTGCTCAAAATGATAACTAATCCTACAAAAATTATGGTAACTCGTGTCACATAAATAAAGCTAACTCACGTTATGTGAATTAAATATCCTATACCAGGAGAAGGCTTCCAGGAGGAAATTTATTTGCGACACCAAATTATCAGGTACACTTATGTGAAGGACAGCATAGCATATAAGATTCTATACTGTAATGTATTTTGTGAAAATCTTAAAAAAATTGGCATTTGGTAACTCATATTTTTTTGGGCTAGGTTATACAAATGTTTTTGTATTTATCATGCTTAAATTGTTTGCTTCTAAAAATATACCAAAAAGAAGAAGAAGTGATGTACAAAACCACAAAGAATTATTATAAATTTCACGATTTTTTCTTACCTTGCAATTGATCAAATCTTCTGCATGAACAAACTCAACAATATAATCTTCAAAACAATGGCTCTCACAAATAAACAAAAGGTTTTGGAGGGAAAAATCAATCTTGTCAACAAAATTCAGTGCTCAGCCTACATATGTAACAGGGGAAAATATTCCCACAGAAAAATTAATTTTTTGATAATGATTCCTCATTTACATGGAATGACCCAGAAGCTGATAAATAGTTGAAAGTAATAAATGTGATAGAAGATTCCAAACACATCACAACAGTATTGTCATACATTTAACAACAGCATTACGAGACCAACCAGTTTCTGGAACAGAGACACAGCATACTTAGAACAATATAGCTCTTCAGCTAAAAAGTTTCCAGTTTACTTCTCATTCTCTCTAAAAACTAAAAACAAGCCAATCCTCTCATCTGAACACACTGGTAAAATCATCCACTGGGCAATGTTATATTCTTTGAACTTAATATTCTTTCTTACCCAAAAAGTAATAACTGAATGGTTACAGTATTTATGGCTAGAAACCCCACGAAAATGTGAAAATTATGGTATAGCTAGGCTGTTTTACTACCAAGTTTGGGTGGTAAATGAAAGATCCTTTTGAGTGTGGGACAATGGAAGAGTTTTAGGTACAACTGATCTCATTACAGGTAAGCTTTGTGACAAGAGGAATCTATACTCTTGATTTAGAAGCTGATTTACAAGTATAGAATCCTGTACAGTGTAGTAATGAGTCAGAAGGAACAGTTTTTTAGGGCCACCCTGCCTTGAAGTATTATCACATGGCCAATGCCTGAACCCTGCATGACATCTCTCTCTCTCTCTCTTCCGGGTGAAACAACAGACAAATTGAGTGAGCAAAACTTCTTATTCTCTGTGTCAGTGTCTACTGCTGATAACATTTCGGTTTTCCTGCAAGCCCTGCTATAGTGACCATACCTGCCGAGCTTGGTTTTAAATAGTGTAGCACAAGCAGATGCATTGCATTTCTTGCCTTGTGAATGACAGGGAAGTTATCTGGGAAAAAGTTGGCTGTGTGTAATAATTTCATGTACCCTGCATTCACTGGGAAGATTAAAAGAGCGCAGAAAAGGAAGTTATGGACAACTGCATACATTAAGTAACACATTTAACATTAATCAGTACAACTGTCTCCTCCCTGAAAAAAAAAGCACTAATTCAAAGGCTTCTGTAATCTCTCTTTTATAGTTAATAAATATTCCTTAGTGTTAACACATTTTCTGCCAAAAAGCCACTTTGACAAATGTGGTGTAATAGACTTAGATCAACTATATCTTCCCATAGAAACATCAATGAACACACGTGCTATGGTTAGTTATGAACATTTTCCCAGAAGCAGAGTTTATTGAAAGCCACGTTGGAAAAAAGAGCAGCTAATCTTGAAACTTCAGCGTCAAAGAGTTATCACAATCCTGAGCGGCTGTTTACATCACATCGTGGGTCATAATTTAATTACAATACAGAGTAACATTCACCACTAAGGCTGTGTGTGTCAGAGGAGATAGGCAAGGTACATACTTAACTATGAGACAGTCAAGACACTTGAATGTAGAGTGTGGGGACATTTCAGTCTGTGGAAGATGCTGTAAGTAGGCTTTGCACCTACCCAGCCAGCAACCAATGATACATCCAAGGGAAGCAGTCACATTATTCATTGATGCCAGTCTTTCCACAGACAGATGCAAATTGACAACTATCCACCCTGCCACCAGACAGTATCCCAGACATTAATAGAGGTCGCTGGCCCTACAGACCTATTCCCCTCTATAGGCCACATAACAAAATGGTGCCTACAGTATCCTAACACCCGGGCTGTTTTTAGACTGGCTTTCGAGCCCCGATGGACAGTTCACTCCGAGTAGGCTTCCTGGACCAGTGCCGAATGCAGTAGCATTCCATTAATCAGGAACTCACACTGGAGCTGCCGCATCGATGTCTTCAATTCCTGAGTCAGTGATCAGCTAGTGGACTTGCAAGAATTCGGATCTTTTTTTTCCATTAGTGCTACGCTGGATTTGCTGTGTTCCATCATACTGAAATTCTGATCCTTGACTGTCCTTCAGGGACTTTAACTTGTGTCAATTCCAAATTCACAACTATCACAATACTCTTTGGACTGTCCCATCGGGACCTGAATTTTTGCTAGTAATGCAGTGTGTATTTACTAATTAGTGACACTTTCAGGTAGTAGTTATGTTCTAAAGACCTTCAGTCTTCAGTCAATACTGATGTATATTCTTTAACCAAGATGTGTCTGTTTTGCTCAGGCCTTCAGCCTCCATATAACTGCTGATGTTATTTCCATATTCATGAAGGGACTTTCTTTTAAATACTGTTTATGGGTATTTGAGACGAAACTGTCTTTCTAAATTAATTACTCCTTAAGTGGTACTCAATACACATCAGAGAAATTGTATTCTTTCTTGTTAATTAAATTTGTTCTACCAAATTTGCATGAACATTTCTTGTCTATCAAACCAGGCAGCTACAACAGGACACTTCATCCTTGAGCTACAGTAGAAACACCCACACAAATCCAGCAGAATTATGCATAAATTCAAGTGATAACAATTACTAAATAAGTTATTAAAAACCAAGCTGAGCATACAGGAACCCTTAACACATACTGAGTTTTCATATTTGTAATACTATTTACTACAGAGAACTTTCAGAAGATAAACAAATGAGTCAAATTAATGTGATGAATGTCAACAGAGATGGCCAATCTTCTACAAACGTGCTCTACATAGCCTAGTGAGAAACTGTTCAGTTTAGTCATTACACAGCATAGCTGAGGATTCGATGCCGTTAAGCCATAACTTGTTATCGTATTACAGTTTTGTACTTAAAAGTAAAATAAATGTTAAGAGTGCCTCACGTGACATTTGATGTAATATTACACAACTATCATGAAGATATAGTGATTCTATGTACAAAATATAACCATAGCACTGACTTACAGATTGGTCTAACACGTCACTGATTTTGCCATATAGTTAGACAGATGTGTTTGTTTAACACAAGTGTACAAACAAAAACTTAGCATATTATTGTAGTGGCAATAATAGTGATTCCATTTACTTCCATTGTAGAAAGTAGTTATGTTAGAAGCTGCAACCTTAAAAGAAGAATTAGAATGGGAAAAATAAGACAGCTCTTGGAGACAAGCTGAGCAGGTCTCTCTTCCTACATCAGCAAAACTACTGAGTGCAGATTGTTGGTATTTACTCTCGCATTTTATCCGTCACAGCCCTTCATATGCAACTTAATGTAGGAAAGAACTTATGGAATTAGCATATTCACATGCAGTAACGTATCACAGCAGGAAGATCCCATTCTGTTTAGTAGTCCAGGAATCACAATAACTAGATGAGAAGATTGGATTACAATCAGGCCTTCCCAGTAGTGAAAATACACTGTGTGATCAAAAGTATCTGGACACCCCCAAAAACATTCATTTTTCATATTAGGTGCATGTGCTGACACCTACTGCCAGGTACTCCATCTCAGCGACCTCAGTAGTCATTAGACACAGTGAGAGAGCAAAATGGGGCACTCCGTGGCACTCACGGACTTCGAATGTGGTCAGGTGATTGGGAGTCACTTGTGTCATACATCTGTATCCCAGCTTTCCACACTCTTAAACATCCCTAGTTCCACTGTTTCCAATGTGATAGTGAAGTGGAAACGTGAAGGGATATGTACAGTACAAAAGTGTACAGGCCAAACTCGTCTGTTGACTGACAGACACAGCCAACAATTGAAGAGGGTTGTAATGTGTAATAGGCAGACATCTAGTTAGACCATCACACAGGAATTCCAAACTGCATCACAATCCGCTGCAAGTACTATGACAGTTAGGCAGGAGGTGAGAAAACTTGGATTTCATGGTCGAGCAACTGCTCATAAGCCACACATCACGCCGGTAAATGCCAAACGACGCCTCGCTTGGTGTAAGGAGCATAAACATTGGATGATTGAATAGTGAAAAAACATTGTTTGGAGTGACGAATCATGGTGCACAATGTAGCGATCCGATGGCAGGGTGTGGGTAAGGCGAATGCCCTGTGAACATCATCTGCCAGCATGTGTAGTGCCAACAGTAAAATTCGGAGGCAGTGGTGTTATGGTGTGGTCATGTTTTTCATGGAGGGAGCTTGCACCCATTGTTGTTTTGTGTGGCACTATCACAGCACAGGCCTACACTGATGTTTTAAGCACCTTCTTGTTTCCCACTGTTGAAGAGCAATTGGGGGGGGGGGGTGGCAATTGCATCTTTCAACATGATCAAGCACCTGTTCATAATGCACAGCCTGTGGTGGAATGGTTACACAACAATAACATCGCTGTAATGGACTGGTCTGCACAGAGTCCTGACCTGAATCCTATAGAACACCTTTAGGATGTGTTGGAACGCCGACTTTGTGCCAGGCCTCACCGACCAACATTGATACCTCTTCTCAGTCCGGCACTCCATGAAGAATGGGCTGCCATTCCCCAAGAAACCTACTAGCACCTGACTGAACGTATGCTTGCAAGAGTGGGAGCTGTCATCAAGGCTAAGGGTGAGCCAACACCATATTGAATTCCAGCATCACCGACCGAGAGCACCCAGAACTTTTAAGTCGTTTTCAGCCAGGTGTCCAGATACTTTTGATGACACAGTGTATTTATGAGATTACACCAAACATGAAAATACGTTCAGAAGCATCCTGAAAGTAAAGGTGATCTTATTAGTGGACATGTGCCATATTCATGGAAAGGGACTTTCAGAATTGGCACAGATCTCTTGAGGCTTCACCTGGTACTCATCCCAAGAAGCCATCTTCCTCATGTTGACCTCCACTTTAAGGATGGCGACGTCAGTACCTCTGTGCCTTAAAAAGAGAAATATCCTCCCCACTTTTCCCACAGTGGTGTTCTGCTGCCCACCCGACTTAAGCAATATCCCTGACCATCGCTATTCCATCTCTGCTTCCAGCCCCTTGCTTCATGGCTCATATCCTGCCGGCAATAGCCCTAGATGCACCCCCCCCCCCCCCCCCACCCACTTCAGTCCGATCACAGGCATCTCTTACCCCATTCAAAGCTAGGGCTACATGTGAAAGCAGCCCATATATGACCTACAAACTAAACTCCAACCACTGGGTTACATTATATGTGGGCACAACAAATAACAAGCTATCTGTCCTCATGAATGGCCACTGCCCAATTGTGGGTGAGAGAGAGCTGGACCAGCCAGTTGCAGATTATGCTGTCCAACACAATGTGTTACTTTTCAATGACTGCTTCACAGCCTGCGTCATCTGGATCCTTCCCACCAACACCAGCTTTCCTAAACTGTGCAGGTGAGAACTCTTCCTATGACAAATCCTTTGTTCCCGTAAACCCCTGGCCTCAACCTTCGCTAGTCACTGTCCTCCAACTACTTTCCCCATTCCCAATTCTCACTTCAGCCCTACACATCTTCAGTCTCATCTGTTCACCTCTACAGTCCTTTCTCCTTTTCTGTTTCTCTCACCTTTCTGTGAAGACAATGTGTTGAGTCACTGTAAAAGCCATATCTGGGCTGGTATTCTAACAATTTTACTGATTAAAGGATTTTCATTCTTATACCTCTAAAAACTTGTACTGTTATCTGTGAAGTAGTAATAACGTGAATAATAAATTTTTTGACCACCTATAAATAGCTATATGATTTGAGGCTTTCGCAGAGAATATGCCGCTTCAATGGTTTGCGCATGTACTGCTGGATCGGATCATCAGATGTCCACAATATTATGGAGGACAAGTTTTTCCCCATCATCAGATAATGCTGATGGAATGAAATGTCTGCTGTGAGTTCACGATATTTATACCTGCCAATAGAAATCTCAAGCCTAGTCAGTCCCGCCACATGCTCAGTGGTTGGAGTGTGTGCATCTGCGACAATGGAGGGAAGAGTCTGTTACCTTCCAGATGCTGCCCCTGTTGCATCTCGTGTCCAGGTGTCACAGTTTTCTTCAATGGAGCTTAATATAGGCTACCATGCCTTGCTGAATTGGAAGCCAATGACCCTGTCGATTAAATTGTTAGTGACAAGAATTTCAATTGTTTCTTTGAAAATGTAGTCTCAAAATTTATCAGTGGTGGCCAGGACTTTCACTCGCTGGTACTTCATTTGATGACCAACTGCAATGTGGTGTTTTGCTACTGCAGACTTGTGTATACCTTAAGCCAATGCAGATGGCTCTATATCTCCATGCCTCCTGCTGCCACCATCCCTCGCATAAGAAAAGCTTGCTCAACACTCAGTACACGAGCCAGAATCCATCTCATATGAACAAAGTTGGATGGTACAGCTGCGGCACCTGGAATCCCTCTTCCACAAGAATGACTACAGCAACTGACAGATTCAGACAGCTCTGTGATGAACAAGCCCCAAGAACAACACAGAAGATGAAAACACAGAAGAAGAAGATGAGAAGACCGCATTCATATGTTTGACGAAAATACCACATTATGCCAGTTTTCTGCCCACCAGCAAAAACATGAGCTTTGTTAGGGACAGTGAGAGATGACTTAAGTCTCAAGAAAGTGGGGACGTACGAAGTTATGTATGAATGTAGAGAAACTTATACAGGACAAATGATCCACAGAGCTGAAGACTGATGTATAGAACATGGGCGTCATGCCTGCTTACTGCAGCCCAACAAGCCTGCAATAGCAGAACACTGCATTCAAAATGGAGATAAAATGAATTAACAGCAAACGAAAGACATGGCTACCACCAGTAAATTTTGTGATTGCATTTTCAAAGAAGCAACTGAAATTCATGTGAGTGATAATGTAGTCAACAAGGACACTAACTTCCAATCGAGCAAGGCATGAGAGGCAATACCATGATTCATCAAAACATAGCATGACACCCTAAGAGACATGTATGGCATATGTGGAAAGCAACTGGGTCCCCCCCCCCCCTCCCCGCTGTTGCAGCTGCACGCACCCCCACCAAGAGCACAGTGAGATCTGAAGTCATGGACTTCCAACGATCAGATCCGGCATTACACCCAAGAACCCTGGAAGCACAACAAATATCTAATTTTTATTTTCTAGTATTTCCTTCTAATAGCTGGAAGGAACTTTTCTGGCATACAGTTTTTCTTCCATACAACATTAAAGAAATTCTCATTTATGTAAAACCAAGATAGTAATTTGTGTGTGTGTGTGTGGGGGGGGGGGGGGGACGACAGGAGGGGGGGGGGGGGGGGAGTGAGGGAGGGTAAGGAAGGTTATGTTTTAATAACCCAACATTAGTGGAGAATGTTAGCAGAGTCCTTAACATCTTGCCATTTGCCTTAATCTATTTAGTGGAATCAAGGGAAACCTAAATCAGGGGTTTAAATCTTGCTAGCCAATGTGCTAACATCCTTGGTATACATTCAAGAACAAGGATGAGATGACCAAATAACATAAATATGTGGTTGCATTAAATTTGAAGACTGAGGCGGTGATACTTGTATTTGCACCACACAGTGGTGCACATGTGTTATACGTTTGCTGACTCTAAATCAGCAGGTCTGTATTTGTTCTGCCTGCTCCAAATACAACAGGCAAGGTTGGTTGGTTGGTTTGAGAATTAAAGGGACCAAACTGCATAGGTCATCGGTCCCTTGTTTCATAAACACACAGAGCACAGTGAAACCATCCATTAGTCATTCGAAGCACAAGATAAAAATTCCAGGGGAAGAAAATCCCCAAGGTCAATAAGAAAGAAACGTGGAAAACGGAGCACAGCAATAAAAACAACAAAAAGAAGAAAGGCAGAAAGAATTAAAACTGTACAGCAGAGGACCGGGGCTGGCTGATCACGAAAATAATAGGATGAGCCAGCCACTCTGCAACACGTTAAAACCTCCAACCTAAAAGATTAGGGTGGAGTCGAATTACAACACAAAACAAAGTAAAAGATACAGCACAAAAGAGGGTGACACAATAAAATTAGAGGGACCTATAAAAGCCACTTGCTCGAATAAAACTTAAAACACGATCTGCCATACAGACATTGTCACCTAAAAGAGACGATAAATAACCCTGGAGATTAAAAGCACGCCTGAGAGCAGTTAAAAGAGGACATTCCAACAACAGATGGGCCACCGTCATGGTTGCACCACAGCGACAATGAGGGGGATCCTCTCGACGCAGCAGATGACCATGCATCAGATAAGAGTGACCAATGCGGAGCCTACAGAGAATAACAGAATCCCTGCGAGAGGCCCGCATGGAGGAACCCCACACAGGCATGGTCTCCTTTACACGCCGCAGCTTGTTGGGTACAGACAGAGTGCGCCATTCGTCGGCCCACATCCCAAAGACCCGACGGAGTAACACCGATCGGAGATCAGTTGCTGGGAGGCCGATCCCCAACGGCAGTTTGCGGGTGGCTTCTTTAGCTAACTTGTCGGCGTGTTCGTTTCCCGCTATCGCAACGTGTCCCGGGGTCCATATGAACACCACCGAACGACCACGCTGTTCAAGAGCTTGAATGGACCCCTGGATGGCACCAACAATGGGATGGCGTGGGTAGCACTGGTCAAGAGCCTGCAGACTACTGAGCGAGTCACTGCAAATGACAAAGGACTCTCCAGTGCAGGTACGAATATGCTCAAGGGCACGAAAAATGGCTGTCAGTTCTGCGGTGTAAACACGGCAGCCTTCCGGCAAGGAGCGCTGGTCGACATAGTCCGCATGAGCATAAGTGTACCCCACACGGCCATCAACCATCGAGCCATCGGTATAGATAACCTCCGAGGCATGGTATGCGCCTAGGAGAGCAAGGAATTGGCGGCACAAGACTGCAGGAGGAACTGAATCTTTTGGCCATCGGGAAAGTTCCAGCCGAAGCTGCGGCCGATGAATACACCAAGGTGGTGTAAGTGGGCGGACCTGGAAAGCAGATGGAAGAGGCAAACACTAGAGTTCATTAAGGAGCGACCAAACACGGATCCCAATGGTATGGCCCGATCGTGGCCGACGGTGTGGGATATAGACTGCCGCATTAAAGAAAAGGAGACGATAGTTAGGGTGACGGGGCGAACAACGGACGTGGGCAGCATAGTTGGCTAACAGTTGTTGACGCCGAATACGAAGTGGAGGAACCCTAGCCTCAGCAAGGAGGCTAGTTACAGGGCTGGTGCGGAATGCTCCTGTCGCCTGTCTAACCCCACAGTGGTGAATGGGGTCCAGCAGTTGCAACGCAGAGGGCGACGCTTAGCCATACGCCACACTCCCATAATCCAGTCGGGACAGCACAAGGGCTTTGTAGAGCTGCAGCAGCGTGTTACGATCTGCACCCCAAGTTGTGTTGCTGAGGCAGCGGAGGGCATTCAGATGCTGCCAGCACTGACGCTTGAGCTGACGAATATGTGGAAGCCAAGTAAGCCGGGCATCGAACAGCAATCCCAGAAAACGGTAAGTGTCAACAACCCTGAGCATGGCATCCTGAAGGTAAAGCTCAGGGTGGGGATGGACAGTTCGACGCTGACAAAAGTGCATAACACAAGTCTTCGCAGGAGAAAATTGAAACCCATGGGCTAGTGCCCATGCCTGCGCCTTGCGTATGGCTCCCTGCAACCTACGTTCTGCAACACTGATGGTGGAGGAGCTGAAAAAGATGCAGAAATCGTCAGCATATAAAGTGGGTGAGACAGACGACCCTACTGCTGCTGCAAGGCCATTAATGGCCACAAGGAAAAGGGGCACGCTCAATACAGAGCCCTGTGGAATGCCGTTCTCCTGGATATGAAGTGAACTATGGGATGTGCCAATTAAAATGCGGAATGTCCGAACAGATAAAAAATTCTGAATAAAAATGGGGAGAGAGCCCCGGAGACCCCACCCGTGCAACGTGGCGAGAATATGGTGCCGCCATGTCGTGTCATATGCTCTGGACAGATCGAAAAAGACGGAGACAAGGTGTTGGCGCCTGGAAAAAGCAGTGCGGATTGCAGACTCAAGAAAGACCAAAGTATCGGCGGTGGAACGGCCCTGACGGAAGCCGCTCTGGCACGGAGCCAGAAGACCCCGAGACTCGAGCAGCCAACACAGCCGTCGACTCACCACGCGTTCCAATAGCTTGCACAGAGTATTTGTCAAGCTGATGGGCCAATAGCTATCCACATTAAGCAGGTCCTTACCGGGCTTCAGCACCGGAATGACGGTACTCTCCCGCCACTGCGACGGAAAGACACCATCACCCCATGTGCGGTTGAAGATGGCAAGAACACACCGCTGACATTCTGGGGACAGATGTTTAAGCATCTGATTGTGGATGCCATCTGGCCCAGAGGCTGTATCGGGGCACTGTGCCAGGGCGCTTTGGAGTTCCCACAAACTAAACGGGGTGTTATACGCCTCAGGTTGGCGAGAAGCAAAAGAAAGCCGTTTGCATTTCTCCTGGCATTTTAGCTCGCGAAACGCGGGCGGGTAATTCCCCGACGCAGAGGCCCGAACATAGTGCTGAGCGAAATGCTCGGCGATTGCATCGGCATCGGTGGATACCGCCCCGTTGATGAGAAGCCCTGCGACACCTGTAGAGTGCTGCAATCCAAAGATGCGCCGAATCTTCATCCACACCTGGGAGGGTGAAGTACGGGAACCAATGGTGGAAACGTACCTCTCCCAGCACTCCTGTTTCCGCCTTTTGATGAGCCGCCGTGCCTGAGCACGGAGATGCTTGAAAAATATTAGGTTCTCCAAACACGGGTGCTGCTTATGTCGCTGAAGAGCCCGCCGACGTTCTTTAATGGCTTCAGCGACCTCCGGAGACCACCAAGGCACTGACTTTCGCCAGGGGCACTCTAACGAACGAGGAATGGTACGTTCCACAGCAAGAGTAATGGTCAGAACCTGACCTGTTAAAACACCCAAGCACCACAGCGGACAGATGAGATTGTTGCCATTTGGAACTGTAGTAGGTTACAACATTACTATCTACCAATAACAACTCATCTTGTATCTTTTTTCTCTCTCTTGAATGAACTAACAGTTCTGAATGTTTTAATTATTATTATTTACTGGCAGTTCTTGGAATTTAGTCTCCTGAAAGTAAGTGCTTACCAGCCATTTTGTTTCTTTTAATTTCAATTTTTTCAGTTGAATTTTCCTTTTGTCACATAATGTTTACTGTATTTTGCTCTAATTACTTGAGAGACACACATCGCAATGTTCCCGCAAATTCTTCTTGCTCATTTCTCCTCTAGCACTAAGAGGTATTCTGTAAAATCTCTGTCACTGTGGCATATAAAACTCTAGTCCTCATAATAAAATGTGTTCAGCAGGAAAGTTGTTCACAGAATTAACGCAAGACCGATCAAAGAAAACAGAATCCAAACAGGTACAACAGAGGCTCAGGATGAGTTCTGCCACAGATTCTTCAGTACTTCTGAATCTCATCATATTACATATTTACCATGCATAGAATTTATTTACAATTATCCATAAATCTTCATAGTTTTCATGAAAATGCATGTATTTGTTTCTGTGCTACAGCTGGGAGAAGTAGGTTATTTATTACCTTGAATTCCAGTGCAAATTGGTTTAAAAATAAGGTACGTGGATGGATGAGAACATTAAAAGGACTAAATGTCAACAGAAGCAGAAGAAAATCTAATGTTATTACACAGATGGTCAAACAGTGATAACACTAAGCAATTAAATGTTAGTAATAAACTGCATGGGAAAAGAGGAATAACTATGATGGTTAGGAAGCACAGAACTAACACTATTAATGGCTTGATTTAAATATTTAAAAGTGATTATAATGTAAAAAAATTGGATATCAAACAATGGAAAACTACTAACTAAAAAAACAACACACACAAACTTGCATGAAATTTAACAGAAAGAAAAAGTTCTAGCATTAACTATGTGACTAAACATCTACAAAAACCACGCAAGTGTACTAGTCACTGCAAAACATTAACTTCGTAAATGGCTAGTTTGAGTTTGACATGCTTCTTACTCATTAGTACTCGTAATTTATTCCCCATGTGTGGATTGGTGTACACCCGTCACACGTCGTGCTGGTTTATGGAAGTAGATCTTTGCAGATTCTGTTAATTGGAATAAAAAGAGAAATAAATGTATATAAGAAGTGAATAATATGTAATTTACTCTCTGACATGCTTGACATTACATTCAACAATGTAACTGTAACTACTCCTCCTCCTCATCATCATCATCAGGTGCCTCCTGACATACGCTGGAAAGTGTTCTCCCCTTAGTATGTGCTTATTAACTGTACAGTGGGGAATATTTTGAGCAAACTTATGGAGAACCCACAGGTAGGCTGCTTTCTCCAGTGGCAACAAACCTATTCATGAAGCAATTTGAGGACAAAGGTTTGCAGCTGTCTACATGTAAATCTAGTAATTTTTATTCCACTGTGTGGATGATACTTTTGTCACATGGCTACATGGAATGGAGAAATTAATTGGGTTCCTTCAACACCTCCACTCACATGGTACCAATATACTGTTCACTGTGGAACTAAAGAAGGAAAGACAGCTATATTTCTCAGGTGTCCTTGTCAGATTGGACAGTTCACTTGGCCACAGCCTACACCACAAGCCTATACACACTGACCTATGCCTTCATGCAAAGAGCTGTCATCTTCCATAACAGAAGAACAATGTTCCCTGAGCTTTGGTCCACAAAGCACACAAACCTATAAATCAATGAGATACTGAATTATAACATCTACAAGAGGGTTTTTCAAAATAATGAGTATTCTGCTCATCTAGTCAAATGAGCATTATGGCATGATGTTACCAAAAAGGGCACAACAAACAAGGAAATCCAAAGACAGAGATGTAGCTCCCCTACATGGGTGCGATTTCAATGAAAATCACTGGAATTCTGAAGAAGTATGGCATTAGGCACAGAGCTTGCCCACTGAATAAGACAAGCAATTTACTGGGAAGTCCAAAAGATGACACAGCATTACACAAGCCTGGAAAGCATTCTGTGCCCATGTGGTGTGTCATGCATCAGCCAAACTAACTGGAAAAATGGAGACCCAATATCTGGAGCAAGAACACCACACACATTTCTTGCAACCAAGCAAAAAAACACTTCTAAAGATTCCAAGATCCTGGAATGGTCTTATCAGAGAGGCAACTGAAATGAGATTAGCCACAAGTTCAGCACAGCCCAAGTTCCCGCCATACAATCAAAAGAAGGGTGGAAGTGGACTCACATGAGCCCAAAAACATGAGAACTGGCTCCTATCAATCCATTTGAATGTCAATAACCATTCATAGAAACACACCGATGGGCCACAAACACTTAAGGTCTTCTTAGAGAATGCCAGTGGGTGTTAGGGAAGCAAAAAGTCAGAAGAAGGAAGGAATCAGTGGATATAAAGGGGAGAGCAGCTTCCTCGGATGATCCAATACCTCAGGTAGCATCTAATGATAATCATGAGTTACACTGTTGAAATGTTGTGCCAAAAGGACATGACATCCTGGCTGCATACCTGATAGATGCTTATGTATCATCAGTGGCAGCAGAACAAGGAAACTTACAAAAAACAATATACTATTCTGGCATACATACAGATTTCACTCTGTGTGAAATATTTTTTTATTTTTTTTATTTTTATTTTTTTAATGTGACACAGCAAAAGATGGACCTTCTCATTCCATGCAACAAAATTCATTTTTAGTGTAGACAATACATTCAATGGTGCCCCTTTCCTTGTTCTGTTTGTCAAAGTTAAGTAAAGCTACAAGTTACGTCACTTACAGAGACAGAGACAGAGAGAGAGAGAGAGAGAGAGACAGAGAGAGAGAGAGAATTTAAGTGTTAGGACACTTTTTCAAAGGTATCTGTCTTGAGTATAGCCTTTCATAGTAGTGAAATGCATATGATAAACAGTTCGTTTAAGAACAGAATGGTAGCTTTTTGAAATGTGGTGATACAGACAAAAGGCGAGGATAAGATGGACAGACCAGGTAACAAACTGTTAAAGTGGATAGCACTTTCTTTGCTGATGATACAACCATCATAATCAAGACCAAAAGACCTTCAACAACAGAATGAGCAGTAAATCAAATATTCAGATGTATAGTCAATTAGTTCGCAGTACATGGTCAGTCACTTGGAAAAAATAGTGTTATTCTGTTCCATATAGAAGGCAAGGTACACAGTCAACAGTGATAATGAACATGAGAGAAATGAAATATGTAAACTTGACTGTGCAGAATTTATGAGTGTGTATTTTGATCATTGTTCAAATTGTAATCACATATCACAGATTTTCACAAAACCTTGAGTTCAAAATTTGCTCTATGTGAATTGCTGATTTTAGAGTTGAAAGGATTAATAAATTATCTCACTTAGCATACTTCCATTCATTGATGTCCTCTATAGTAATAATAAATCTGTAAAACTGCCATTCCTTCCTGTCTTTTTGAACAAGCTAATCTCCAAAACTACTAGACGAACTTTCATGGGGGTTTTGCAGGTATCTTGAGTGTAGCTTTGGGCACCATATAGGCTTTATTTCATCAAAATCGGATCATGCAAAAAAGATGTCCACACATATTATGAAACTGTATATATGTGTGTATATGTTCCACAACACATCTGAAAGCACTGTCAGAAAGCATTGGACAGGTTTCAACCAAACTTGGTGGACATATCACTTACTGCCTGGAAAGAACTGCTGTGGGGGTAAGAATCACCTACCTATCAAGGGGTGGGATGGGGTTGCAGAGGCAGGGGTGAGAAAGAAGTGTAGACCACGATGTGTAAATACTAAGATTTTATTCATCTACATGGATCTCTGAAAATCACACTTAAGTGCCTGGCAGAGGGTTTATCGAATCACCTTCAGAATAATTCTTTATTATTCCACTTTCTAACAGTGTCCAGAAAAAAAAAACCCCACCTATATCTTTCTGTGCGAGATCTGATTTTCCTGATGATTGTTTCTCCCTATATAGGCCAGTGTCAACAAAATATTTTCACATTCGGAGGAGAAAGTTGCTGATTGAAATTTTGTGAGAAGATCCTGCCACAACAAAAAAGTCTTTGTTTTAAAGATGTGCACCCCAAATCCTGTATCATGTCCTGATATCCTCTCCCCTATGTCGCAATAATACAAAACGTGTTGCCCTTTTTTGAACTTTCTCAATGTACTCCGTTAACCCTATCTCATAAGGATCACACATCTTGAGCAATACTCCAAAAGAGGACAGGCAAGTGTAGTGTAGGTAGTCTCTTTAGTAGACCTATTGCTTCTTCTAAGTATTCTGCCATTAAAAGGCACTCTCTTGTTCGCTTTCCCCCACAACATTTTCCATGTGTTCTTTCCAATTTAAGTTTTTATTAGTTGTAATCCTTAGGTATTTAGTTGAATTTATGGCCTTGAGATCTGATTGATTTATCATGTACCCAAAGTTTAACAGATTGTTTTTAATACTCGTGGATTACGTCACACTTTTCATTATTTAGGGTCAATTGCCAATTTTTGCATCATACAGATATCTTTTCTGAATCGTTTTGCAATTTTTTTTTTATTTTCTGATGACTTTACTAGACATTAAATAACAGCATCATCTGCAAACAACCTAAGACAGCTGCTCAGATTGTCTCCTAAATCGTTTATATAGGTAAGTATTTGAGAGCAAGAGCACTTAAGTGCCTTGCAACAAACTTTACACATAATTTCAAACCTTTATGAAACTTTTATTTCACTGTCACTCCCACATAATGATGAAAGGAAAAATTTTTTTTCACTTACTGCATTTTCGCATCAGTCATGACGTTTTAATTTATTACTTCTTTACCACTGACTGTATTAGTGAGACATTTTGCAGACAGTGTTCACATATATCACTGAATGTACGAGCAAAATTATATCATTTTACAGCTCACAGTTCAGGATATATGATGTCATAAACACTGATGCATGAAAAATTGTTGTATCATAAACAACATTTAAATTTATCATTACTAACCCAATTAACCGATTTCAATTAAATTTGGTAAGGAGATACCTTGAACCCTGAGAAAGAACAAAGGCTACTTTAGAAAGTGTTTAGTACAAGATGCTTAGTGATTTGAAGAATATTATACAAATTAGGGAAAAATATTTACTCTCTCGATTTTTCAACTTCATCATATTTGTGGAAATGCTTTTAGTGGTTGATACGTGGTACGTAATGCGGTCCAAAGTAAGGATACAACGGTTATACAAACTTCAATGTGTTTAATCCACATTCCCACACTACTTTAAAAGCACAAAGCATACATGCGCACTCTTGCCCATGCCCCTCTGTACACAGGGGGGAGAGCGGGAACCACATCACGAGCTACGCTTACCCAAACAGACACGTGATGGTAGCTGATGTTATTGGACATACAGTGGTTCACTTACTCATCAAAACAAAACTACTGATATGTGAGAGCAGCTGTCGATAACAACTAGTATGGAATAATTTTCTGGGTCAATCCAATATGTAGACACAAAGTATTCATGGCACATGAATGTTTTGCAAGGATAGTAAGTTTAGTGTACATGCTCAAACTTCACGTAGGCAGCTGTTTAAAAAATTACCACTACAACAACAGGCTAACTACAGATTTACTCTCTTATGAACTTTGCTGTGAAGAATAGGGGACAAATTGAAAATAACAGATGCACTAATAAATAAAAAACTAGGAACAAAAATGGCCTCCACTACCCACAACTTAAACTTACTCTTGCATGTAATGGAGCAAAATATGCAACCATAAAATATTCGACCACTTTTCTTGGGTGTTAAACATGTTATGAAAAAAAGTTTAAACAAATTTAAACTCTTTGTACTCGATGAACATGATCACAACAATAGACAGACAGACAATACTATGAAAAGGAGAGACGGCTGCTCATCATATAGAGGAGACGTTTAGTTGGAGACAGGCACAACAAAAAGACACCTGTACATTAAGCTTTTGGATGAAAAGTCTTCTTCTATAGTAGAAAACACGCATGGGCACGCGCGTGGGCATGCGCGTGTGCGTGCTCACACCCACGCGCACGTGCACGCACGCACACACATATACTGTTAATATTGCTGGCCACTTTGGCTGGACTGCCACAGGGGCCAGAGACATTTGGTCATGCGTGTGCCTGTGTCTGTGTGCCTGTGCCTGTGTGCCTGTGTCTGTGTGCCTGTGTCTGTGTGCCTGTGTGCGCACGCTCGCGCGTGGTTGGTTGGTTGGTCGGTTTAAAGATTAAAGGGACCAAACTGCAAAGGTCATCGGTCCCTAGCTTCATAAAAACACAGAGCACAGTGAAACCATCCACCAGTCAGGCGAAGCACTAAAATAAAAATTCCGGGGGAAGAAAAGCCCCATGGTCAATGGTAAGACAACATGGAAAACGGAGCACAGCAACAAAAACTACATAGAGAACAAAGGCAGAAGGAATTAAAACTGTACAGCAGAGGACTGTGGCTGGCTGATCACGAAAATAATAGGATGAGCCAGCCACTCTGCAACACGTTAAAACCTCCAGCCTAAAAGATTAGGGTGGAGTCGAATTACAACTCAAAACAAAGTAAAAGATACAGCACAAAAGAGGGTGATGTAATAAAATTAAATGGACCTATAAAAGCCGCTTGCACGAATAAAACTTAAAACCCGATCTGCCAGAGAGACATTGTCACCTAAAAGAGATGATAAATCACCCTGGAGATTAAATGCACGCCTGAGAGCAGTTAAAAGAGGACATTCCAACAACGGATGGGCCACTGTCATGGTTGCACCACAGCGACAATGAGGGGAGTCCTCTCGACGCAGCAGATGACCATGCGTCAGATAAGAGTGACCAATGCGGAGCCTACAGAGAATAACAGAATCCCTGCGAGAGGCCCGCATGGAGGAACCCCACACGGTCGCGGTCTCCTTTACACGCCGCAGCTTGTTGGGTACAGACAGAGTGCGCCATTCGTCTGCCCACATCCCAAAGACCCGATGGCGTAACACCGATCGAAGATCAGTGGCCGGGAGGCTGATCTCCAACGGCAGTTTGCGGGTGGCTTCTTTAGCTAACTTGTCGGCGTGTTAGTTTCCCGCTATCCCAACATGTCCCGGGGTCCATATGAACACCACTGAACGTCCACGCTGTTCAAGAGCATGAACGGACTCCTGGATGGCAACGACAGTGGGATGGCGTGGGTAGCACCGGTCAAGAGCCTGCAGACTACTGAGCGAGTCACTGCAAATGACAAAAGACTCTCCAGTGCTGGTACGAATGCGCTCAAGGGCACGAAAAATGGCTGTTAGCTCTGCGGTGTAAACACTGCAGCCGTCCGGCAAGGAGCGCTGGTCTACATAGTCCGCATGAGCGTAAGCGCACTCCACACAGCCATCAACCATCGAGCCATCTGTATAGATAGCCTCCGAGTCGTGGGATGCGTCGAGGAGAGCAAGAAATTGGCGGCGCAAGACTGCAGGAGGAACTGAATCCTTTTGCCATTGTGAGAGGTCCAGCCGATGCTGCGGCCGACGAATACACCAAGGTGGTGTATGTTGGTGGACCTGAAAAGCAGATGGAAGAGGGAAACACTCGAGGTTACTAAGGAGTGACCGAACACGGATCCCAATGGTATGGCCCGATCGAGGCCGCCGGTGTGGTGTATGGTCTGCCGCATTGGAGAAAAGGAGACGGCAGTTAGGGTGATGAGGTGAAAAACGAACATGGGCAGCATAGTCGGCTAAGAGTTGTAGACGCGCACGCACGTGTGTGTGCGTGCATGCGTTTTGTGCTTGTATGAATGTGTGATTGTTTTCTACTTGAGAGGAAGGCTTTTGGCCATAAGCTTAATGCATAGCTGTCTTTCCGTTGTGCCTGTCTCCAACTCAACATCTCATCTATATGGTGAGTAGCCATCTTTATTCCATACAGCACTTTCCATTGTTAGGTATGTTGAGAGACTTCTTGTTTCATCATGTCTCCACACTGAGATCATTCTCAAGGTTTCAGAATATGTCATCAGAGCTATTTAAAGGAACTTGCTGTATGTAGTTCAGAGCCTGCAAGAGGTTCACACTCAGCTTACAAGGAAAATATGAGGATGTGCAGAAACAAGAGGCTAAAAGCAAAATTCTTGATATTAAAGCCTTATAATATGGCAAGGAAAGTGTTTCTGAAGAAGAGAAATTTGTTAACATAGAGTATAGATTTAATTGTCAGGAAGTAGTTTCTGAAACTATTTGTATGGAGTGTAGCCATGTATGGAAGTGAAACATGGGGGATAAATAGTTTTAACAAGAAGAGAATAGAAGCTTTCGAGTGGTGCTACAGAAGAATGCTGAAGATTAGATGGATAGATCACATAACTAATGAGGAGGTACTGAATAGAATAGGAGAAAAGAGAAATTTGTGGCACAACTTGACTAGAAGAAGGGATCGTTTGGTAGGACATGTTCTGAGGCATCAAGGGATCACCAATTCAGTATTGGAGGGCAGCGTGGAGGGTAAAAATCATAGGGGAGACCAAGAGATGAATACACTAAGCAGATTCAGAAGGATGTAGGTTGCAGTAGGTATTGGGAGATGAAGAGGCTTGCACAGGATAGAGTAGCATGGAGAGCTGCATCAAACCAATCTCTGGACTGAAGACCACAACAACAACAACAACAGCAACAACAATGGAATCATCTGCTACTTGCATACAACAGAACTGCTGAAATACCTAAACAACTTGACATGAATGTTGTTTAGACAGAGGTGCTTCAACAATAAAAAGCTTGTTACTTCATTTATATTCGTTCCAAATGCTGTAAGTTAATATACTTTGGGATAGCTCAATCAGCCAAGCAAGTACAACAATTTTTTTTTAGTCTGAATTCAATAACATCTAGCACAAGCCTGTTCAGAGACCTGAATAAAGTAGCTACTGAACCTTACTACATTTAGTCCTAAGTGAAAATTGTCACAAGCAGCATTTATGTTTCAAATCAACAGCTCAGTTCACAGACTCAATACCAGGAATACGAACAATCTTCATATAGGCAAAGCCACTCACTTTTGTTCAGAAAGGTGTCCATTACTGAAGAAGATGGAATTTAAATAATTTGCCAGATGCAATCTAAATAGTTTAACACCAATCATCAGCAGTTAAGCTACTAACAAAATACATTTTAAAGCTACTAACAAAGAACATTTTAAGAGGAGCATATTAAATTTACTGACTGCCAACTTAATCTATCCAGTGATCAATTTCTTAGAAAAACTGATACGTTTTGTAGTAAATAATAAAACACTTGAGATGAAATTATGTAATACCTGACTTCGGCACAGCATCTGTGGAATAAAGCAATTTGCATAATTAAGCCTTTAAACTGTTTTTAGTTTTTAGTTTTAGTCATTGGCTACAATGATCTAGGAATATCTGGTGCCCTTTATTGTTGTTTTGTGGTCTTCCGTCTGAAGACTGGTTCGGTACAGCTCTCCATGCTACTCTGTCCTGTGCAATCCTCTTCATCTCCAAATAACTACTGCAACTTACATCCTCTTTAATACTTTTACTATATTCACCTCTTTACGCCCCTCTACGATTTTAACCCCCCACCACCCAATACTAAACTGGTGATCCCTTGTCTCAGAATGTGTCCTGTCAACCAATACACTCTAGTCAGGTTGTGCCACAAATATCTTTCCTCCCCAATTCTGTTCAGTTCCCCCTCATTAGTTACATGATCTAGCCACCTAACTTTCAGGATTCTTCAGTAGAACTACATTTAAAAAGTTTCCTTCCATTTCTATAATATTGCCTGCAAGTTCATCTCCCTTGTATAGACTGTCTACATATTGCTTCCAACTTCCCCCTCTTTGCTTATGACCTTTTTTTTCCATCTGAGCTCTTGATATTCACACAGCTACGTTTCTCTTTTCTCCAAAAGCCTTTTTTAATTTTCTTGTAGGCAGTATCTATCTTTCTCTAGAGAATATTCTTCTAAATCCTTGCCTTGGTCCTCCAGCCATTCCTGCTTAGTCATTTTGCATTTCCTGGCGATCTCATTTTTTTAGACGTTTGTGTTCCCTTTCATCTGCTTCATTTGCTGCATTTTTATATTTTCTCTTTTCATCAATCAAATTCAATATCTGCTATTTTATCCAAGGATTTGTATTAGGTCTTGTCTTTTTAACTGTTTGATCCTCTGCTGCTTCACTATCTCATCTCTCACAGCTACCCAGTCATCTTCTACCATAATCCTTTCCCCTCTTCTACTCAACCATTGCCTATTGCTTCCAATAAAACACTAAACAACCTCTGGTTCTCTCAACATAACCATGTCCCATCTCCTTAATTTCCTAACTTTTTTTCAATTTCTTTAGTTCCAATCTACAGTATATTACCAATAAATTGGGGTCGGAGCCCACATTTGCTCCTGGAAACATCTTACAATTAAAATATGGTTCCCAAATCTCTGTCTTAGCATTATATAATCAATCTGAAATTATGCTCTGTGCAAAATTCTAAGAGGCAGCTCACTATTTCATTCCTTTCCCACACTCCATATACACTTACAACTTTTTCTTCTCTTCCTATTTCTAATATCGAGCGGCAGTCACCTGTCACAATTAAATTTTCATTTCCATTAACTATCTGAATAATTTATTTTACCTCATCCCACATTTCTTCAATCCTGTGTCATCTGCAGAGCTATTTTACTACTGTGGTATGTGTTGGCTTTGTGTCTATCTTGGCTACAATAATGCATTTATTATGCTGTTCATAGTAACTTAGCCATATTCCTATTTTATTATTAATTATTAAACCTAATCCTGCATTACCCCTATTCGATTTTGTATTTATACTCTTGTAGTAACCTGACCAGAACTCCTGTTCCTCCTGCCACTGAACTTCACTAATTCACACTATATCTAACTTTAAACCATCCATTACCCTTCCTACATTTTCTAACCCACCTGCCCAATTATGGGATCGAACATTCCACGTTCTGATCTGCAGAACGCCAGTTTTGTTTCTCCTGATGACGACATTCTCCTGAGTAGCCCCTGCCTGGAGATCTGAATAGGGGACTATTTTATCTTTGGAATATTTTATCCAAGAAGCTGCCATCATCATTTAACCATGCAGGAGAGTTGCATGGTCTCATGAAAAATTCACATAAAATGTAGACCTCTGTAGTGTCTCTTAGCATGTCAAAAATCTGTTCTTAATTTTAATTATGGAAGTAGTTACGTTAATTTGTTTGAAACAGATTAAACTTTTCCATTCATAAACTGCTTCAAACTTATCATATCACATCTGAAAAACTAGTGCTCTCACAGCAATACTTTTTTTTTTTTTTTCATCGATTACTAAAATACCTTGCTCGGTGACAAATTGTTTAAAATTTTTTTGTACCTCATTGCATGTTGCAAAATTTGGCATTTGGAATTTAAAGGTTAACAAGTGTCAAGTTTAAAGTCACTATCTCCTACAAAAATAATGTAAATATTCTGAAATTTATGTATAGTATCACTCTCAGTGCTATCTCTAAGCTTGTCAAAAATCTTTTTTTAATTTTAATTAGGGCCAATGTAACGTTGGTTATTGAAACAGGAGAAATTTTCACATACAGAAAAGTTTCCTTCTTATTGTTGAATATCTCATAACATCTTTGTGTCTACACAAAATGAAATATATTTAAAATGGAGTCCAACTTACCATAAGGAGATGAACAGTATTCCTTAGCCTCACAAAAGGAAAGAGAAGTTGATCAAAATAGTCATAAATGCAAGCTTTAATGGAAGTAAGATGTTCATTAACATACACTAAACACTACAGACAGTGGGAAGACACTGCTCAATTAAGAGTGAGTGCCAGTGTAACTTTCAGTGTCACTACTCGTAGTGACAGGTATTACAGGAGTTTGACACTCTGTGGTAACACACCTAATTGTTCCAGGCTTCCTGTATCGCTCCTTTCACATGATTCACTACCTTTTGCTAGTCTTGTGGTGTCATTTTCTTAACTGCTTCCTTCAAAAGCCATTGCATTTTGGTCAATGTAATTTTTTTCATTTTCTGCAACAATATGGTGTTTAAACTGAGCCCAAATCAGTTCTGTTGCATTGAAGTTACAATGGTGGGATGCAGTCTGCTTTATGTCCATATTTTTTTGCTATTTCATCCACATTGTTAACTGGATTCTGTGGCGTGTGTTGTGAGACAACTTCTAATAATTCTGCCCTTGTCAAGTTACTGTGTTACATTATCTTATGCTTCTCTAACCAGCAAACAGTGTCATTTTTGTTCGTGGACACCTTGTCTTATATAACTGATGATGTGGAGCATTATCCATGACAATTGTAGAGTTTTTCATTAAGTTTTGAAGCACAGTGTCTCCAAACCATTTCACAAAAATATTCTGGTTTGTCTCTTCACGGTAATTGGAAGCCTTATTTGAAGTGAATAACAGCAGAAAATTAGAAATGAACCCTTTTGAATTTTTGGCATGTGCTACAGTTATTCTTTTTTCTCTCCCAGTCAGAGCTGCCATACTACCATTGATAGTATCATGTGCCCAGTCTTTTTTTAAACTGTGTCCTGCATTCACACAAGTTTCAGCAAGCCAAACAATATCGTCAAAAGTTTGTCCCTACTACTTCTCTAAGGAAGCAGCAACAACAGGTTGCAATATCTTGGTGTTTCATTAATACCTTACGGCCAGAAATGAATTTGTAGTGGCATCTTAGCTTCTCCTTGACTCGTAACAAGGACGATTTACTACCCTGAAATAGGTCCTCTGCTACACGGGTAACATGTAGCTTTTTGTGTCAGATTTTCTTTCTTGAATAGTACACGTATATCTGATGACCAATCACATCTTCCTGAAAAGTTGAGATTTGTGCTTGCAGAGGACTGGCTGGCACAGTGCTTAGACAGGGCAGTGCAGCAGAAGTGACAACACATTGGAAGCAGACAGTGTCAGGATGCCATTGGTGTACTGCTGGAAGAAGCTGTGCAGTCAATTGCCTCTCTAGTGACAACTAGTAGAATATATGTTAGTAGAATGCCATGCCAGTGCCGGCAGTCAGTAATTTTAATCCCTAATAACAGAGGCGGATACAACAGTTGGAAGCTCAAGTGTTTTATTCAAAGTGATGCAGCTTCTAAACCGGGAACATTGTATTGAAATATATTGTATAAAACATAGTACGTAAATTGGATGTGGAGAGGGGAGAAAGGAAAGGAAAGCGGTGAGCCTACCAATGTCAGCTGCATTGGGACATTATGCGGAATCAGTGGTGATGAGTGAAAATGTGTGCTGGACTGAGATTCAACCACAGGACCTCCTGCTTACTAGGCAGGTGCATTAACCACTGCACCATCTGGAACACAGTGTTTACTGCAGCTGCACGAACTATCTCGGCACACCTCACAGCCGACTTACACTTCCACCGAGTGCCACCTACCAGCAGTCCCTGTCCATTTACTCCATGCTCACTATTCTGAGATTCCCACAGGAGGTTGGATGTACTTGTGCATCTGCACTGAAGGAGATGGATCGGTTGTCCATCCAGGCGAATCAGCTATATGAATGCATGGGGTCTGTCCTGTCGGACATGTCTGGAAAAACAGACTCCATACATTAATATGACCAAGAGCAGAGTTAATTCACTCACAGGTATTGCTCCTGATTTGCTTGTCCTTGTTTCCTTTTTATTTCTTATATGTGATGACAAATTGTGTGCAGTCATATTTATTTCGCTTGTGTGATGGTACATCACGTGCAGTTGGATATGCCCCAGTCACAGTACCGTCCCCGGCTCCCAGAACAATGCTTTTCATTCCTTACACCCATCAGCATTATTCAACCCCCCTCCCCCCCCCCCCCCCCCATCACCACGTGACATCTTTACTCTCTGTTTTGAACCCAAACTTCTTACCTCAGCACTATCCCTCCCTCTCCTCCATCCCTCCCTCCCCCCCCCCCCAAATCGCACCCTTCCCTCCATCCACAATAGACCCCTGCTCTATTTAACTGCACCAATTCAGGAAAGATTCCCCTATCCCTAGTCAAAACTGTGTCCCATATTGTGTTCCTTAAAGAGTGTCTAAGCCATGGAATTCCCATTCCCCTCTCCCCCAATGGCCCAACCATAAAAATCCCTAATGTGGATCCCACTCCTCCTTCCACAACGGCCTTCATCTTTTCAGATTCTGCCACTTCCTTTCCCTCACACACCTGGTTCTACAAAAACACATCTCCATGGCACAAGCATCCCTGAACCACCTCCGCAGAATAATGTTACTATACAATCCCCATTACCTACAACTCATCATCCTCCTTGTCAACCCCTCATAGCATCCAGGCTGTGCCTAGTTGATCTTTTCAAGCTACCGCATTCTCTATAATACCCTACGAATACTCCACAAAATCCAGAGCTGAAACAGTCCCAAAACACTGTTGTTAACCTCCCCACCAAAATCCTTAGTCCTCTCCTTTCAGTCCTCTCCAAAGGCCTCACATTTTTGCCCCACAAAAGTTTCAGTCCTCTCCAAAGGCCTCACATTCAGCACTACTCCCAGGTTTAACCATGTTGGACTTGTGAAAGACCCACTCTCCTTCTCCCCATCCCTACAGTGGAAGCATTTCTTTGCCACCAATTCCTCCAACCAAAGCCAATCCAATCCCAACTTTGAACTCTGCCTGTCCCAGTTCATAACTTCATCCAAGTGTTACACTACCACAGTCTCACCTAAGCATCCCGTGGTTACCTTCCAGGAATTTTTAACTTCCAAACTGGCCTCACCATGCTTCCCCAGGTCCCTCCCTAAGAACAAACACCTTTCAACAGAAGAAAGCACTGCCCTACACAACCTAAAAATGGGTCCTGACCTTATCCTCCCTGCAGACAAAGGTTCCACCATTGTTGTGAACTGGAGTGACTTTCTGGTAGACGGCCTTTGCCAGTTGTCCGACACCTCCACCTACAAGCTCTGTCAAAGTGACCCCATCCCAGCAGTCCAAAATAGCCTCCAATCACTGCTGAAATCCTTAGGCCCTTTCCAGAACGTTTCCCCTGAATAAATCTTCTTTCTCACCCCAACAGCAGCCTGCACACCCACCTTCTACTTGCTCCCCAGAATCCACAAACCTAACAATCCTGGGTGCCTCATTGTGGTTGGTTAAAGTGCCCCCACTGAAAGAATCTCGGACCTTGTTGATAAAAATAACCAACCATTTGTCCAAAACTTAGCCTCTCACATTAGAGATACCAACCACTTCCTGCACTGACTCTCCACCATCCCCATACCCTTACTTCATGGATCCCTACTTGTCACTGTTGATGCAACCTCCCTATACAGCAACACCCCTCATGGCCATGGCCTTGCCACGATTGTATGCTACCTCCCCCAATGCTCTGCAGATTCCAAACTCACCACTTCATTCCTCATACACCTAACCAACTACATCCAAATCAATAACTATGTTCAGGTTTATTGATGACATCTTTATAATCTGGACCCATGACCAGGACACCTTATCCTCATTCCTCCACAACCTAAACACCTTCTCTCTCACCCACTTCACTTAGTCCTCCTCCACCCATCGTGCCTCCTTCCTAGATGTCAATATTCTCCTCTCAGATGGCTCTACCCACATCTCACTCCACATCAAACGCACCAGTCACCAACAGTACCTGCACTTTGACAGCTGCCACCCCTTCTACACCAAAAAATCCCTCCCATAAAAGCTGGCCATCTATCCCAAGAATCAACCGCAAAGAAGTGCCGCTCTTGTCACCCAGTACCACCCGGGACTGGAACAACTGAACCACACCCTTTGTCAGGGCTTTCATTATCTATCATCATGTCCTGAAATGAGGGACAGCCTACCAAAGATACTTCCGTTCCCTCCAAAAGTGGTGTTCCGCTGCACATCCAACAACCTCCACAACATCCTAATCCATTCCTGTGCCACTCCCACCCTCAGTCCCCTGCCATGGGCGTCATACCCCTGTGGAAGACTGAGATGCTAGACCTGCCCATTCCACCCATGCAGCACCACCTACTCCAACCATGTCACAGGTTTATCCTATCCCATCAGAGGCTGTGCCACCTGGGAAATCAGCCATGTTATGATGATGATGTTTGGTTTGTTGGGCGCTCAACTGCGTGGTTATCAGCGCCCGTACAATTACCCAATCTTTTGCTCAGTCCAATTTCGCCACTTTCCTGGATGATGATGAAATGATGAGGACAACACAAACACCCAGTCATCTCGAGGCAGGTGAAAATCCCTGACCCCGCCGGGAATCGAACCCGGGACCCCGCGCTCGGGAAGCGAGAACGCTACCGCGAGACCACGAGCGGCGGACATCAGCCATGTTATACACCAGCTCTGCTGCAATCACTGCACAGTATTTTACATTGGTATGACAACCAACCCTGCTGTCAACCAGAATGAATGACCACCGTCAGACTGTTGCTAAAAACAAGGTGAACCACCGAGTGGCATGACATGCAGTAGAGCACAACATGTGAGATTGCAGTGGCTGCTTCACAACCCATGCTATCTGGATCCTCCCCACCACCACCAGATTTTCTGAACTGTGCAGATGGGAACTATCCTTACAGCACATCCTTTGCTCCCGTAACCTTCCTGGCCTAAACCTAAGCTAACTCGCTGGCTCCCCATTCCCACTCAGTAGTGTGTGTGTGTGTGTGTGTGTGTGTGTGTGTGTGTGTGTGTGTGTGTGTGTGTGTGTGTGCGCGCGCGCGCGCGCGCACGTGCCCCCCCCCCCCCCCCCACACACACACACACACACACACACACACACCACCACCCCAGTACCCCTTGCACAATTTGTGTCCCCACGTCAGCTAGTTGTGTTCTGTTATCTCACGCCCTAGTCTATTAAATCATGTGCCCAACTGTGTGCCACCTGCCCCCTCTACCTGCACCCCTAGCTACCCCACAGACGGCTATATGCTCTCCCATGAGCTGCTTGACACTCTCCCCACCCCCCCCAGCCCCCACCCCAACAATCCCCTCCCTGTCTCCCACCACCTTCCATCCCTCACCCCACCCCACCCCACCCCACCCCACCCTCAGCCTCTCCTCAGCCCAGTACACTTACCTTGGGTCAGGAAAGAGCTGGCAGTCGACTGAGCAGAATTTAGGGGGACAGGTGTGTGTGTGTGTGTGTGTGTGTGTGTGTGTGTGTGTGTGTGTGTGTGTGCGCGTGTGCGTGAGCGCGTGTGTGCATATTTTTCCTACAAGCTTGGAAAAGGAAGTTCATTACGAAAGCTAACAATTTTGATTATGTGCTTATTGACGATGCATCACTTCTTCCTTTTGGTGAGTCATCTCCTTTATTCCCAAATAATTCATAACTCTCACTCACAGATTGTGAGACAGGAACTTGATTGGGCCCTGGGGCCCCATTGAGTTCTGGTGATTCATGCTACTCTTCACCAACACTAATGACCATGTCAGTATCTTGCCAGTGGCATAGCTGTTGAATGTGGCAATATTCCTTGATGATTTTTTTTTAAGAATGTGTAAAAATGGAATTCATCACGTTTACTTTTATTGTGCTGTTGTTATGGCTGAATGCCATTGGATGGCTGCAAACTTGTTGCCAAATGGTAAATCCCTCAAATGTGAAAGATTCAATACAGGCAGATCATGCTAAATTGTTGTGGCATACAACTGTGGGCTTACCACAGTAATGGCTACACTATACGTGGATTGGCATTACTGTTCAACTGGAATATCTTTGCTGCAGTACTCCTTGAATACAAGGTTTTTAATTGGAGCTTGCAGTACAAGCTCTGTTTTCTGACATGGTAGTAAGTTCCTGTGGGACCAAACTGCTGAGGTCATCTGTCCCTTTCCTGACATGTTCCACATCATGGCGAGTTGTCACAAATACGATCCTTTGAATGTGCAAAAGCTGAACAGTACCCTACATGTAAAAAATGTTTAATGGCAGTGTAGAACACCAGAAATTTCCTGTTGATAGAACCCTGTTTCTTCTGCTGCAGTGTAAGGTTCTGTGAGTAAAAGGTGAGTAGTTGTCATTGACCATCCACACTCTGTAGCAGTGCTGTGTCAATTGCATTTTGGCTTACATCTACCATTAGAGCCAAAAGGACACTAATTTGCAGGAGAGCCAGCTGTGCTGCTTGTGCCAAACTGGTTGACTTTCTGAAATGCTGCTCCACTTGTCAAAGTTCTTCCAATTGCTTGCCTGAGAGTGGCGTTGTTAAGTGGTTCCTGCTCACTTTCCAGCCCTGGAAAGTGTAGCTGATAGTAATGTAACATGATCTGCACAATCGTTTGTAGGTTGTCGGCAAAGACATACCTTGCAACTGAGGAGGTGGCACAGTGGGTAGGACACTTGACTCACATTTGGGAGGATGACAGTTTAAATCTGCATCTGGCCATCCTGATTTATGTTTTTGTGGTTTCCCTAAATCGCCTCTGGTTCCTTTGAAAGGGCATGGCTAACTTCCTTCGCCATCTGTCCCTAATACTGTGGGACCAATGACCTCGCACTTTGGTTCCCTCCCCCAAATCAGTCAACCAACCAACCATACCTTGCACTGCTGCCACATGTCCAGGAAGTGGTGACAGACTGGCTGAGGACACTACATATCCCAAAACTGCACCTCTCATTTGCCGAAAGTGCTGTTTGTGGTGTTAATCACTAAGCCATACTCTTGTAGGCACTGGAAAAGCTGCCAAAGGTGAGTCACATCACATAAGGCCACATGCTACTCAACAGAAGGTGAAAATATGAGGATATCATCCATGTAACAGAACAGGAATGTCTACATGGTATTTCTCTATCCAAAAGGCATACATTTGTGTAGGTAAAGCCCCAAAACCATTATTACAGCAGTTTTCTTAGTGTCCTCCGGCACCACCAGAATTTGCAAAAATGCCTTTGTACAATCGACCACACTAAACACCTGAGCATGAGCGGTGGCACTGTTAAAGTCAGTAACGTTAGGTGCAGGGTAACGATCAGAAGTTGTGCTTGCATTGAGTTCCATGTATTCCCCATATGGTCATCAGGAGCTGTTGTTTATTGCACAACATGTGGAATGGGGATGACCAAGAACTATCAGATCTAGTCACAGTATCTGCTTTCAAAAGTTCCTCGAGCCCTGTTTGTGACGCCAGCAGATTGTGAGGCGGAGGGCTACTCAGACTAGTTGCAACAGGTTGGTAGACTAGTTGCAACAGGTTGTCCAGGTGATGTACGGATATGGTGCACTGTCGACTGGTGACACTTCCCGCCAGGTGTGGTCAGATCGATGAGTGGTGCAAATTCTTGAAGTATGTGGACAGAATGATTGCCATCATTTATTGTAATAATGGTTTCCGTCGGCCAGAAAACATTTTGACCTGTGGTCAGCATCATGTGCACTGGTGTACAGCCAGAGTTGGCTCCTCATTTGCCATCACAGGTGACACAGTTGACAGATTGGCACTGCAGCTCACTGTAATTAAATGATGGTTGACTAAATCTGTTGATAGATGAAAATGAGCCAAAAAAATCTGCTCCGAGTGTGGTGCCAGTGACGTTGGTATAATAAATATCCAGGTAGGCTCATACTGAAGGCCCATATCCAGTGTCATCCATGGAATGTTTGCATTGGTGAGGATATGCTGTGTCGGTGTGGCATGCACAACTCTCAGCTATTTGGGGTAGATACTCTGTTCAGACCCGGAATCTACAAGGAAATTTTACTGGAGATGCTATTGTACACGAGTAACCTTGGTCACCAGTGCAGTGCCGACAGTGTTGCATTTATACGGTGTCTCTCATCCTTCATTTGCGGACACACGCATTGTTGATGACAAACGTCAGTGTCTTCTAACGTATGTGTACGGCGTTTCGGTAACAGCAGATACTGTTGTTATCGTGGGCCACATCTCCCAAACGTCTTTTATACCAGAGCTGTTGGTCGGTAGTTGTATCAAATCTATGCCGTTCATCTTTCCAGTGCCCTGTCCACGATCAAGACCATGCTCATAGTTGTGCTGGTTGCTTCCAGTCCAAGTGTATGATTTGATCTTCTAACTGTTTCACTCTTTCCTCCTTTGTTGTCACAGCAGCACTCATGATACGCATTTCAGTGGTAGTGCTGGTGCTTGCTACTTCAACACTCATTCCGTGACCATTATCAGTTGTACTCCCAATTTTAGCACCTACTTGTGCTTCAGTACTGCATCAGCCATCTCTGCCAATGTCTTCAATGACAAATCTTGATGTGTTACCATGACTGTGCAAATACCAGCTGGTAACTTACGAAGATTTGAGATGGGCATCTGTTATCTAGCTGCTCATCATGAAATGTTTTTAAAGGTGCACTTTATGTACATAAACCGCATCAGTGGGTGATTATACCATGAAGGTGGAAGTTTGACATGACTAAAACAAGTCATGGAATACGTATTTTGCCAATTAGTGTCAGTGGCTCTGACGTAGCTGGAGATGTGGTTTGTTTCACTTTATCATCAGTCTCTGGCAGTTGCAATGTCACGTTCATTATAATCACAAAAAGTGTCTCCTCCCCATGGAACACCACCATGGGTATTTATACAACAAGAAATAATTCCCTTCTAAACTTAGAATACGATGATTACTCAATACAGACCTTCATTACATACTAAATCTTATGAACATAAATACAAAAAAATAATGAACAAACTCTACATCGACAGTAAATACTCTGCTAAATCAGCAGTTCACCTTTTCTCTCTTGTGCCAGCAACTTGCACAGTAAAATGTTGCCACAATCTCATTAATGGGGCGCTGTTATGTGTTGTTTGGAAAGTGAGTTGATGCACATGGTGGGGCGGGGGGTGGGGGAGATAAGTTTAGATTGGTTAAACCTACTACGTTAGCATGGCGATTACTCTTTGCCATTCACTTGAAATTAGTTTATACTAAAATACTTCTTTACAGCACTCCATACACAGTTTGCTTCTCCAACAAAAATGTATACCCAGCAACACTTTAACTGCATGTTGTTGTTGTTGTTGTTGTTGTGGTGGTGGTGGTGGTCATCGTCGTCGTCGTCGTCAGTCCAGAGACTGGTTTGATGCAACTCTATCCTGTGCAAGCTTCTTCATCTCCGAGTAACTGCTGCAGTCTATATCCTTCTTCATCTGTTCAGTTTATTCATGCCTTGATCTCCCTCTATGATTTTTACCCTCCACACTTTCCTACTATTCATTGTCCATGTTTCACATCCATACGTGGCTGCACTCCATATAAAAACTATTAGAAAAGACTTCCTGGCACTTAAATCTATACTCGATATTAACAAATTTCTCTTCTGCAGAAATGCTTCCCTTGCAATTGTGTCTTCATTTTATATCCTCACTACTTTGACCATCATCAGTTATTTTGCTTCCCAAATAGCAAGACTTATCTACTATTTCTCATTTCATAATCTTCTCATTTCATAATCTAATTACCTCTGCATCACGTGATTTAATTTGACTACATTCCATTATCCTTGTTTTGCTTTTTTGATGTTCATCTTATATCCTCCGTTCAAGACTATTTCCATTCCGTTCAACTGCTCTTCCAGGTCCTTTGCTGTCTGACAGAATTACAATGTCGTCAGAAAACCTCAAGGTTTTTATTTCTTCTCCATGGATTTTTAATTCGTATCCAAATTTTTCTTTAGTTTCCTTTACTGCTTGCTCAATATACAGTTTGAATCTGCTGGCGTCACAAACAGGGCTCGAGGAACTTTTGAAAGCAGATACTGTGACTAGATCTGATAGTTCTTGGGCATCCCCACTCCACATGTTGTGCAAAAAACAACAGCTCCTGATGACCATATGGGGAATACATGGAACTCAATGCAAGCACAACTTCTGATCGTTACCCTGCACCTAACGTTACTGACTTTAACAGTGCCACCGCTCATGCTCAGGTGTTTAGTGTGGTCGATTGTACAAAGGCATTTTTGCAAATTCTGGTGGTGCCGGAGGACACTAAGAAAACTGCTGTAATAATGGTTTTGGGGCTTTACCTACACAAATGTATGCCTTTTGGATAGAGAAATACCATGTAGACATTCCTGTTCTGTTACATGGATGATATCCTCATATTTTCACCTTCTGTTGAGTAGCATGTGGCCTTATGTGATGTGACTCACCTTTGGCAGCTTTTCCAGTGCCTACAAGAGTATGGCTTAGTGATTAACACCACAAACAGCACTTTCGGCAAATGAGAGGTGCAGTTTTGGGATATGTAGTGTCCTCAGCCAGTCTGTCACCACTTCCTGGACATGTGGCAGCAGTGCAAGGTATGGTTGGTTGGTTGACTGATTTGGGGGAGGGAACCAAAGTGCGAGGTCATTGGTCCCACAGTATTAGGGACAGATGGCGAAGGAAGTTAGCCATGCCCTTTCAAAGGAACCAGAGGCGATTTAGGGAAACCACAAAAACATAAATCAGGATGGCCAGATGCAGATTTAAACTGTCATCCTCCCAAATGTGAGTCAAGTGTCCTACCCACTGTGCCACCTCCTCAGTTGCAAGGTATGTCTTTGCCGACAACCTACAAACGATTGTGCAGATCATGTTACATTACTATCAGCTACACTTTCCAGGGCTGGAAAGTGAGCAGGAACCACTTAACAACGCCACTCTCAGGCAAGCAATTGGAAGAACTTTGACAAGTGGAGAAGCATTTCAGAAAGTCAACCAGTTTGGCACAAGCAGCACAGCTGGCTCTCCTGCAAATTAGTGTCCTTTTGGCTCTAATGGTAGATGTAAGCCAAAATGCAATTGACACAGCACTGCGACAGAGTGTGGATGGTCAATGACAACTGCTCACCTTTTACTCACAGGACCTTACACTGCAGCAGAAGAAACAGGGTTCTATCAACAGGAAATTTCTGGTGTTCTACACTGCCATTAAACATTTTTTACATGTAGGGTACTGTTCAGCTTTTGCACATTCAAAGGATCGTATTTGTGACAACTCGCCATGATGTGGAACATGTCAGGAAAGGGACAGATGACCTCAGCAGTTTGGTCCCACAGGAACTTACTACCATGTCAGAAAACAGAGCTTGTACTGCAAGCTCCAATTAAAAACCTTGTATTCAAGGAGTACTGCAGCAAAGATATTCCAGTTGAACAGTAATGCCAATCCACGTATAGTGTAGCCATTACTGTGGTAAGCCCACAGTTGTATGCCACAACAATTTAGCATGATCTGCCTGTATTGAATCTTTCACATTTGAGGGATTTACCATTTGGCAACAAGTTTGCAGCCATCCAATGGCATTCAGCCATAACAACAGCACAATAAAAGTAAACGTGATGAATTCCATTTTTACACATTCTTAAAAAAAAATCATCAAGGAATATTGCCACATTCAACAGCTATGCCACTGGCAAGATACTGACATGGTCATTAGTGTTGGTGAAGAGTAGCATGAATCACCAGAACTCAATGGGGCCCCAGGGCCCAATCAAGTTCCTGTCTCACAATCTGTGAGTGAGAGTTATGAATTATTTGGGAATAAAGGAGATGACTCACCAAAAGGAAGAAGTGATGCATCGTCAATAAGCACATAATCAAAATTGTTAGCTTTCGTAATGAACTTCCTTTTCCAAGCTTGTAGGAAAAATATGCACACACGCGCTCACGCACACGCGCACACACACACACACACACACACACACACACACACACACACACACACACACACACACACACCTGTCCCCCTAAATTCTGCTCAGTCGACTGCCAGCTCTTTCCTGACCCAAGGTAAGTGTACTGGGCTGAGGAGAGGCTGAGGGTGGGGTGGGGTGGGGTGGGGTGGGGTGAGGGATGGAAGGTGGTGGGAGACAGGGAGGGGATTGTTGGGGTGGGGGCTGGGGGGGGGGGTGGGGAGAGTGTCAAGCAGCTCATGGGAGAGCATATAGCCGTCTGTGGGGTAGCTAGGGGTGCAGGTAGAGGGGGCAGGTGGCACACAGTTGGGCACATGATTTAATAGACTAGGGCGTGAGATAACAGAACACAACTAGCTGACGTGGGGACACAAATTGTGCAAGGGGTACTGGGGTGGTGGTGGTGTGTGTGTGTGTGTGTGTGTGTGTGTGTGTGGGGGGGGGGGGGGGGGGGGAAGGGGCACGTGCGCGCGCACACACACACACACACACACACACACACACACACACACACACACTACTGAGTGGGAATGGGGAGCCAGCGAGTTAGCTTAGGTTTAGGCCAGGAAGGTTACGGGAGCAAAGGATGTGCTGTAAGGATAGTTCCCATCTGCACAGTTCAGAAAATCTGGTGGTGGTGGGGAGGATCCAGATAGCATGGGTTGTGAAGCAGCCACTGCAATCTCACATGTTGTGCTCTACTGCATGTCATGCCACTCGGTGGTTCACCTTGTTTTTAGCAACAGTCTGACGGTGGTCATTCATTCTGGTTGACAGCAGGGTTGGTTGTCATACCAATGTAAAATACTGTGCAGTGATTGCAGCAGAGCTGGTGTATAACATGGCTGATTTCCCAGGTGGCACAGCCTCTGATGGGATAGGATAAACCTGTGACATGGTTGGAGTAGGTGGTGCTGCATGGGTGGAATGGGCAGGTCTAGCATCTCAGTCTTCCACAGGGGTATGACGCCCATGGCAGGGGACTGAGGGTGGGAGTGGCACAGGAATGGATTAGGATGTTGTGGAGGTTGTTGGATGGGCAGCGGAACACCACTTTTGGAGGGAACGGAAGTATCTTTGGTAGGCTGTCCCTCATTTCAGGACATGATGATAGATAATGAAAGCCCTGACAAAGGGTGTGGTTCAGTTGTTCCAGTCCCGGGTGGTACTGGGTGACAAGAGCGGCACTTCTTTGCGGTTGATTCTTGGGATAGATAGCCAGCTTTTATGGGAGGGATTTTTTGGTGTAGAAGGGGTGGCAGCTGTCAAAGTGCAGGTACTGTTGGTGACTGGTGCGTTTGATGTGGAGTGAGATGTGGGTAGAGCCATCTGAGAGGAGAATATTGACATCTAGGAAGGAGGCACGATGGGTGGAGGAGGACTAAGTGAAGTGGGTGAGAGAGAAGGTGTTTAGGTTGTGGAGGAATGAGGATAAGGTGTCCTGGTCATGGGTCCAGATTATAAAGATGTCATCAATAAACCTGAACATAGTTATTGATTTGGATGTAGTTGGTTAGGTGTATGAGGAATGAAGTGGTGAGTTTGGAATCTGCAGAGCATTGGGGGAGGTAGCATACAATCGTAGCAAGGCCATGGCCATGAGGGGTGTTGCTGTATAGGGAGGTTGCATCAACAGTGACAAGTAGGGATCCATGAAGTAAGGGTATGGGGATGGTGGAGAGTCAGTGCAGGAAGTGGTTGGTATCTCTAATGTGAGAGGCTAAGTTTTGGACAAATGGTTGGTTATTTTTATCAACAAGGTCCGAGATTCTTTCTGTGGGGGCACTTTAACCAACCACAATGAGGCACCCAGGATTGTTAGGTTTGTGGATTCTGGGGAGCAAGTAGAAGGTGGGTGTGCAGGCTGCTGTTGGGGTGAGAAAGAAGATTTATTCAGGGGAAACGTTCTGGAAAGGGCCTAAGGATTTCAGCAGTGATTGGAGGCTATTTTGGACTGCTGGGATGGGGTCACTTTGACAGAGCTTGTAGGTGGAGGTGTCGGACAACTGGCAAAGGCCGTCTACCAGAAAGTCACTCCAGTTCACAACAATGGTGGAACCTTTGTCTGCAGGGAGGATAAGGTCAGGACCCATTTTTAGGTTGTGTAGGGCAGTGCTTTCTTCTGTTGAAAGGTGTTTGTTCTTAGGGAGGGACCTGGGGAAGCATGGTGAGGCCAGTTTGGAAGTTAAAAATTCCTGGAAGGTAACCACGGGATGCTTAGGTGGGACTGTGGTAGTGTAACACTTGGATGAAGTTATGAACTGGGACAGGCAGAGTTCAAAGTTGGGATTGGATTGGCTTTGGTTGGAGGAATTGGTGGCAAAGAAATGCTTCCACTGTAGGGATGGGGAGAAGGAGAGTGGGTCTTTCACAAGTCCAACATGGTTAAACCTGGGAGTAGTGCTGAATGTGAGGCCTTTGGAGAGGACTGAAACTTTTGTGGGGCAAAAATGTGAGGCCTTTGGAGAGGACTGAAAGGAGAGGACTAAGGATTTTGGTGGGGAGGTTAACAACAGTGTTTTGGGACTGTTTCAGCTCTGGATTTTGTGGAGTATTCGTAGGGTATTATAGAGAATGCGGTAGCTTGAAAAGATCAACTAGGCACAGTCTAGATGCTATGAGGGGTTGACAAGGAGGATGATGAGTTGTAGGTAATGGGGATTGTATAGTAACATTATTCTGCGGAGGTGGTTCAGGGATGCTTGTGCCATGGAGATGTGTTTTTGTAGAACCAGGTGTGTGAGGGAAAGGAAGTGGCAGAATCTGAAAAGATGAAGGCCGTTGTGGAAGGAGGAGTGGGATCCACATTAGGGATTTTTATGGTTGGGCCATTGGGGGAGAGGGGAATGGGAATTCCATGGCTTAGACACTCTTTAAGGAACACAATATGGGACACAGTTTTGACTAGGGATAGGGGAATCTTTCCTGAATTGGTGCAGTTAAATAGAGCAGGGGTCTATTGTGGATGGAGGGAAGGGTGCGATTTGGGGGGGGGGGGGAGGGAGGGATGGAGGAGAGGGAGGGATAGTGCTGAGGTAAGAAGTTTGGGTTCAAAACAGAGAGTAAAGATGTCACGTGGTGATGCGGGGGGGGGGGGGGGGGGGGGGGGGGGGAGGGGGGTTGAATAATGCTGATGGGTGTAAGGAATGAAAAGCATTGTTCTGGGAGCCGGGGACGGTACTGTGACTGGGGCATATCCAACTGCACATGATGTACCATCACACAAGCGAAATAAATATGACTGCACACAATTTGTCATCACATATAAGAAATAAAAAGGAAACAAGGACAAGCAAATCAGGAGCAATACCTGTGAGTGAATTAACTCTGCTCTTGGTCATATTAATGTATGGAGTCTGTTTTTCCAGACATGTCCGACAGGACAGACCCCATGCATTCATATAACTGATTCGCCTGGATGGACAACCGATCCATCTCCTTCAGTGCAGATGCACAAGTACATCCAACCTCCTGTGGGAATCTCAGAATAGTGAGCATGGAGTAAATGGACAGGGACTGCTGGTAGGTGGCACTCGGTGGAAGTGTAAGTCGGCTGTGAGGTGTGCCGAGATAGTTCGTGCAGCTGCAGTAAACACTGTGTTCCAGATGGTGCAGTGGTTAATGCACCTGCCTAGTAAGCAGGAGGTCCTGTGGTTGAATCTCAGTCCAGCACACATTTTCACTCATCACCACTGATTCCGCATAATGTCCCAATGCAGCTGACATTGGTAGGCTCACCGCTTTCCTTTCCTTTCTCCCCTCTCCACATCCAATTTACGTACTATGTTTTATACAATATATTTCAATACAATGTTCCCGGTTTAGAAGCTGCATCACTTTGAATAAAACACTTGAGCTTCCAACTGTTGTATCCGCCTCTGTTATTAGGGATTAAAATTACTGACTGCCGGCACTGGCATGGCATTCTACTAACATATATTCTACTAGTTGTCACTAGAGAGGCAATTGGCTGCACAGCTTCTTCCAGCAGTACACCAATGGCATCCTGACACTGTCTGCTTCCAATGTGTTGTCACTTCTGCTGCACTGCCCTGTCTAAGCACTGTGCCAGCCAGTCCTCTGCAAGCACAAATCTCAACTTTTCAGGAAGATGTGATTGGTCATCAGATATACGTGTACTATTCAAGAAAGAAAATCTGACACAAAAAGCTACATGTTACCCGTGTAGCAGAGGACCTATTTCAGGGTAGTAAATCGTCCTTGTTACGAGTCATGGAGAAGCTAAGATGCCACTACAAATTCATTTCTGGCCGTAAGGTATTAATGAAACACCAAGATATTGCAACCTGTTGTTGCTGCTTCCTTAGAGAAGTAGTAGGGACAAACTTTTGACGATATTGTTTGGCTTGCTGAAACTTGTGTGAATGCAGGACACAGTTTAAAAAAAGACTGGGCACATGATACTATCAATGGTAGTATGGCAGCTCTGACTGGGAGAGAAAAAAGAATAACTGTAGCACATGCCAAAAATTCAAAAGGGTTCATTTCTAATTTTCTGCTGTTATTCACTTCAAATAAGGCTTCCAATTACCGTGAAGAGACAAACCAGAATATTTTTGTGAAATGGTTTGAAGACACTGTGCTTCAAAACTTAATGAAAAACTCTACAATTGTCATGGATAATGCTCCACATCATCAGTTATATAAGACAAGGTGTCCACGAACAAAAATGACACTGTTTGCTGGTTAGAGAAGCATAAGATAATGTAACACAGTAACTTGACAAGGGCAGAATTATTAGAAGTTGTCTCACAACACACGCCACAGAATCCAGTTAACAATGTGGATGAAATAGCAAAAAAATATGGACATAAAGCAGACTGCATCCCACCATTGTAACTTCAATGCAACAGAACTGATTTGGGCTCAGTTTAAACACCATATTGTTGCAGAAAATGAAAAAAATTACATTGACCAAAATGCAATGGCTTTTGAAGGAAGCAGTTAAGAAAATGACACCACAAGACTAGCAAAAGGTAGTGAATCATGTGAAAGGAGCGATACAGGAAGCCTGGAACAATTAGGTGTGTTACCACAGAGTGTCAAACTCCTGTAATACCTGTCACTACGAGTAGTGACACTGAAAGTTACACTGGCACTCACTCTTAATTGAGCAGTGTCTTCCCACTGTCTGTAGTGTTTAGTGTATGTTAATGAACATCTTACTTCCATTAAAGCTTGCATTTATGACTATTTTGATCAACTTCTCTTTCCTTTTGTGAGGCTAAGGAATACTGTTCATCTCCTTATGGTAAGTTGGACTCCATTTTAAATATATTTCATTTTGTGTAGACACAAAGATGTTATGAGATATTCAACAATAAGAAGGAAACTTTTCTGTATGTGAAAATTTCTCCTGTTTCAATAACCAACGTTACATTGGCCCTAATTAAAATTAAAAAAAGATTTTTGACAAGCTTAGAGATAGCACTGAGAGTGATACTATACATAAATTTCAGAATATTTACATTATTTTTGTAGGAGATAGTGACTTTAAACTTGACACTTGTAAACCTTTAAATTCCAAATGCCAAATTTTGCAACATGCAATGAGGTACAAAAAAATTTTAAACAATTTGTCACCGAGCAAGGTATTTTAGTAATCGATGGAAAAAAAAAAAAAAGTATTGCTGTGAGAGCACTAGTTTTTCAGATGTGATATGATAAGTTTGAAGCAGTTTATGAATGGAAAAATTTAATCTGTTTCAAACAAATTAACGTAACTACTTCCATAATTAAAATTAAGAACAGATTTTTGACATGCTAAGAGACACTACAGAGGTCTACATTTTATGTGAATTTCAGATTTCTTTTACTTGATTTTTGCAAAAGATAGAGATTTTAAAGTGATTTTCTATCACTGAAGAGAGCAGTGTGCTGTGGCGGCTGCCTGCTGACAGTACTAGACATGACAATGTTACAACTCTGGAGCTTGAACGTCAAGCGGCCACCGCTTTAAAACCAGTTTAGATGTGGCTTGTAAACTGAGAGGATTTTATTGACGCACGTTACCACGAAAGACTCCAAGGAAACATATGATAAGAGTTACCTGGAGAAAACTGCCTGTAAACCAAAGAACATTGTACAACACGGGCCAACCGAATGACACAGTGAAGTTGTTAAGACACAGACCTCATATTCTAGAGGTTAATGATCGAAAAGTCCATGGGTGTACTGCTGGTCCACAGCTCATTAATGCCAAAGTTTGCAACACAGTCCTAATGGAAACGTTTGTCGTATGCCCCACATTGATTTCTGTGGCTATTTCATGCAGAGTTGCTTATCTGTTAGAACTGACAACTCTATGCAAACGGCGCTGCTTATAAAACTTTCAGTAAGTGGAGAAAACAAAGATATGTTTCAGTTCTTTACTTATCTATACAGTGAAGATTTGAAAATTATATACAATCTGTTACAGTTGATACTAGCTGTCTTTGATTTTCTTAAAATAAAATAATTTGCCCAGTCTTTGGCTCCTACAGACATTTATCTCTCGTTTATAGCTGAGTAAGTTGGTTCATGACAGTCACAGTGGGCTGGGCATGGCAGCTTCGTGGGCGAAACTCAACCAATAACGTAATTTGTTTTAGTGAACTACTCTATGACAATGCCTCAGAGTTGTCACAGAACTATAGATGGCTAATGTTTTTACCTGCAGCCATTAGTGCTTTGCAGCTAATAGCTGGCAACAGTGCTGGGAGCTGTCACGGATCTCCTCGTGCTGTCTCTATTATAGTCATTTCTGTACTGTATGGAATTCACCACTACACTTTTCAATATATGTGAACATGCAACTTTTCAGTTGAAAATATCCAGCGTTTTTATATTCTACAATCGAAAACAAAGTCAAATGGATGTTAGAATCAAACTGTAGCTTGATGGATGTTAAAGGCAAATTACAGTGAAGTGTAGCGTTTGTTTTGCAGATGATTCTACATTTCGCTTGACAACATTCGCATCTCTATTGAAGTGAATTATGTCATGCTGAAGTTTCCCAACTATGGACTCATCACAAAGCACTGCTTTTAGATAAGCCTAAACTTCTACAGACATTCTGTTGTAATCCTTTTGGTCTAAAGGACTATTATGTGAGATCGGCTTATAGGATGTTACTTTGGAAACAGCTGATCAGGTGAAAACTATGACCAAGAACAATGTTAAATCTGGTTAGAAAGTTACAACAGAATTCATCTTCATCACCATCAGAAAATGAAGCAGAAGAAATACATCCATTGGAACCACTCAACATCATCTTAACTGTTTATTGGGATCTCTTCTCTGAAATTACAATGTGTGCCAATGAGGAACGCCAGAATGGTAGTAACGCACTTACAGGGTACCCAGGATTTTCTGTTGTGTTAGTTGGTAACTGTTTGCATAATGAGCGATGGCAAGCAAAGACAACGAATCAGGAGGTGGATGATTAGACAATATCGCAGAAATTAGTGTTTGATAAACACTGTCATGAAGCCAAATGTATGATGTTACCTGCTGGCAAAATGGAATATAATGTGCAGAATTCTGTCATATAAAACAGAGCATTCCGTAACATTTAAACTGTACTCTTCGGCTCCTACTAAACCACCACCTCTGAAATTAGAAAATTCTGAAAATACACAATAATGTTTTTGGAACGATCCTCAGGCTATGCTAGTGATCAGTCCATCACCACAGTCAATTTTCCTCCAATCACAACCGCTGGCTTCATCATCTCCCAACCAGTCTATAACACTGGAATACGAAATAATAATCCAAGGAATCCTGTCATATTCTGAGAAACATATACAAGAAATAAATATGTAAACCTGCAACCAACCTTATAATCCATAACAGCCAGATCAATAGCCACCAGTCTCACACTCTCCATATCTAAAACAAAAGTAATCAATTTGTATCTTCTGCTGAAGAAAGTCATTAGATTCCGTGAATCTCAGTGATTACCGTATACTATCACCCAACTGGCTACAAACAACAGCAACACATTGCCAACAGCAGTGTGCAAAAGAAGAGCGGCGGTACACGGTAAGCACACACTTCAGCCACCAAGCGATTGCACACACCATTGCTGCTGCTGATCAAAAAGATTTTCAAGCACATAGTACGCGTAGAGCATGGCGTTAGAGGTTATTAGATGGCAGGCAGTTGATTAAAGAACTGAAAGAAAAATTGCAGCTTCCAAGGGAGATAGAAAAAGTGCAGATTTTGTCATCATCACCTCAAAGTTAAAGTACAGAAGATGTGATGCAGGGATTTTGCCTCAGAAAGAATGGTAAAATATTTGCACGTAACATGCAGAATTATCTGCAAAACAAATGCTACACTACAATTAAATCTTGCCTTGTGCATACACCTAGCTACAATTTGATTCTAATATCCACTTGCCTGTTTTCAAATTTTAATCAAACAATTGCTGCATATTTTCAACTAAAGAGTTTCATGTTCACAGATGGTGAATTCCAGGACAGCAAAGAAAAAACTAATTAAACAGATAAATATTTCTCAAAGTCAAAGGCTGAGCAACTTACTTTTTGAAACTTCCTGGCAGTTTAAAGCTGTGCTTGCCTTTCACAAGCAAGTGCTCTACCAAATGAGCTACATGGGCGAGACTCATAACCCCTCTCACATGTTACACAGGAGAACTGTGAAGTTTGGAAGGCAAGAGACAAGGTACTGGCAAAAGTAAAGCTGCAAAGATGAGACATGTCGTGTTCAGGTAGGTCAGCTGGTAGAGCAACTTAATCACCAAATGTAAAGGTCCCCAGCTCAAGTTCAAGCTTTAATCTGCCAGTGAGTTTCATATCAACCCACACTCCGATGCATAGGGAAAATTCAGTCTGAACATTAATTTTTTATTTTAAGAAAATAAAAAAATTAATAACAACTTCAGGAGATTTTACATCATTTTGAAATGTGCATATTCAAAAAGTCCATACATTCTTTGCCCATAACAGCAGGCAGAGCACATTCTTTAACTTCTTTATAGCTTTTGAACTGATCTGTCTCAAGAATTAAACAAAATTTTCCTGATCAAACAAACTGAGGTCTTTTCAATGATGTACAGGAAAATGAAATCTGACAGAACTCTTTTGAGATACAGCCTTTTGGAACTCAGAGTAACTGATGAATAAATTTGAATCAACTACTTTTATCCTGGATAACTCAGAAATTATTTGATTAACTGAGATGCCATTTGCACAGTCTTATGACATGCTGGCTCGCTGGAAGTGAGGGGGAAAAAGTCAGCACCAGGAAGTCATACTATCATTAAGACAATCACTGCTAAAACACAATCCAAATTTGTCACGACAAGATTTGTGAGCTACTTTGATGGCAAATTTTGTTTATTATTTATTATTATTTTTCTGTCCAAATAGCAAAACTGATTGATAACTTTTCATATATCACTTCCTAATCAACTCCCCTCTGCATCACCTCATTTATTTCAATAAAATTCCATTATCCTCATTTTATTTTTATAAATTTTGCCATCTCTGACAACTTTGCAAATTCGTCGGCAAAGGCTGAAGTTTTCATTTGTTCTGCCTGAGCTTTAATTCCCTTCACTGCTTGCTCAATGTACAGACTGAATAGCATTGTTGATTGAGTGCAACCTTCTCTCACTCCCTTCTCAGCTACTGCTTCCATTTCACGTTCTTCGACTCTTCCAACTACTATTATATCACCATACATGTTCAACAGTGCTAATGAGTCCAAGTCTTGAAATTTATTGTTTGCTTGTAAAATAAGTTTGCAGATTGGGTCACTTTCAAGACTCCTGCTTCACCATAAATACACAGTGGAGCCAATGAGCTCTGAGCTGTGTGCTCTACAGAGGCTGCTCCTCATCATCAGGAACGTACTAGTTTCTAGCAGCTGTTGTAGTTGGGATGAAAATGGTAAGTGACAATCAGGAGATTCATCAAAACATTCTTGATACAAGCGTTGTTCAGTTCTACAATTATGCACCATTCCATGAAGCAGGAGATTTGACAGTGATCTAAAATTCAAATTTATTTTATATTCAAATCATGCACTTCCAAACATGGGTTCTTTATCAAAACTTATCCACTAAGTTCCCTCTACAGCCCCTAAGAGGCCTTTACTATGAGTTGTGAAACACCATTTACATTCCTTCCATCTTCCAGCCTTCCTTCTTCACTAAGTACTGGTTTGTCATTTGAGCTCTTGATATTAATACCGCTGCTTTTCTTTTCTCCAAATATTTATTTAATTTTTCTATAGATTGCATCTATCTTTCCAGTAGTCATGCATGCTTCTACAGCTCCGTATTTCTCCTCTAACCATTCCCAAGTTGCCACTTTGCACTTCCTGTCAACCTCATATTTTATATGTCTGTTGCCTATTTTCTTTTGCCTGCTTCACTTGCTGTGTTACATTTTCTCCTTTCATCAATAAAATTCAATATCTCATGTGATATCAAATGATTTCTACTACAACTTCTATTTTTGTGTAGCTGTTTCTCTGTTACCTTCACTACTCCATCCCTCAAAGCTACCTGCTCGTCTTCTATAGTGTCCCTCAGCCTCGTTTTAATCAAAAGTTAGCTTTATGCTTCCTTAGACACTCCACAACTTCTAGATATTTCAATTTCTCTGGATTCCATCTCCCTAGTATCCTACTCCTCTCCTCTTTCTTCATTTTCAATGTGCACTTCATAAACAAATAATTATGGCCCAAATCCTGCCACTGGAAATGTACTGCATTTCACAATACGGATTTGAAATCTGTGTCTTACCGTTACATAAAATATCTGGAACCATCTAGAATCTCCAGGTCTCTTCCATGTATGCAACCTTCTTTCACTATTTTTACACCAAGTATAACTGATAATTTACCTCTGCACTGGGCAAAATTCTTTCATTCATTTCCACCATTCATTCTCCAACTATATTTTCTTTTATTTCTTTTTTACTACTGAATACCACATTTTTATCTCCCTTAAAGATCTGAATAATTTCTTTCATCTCCTGATACGATTATTCAATCTCATCAACAATTGCAGATTAAGTATGTGTGAGACTTTTCAGAAATAAAGCTCTGGAAATGTTGACCATATCTAGCAAAAGAATAAATAATGTGTCTAAAATAGCAGAACCAACTGCAGGATGCCAGACACAAACAATAGCACAGCAGCCATCACCAGCTGCTGCTACTTCAGCAGAACCAACACAAGTGTCAGCTAAATCAGCATCAACAAAAACAAATCTATTATCAGAAGCAGCCATAACAATCGAAAAAACAATGTCATCATCACCTCAGTCAACAGCAAAACCACAACCACCATTGGCAACAGCAGCAGCATCCCCAGAATCATTATCATCAGAAACACAGGCAAACAAAAGAAGAATCAACACCAATAACAGAAAATGCATCATCAACATTGGCAGAAGTAAAAGGAGCCACTCATCCCCTTAACAAGATAAGAATTTCACCACCATGCCATCTGAAGGAGCAGTCAACATTGGAAAACTCATCACATGGTCATATACTGCAGAAGAGGAAAGCAGCAGTTCCATTCCATCCCAATGATTTTTTGCTGGAGGGCTACAGGAGAACCACAGTAAGATAAGTACAAGTGTAATGTTCTTACATATCAATGTGCAGTCTCTTAAGAGCAAACTTAATGAACTTCAGTATTGGCTGGAAAACTTAAACTGCACTGTGATTTCAATAAATTAACACTAGCTTAGCAATGAGGAACTAAAATTAAGTGTACCATTGGGATATGAATTGGCAACCAACTACTGTAGAACAAGTATTAAACATGGAGGTGTATATGTGTATGTTAAGAATAGTGTGAGCCTAATCTATGAAGTTAAAGATTTAAAGATCTGTTTGTGGAGCTTCTGGGGAAACTGATATTCTTGCTACTCAAATACAAAGATTACAGAATACTAATATTTGGTGATATCAATATAGACATTAGGTTTAAGAATAGAAATGGTGATCAATTGCTAAATACATTAAGGTCCCTTAACTTCAGTTACGTAAATGACAAACCCACAAGACAGGAAGCATGTCTAGATAACATAACATGAAATTTTCATCTAAACAAAACAGAACTTGACACAATCAAGCTAGGCATTTCAGACCATGACGGACTAAGGCTCATGCAAATTCTTAACAGTAAAGCAACTGAAACATTCACAGACTGCACAAAATTTTTAAGACCAATTAATGAATAAATGATACACAAGTTGATAAGTAAATTGAATTTAATAAAATGGGATAACATAATAACCACTGTGGGTGCAAATGAATCTACAAACAAATTTTTTAAACTGTTAACTGAAAATTTTGAAGCACATTGCCCTAAACATTGCAAGAAAATATCATAGCAAAATTGTTACACCAGACCAATAAATCTACAAAGCTGGTACACACCACATATAAGTAGGATAAGAATCATAATGCTACTCTACCATGATAGGTCTATGCACAGTAACGCTGACAAGGAAATGTATATGAAAGTGAAAAAGATTTACAGGTCTGAAATCAAGGCAGTTAAGTGCAAAGCAAATGATGCATATATACTGAATAAATGCAAAGCTGCATCAGAAATCATTAAAAAAGAAATAAACTGTGATGATAAAGTATACCACACACCAATTCTACCTGATATTCTAAATGCACATTTTGTCAGTCCTCAGTCAGATAGCAGCATAATGGGGGATGTGAGTAAGGCAGAGGCACTGCTGCCAGCAATGAACAGTAAGCAGACAGACAGCTTTCAATGGCCTCATGTAACAGAGAAGATGGTTAATGAATCAACAGCTAACCTCAGTAATTCTAGAGCAGAGGATTACTATGGTCTCTCAAATTAGGTTATTAAACATATCAGAAATCAAACTGTAACAACACTGACTAAAATAATCAACAAAATTTTAAATGATGGTAATTATCTGGAATGTTTAAAAATATCTGTAGTTAAAACATAACATAAGGAAGGAGATATAGCATCTCCATATAACTGTCAACCAATATCACTTACACCCACAGTATCAAAAATAATAGAATACTGCCTGCATAAACAGTCAATATTTTGAACATAAAGATATACGTATCTCCTCACAGTATGGTTTCAGATCCAGCCTTTCTACAGTCAAAGCAGTTGAGAGTATGGTACCAAAAATATAAAATTGTTTTGAAAATAAATATATTATCTGTGCAACACTGTTGGACCTCAGGAAAGCTTTTGATGTAGTATACGATACTCTCATGAAAAAGCTCTACCACTATGGAGTGAGAGAGAATGCTCTATGCCTAATGCACGCTTACTTGGACTATAAAAAACAGTTAGTTAAGGTAAATAATCAAATGTCAGGATGTCTCCCAGTTATACAGGGTGTACTTCAAGGATCTGTTCTTGGACCTTTCCTTTTCATTATTTACATAAATGATTTACCTGCAGTTGCATCATGTGATGCAGTGCTTTAAGCTGATGACACGACAATCATCACATGTGATACCAACCTTGAAAATGTGCAACAAAGTGTGGCACCGCCAATGGAGAGATGCACTACTTGGTTTGAGGCAAATGTACTGCATAAGAATGATAGTAAAACTGAAGCTATTGTATTCAATCTGAATGCTCCCAGTCATGATAACAAAACAGTAAAATTATTAGGATTTCATATAGGGCCTAGATCAAAAACTCAGCTGGGATACCCACACAGGGAAGTTGTGTGGCAAATTGGCACGTATCATCTATCTGCTGTACAAGCTGAGGAGCAGCGCCAGCAAGGAACTTCTATTATGTGCATACTTTACATTCTTCCATTCCCATCTGAGTTACAGATTATTATTATGGGGCAATTCCGAATGCCCAAAATTAGTGTTTAAATGGCAAAAGAAAGCCATAATGTGCATAGCAGGACTTAGCCCATATGAATAAAGTCGAGATTATTTTATGAAACTAAATATAATGAAAGTGCCTGGCTAGTATATTTACAACTACCTTGTTTTCATTAATGAGAATATGAGTAAATTTGACTTAAGGAGGACAGTTCATGACCATAACATAAGAAGTGGACATAGAATTAATATGCCATATGCTAGGCTTGCAAACACACACACACCAGTTACAAACATTTTGGTCCTGTCTACTTCAACAAATAACCTGAAGATGCCTATATCGTGCCAGTAAATAAATTTAAAACTAGTCTTTCGGGGTGGATGAAAAGGGAATTTATTTACTTTGCTCAAGAGTTCCTCGAGTATGTGACAAATGACCCACTTCCCTTATGAGAATGAACAATAAATTAACTGAATGTATCATGTACTTATTGTTAATTATCTGTTTGATTATTTATTTGTCATTTGCTGAACTATGTAGTTTATTTATCTTGTAATTGATCTGTTAGAAAACTTTTTGTTGTCTTGACATTTGCGTAAGTATGTACTGTATCAATCTTGGATTATTATATTGTAGTTAATGACACTTGTCCACTTTATTATTATTATTATTATTATTATTATTGTGTTAACACTGAGGACACCAATTGTATGTAAACATGCTCAAAGACAGAATAAAACATTAGTACATGTAAAACATTTGTATTTGTGTGTATAAACGTGGTGGGAGTTGCCTTTGTGCCTATGATAATGCACTCATTGGGCTGTTCACAGCAGCTCATCTACATATCTCTTTTTTCTTGTTTAGTATCAGATCTACTCCTGCATTACTCTTACCAATTTTGTGTTGATAACCCCGTATTAACCTGACAATTCCATACATAAATTCAACCTAACCATTTATCTTTTTGAATTCTCTAACATACTTGCCCAATTAAGGGATTTAACATTCGATGCTCCAACCTGCAGAACTCCAGATTAGTTTGTCCCAAAGATGACGTACTATTATATAGTCCGCACCTGGGCATCCGAACTGGGAGCCTCCAGCATATGACACGAAAGTGGATTCCATCATCATTAAAGTATACTGAGAAGAGGTGCATGCTCTTGGGAAATATAACGGCTGTCGTTCTCCCCTGCCTTCAGCCATTCACCGTATCAACGTAACAAGACAAATTGGTTAATGTGTTACAAGGCCAATCAGGCAATCATCCAATTGGCGTAGGCCAATCAGGCAATCATCCACTTGGTTGTCTGCGCCTCTATAGCTGCGTGGTCAGTGCAGCGGAATGCCATGCAAGGGGATCGGGTTCGATTCCCAGCCAGGTTGAAGATTTTTCTCCACGCAGGGACTGGCTGTTGTGTTGTCTTCATCATCATTTCATCCTCATTCACACACAAGTCGCCAATGCATCAAATAAAATGACTTGCACCAGGTGGCCAGTCTCCACACAGTATGGCTCCCGGCCTAGCTACATATATCATTATTATCCACTTGGTTGACCCTGCAAAAACTGGAAAGACTCTTGACCCTCTCCAGGAACATTATGTTAGCCTGGCCCGTGCACTGACAAACACTGAATGTTATTACACCTATAGAATGGCTATCTGTATTGCACAATTCACAACACAGCAGCAATCTCCACCGCTCGTGGTGGTCTCTTCAAGCTAAGATTTGTATTAAGATTACCTGTTTCAGTTTTCGATTTTATTGATATGTGCTATACTTAAAAACAGCGTAATAAATTTAAATTATATCTGACAAGTGGTTAAACAAAAACCGTGACAGATGTTTACTGCAGTCTATTCAAATTTTACTACAGTAAGTGTTTACTGTACAGTAGGCAGTCTCGATCACATATCTGTTACAAATTATTTTGGAATACTCTGCATGGGAGCTAAAATGTGAATTGTACGCTCTTTAAAGCTATATATTAGGATCTCTATAGTGCTGGAATTTTATTTAAGAAATAAATACTACCTAGTAATTGGTGTTATTTCATGACTGTGTTATTATTTGTACACCCATATCAGTGTTTCGTAAAACTATGCTAAGGACACATGTATTTATATTACTTTTAATGTGTCACTGATGTTGCTTACCCACCTCGTATTTATAAGAGCTCTGCGTGACCGATCGCCAACGTTTACATGAGAAATATAGACTGTCTTTTACCATCTTTGAACGCTGGAATATAATACACATGTGCAAATCTACAACAACCTTGACGATTTAATTCAAATCACAAGCGCTTATACAACCACGCCACAGATGTACGAAACGTGCAGTGTGGCCAACACAAATTCCACATCCATCTACTTCAATAGTGTGCAAATCATTGCGAAGTGTATAGCAGAGGGTATTTCCAAATCTCCTCGTTCCATATGACGCGCGAGAAGAACAACTGTTTAAATGCATCTGTGCGTGCTGTAATTAATCTAATCTCGTCCTAACGATGTCTACGGAGTTATGGGAGCCTTTATATTTTATGAAGTAGCAGCTTTTTCATGAGATGAGAAAACATTTTCTTTTCCAAGCACAGATCAAAAACTAACAAGAATAAACAACTCGTAACCAAGCCGACTACGGAAATACAGAAGCGTCCGATCTTACCCGTCGGCTTTGACCCATGACGTCACAAATACCGCGGAAACGACTATAAACAATTCCAATATGGCGGATATAAAAACATCGCATACGTATTGTAAACACTGAAATACACAAGTTTCACAAAAAGCCTAATGACTGTAACGGGACAAGCGTGGGAAATTAGGGGTTTTTGGGTGCGGAGAAACTAAATATACAGAAATGTAGCCACCGACCGCCATTCAAAACCACGCAAAACAACGAAATAAATCAACATCACAAAACTGACCAAATACCAAAAAACACATTCCTATCCATAATCGGACACTTCCCTTAACCTATATAGCTCAACAGAACCTACCGATCACATCCCCCAATAGAAAACTAAGAAACGAAAGCTTCCCTTACACCTACATACATCGGCACTTATGCAGTTTAGCAGGTACGGAAAAAATTTTTCATTTTTTTTCAAAATTTGATCATCATGTGTCGTTATGCGGGGGGGGGGGGGGGAGTCTGCAGTGCCCCCCCCATCCCCCCACAGGCTTCATTAGTGTCAAATCAATATTTTCGAATCATAGGCGGCCGCTGCCGCGGCCGCATTCCAAAAAAAAAAACTCCCAACCTAACCTCAAGTGGGCTACGCTACAGATCAATATGTTCATCAAATTGCTTCATATTACGTATACATGTTCATTAGTGTCAAATCAATATTTTCGAATCATAGGCGGCCGCTGCCGCATTCCAAAAAAAAAAAAAAACTCCCAACCTAACCTCAAGTGGGCTACGCTACAGATCAATATGTTCATCAAATTGCTTCATATTACGTATACATGTTCATTAGTGTCAAATCAATATTTTCGAATCATAGGCGGCCGCTGCCGCGGCCGCATTCCAAAAAAAAAAACTCCCAACCTAACCTCAAGTGGGCTACGCTACAGATCAATATGTTCATCAAATTGCTTCATATTACGTATACATGTTCATTAGTGTCAAATCAATATTTTCGAATCATAGGCGGCCGCTGCCGCGGCCGCATTCCAAAAAAAAAACTCCCAACCTAACCTCGTATTCAGGGCTACGCTACAGATCAATGTGTAGGTCCCTTACGTCACGGGTCAAAGCCGACGCGTGAGATCGGATGTTTCCAACCTATACCCAATACACAAAACATACATAAATAACCAAAAAAAAAAAACTCACTAATAGAAATTCCGCTTCAAATCCAACACCTCAGCAACAGAAAACTGACCCCACCACACGAAACAAACGAAACAAACGAAAACCATGAACACACCACCAGAGAGCACGACAAACAAAAACAAGACATCTACAAACACGCCACAATCGCAAATCAAACTCCGCGCCGTAATGACGTCACACACCACAACACGCTTACGTCACGGGTCAAAGCCGACGGGTAAGATCGGACGCTTCTGTTGACCCGCTTCCCTTACACCTACATACATCGGCACTTATGCAGTTTAGCAGGTACGGAAAAAATTTTTCATTTTTTTTCAAAATTTGATCATCATGTGTCGTTATGCGGGGGGGGGGGGGGAGTCTGCAGTGCCCCCCCCATCCCCCCACAGGCTTCATTAGTGTCAAATCAATATTTTCGAATCATAGGCGGCCGCTGCCGCGGCCGCATTCCAAAAAAAAAAACTCCCAACCTAACCTCAAGTGGGCTACGCTACAGATCAATATGTTCATCAAATTGCTTCATATTACGTATACATGTTCATTAGTGTCAAATCAATATTTTCGAATCATAGGCGGCCGCTGCCGCATTCCAAAAAAAAAAAAAAACTCCCAACCTAACCTCAAGTGGGCTACGCTACAGATCAATATGTTCATCAAATTGCTTCATATTACGTATACATGTTCATTAGTGTCAAATCAATATTTTCGAATCATAGGCGGCCGCTGCCGCGGCCGCATTCCAAAAAAAAAAACTCCCAACCTAACCTCAAGTGGGCTACGCTACAGATCAATATGTTCATCAAATTGCTTCATATTACGTATACATGTTCATTAGTGTCAAATCAATATTTTCGAATCATAGGCGGCCGCTGCCGCGGCCGCATTCCAAAAAAAAAACTCCCAACCTAACCTCGTATTCAGGGCTACGCTACAGATCAATGTGTAGGTCCCTTACGTCACGGGTCAAAGCCGACGCGTGAGATCGGATGTTTCCAACCTATACCCAATACACAAAACATACATAAATAACCAAAAAAAAAAAACTCACTAATAGAAATTCCGCTTCAAATCCAACACCTCAGCAACAGAAAACTGACCCCACCACACGAAACAAACGAAACAAACGAAAACCATGAACACACCACCAGAGAGCACGACAAACAAAAACAAGACATCTACAAACACGCCACAATCGCAAATCAAACTCCGCGCCGTAATGACGTCACACACCACAACACGCTTACGTCACGGGTCAAAGCCGACGGGTAAGATCGGACGCTTCTGTTGACCCATGACTACGGCAAAGATAAATATCTATCAGCTGCAGCTTTCACCCGCTGTTTTTGGCGCAGTGAATAAATGACGTCGCCACATCAGCCCCCCTCTTTTTGAAGCCGGGTGCACCAGGTATGTGGGGAAACTTGCACTTGATTTTTCTACCAGCTCTCGTGAAAACATCTGGTGCAGGCAATGGCTGCTCCTGTTCTGCACTTGCTGCTTCGTTGTCCTCTTCTGAAACCGAGGGCTCGGCGAGACTCTCTGCTGTTTCTTTGGCCTCCACGTTTGAGGGTGATTTTGCAGACCGAGGAAGGAGTGTACACTCTTCGGTGTAAGCAGGTTTAAGCCGCTCAATTGAAACTGTCTCTTCTTTACCATCCTTATCGATTTTGAAGCTGTGGCTTCCTCTTGTGATTACCCTGTACGGTCCAAAGTAAGGCGAAACAAGCGGCGGGCGCACCGTATCATCCCTAAGCCACATGTGAGACGTTGCTTGCAGGTCTTTATGTACAAACACTGTCCGGTCTCCATGTCTGACAGAGTTAGTGGGTTTGATGTTTCTCATTCTAACGCTGAGTTGTCTCGCGAATTGCGTGCATACCTCAGGGGCGAACGGCTGTGTAGATGCTGGAACGATAAATTCTCCAGGAACCCTCAATTGCTCGCCATAAACCAATTCGGGTCTAGTGCAGCAGGGGATACAACCCGTCGGCTTTGAACAATGACGTCATTCCTTAGTCATAGATCGTAATATCTTCACTTCGAGGCATAGAGCTTTTGCTGTTATGTTTCAGTTTCGTTTCTTTACTGATTGCTTAATGAAGTAGGATCAGTTTATTCTATCTCGTGAGATTTTTTTTAAAAAAAGCCAAAAAACTCTTGTTACGTACTGAAGGGAGCTAGAACACTAAGAAGAATCGCTTCTCGGCTTTTGACAAGATATTGCTTAATAAAGTAGGATCAGTTTATTCTATCTCGTGAGATTTTTTTTTTTAAAAGCCAAAAAACACTTATTAGGTACTGAAGGGAGCTGCTTAATAAAGTAGGATCAGTTTATTCTATCTCGTGAGATTTTTTTTAAAAAAGCCAAAAAACTCTTATTACGTACTGAAGGGAGCTAGACCACTAAGAAGAATCGCTTCTCGGCTTTTGACAAGATATTGCTTAATAAAGTAGGATCAGTTTATTCGATATCGTGAGATTTTTTTTTAAAAAGCCAAAAAACACTTATTAGGTACTGAAGGGAGCTGCTTAATAAAGTAGGATCAGTTTATTCTATCTCGTGAGATTTTTTTTTTTAAAAAAAGTCAAAAAGCACTTATTACGTACTGAAGGGAGCTAGAACATTAAGAATAATCGCTTCTCGGCTTTTGACAAGATATTGCTTATTAAAGTAGGATCAGTTTATTCTATCTCGTGAGATTTTTTTTTTAAGTCAAAAAACACTTATGCTTTTGACAAGATCAATGTTTATCTCTCTCGCATTCCTTTGTTTCTCAACATTCTCCTCAGCTCTTTCATCTCTGTAATACATGCTCTCTGGCGACTTGTGACGTCATTGTTCAAAGCCGACGGGTTGTATCCCCTGCTGCACTAGTCCCACCAATTCTGCGGAAGAGCATTGTAAGTCCTCCTTCACGGCAGTTCTCAATCCGAGTAGGACCAGCGGTAGTGCTTCAGGCCATGAAGTGGAACTACACATTAATGCAGCTTTGAGCGTGCGGTGTAGTCGTTCCACCATTCCATTACTAGATGGATGATAGCTTGTGGTGCGTAGGTGGTTGCACCCGCACAGTAGTAAAAGTCCATTGAAAAGTTGGCTTTCAAACTGCCTTCCACGATCTGTTGTTATGTTTTGCGGAACGCCAAACCTGGAGAACAATGAATGCAACAGTGCTTTTGCAACCGACTCCGCAGAAATGTCTTGTATTACAACTACTTCTGGCCACCTGGTAAAACGATCAATGATTGTGAGCAAATAGCGTTCTTCTGAAGAACATGATAGCGGGCCCACAATGTCCACATGTATATGTGAAAATCTTGCAGATGGCGTCGGGAAGTCAGCAATAGGTGCAAAGACATGTCTGCTGATTTTATTACGCTGGCATGTTAGGCATGCACGCGCCCATGCACGACAATCTTTTTGTATTCCAGGCCACACTACTTTGGAGGAAACTAACTTGGCTGTAGCTCTTACTCCTGGATGTGATAGGTTTTGTAATGCACTATAAATCTCGGGACGATATTGTTCTGGTATGTAAGGTCGCTCCTTTCCTTTTGCTACATCACACCAAATTCCGTCTGGAACATTTTGGACAGACACACGTCTGAGCTGCAGCGCAGTTCTCTGTTCCTCTATTAGACGGCGCAAGAAAGGATCTTCTCGTTGTTTAGACGCTAACTCGGTCCAACGAATTGAATTTAAACTGGCACAATTCCTAGACAGGCAATCTGCGACCAGGTTGTCTTTTCCTGAAATGTGACGCACGTCAGGTGTGAACTGTGCAATGTACTCGACTTGCCTGCACTGACGTGGTGAATTGAGCTCTGTGTCTCGTTGAAATATAGCTACTAACGGCTTGTGATCGGTAAAAACTGCAAAGTGCCTCCCTTCGACAGACGTGCAAAAATGCTTCATGGCTAAGTAAATAGCAAGCAACTCACGGTCAATAGCACTCTATTTTTGCTGCTGTCGAGTCAGGTTTTTAGAGAAAAATGCGAGCGGCTGCCATCTGCCATCAACTTCTTGCTGTAGCGCTGCACCCACTGCTGTTTGGCTCGCATCAACCATGAGCGCTAAAGGAGCGCTCAATCTTGGATGTGGACTCCATGGAATTTTACGATTTCCTGTTGTATTTTTACCTGCAAGTAACGTTGTGAGTGGCTCTTGGGCGGCAGCTAATTTAGGTAAGTGACGTCTGTAATAGTTGAGCATGCCTAAAAATCTGCGAAGTCCTTTGTAAGTTGTGGGAAGGGGCATCTGTTGTACTGCTTCAACCCGCTCAGGCAAAGGTGACAGGCCTGCTGCTGAAACCAAATATCCCAGGAACTTAACCTCGCGTTTTCCAAACGTGCACTTTGTTTCGTTAATAATTATGCCATACTCTGTCAGACGACGGAAAAGCTGCCGCAGATGTTCGACATGCTGATATACAGAACCAGAGAATACTAAAATGTCGTCCATATAACAAAATACGAATGGTAATTCTCGACGCACCTCATGCATGAATCTTTGCCATGTTTGGGCAGCGTTTCTGAGGCCAAATGGCATAAAATTGTACTCAAACAAACCGAATGGTGTGATAACTGCTGTTTTTTTAATGTCAGATGGAGCCACGGGAATCTGGGAAAATGCTTTGGCGCAATCAATCACACTAAATATTTTGGCATTGCTAATCGTACTGTTACAATCAGTCACATTGGGTACTAGGTAGCGGTCGGGAATTGTGCGGGCATTGAGCGCCCTGTAGTCTCCACATACTCTCCATGAATTGTCTTTTTTACGGACCATGTGAATTGGAGATGCCCATGAACTATCAGACCTACTTACAATACCTGTTTTTAGAAGTCTGTCGAACTCAGCTCGCGCCGCGAGCAGCTTCTCTGGAGGCAGACGCCTCGGGCGGAAGGCAACGGGTTGACCTTGTGTCGTGCTGATGTGGTGTTGAGTATTGTGTGTGCATTTCCTGGTTGCGTTGACGGGTTCGGTAAGTGCTGGAAAGTCTTGATGCAGTTTACGAAAAAGTGATTCCTCCGACAGTGCTCTGATATTGCCTACAGTATACGAATCGTTACGACTGTCGGGTGTCTTCTTGCGTGACGCACACGTGTGCGCCCCGCTTAGTTGCGGGTACGAAATCGTATCACAATATCGCGACGCGGATGACGCGGTAGAGGAGCCGGAAATCTTCGTGCGGAAAGACACGGGCACATCGCACTGCACTTGAACCGACGCGGAAGACGCAGTAGGCAATATCCCTTCTGTGGGAACTGTCACCAAACGACGGTTAACCAGGTCGGGCATAAGTCGGTAGTTCCGTAAAAAGTCCGCTCCAATTATAGGACTCGGCACATCAGCAACCACAAAAGTCCATTTTGGATGGAAGTTGGAATTCAAATGTAATGCCAACTGTTTCTCACCATAGGTAGATATTCTGGAATTGTTTGCCGCAGTCAGCACATGTTGCGTTGTTGTCGTGAGTATATCACCTCTCTTTCTTGGATAAAAACTGACTTCTGAACCTGTGTCAATCAGAAACTTCTCACCTGAAGAGAGGTCCAACACGAACAATCGGTGTGATTGGTTGACTGCAGATACCGTGGCGTTTTCACCTCTTTGAATCACGCTACGACTCGGGCGCCTATGTTGTTGTTGACGAACGTTAGCGCCCTTTAACGCCCGCCTTTTAAGTTTGGGTAGCTGCAGGGTTGAATACATTGACGGGCAGTGTTACCGAAGCGTCTGTGGTACCAGCACCATTGATCTGTCAAATCCTGTTGGATAGCATTTCTTCGTCTTTTCCAACTGCGACTTCGTAGCTGCTGGTGGTGTGAAGTTATTTGCACGTTGACTTTTGCCACTTGTGCTGCCAGTTGCTGTATGGTGGGTTCGGTCGATGAGCACTGCCGTTGGGAAGTATTATTGCATGTTCCTGTCTCACTGACGTCAGATTCCATCACACTACACGTTCTTGGACCTCTATCCTGGCTGTAGTTGAATTCGGAAGACGCAGAAACTTCGGTTAAGGTGTTTGCGATGGTGTCTGCCTTTTTTGCTAAGACTTGCAATGATAAGTCTGTTTCTGCTGCAATGACGGCACGGATGTTGGCAGGAAGTTTACGAAGCCATATTAGACGTAAAAACTCTTCAGGTAGGAGTTCCGGGCCGACTAATGTACGTAAGGCTTTGAGTACTTGTGACGGAGTCTTGTCGCCCAAATCTTCGTATGCGAAAATTTTTTGTAGTCGCAAATGTGGTGACAACGTATAATGCTGCATGAGAGCTTCCTTTAGCACAAAGTAATTTTGTTGCGACAAGGTTTCTTCTACTTACTGTATCACTTCTAACTTTAGATGTGAAACCACTATATTAAATTTGTCAATGTTGTTAGACACCCCACGCTGCCGAAATATGCATTCAGCCTGCGTAAATCAAAGCTGGGGGAGCGTCGGCGAGAACGCGGAAAGCTTAACATTTCCGTGTCGCGCGTAGGTACTCCCATCTTTTGCGTTAACATCTGTCGTTCCGTTTTGTGGCGAATCAAAGGGCGTGGACCGCGATCCTTGGTCGAACAGACTGTAGTCTTCAATCTTGATTCCACTGCCCCATGCTTTTGTCTCTGAATTCATTATTCTCGTCGGTATATATATTTTCTTTATGCTTCTGCTACGATCACGTCGGGGTCACCACTATGGGAGCCTTTATATTTTATGAAGTAACAGCTTTTTCATGAGATGAGAAAACATTTTATTTTCCAAGCACAGATCAAAAACTAACAAGAATAAACAACTCGTAACCAAGCCGACTACGTCAAAGATAAATATCTATCAGCTGCAGCTTTCACCCGCTGTTTTTGGCGCAGTGGATAAATGACGTCGCCACAGAGTGATGCGTACGGGTAGTAGTACATTCCTAGAGCCATCTTTTAAGTCCAACAGGTTTTCTCTAGGTAGTTGGCGTCTGTCTTCAAGTGCCTGCCAGTTCAGCATCTCTGTTACATTCTACCACGGCTCAAACAAACCTGAAACCATTGACCCTGCTCTTCTGTCTACAATTTCAATATCCTGTCGCTGTATACGTTCAATATCCCCAGCTAGTCCTATTTGCTATGAGTCCCACATACGTGAGCAATATTCTACGATGGATCGCAGGAGAAATTTGTAAGCAATGTCCTTTGTAAACTGATGGCATTTTCGTAGTATTCTGCCAGTAAACCGAAGTCTGCCACCTGCTTTACCTACGACTAGGCGTATAAGATCGTTCCATTCTTATATTTCTACAAAGTGTTATCAGCCAGGTATTTGTGTGATATGATGGATTCCAACTGTGACTCCTCGATACTGTAGGGCTTGTCTAAAATGCGCTCTGGCTCAGTACTGATACAAACGGCATCCTCCGCCCAGTCACGCAGGTTACTTGCTTGTGACAAGTTGGGGGATGTTAACGTTACTATTACTCCACATAAGAGTTTAAATATGGTCCAGGGTGTTATTTTCCATAGGGACCTCCTTTTGCAGTCTGATGACGAGCTGCGCGCCAACTTAGAACGTAGAGGTGTTCATTTCGTCCGGCGCGTTCATCGGGGTCCGAGGGACAATCAGGTTGCTACCAGTGCCTTTATCTTGGCCTTCGAGGGTGATACGTTACCGGAAAAGGTTAAGGTGATGGTCTACCGATGTGACGTCAAGCCCTATATCCCTCCCCCGATGCGGTGCTTCAAGTGCTGGAAGTTCGGCCATATGTCTTCCCGCTGCACTTCCAGCCTCACATGTCGAGACTGCGGACGCCCATCTCATCCCGATACTCCATGTGCCCCGCCTCCCATCTGCGTCAACTGCGGGGAGCACCATTCACCTTGCTCGCCAGACTGCAGAATATTCCAGAAAGAGCGCAAAATCATGGAATATAAGACCCTGGACCGACTGACTTATACTGAGGCCAAACGGAAATACGACCGATTACATCCAGTGCGAATGACAACTTCCTACGCCGCTGCTACAACACCTGTGCTAGCCCCATCAGTTTCGCGCCTTCCGGCCGGATCGACGAGTGGTACAACTCCTCCTGCCCCCTTGCCAGTGGGGGGCTCTACCCACCGGGTTGCTCCTGTGCCACCTACCTCAGGAGCAACACCATCCCCCCCATCGGGGACGTTGGTCCCCGCTTCTAAGCCGGAGAAGTGTCCAACTTCTTCGGCTTCTCACGCTCGCAAGGGGTCCCTTGGGTCCCTCCCTTCCCAGGTTTCCACCGGCGGGAAGGCTGACGATAGACAGTGGCGTAAGTGCCCACAATCTGCAGGTCGAAGGGCTTCCCGATCCTCCTCAGTCCCGGAGACTGAATCGGTGAAGCCCTCCCAGCCAGTTAAACCCAAGGAGCAGCGTGAGAAATCAAAGAAGAGCAGCTCTAAGCCCAAAAACGCGCGGTGGTAGCCACCCCATCGCTACCTTCTAGCTTTGCGTCTGAGGACGAGGTGGAGATTCTGGCGTCCGCTGAGGACTTCGATCTCGCCGGTCCCTCAGACGCCGTGAATAGCAATAGCACTAGCACGGGTGCTCAATCGGAGGCAGCAGGTGACCCAGCGGCGTAATCTGCCGTCCCAGTCCCGGCACGCCTTTCTCAGCCATGGACAAAACCATCCTCCAGTGGAACTGCAGCGGTTTCTTCCACCATCTAGCTGAGCTCCGCCAACTTATCAGCCTTCACCCTTTCCTCTGCATTGCTCTGCAGGACACTTGGTTTCCAGCAATGCGCACCCCCGCCCTCCGTGGCTATCAGGGTTATTATAAGAACCGAGCAGCTTATGAAAGGGTGTCTGGTGGCGTCTGCATCTATGTCCTTAACTCTCTTCACAGCGAGTCTGTCCCTCTACAAACAGCTTTAGAGGCTGTCGCTGTTAGGGTGTGGACGCCGCAGGCTCTTACCGTCTGCAGTCTACCTTCCACCGGAGGGTGATGTCGCGCAGCATGTCCTGGCTGCGCTGATAGCCCAATTGCCGCCACCTTTCTTATTACTGGGCGACTTTAACGCCCATAACCCTCTGTGGGGTGGGTCAGTGGCAACAGGTCGAGGCGCCACCGTTGAGCATTTATTGTCGCAGCTCGATCTCTCGATTTTGAATGATGGTGCCTCCACACACTTCAGTGTGGCGCATGGCACCTACTCCGCCATTGACCTTTCAATCTGTAGCCCTAGCCTCTTACCATCTGTCCACTGGAGTGTGCATGACGACCTGTGTGGTAGTGACCACTTTCCGATTTTTCTGTCACTACCACAGCGTCACTCTTCTGGGCGCCCTAGCAGATGGGCTATGAATAAGGCTGACTGGGACTTGTTCTCCTCCACTGCCGCTATTGAGCCTCTCTCAACTGATGCCATTGATGCGGTGGTTACATCGGTCACCACCGGCATCGTCACTGCCGCCGAGTCTGCCATTCCCCGTTCTTCTGGGTCCCCTCGGCGGAGGGCTGTGCCTTGGTGGTCGCCTGAGATCGCTGAAGCGATTAAAGATCGCCGGCGGGCGCTCCAGCGTCACAAGCGACATCCCTCCATGGACCACCTTATCGCCTTCAAACGGCTGCGTGTGCGGGCCCGCCTCCTTATCCGCCAAGGCAAGAAGGAGTGCTGGGAGCGGTATGTGTTCACCATTGGACTCCATGTCACTCCATCGCAGGTCTGGGCCAAGATTCGACGGGTCTTCGGCTATCGGACCCCTGCCAGCGTCCCTGCGCTCTCACTGAATGGAGCAGTTTGTACTGACTCCGACGTCATTGCAAACCGCTTAGCAGAGCATTTTGCTATGAGTTCCGCTTCTGCGAATTACCCCCAGGCCTTCCGCTCCATTAAAGAGCGGATGGAACGTCGGAGCCTTTCTTTTCGCACCAACGCTTCTGAACCCTACAACGCTCCATTCAGTGAGTGGGAATTTCAGAGTGCCCTTGCCGCTTGCCCTGATACCGCTCCCGGGCCAGATCGCATCCACTGTCAGATGCTGAAACACCTTTCAGTGGACTGCAAGCGACGCCTCCTCGACCTTTACAACCGTCTCTGGGTCGAGGGTGAGTTTCCGTCGCAATGGCGGGAAAGTATTGTCATCCCCATTTTGAAACCTGGAACGAACCCTCTGGAGGTGGACAGCTACCGTCCCATTAGTCTCACCAACGTTCTTTGCAAGTTGCTTGAACGGATGGTGAGCCGGCGCTTAAATTGGGTGCTGGAGTCTCGGGGCCTTCTGGCTCCGTCTCAGGGTGGGTTCCGTAAAGGCCGCTCCGCCACCGACAATCTGGTGAGCCTTGAGTCGGCCATCCGTACAACCTTTGCCCGCCGTCAGCACCTGGTCGCTGTCTTTTTCGACATGCGGAAGGCGTACGATACGACATGGCGTCATCACATCCTTTCTACGCTTCATGGATGGGGTCTTCAGGGCCCTCTGCCGATCTTTATCAGAAATTTTCTGTCGTATCGTACCTTCCGCGTGCAAGTCGCGGCCTCGTATAGTTCCTCCCTCGTCCAGGAGAACAGGGTACCCCAGGGCTCTGTCCTCAGTGTCTGCCTGTTTTTAATTGCAATAAACGGTCTCGCTGCGGCAGTAGGAAATTCTGTCTCCGCTTCCCTGTATGCTGACGACTTCTGTCTTTACTATAGTTCTATTAGCATTGCAGCAGCTGAACGTCAGCTACAGGGCGCAATCCGCAAGGCGCAGTCTTGGGCTGTAGCGCGTGGTTTTCAGTTTTCGGCTGCCAAGACCCGCGTTATGCATTTCTGCCGGCGCCGAACGGTCCATCCTGAGCCGCGGCTTTATCTTGCCGAAGAAATTCTTGCTGTGGTGGAGACCCACAGGTTTTTGGGTGTCCTTTTTGATGCCCGGTTGACTTGGCTGCCTCATATCCGGCAGCTTAAACAAGCGTGTTGGCGGCATCTCAACGCCCTGCGTTGTTTGAGCCACACCCGCTGGGGCGCCGACCGATCTACCCTGTTGCGGCTCTACCAGGCGTTAATCCAGTCTCGCCTGGATTATGGGTGCCTAGCTTATGGCTCAGCATCCCCATCAGCGTTGTGGGTGCTGGACCCAATTCTCCACAGCGGGATACGCCTTGCCACCGGTGCTTTCCGCACCAGCCCTGTGGACAGCGTCCTAGTGGAGGCAGGTGTACCTCCACTGCGGTTCCGACGCCAACGTTTGCTGGCCGCTTATGCTGCCCATGTTTTTAGCTTGCCCAGGCATCCAAATTATCGTGTCCTGTTCCCACAGTCAGTCGTCCATCTGCCAGACCGTCGGCCCCGGTCGGGTTGTCCGATCGCCGTACGCATCAAGGAGCTTCTCTGCGGGCTTGGGTTTTTCCCAGTTCCACCTCCTTTCCGGGCGCCTCTGCGTACACCCCGTGGTGTGTTCCTCGCCCTTGCCTTCGGCTCGACTTGGCACAGGGCTCGAAGGACTCGGTCCCTCCAGAGGCCTTTCGCCGCCGCTTTTATTCCATCCTGGCCACGTATCAGGGCTCTGGGATTGTTTACACCGACGGTTCGATGGTTGCTGGTCGTGTCGGGTATGCGCTAACTCTAGGGGATCATTCTGAACAACGGTCCTTGGCGGCTGGCTGCAGCGTTTACACTGCTGAGCTAGTCGCCATCTTTCGTGCCCTAGAGTATATCCGCTCCTGCTCAGGTGAGTCCTTCGTTATCTGTAGCGATTCCCTGAGCGGTTTACGAGCTCTCGACCAGTGTTTTCCTCGTTCTCGTCTGGTGATGGCTATCCATGAGTCCCTGCATACTCTTGCTCGTTGCGGCCGCTCTGTGGTCTTTGTGTGGACCCCCGGTCATGTCGGTATCCCGGGCAATGAACATGTTGACCGCCTGGCGAAAGAGGCCACGAGTAAACAGTCTCTGGACGTTGGCCTCCCAGAGACTGATTTGCGGGCAGTCCTCCGCCGAAAAGTTTTTGCGCTTTGGGACGCTGAATGGCGCAATCGGATCATGCCCAATAAACTCCGTGCCATCAAGGAGACGACGACTGTGTGGCGGTCATCCCTGCGAGCCAACCGCAGGGACTCTGTCGTCCTTTGTCGGCTCCGCATTGGCCACTCCCACCTGACACACAGTTATTTACTGTGCCGGGAGGACCCTCCTGTATGTCGCTGTGGGGCGGCTTTGACAGTGGCCCACGTTTTGTTGGCCTGCCCTCTTTTAGCTGTGGTCAGGCAGACATTTGCGCTGCCTGATACGCTCCCTGCCCTCTTATGTGATGACCCTGGTATGGCTGACTTAGTTTTCCGTTTTATTCGGGCAGGGGGTTTTTATTATTTACTCCGAGTGTTTGTTCTGTTCTTTTGTGTTGATTCTGGCCATTGGCCTACGATTTTACGCTGAGTTTTTAATGTGTTCTCGGTGGTTGGCTTTTCCTTTTTATCTCTATGGTCGGCCAACCACTGTCACACTCTGTGTGATTTTAATTTGTTTCGTCTGATCTCTGTAGGAGTATTTCTTGTCCTGTGTCGTCTGACGTCTTTCCTGTTGTTCGTTTTTTATTCTCTTTGGGTGGTTTTACTTTTTTTTTTGGAAAAAGGGACCGATGACCGTCGCAGTCTGGTCCCTTTAATCCCCCCCCAAACCAACCAACCAACCAATCCTCGATACTGTAGACATAAGATACTGCGTTTTTTTTTCGTTTTTGTGAAGTACACAATTTTACATTTCTGAACTTCTAAACAAGTTGGCAAAAGTTGCAGAGGCAACTCAGTGGATGATTGCCTGATAGGCATTGTAACATTAGCCAATATTGTCTTGCTTTGGAATCTTATCAAGATCTGACCGAATATTTGTGCAGCTCTTTTACAGATAGTTCTTGATTATAGATAAATGCATCATCTGCAAAAGCCTGAGGTTACTATTAATATTGTCTAGAAAAGCGTTAATATACAACACGAACGGCAAGAGTCTCAAAGCATTTCCTTGGGCACACTCGAAGTTACTTCTAATCTGTCGATGTCTCTCTGTCCAAGATAACATGTTGTGGCCTCTGTAGCAAAAAAACCGTAATCCAGTCACAAATTTCGCGTGATGTCCCATACGATCGTGGTTTTGATAATGAACGTAAATGTGGTACTGCGTCAAATGCTTTTCGTAAGTTAAGAAATACTGCATCTACTTTATCCATGATTTTCGGGATGTAGAGTGAGAAAAGCGCGAGTTGGGTTTCATGTGAGGGGCGTTTCCGGAATCTATGCTAGTTTGGCTGGAGGTCGCCATTCCTTTCGAGATAATTCATTATGTTTGAGCTCAGAAAATGTTCTAAGATTCTACAATAAATGGACGTTAAGAATATTGGACGGCAGTTTTGTGGATCGCTTCTACTACCCCTCTTGTAGATGGGTGTGACCTGTGGTTTCTTCCAACTACTGGACACAGCTTTCTGTTCAAGGGATCTGCAGTAGGCTATAGTTAAAAGAGGTGCTAACTCAGCTGCATAGTCGGCATAGAATCTGATAGGGATTACGTTAACTCCTGGAGTTTTGTTCAGTTTTTAAGATTTCAGTTGTTTCTCAACACCACTGACATTATTTAATGTCTATTTCACTCATCTTTAAACTGGCGCAATACCCAAGTAATTTCATTGGTAAAGGAACATTTGTAAATCGAATTCAACACTTTTCATTTAGTTTGCTACCCTCAATTTCTTATGAATGAATTTCCGAAAGATCGCCGTCATCAATTCATTTCGTCATTACCAAAATGGAGGCAACCTATAGTAGCTGTGGGTACATAAGAATACAAACCAAGAGGTATCATGTTTGTGTCATGACCTCAGAAGGAGCCATATTACATTAACTTGGAATACATTCAAAACATTTGTGGGCGCCCTTTGTCCATGTTGATCGGTAGCATTTCACATGGGAAGAAGCTTTAATTCCATATCCGACGCGAAATATTTGCTTTAGTAGGCATCAGAGTGATACCGAATTGAACACTTTTCGAAAAATACGTAAGAAATGAATTGCCTCTCGCTTCCACTATCCATGGCGATTAGAATACAATCTACATCCATACTTTGTAAAACTCTAAGAAGTACATGGCAAAGGATACTTCCTATCATACCTCATTGCAGCTTCTTCTGCCCTTTCCAATAGTGTGTGGAGCAGAGAAGACTGACTGCCCAAGTGCTTCTGTGCACGCCATAATTAATATATTATTGACTTCATAGTTATCCAGACAGTGGTATGTAGGGGGCTGTAGTACATTCCTAGATTGTTCACTTATTACTGGTTCTGATAACTTTGAAAGTATATTTTCATGGGTAGTTGGAGACTATCGTTTACCATTTGCCAGCGTAGGTTATTCAGCATTCCCATGACACTCCTCTGTGGGTCAAACGAACCTTGGACTATTTTCTAGTCTCATTGTGGTTAACTTTCGTAATGGATTTTAGGAGGATCTGGTTTCAAAAGCCAAATGGTAGCCACCCCTGTTAGTTATTCTGTCTTGTCCACACTCATGCTAATAGATTAAGGATAATGCTGGTACACGGTGAAACAACGCTCTGGTGGGCGGTTTGTGGATTTAAATCACCTCGGGGTATAACCATGCAGTGCTTTTGACCTGCGGTCGTCGCATGATGGCGCTGGCAGCAGTCCACTTATGCAGAGGTGTGTTGGTGCATGTCAGAGTATGGTGCATTAAGTAAGTGTGCAGACGTTTCCAGACGTGCTAATGGTGACTGTGTGTTGGAAATGGCTCGAAGAACACACATTGGTGACATTATGAGGGGTAGAATACTAGGGCTACTGGAGGCTGGTCAAACACAGCAGGTCGTAGCATGGGCCCTCAATGTGCCACAAAGTGTGATCTCAAGATTATGGCAAAGATTTCAGCAGACAGGAAACGTGTCCAGGCGCTACAGTATGGGAAGTCCACAGTGTACACCACCACAAGAAGACCAATATCTCACAATAAGTGCCCACAGATCGCCACGGTGTACTGTATATAGTCTTGCTCGGGTCCTTACTGCAGCCACTGGAACAGTTGTCTCCAGACACACAGTCTACAGACGACTGAACAGACATGATTTATTCGCCCGGAGACATGCAAGGTGCATTCCACTGACCCCTGGTCACAGGAGAGCCCGTAAAGCCTGGTGCCAAGAACACAGTATGTGGTCATTGGAACAGTGGTCCCAGGTTATGTTCACGGACGAGTCCAGGTATAGTCTGAACAGTGATTCTCGCCGGATTTTCATCTGGCATGAACCAGGAACCAGGTAACAACCCCTTAATGTCCTTTAAAGTGACCTGTATGGATGTCGTGGTTTGATGGTGTGGGGTGGGATTATGATTGGTGCACGTACACCCCTGCATGTCTTTGACAGAGGAACTGTAACAGGTCAGGTGTATCGAGACGTCATTTTGTACCAGTATGTCTGCCTTTTCAGGGGTGCAGTGGTCCCATCTTCCTCCTGATGGATGATAATGCACGGCCCCACCGACCTGCCATCGTGGAGGAGTACCTTGAAACAGAAGATATCAAGCGAATGGAGTGGCCTGCCAGTTCTCCAGACCTAAACCCCATCGAGCACGTCTCGCATGCTCTCGGTCGACGTATCGCTGCACGTCTTAAAACCCCTACAACACTTCAGCAACTCCGACAGGCACTGGTGCAAGAATGGAAGGCTATACCCCAGTAGCGGTTCGACCACCTGATCCTGAGTATGTGAACCCGTTGTGCGGCCTCTGTACGTGTGCATGGTGATCGTATCCCATATTGTTGTCAGAGTACATGCGCGGGAAACAGTGGCGTTTTGTAGCTCATGTGTCTCGGGACGGTTTTCTCAGCTTATCACCAATACCGTGGACTTACAGATGTGTGTCGTGTGTGTTCCCTATGTGGCTATGCTATTAGCGGCAGTTTTGTGTAGTGCCACGTTGTGTGGCACAACATTCTGCAATTATTCTTAATTTATGAACATGAGTGTAATATGAAGTTGTGCAAGGCCTTTCTCTATTTCCTTGATGCAGTGGATTTGTTGTTGTTGGCTACCTTGAAGATATAATGGGATAACCTATGGAGTACATTCTGTACAAGCGGCCCTATTAAGCTGGGTGTCTTCTTCTAACTGCATTGGTGAGGTTTTCTTGGTGTTGCTAAGGAATTCTCAATTATATTTGTACCACAGTCTGGTATGATTCTTGGTCCAATTACCTTTAATGTAATTTGAAGATCTTACTGGGATCTTATTGGTTAGGCATAGACACTCTGCTGTGTAGAGGAGTTATAGTATTTCAGTTTGATACTCAGTTATAGACATTTTGAGGCCCAAGTTTTTCTCCATGCATAGTATGTCTTACTTTAATTTCCTTTGATCGAGAACTGTTGTTTCCCTGACATCTCCAGCGTTCTTTACGCTTTCAGTTCTTTTGAAAAGTTTAGTTGTGCTGATTCTCATTATTCTAAAGGCATTTTTAATGTTGTTGTTGTGGTTTTCAGTCTGAAGATAGGTTTGATGCAGCTCTTCACACAATTCTATCCTTTGCAAGCCTCTTCAGCCCTGAGTAACTACAGAAACTCACATCTATTTGAACCTGTTTGCTGCACTCTACTTTTGGTCTCTCTTTGCAGTTCCTATCCCCACACTTCCATCCAATTCTAACTAACAAGTTCTTGATGTCTCAAAATGTGTCCTATCAATCAGTTCCTTCTTTTAGTCAAGTTGGGCCTTAATCTTCTTTTCTCCTCAATCTGATTCAGTACTTCCTCATCAGTTATTAGAGCTATCCATCTAATCCCTAGAATTCCCCTCTAGAACCTCATTATACAAGATTCAATTCTTTTCTTGTCTGAACTGTTTATCGTCCAAGTTTCATTTACATATAAGTCTACACTCTAGATAAATGTCTTTGGAAAAAGAGTTCCTAACATTTAACTTTATATTCAATGTTAACAAATTTCTCTTCTTCAGAAACACTTTTCTTGCCATTACCAGTCCACGTTTTATGTCCTCTCTTCTTCAGCTGTCATCGGTTATTTTACTGCCCAGATAGTAAAACTCATACATTAGTTTCAGTGTCTCATTTCCTAATCTAATTTCCTCAGAATAGTCTTCAATATCAGCAATGAACTTAGTCTTTCTGGTGTTGATCAAGAACTCTGCTCTCTGCTGGTAAATGCTAAGCTTGGAGTTGCCTAGACGTCTCTTGAATGTCGTCTCCCAATAAGACAGTGTTATCAACTAAAACAGCCATGAGATCCTTTGATCCCAGTTCTTAAACTGGTGTCCACTGGTACAGATCTGCTTCGTTCCCTGACGACTTTATTCAGGACACAGTTAAATAATATACGTGAAATACCGTCTCCATGTCTCATTGTATTGATCAATAACTGTCTCAGAGTTTTTCACTAAACTTTACTTTGGATTTGTTCTTGTATAGTGTGGACTGCACCAGCTTACTGAGTTTTTCATTGAATCGTAGTTCTCTTAGAATGCCAAAGAGAATGATTCTATCATTGGAATCATACTCTTTTTGGATTCGTTTCACTCTGTGTTGTAGGATGATCTTGAGGTTTTGCATTTGTCCAATACAGGATATCCATGCTCTGAAACCTGCTTGATATATTCCCAACTCATTGACCAGCTGTCTTGTTACACATTGTTTGAGGATTCTGGAAAAGGTTTTCTATGTGCCTACAAGGAGAGATATTCCTCTTTAGTTGCCAGGACCTCTTAATCTTCCACTTTTTGTTAATCAAGTTGATAATGGCTGAGGCCCAGTCGTCAAGGAATTTCTGGGATGCTCAAACATTTAGGATTACTGTATCTGTGCGCCTATGATTATTTTCTCGGCCTTCTTTGTATGTGGGAGGAGGAATTTGCTCGGCGTTGGGATTAGTGGGTTCTCTAACTGGGAGTTATTGAGTAGGTTCTTCTGGATTGAGAAGTATCTGGCAGTAGTCAGCTAGATTTTTAGTGTATTCGCTGTCACTAAGGTGCAGTGATCTATCTGTTTGCTGGAGATGTAAAGCAGGTGGAGCAAATTGGGGCATCTATTGGATGAGGTTCTGGTACAGGTCTCTAGAGTTATTCCTTTGAAAGTTCTCCTCTGCCTGCTGAATCACTTGTTTGTTGTACTTCCTCTTTGCCCCTCCAGTGATGCAAACTATGGTCTTCCTTTTTATAAGAAAGGCTTGTAGGCTATCTTCATTTTTGTTCTGGTGCCATTTGATCCACACTAGCTGTAAGGCTTGTTCACCATCATCACTTTCAGTGGACCACCAAGTGCTCATTCTCCTTAGATCTGCTGGAGATTGTCTCCTGAATTACTGCTATTATGGCATCCCTAAAGCGGTCCCAGTATGTGGAGGTGTTCGTGATGTTGTTATTCTCGTTCACTCTTTCTCTTGGTAGCTACTACCACAGTTTTTAAGTTTCATAGTATAAAATCTAGGGACCATCTTATTCTTCAATGTGTGGCGTTTCCTATCACTGAATGTCAAAATAAATTAAGCTCTGGGCCCACATAAATTAAAAAGACGCCACAAATCCATCTAATGGACCTCATCGATAACAATGATTTATTTAAAATGGCTGCAGTTCCATTCCAGAAGTTGATTCCTGGGTTCATTTGTCCAGTGTTCCAGATGTTAATAAAGAAGTCGAAATAGTATGTGGTTAATTGGTAAACATCATTCGTACTGTTCACAGAAATCACAGTTCATACTCTAACAAAGCATTGGCCATATTGTTTCAGAGTTATCAATTTAATTTTGGCAGGATATCACAAAACCTACATGAAAGGTACGATATTGCAGTGGCTGTGTTGTTCAGAAGTATGATGAAATGTTCCTTCAGAAATACATGGATGTCCAAAGTAACATTCACTGACGTGACTACAGCCATTATGAAACACATAAAATGTATTCACAGTTGCGAATATAGATCATCATCAACTGTATAATGGAATGACGACAATGAAAATTTGTGCTGGATCGGGACGCAAACCCGGATTTCCAGCTTATTTTTTGTTTGTAGTTCATTGTTGCTATTTGAATTTACATATTGCCAATTTGTCATTTATAGTTAGTGAGTGGAGCTGTCGATGCTAGAAAATGGAGTGCCAAAAGGAGAAATCAGAACTTTTCGGACATACTCTTCTCTTTCAATTCAATAGAGGAGTGACAACAGTGGAGGCAGCCAGAAACATTTGCCCCATGTATGGCGATAATGGGATTCAACAGAGCATAGCAAGAAAATAGTTTTCTCGTTTTAATGAGGACTGTTTTGACAATAGTGACTGTCCACGTTCAGGAAGACCTTCGGAATTTGATGAAGATAATATTAGTGCATTAATCCGCAATGATCCACGTCAGTGTACTCGAGAATTGGCAGATGTGATGAACTGTAATCATACTACCTTTGTGCGACACTTGCATGCAATGCGGAAGGTTCAAAAATCGGGTGTATGGCTAACACATGCTCTAAGCCAAAATCACAAAAGTCATCAGCTGGTCGATTGTGCATCTCTACTTGCTCATCATCAGCTGGCTCGTGATATAATAAAAAGAAGGGTATGGTTGAGCAAAAACAAAGTAGCCTTTCCCTATAGGAAGAGCTGTGGGCATCCTCAAAAGATAAGTTATGCATCCAATGGAACAGCGACAGTGTGATGTGCTAAGAACTGCTTCCCCAAGGCTATTGTTGACATTCATTGTCAATAACTGAGACGTGTTGCAGACGCAGTCCAAGAAGAGCGACCAGGAGGACTGAATTAACCCATTAAGTGCCATGATCCCCATTTGGGGATTTGTTTTTGTAACGTAAATTTTGTAATTCTAATAATACTGTCAGTGAATGCTACAATTTCCCATTGTTGTCCAGACCTTTGGCGAGCGCTTGCATTGAAGTTTCGCCAGTTGTTGTTAAACGAGCCAGTTGTAGACTTTTATTTCTGTGAAGAAGCTACGTTTTTCAGCATTACAAGAGAGCGTATGTTATATTATTATGTAAGTAACTAGCAGTATCCGTGTACAGGCATGTTCTATAATGATTCGAGAAGATGTTTATCAATCATTTATTTCAAAGACCCTTTTCATTTCTGCATGACAACTGTCAGACCTTCGATCCCCATTTGAGGGTCATGGCAGTTTCCATGTAAAACTTTATTTTTCTTTTATTTGCGCCTCAGGCACAAAGACTCTCTATGAAGCACATTCTATGAGGGAAATTGAAGAAATCGTAAATGACCCGAACTTCATGGCTTCTTTTGGTGACGATGGTGATGTGAATGAAACCATTGACCTTGTCGAGCTCCTTCCAGATCGTGTACATGAGATGTCTGACTGTGAAGATATCGACGAAAATAAGCACACATCAAAAAAACGTTTTGCTTCACCCCAGTTCCCAGAACCCTGTAGATAGACGTTGACTTTGGATATTGTGTAACTGACACAGTGCCTTTGACAGTTCAGAGATGTCACTAAACCCGCCCAAAGATGTAAGCAACCAGGCATGAGCAGCGCCTATTAGATGGAGGGGTCCTTCAGCCGATCAGTTCCAGTCGTTCTACAAGGGAGGAGGTACACGACTCGTATTGTCTGTAGTTCAATCATACCTAAATGGTCAATGCCGCGGTTCGATCGCGTCCGCATTGTTACTTTGTGCCAGGAAGGGCTCTCAACAAGAGAAGTGTTCAGGCATCTCGGATTGAACAAAAGCGATGTTGTTCGGACAGGCAGGAGATACAGGGAGACAGGAACTGTCGGTGACATACCTCGCTCAGGCCGCCCAAGGGCTACTACTGCAGTCGATGACCGCTACCTACGGATTATGGTTTGGAAGAACCCTGACAGCAACGCCACGCTGTTGAATAATACTGTTCGTGCAGCCACAGGCCATCGTGTTATGACTCAAACTATGTGCAATGGACTGCATGATGCGCAACTTCATTCCCGACGTCCATGGCAAGGTGCATCTTTACAACCACAACACCATGCAGTGAGGTACAGATGGGCCCAACAACATGCTCAATGGACCATTTAGGATTGGCATCACGTTCTCTTCACTGATGAGTGTCGCATACGCCTTCAAGCAGGCAATTGTCAGAGACGTGTTTGGAGGCAACCCGGTCAGGCTGAACACCTTAGACGCACTGTCCAGCGAGTGCAGCAAGGTGGAGGTTCCCTGATCCTTTGGGATGGCATTATGTGGGGTCGATGTGTGCTACTTGTGGTCATGGAAGGCGCAGTATCGGCTTTACGAAATCTGAATGCCGTCCTCCAACCTTTAGTGCAACCATATTCGCAGCATATTGGCGTGGCATTCGTCTTTATGGGTGACACTTCGAGCCCCTATCGTGCACATCTTGTGAATGACTTCCTTCAGGATAACGACATCACTCGACTAGAGTGACTAGCATGTTCTCCAGACATGAACCCTATCGAATATGCCTGGGATAGATTGAAAAGGGCTTTTTATGGACGACATGACCCACCAACTACTCTGAGGGATCTACGCCGAATCACTGTTGAGGAGTGGGAGAATCTGGACCAACAGTGCCTTGATGGACTTGTGGATAGTATTCCACGACGAATACACTCATGCATCAATGCAAGAGGACGTCTACAGTTTATTAGAGGTACATGTATGTACAGAAATCTGGACCACCACCTCTGAAGGTCTCACTGTATGGTGGTACAACATGCAATATGTGGTTTTCGTGAGCAATAAAAAGAGTGGAAATGATGTTTATATTCATCTCCATTTCAGTTTTCTGCACAGGTTCCGGATAGTGTTACTTAAACAACGATAGTTGTCACATCTGATATTATCGATAATATTCTCAATAGCGTTCGATGTATCGATTGATTATCGATTGTTTAGGGAAGGTACTTCAAATGAAAAATAGCTTTCTAAGAATTTGTATTGCTTAAAATAAAACAATAGAAGATATGCAAATTATGTTTTATAAAAAGTAAGGTATTTATCTAAATTCTTGTCATTGGTCTGTTGTTAAAAATACAACATTAAAAGATTCACTTAATGTGTTTAAATTATACTCCTTCAGTGTGGTGGGTTTTCAAGTAATCATTTATCCTGCCTTGGAGAAAACCCTCTCTGCAGGATCTGAAGTCGCTGGCACTACTAAAATTTAATGGCCGTTACACGCAACATACTATTAGATTTTGAACAATATCCTAATACACAAGCTTGCTTGTCTACTAGGGATTGTTCAAAATATTGACGTAGGTCAACTATGGATTCACTGGCTGGTGTAACGACATCGACGTTACGCTGTTGCTAATTGGTCAAGAAAAGTTGATCATCCGATTGCAATCTGGTAGACGCATCAATAGACATAGGCCTATTAGCACTGCTCATGGATGCTTCGGTTCAAGGTATTATTTTTGTAGTTGGTTCGATGATAGCAGCATACTGTTTCTGGAGTATTGTGCAGCGTTCTCTGCCTCTTGAAATGTCCTGAAGCAAGTTTTTTAAACCTATATGCAGAGAGAGACAGCAGTGCTGGCACCTTCACCCATCATACCGATGTATTCCTATAATATACCTGCGCCGCTCAGAATTTGCACTTGACAGAACCTAATAGATAGCGTTTCGTCGGCTTCACTGTAGCGGTGATACAACGGCTTCGATTACCCAATACCTGAGAGTTTTCTGTTACCACTGGAAAGTTCCGATTCGGTTAGTACGGCCTTTATGATGTTTGTTTTGTGGGGCGCTCAACTGCGCGGTCATCAGCGCCCGTACGAAGTCCCAATTTTTCCACAGACCAATTTTTGCACATTCCAATCCAGCCATTGTCACGAATGATGATGATGATGATGATGAAGAAGAAGAAGAAATGATGAGGACAACGCAAACACCCAGTCCCCGGGCGGTGCTGCCTATATCTACAACATGCTGTGGTTAGTCTTTTCTGGCAAATACATGCATTAATACTGATGCTGTTTTTATAAGCACCAAAAGTTTTAATTCTGTTCCGATTCGCTAACACAATGGAAGCACTTGCGCATAAATCGCCACAAAAGGAAGTTGTTTATATACTGGGAAGAATGCAACACAATAAATGTAAAGCCACTGCCAGCTGATTTTGCTATGGTGTATATTAATTTTGGTTCACACGGTGTTGGAGTTCACGTTCGTTTCTCATTTGTTAGTCTGCTATCGCACAAACTCTCAAGTGGAAACTTTGGGCGTGGAAGTAACAACGTTTGAGAAAATGCAATATAGAGACGTATATTTTCAAATGTGTTGTTTCTTTGTAGCAATGAATAAGAAAATATATTAAGCCTGTTGTGACGCAATTATTCAATGATTTGTTGCAGTTGGCAGTGTCTGTAAACAGAACACGAATGACACGACGGCTTCAGATTTCTATCGACAATTGGGCTGGGTGGGGGGGGGGGGGGAAGGGGAGGGGAGGGTTGAAACTGCCAAGAAATACCTTACAAGTTACGCCGACTTGACGTGCACCGACATGCACCGATCACAAGAATGAAACGAAATTAGCATGACATTGAAGAGCTAAAAAAAGAAACATTTTAAAAAATGTTAGTTACATGTGCATAGATTCTGCGTTGTGGTGGCTTGCAGTTTTTGTCACTTTTAATATGGGTGTAACTAATTTTTCGTCTATCAGAAAGTGGCAAGTCGATGGTAGTATGGCTTCATTCGCGTTGCTTTTCCCCATGTCCGTTATAACACTAAAAAAATTTACATTTTGTGAGGGCTTTCTCTAATTTACTTTTTATCTCTTTCTGTACTTTTCAGATTAGTAAACATTTAAGTGTGGTTTTATCTGACAACTCATATCTGTTGTCTAAGGCATAATCAATTGTTTCCAAACCTTGATGGTCGGAAGTTACGTACGGCAGCATATCGATAGCAATAATTTTTTTTATTACTTTTGAACTGGCATCGTACAACTGACTTCAGTTAAAATAATTTCTTATAGAGCTTCTCGTTTCTTTTGGTTGCACCTCTTGCACTTGATCTAGCTCACAAGTTGATCCCTCACCTTTCAGTTCTGTTACTAATTCTTGATTCTCTAGTTTTTCACCATGCTTTCTTTTTTAGGTGTCTCTTAAATTAGTCCTATTCCCTAATCATGTTTATAATCTTTAATGCAGATGGTACACTCTACAAACTGACTATTATCCCCCACTTTCTTGAAAAACATCCTCACATATTTGATTGATTATGTCCAACCACCACACAAATAAAAAATCTCAACAGTCGACGGGTTGTGCTTTCACTATATTCAGTTTTGCGGGAGCTGGTGTGTCCTTGAAGGAACAAGCTCCGCTAATCGACCACAACATGGGCAACCAACATATCAATGATATTTGCGCTTCTGCAAAAGCAGAAGTGATGCAGGGGCTTTAGGATTGCATCGGTGTTTTGTGTTTTCGAATCACTTTACACATGAACATGTACAACTGAAAACACTTGTAATTACAATAAGGACTCAGAAACAGAAGAGGACAGTAGCGGGTGTGTTAAGTAGCCGGCCGCTGTGACCGAGCGGTTCTAGGCGCTTCCGTCCGGAACCGCGCTGCTGCTACGGTCGCAGGTTCGAATCCTGCCTCGAGCATGGACGTGTGTCATGTCCTTAGGTTAGTTAGGTTTAAGAAGTTCTAAGTCTAAGACTGATGACCTCAGATGTTAAGTCCCATAGTGCGTAGAGCCATTTGAAGCATTTTTGTGTTAAGTTAATAACGACAATAATTGTATTTATTTTAAAATGCATTATACAGGGTGCCCATAAAGTAAGTATCCATTTTCATTTTCCAGATGTGCTACAACAAAATATACTTTATATTTAAAGAGAGTAGCTAATATTGTTCAATATGTCCATCTTCATTGGCTGTTTCCATCTTCTTGTGGTTGCGTGGAACACGCGCTGTAACATTTGAGGGGTTATTAGCAAGCATGCCTCTGGTATTCGCCGTTTCAGTTCATTCAAATGTGGCACCCTGGTAGCGTAAACTCGGCTCTTGATGAAACCCGGCGGAAAAAAGTTCTGGGGAGTGAGGTCGGGGGAGCGAGCAGCCCACATGCGACCTGTAGCTCTTCCCATCCACCTCTTAGGAAAGGTCTCGTTCAGGTAGTCCCAGACAATGTTTGCATAGTCGGGTGGTGACGCATCTTGTTGATACATAACAGAGGAAAGGATACCATCCTGTTGGAAGTGTGGCTCCAAGAACAACTGCAGCATGTCCAGGTAGGTTGCTCCAGTAATTGTCTTTTCAGCAAACATAAACGGCCCATAGATCCTATCTTTCATGAGACCAGGCCACACATTGACTTTGGGAGAGGCCCTTTGCCGCTCAGTGAATTCATGAGGTTGCTCCTCTGGCCAGATCCGGCAACTGTATTTGTTGACAACGCTGCAGACATGAAATGTCGCCTCGTCTCTGAACATAACACGATTCATCGGGTCCTCCTCAGCTACAGCCTCCAACAGATCATGACACATAGCTGCTCGTGCCGCATGGTCTTCATCCTCTAGCTGGTGAAGCACCTGGATGTGATATGCCTTCTTTTTAAGGGTGTAGTGAAGCACTTTCCACACTGTTGATTTTGGCATGGATAGTTCACGATTCAGCCGGCGGGTAGACGCCGTTGGACTTCTTTCGGTAGCTTCCCTCACACGCTGCGCAGATTGTGGGCTATCTTGTGGTCGCCCAGCGCGTCTCTCACCAGTAACAGATCCTATACGCCGCAATTTGTTGACGAGCTTCCGAAGGGCAAGTCATGTAGGGGCATCCTTCAGATACTTCCTCTCAAGCAGCCTCTGGACCTCAGCATAGGTTTCGCCACGTAAACGATGTTCCAGAATTGTGATTCTTTCGGCCACTGTTAACACTGTGATGTCTCTTAACAGTACCTGTAACAGAAATAATCCACATGTACGTTTTCCGCAAAATGGATACTTACTTTATGGGCACCCTGTACAGTACAATCAGAAACACTTAACAAATCTTTAAAATGTCATTTTTTTTCCTCTACTAGCTGCGTTGTATTACAATAGCCTTATTCACATTTGTATTCCATGCCACAAGCAAGTAAGCTAACACCATTGAAGATGAAAATCAGTATAATGCGCATTCATAAATCCATCTTATTTAGGTCTGTAGTTTTTACCATAAGCTTCTGATCGGTAAGAGATGCTCACGACCGTGAGTTTGTCATCAGTGAAAGACAAACGAGAAAATTCCCTCTTTCACGACCTCTCCCTCACAGAGATTAATCTATTAACAACGTAGTTTATAAACAACTTAGACTGGCTAGGCGTGTGAAGGCATTGCTAATTACGCATATAAATTTTGTTTTCGTGATTTTCTTTAGATTTCTATTCTTTTTCTTTTGTTCATATGGGCATTTCTAATTGTGATTATGTAACATTCTACTGCGATTTTTAAATGTAAAGATGTAATTGTGATTACTTCGTTTGCCAATGGATAAATATGTTTCTGGCTTTGTACCTGCAGTAAAGTTTGTAAAGTTCTCTTTTGGAATATTATTAATTGTGAAAAATGCAGTCAATAACATTTGTAAAGGTTTATGTAATTTACGATAACGATATAACATCTATAGACAGGGGACAGCGATAGTGATATCGAGAGTCGAAAGCTTGTTGCGTAGTAGAGGGGATGGTGGATGGCGTGTCTGTGAAGCGTGCGCGGGAAAAATAGTACTGTGTTTCATGAAAAGCATACGTAATTGTATGGACAGTGATACCGAACTATCAGATTGTTAATTCTCTTTACCACTGCGGTAGGTAATGCCATCGCCAACGAACTTTAAGAGCAAATAAACCGGACTGTGAAAGTGCCGCTAACATTACTTTGTTGTGGCCGACACGAACTGTGCTTTTATGCGAATGAACTTTGCTGGTATTGGTTTTGGGTGGTGGAACTGTTGTATATCACATTCTATCAAGCCGTGAAAGTGAAGACTAATTAACTGTGCAATATAAATGGCTTTCAGTGACGTTGTCGAAGTTTGAAATGCGAGAACAGAGTGGACATTGTTTACGGCGTGCTTCACGCACAAGAACAATTCTATGAACTGTGTATTTGTGGCTAAGACTATATGAATGTGACGAACCGTGTAATTATGGACGATAGCGTCACGGACAGTGCATCAAGTGTAAAAAAGAGCGATGTCTACGTACTTTGAAAGAGAGGGTATGTCAACAACGTTCGTATACTGGCGTCTTGTGGTTTGTTAATCACCACGGGGTTAATGATACGGCTGTGCCAGAACTTTATTTGCGTTTCGCCGGAGAAGATTAACCAGCGGAACTGTCTGTATCCTGCTCTCATCATCGTAAACCGCCGAAGTCGTGCTGCCTAACGGAACACTTCGTATGCAACAAAAAGTTAAGGGATTTCGCCAAACGCTATCCCCTGACCTAGAAACTTTCTTTCTCTACTAAAAGTATAAGAATTACAGATTCTATTTAATTAAATTCTTTGTTTAGTTTGTTTGCTTTCTGCTAACGAAAATAAAATTACAATCAGTGAATTAAAAGTTGCCTGGTAGTCATTGTTGAAACACCAGTAAATATAAACTTCTTCCTCTCATTAGGACTAATTCTTCTTGCATGTCAAAATTATTGTAGTTATTTTATGTAGTTTTATGTATTGTTATGAGACTAGATGTATGACAGTGACTAATAAGAGTATTTTGTCGCGAAATATGCCTTCGCGCGAAAATTACGGCGACCGCCATAATTGTTTGCGTTCTGACCAATAACGTAAAAGCTGCTGTTCCCGTATTGGTGCTTTTCCTGACGTGAGCGGGAATTATAAATGTCAGCTGTCAAATCACGTAGTGACTGTTTACCCAGTAATAAAAGTTTTTGATATTGTATTGCTACGAGTCGTAGTATTAAGACACAATGGTTATACTCAAAAGTGGGTAGATGTATGGTGAAATCCCTCCCCCCCCCCCCCCCCCCCCAGTGTTAATGCGATTGTTAACAGTATTGTGTGTGATTAACGAAATTTTGTCACTTTTTCTAATTCCTTTCAGATATTGTCTTAGATGTCTTTGAAGTTTCAGAGAATATATACATAATTTTGTCGCTTCAGGTTAATTTCAGAGCAGTTTCTCGTGAATATTAGAGTTTTCAGTTCATAAACAAAGTGGGATCGTGACCAATTGAGAAGTATAACAAAGAGTGTGGTTTTCCAACTAGAATTCTGGATGACTTCACAGTTCAGATTTTGATAATTATTTTTCCTGTGGGTTGAGGTCACCACAGGCACCACCATATTTGTTGTTAATTAAATACCTCCATACAAACTACTTTCTCTCTGCACTCCAAACACCATGGAAGTAATGCGAACCGACAATTTTTCAGGCGACGATTCAAAAAGAATTCTATTATAAAGAATAAGACTATCGATAGTTAATCCAGACTGCTGATAGTGACGATAGTGCAGATACTATTGATTAATCGAAATTTTTTGATGTCTGTATTTGAAAATACTGTTCCATCTCAGGTGCCAGTTTCCTTGGAAATTCATGCAAATGGAGAAAAGGAAAATGAGAAACACGCAGACCAACGAAAGAAGAAAGTGAAAGCAATTATCATTTCTAATTGAACAACAGAAGACGCGGCTTATGCTAAAACCTATGCTGATACAACAGAAATAGAACAGCGAAAATCCAGTTTGGTGGCAGTATTAAAAGGAAAATCTGCTGTTGAGTGCTTTGAAGACTTTTTTGATAAACAGGTATTGAAGTTGATTGTCAGTGAAAGTGTCCGATATGCTACTCCGAACAATAATCACAGCTATGAGTTATCCAGTGGGTGCATAAAAAAGTTTATAGATATACTACTCATCACTGGATACCATGCTCTTCCACGGGAAAAGCTATACTGGAATCAAGATGAGGCCTTCGACATAAGATGTGTATGACTGTGTATGAGTCGCAAGAGATATTTGGAAATAAAGCGCCACCTTCACTTCAATGATAACGCACGTCTGAACATAATCCCACCTGACGAAAGGGATAAACTTTTTTAAATTTGTCCGTTGATGGATTTACTGAATAATAATTTCACGAAATTTCAAGTTTTTTCCGACATCCTGATGAGCAAATGGTACGATATTATGGACACCATTACCTAAAACAGTTCATTCGCGGGAAACCAGTGAGATTTGGATTCAAACAGTGGGCCATATGCTGTTCTCAAAGCGGTTTCTGCTACCATATGTCAGCCTATGAAGGAAAATCGAAGACTCCTGAACTACACAAAATATATTTTAATAACTTTTTCACGACTTTCTGTTTGATGAAAGGGCTCTCAAAAAGGAGAGTAAGGGCAACTGTAACTGTCCTTATGAACCGAATTAATAACTGTCCAATAGAATCTGAGAACAGCATGAAGAAGAAACGAAGAGGAGGGTATGACTATAGGTTTGACAAGAATACGGAGATAATGGCGGTAATGTGGAAGGATAACAATTGTGTAAAGTATTGTCAGACCGTGAGACAGTGCATCTAGTAAGCCAAGTAAAGAGATGGAGCAAAGCTGAGAACAAAGAAGTGCGAGTTTTGCAGCCAAGAATGATTTCAGGATGTAGCAATCATATGGGATGTGTGGACAAACTGAAATGTGCAGCAATATTGTGTAAGAATTTGATGTAAGAAGTGGTACTTCCCATTGTTCACAAATGCATTAGATGTAGCGTTGGTCAACATGCACTTCTACTGCCTCTCGAATGAAAATGTTCCACTGCTTCAATTCCGGAGGATGGTGGCAAGGACATATCTTGTTCAATCATATGCTGCTTCTGATCTGAAAAGGGCAGGACGTCCATCACACCCACAATGATCCCTTTCACATGTTCCAATTGAACTCAGGACTTCTGGGAACGGACGTGTGATTGAACCCACAACACTGGGGAAACAAAGAAAATGTGCAATTTGCAAGAAAAATGTAAGGAAACAGTGTCCTGTGTGAATGTGGGACTCTATATTGATTGTTTTGTTGTCTGGCACAAAAGATGAAAGAAAATGTAAAAAGAGAGTGGCATGTGACATGATCCCCATTTGGGGATTGATTAAAATAAATAATTTATTTCAACGTTATTGCAGTTTTTATTTTATATTCCTTTTCATCATATCCAGTGCTGTTTTTCTGGGGGAACGCTGGGGGATGCGTACCCCTAAACGTTTTCGTCGACAAAGTAATTTTTTACTATATTGAGAACTTGGAAGAGTGCCAAAGATTTATTTCACGGACGTAAATTTTTTATTTCATTTTTTCGTGTTGGTAATTGCAATACGAACGATACCAGTGCAGTTTTTGGTGGAAAAGCGATGTCATTGACTGTTTCAAGCATTTCGAAGCTGCTGCAACCGTTCTCGACAACTGAATCGCTGGCAGCCACTTCGACAAGCATGCAGTGCCCTCACCCGCTAATAGTGGGCGTTGGTAGTGCTAAACAGATATGCGGACGCTCAACCGCCGAGCTAGACGTCTCTACGGTCCCGCTAACATGATCCTTCGCGATTCATTGTCATCTTTGTTTTGTTTTTCTTTATTCGTTTGCGTTTGCTGTCGGAGTACCCTCAAACCTTTTCTTTTTAAGGTAAAAAAGCACTGATCATATCTATGTCAATCAGACAACACAGGAATAAATGTAGATCGAAGGAAAAATATTTGGTACTTAATGGGTTAAGTGATGCTACTCCACGATAACACCTGCTCGCATTCTGCTAGACTGACAAAAAACACTATACAGGAGTTGGGGTTGGGAAGTCGTTCCTCACCCACTTTATTCACCTGATCTTCACCCCTCAAATTTTCAACTTTTCCGCTCTCAATCGAACAACCTTCAAGGAACTTCCTTTCCGGATGAAAATGCGCTCCAAACAAGGCTCGACGAGATCTGCTCCTCAAAACCACATGATTTCTACAGTCGCAGAATCGAAAAGTTACTCCAGCATTGACAGATTGTTGTAAACAGTGAAGGTAACTACATATCGACGACCAAGTCTGTGTTGTATGTCTGTTGTGTTTAACTTATGGAAAAACGTTACGAACTTACGTGCCAACCTAATGCGAGGGTCGTCCACAAAGTAAGTTCCGTTTGTATTTGTATCCGCGGCAGCGCTACGATCGCAGTCCCCAGCATGCGCGGCAGTCACTCTGACTCAATGGGAAGACATGTACGCCGTTTTCAGATCGCTGCTGCCATCGTGTGCTTCATTGTGCTTCTTTATAATGTCAGCTGTAATTGAAAATGTCGCCGCATGTGAAATCAGATTTGTGATTCATTTTCTAAATTCAAAGAAAGTTAAACCAAAGGAAATTCATCGGCAAATCTGCGAGGTTTACCGACAAAATGCTGTGAGTGATTCAGTGGTTAGAAGATGGGTCAGACTGTTCAAGTCCACGATGAAGAACGAAGTGGATGCCCGTCTCTGGTTACTGATGAACTGGTTCACACAATTGAAGAGAAGATTAAGCTAAGTACAACTGTAAGTTTACACTTAGTGCCCTTGCTATGGAAGTTGCGCAAATCTCACGATCAGTAATTCATGAAATTGTTACTGAAAAAATGAAATTTCGAAAACTTTGCTCACATTGGGTACCCAAAATTCTTACTGAACAATACAAAAAACAACGGATGAGCAGTGTACTTCAGTTTTTGACACGCTACAATGAAGAAGGCGACGGTTTTCTATCTCGGATAGTCACGGAGGATGAAACTTGGGTATCGTACAATTCATCCCCAACGAAAGTTAGGCCTAAGAAAATCTTGACACCTCGAAAAGTCATGTGCACCGATTTTTGGGACAAAAAAGGCATTTTTCTGATTAATTTCTTTCCACGAGGCCAAACAATCAATGCACATGGATACTGCGAGACCATTAAAAAATTGCGCCGCGCAATACAGACAAGCGCCGAGGATTACTGTCAAAAGGTGGTGTTTTTTTTTTCGACGACAATGCCCGCCCTCACACGGCGAATGTGACCAAACAACTCTTACGGGAATTTCACTGGGACGCGTTTGATCATCCTCCGTACAGCCCGGACCTCGTTCCCAGCGACTTTCATCTCTTCTTACACCTAAAATCAGTCCTTGGTGGTCAGCACTTCAACGATGATGACGAGCTGAAAGAACATGTTACCACTTGGTTGAATACAGAAGCGGCAACCTTCTATGAAGAAGGCATACAAAAACTTGTGCCATGCTATGAAGAGTGCCTACAAAATTTCGGAAGCTATGTACAAAGGCAGTTTAATAGTTGTAGATTTTTGTACAAAAAAAATTTTTTTTCTGTATCTGTTCACATTTGTTTTATATAACCAAACAGAACTTACTTTGTGGACATATCGCGTATATTCCTGTACAGGGGAGACATTTTAATTGAAAGTCGCTTGCCCGCAGTCGGCGGGTAACTACAATACTTCAGCGCCCCCTTGTTCAGAAGTACGATACAATGTGGAGACTACACTCGTTATGAAATAAATTCGCAGATGCGAGTATGGACAACCATCAGTTGTATAATGGCATGATGATAGTGACAATTTTGCCATGCCGGGAATCGAACCTGGATTTCGCGCTTATCACGAGCGGTCGCTCTACCATTAGGCTATCTGAGCACGACTCATGGCCAGACACAAACTTCCATATGACGTCAGCCATGTGTCTAGCCTAATGGTAAGGCGACTGCTCGTGATAAGCGGGAAATCCGAGTTTGAGTCTCAGTCCAGCACAAATTTTCATTGTCATCATTCCATTATATGTTCGCTACTAACAATATACTTCATGTACATGAATGGTAAGTCAGGCGACATATCCTAATCTTACAAAGAACTGCTTTTGGTGCCTCTCACCACCAGATTAGGGGGTGTGAGGTCACGGAAATGACAAATAAACATGTACTTCATTGTAGAAGTAAGTTAACTTGTAACATACAATATTTTAATTTATAATACTCTTAACACAATGGAGACTGTCACTTGTAAATTAAATTGATTGGAATGTATCCAAAGGTGGTTACCACAATGTTTCACGTATTTCCTGCATGCTGGAATAATAGCAGGTCAGCAATTTCTGTTAATCAGTGCAACGGAAAACCAGCCAAAGTTGAAAATTTGAGTTTTTTTTATTTACTGGATGTGTTATCTGTATGCATTGTAACTGTTTATCTGCACTTCATAACACATATATATTTGTCTTGACGTGGATCTTGCTGTTGTTTTTTTTTTTTAAAATACTATTTTGACGACCTGGATGATTTGGAAACAGGTCATGGCGTGAAACTAGTCATCAAGTGAATAAAAAAGTGAAAGTTGCAACTTTGACTGATTTTCCGTTTGACTGAACAATATTTCAGTCATATGTTCAGCTAGACTTTCACAAGCATGAATTTGTAACAGGTGCGTCACCCACCACCATCCTTACATGCGGATTAGAGTTTCCACACGCAAAGTTGGAAATGCTACTTATGCAATTTTCAAGATGGCGACAAGTGAAATTATTCGTATGGGAGCTGTGCAGGTTTTAGTTTAAGAGCTTACAGTGACGTTGATGAAGAAAAAACGGACCCACAGATGTTGGTTATGGAAATGGGCATATCGAAGGAATCACTTGAGAACATGCAATACGTTAATAAGGGGGTTCTCTGCCAAGGACGACGTTTCGCTCGGAAATCACTTTTAAACAAGAAAATTCAATTTAGAAATATTTTTAGCCATATTTATAGCTCTAAACAAAAGTCTAATATCGATACACATATGCTAGATGCTGTTCCAGCTCGCGTTAAATTAAAGGTACCAATGGAATACAAGTTTGCATTCCGAACAGTATGGACTCGCAATGCATCGAAGGTATATCGGAAAGTAAAGTTTTTTCCTAATAGTTCAACTTATTTTGGCTTTAGAGGTAGTCGAGGTTATGATTGCTCACAGGCAGGGCCATATTTAGGCAGGTGCAACATATTGAAAAATATTGGGGTGGCAAAATGTTGCAACAGAAAAAAATTTAGGTATTATTTTAGCGTTCATTGCATCAGCACCACGCATTCAATAATTTATTGGCAGAGTGTTGACAGATACTTGTACCTGTCATTATACTCGAATTTTACTACTATTCCACCCGTATAACGTCTACCATATACCAGCACATTAAAGTTCTGTCAAAAAAGGAGAGCGCAACCTGTGCGGGCACCCGCCGCGGTTTCTGCGTTTCACGCTACGCTGTGGTGTTGTCCCGGTCAAACAGAAGGCCTCTGACCGCCCTTGGCTGAGGTGTGATGCTTGCAGGCTGTGATTTTTTAGTCTGTGGCGAGCAATTGTGCGCAAGATGGCGGCAGAAACGGTAGGAATGACTGAGTTGGTGCGTGTAAATGTACTTTTGTACGATGTATGACATCGTAATTATAAAAATGTGATGAAAAAGGCGGCAACAAGCACGAAAATTGATGCAAGTGTGTATCAAACAGGCGTTTTCTTTGTTTATAAACAAATGCGAAGTTGCAAGATATACTGGATTACCAGATGAATATTGTAGTGTAGAACACAGTTCAGTTGAAATAATAATGTGCTGGCACAAACTTGTGATGCCTTTGTAATGCAATTTAAGCTACAAATACGCAGCTTAGACAACAGCTTCTGCAATATCTATAGGCCTTAAAAAGACTCATCACTCCTAAGCGAGTATACAGTAGCCATTTTCCATCACACGACGGCCCCTGCGTATTTGTTTACTGAAAGTTGCTCCTGAATGGTCTTCCAATGTCGCTGATTCGGGCAAAAGGGTCATCAGATAGATTTGTAAGTTAAACCCCTTATCAAGTCTCAGCACATGAGGGACGGGCATGTTTGAGCCCGACAACGATTTCTGAGGCAGAATTCATCTTCCTCTTATGAATTCGTGGAAAAAAATGCAGAGTTTTCAAAACCTGTTCTGTCACAGTGTCTGACAGAGCTGCCCACGTTGATCACCACATAGCTGTAATCGTGATCAGTAACTGAAAGTAGGACAATCGAAAACAAGTTTTTGTAACAAAAATAATTTGAACCACTGTTTTTAGGATGCTTCATTCTAACATGCTCCCCATCTATGCTGCCTGTCCAGTTAGGGAATTGCCACCGTTCCATAAATCCCATCTCAATTTTCTATCAGATTTCCTCTGCTGGTTGTGTTTGTAAAACGTTGTACAGTTCTTGACACAGCCGGCCGGAGTGGCCGAATGGTTCTAGGCGCTTCAGTCTGGAACCGCGCGACCGCTACGGTCGCAGGTTCGAATCCTGCCTCGGGCATGGATGTGTGTGATGTCCTTAGGTTAGTTAGGTTTAAGTAGTTCTAAGTTCTAGGGGACTGATGACCTCAGACGTTAAGTCCCATAGTGCTCAGAGCCAGTTGAACCATTTTTTTGTTCTTGACACACATATTTGATTAAGCTGGCGACAGTTGTCCATCCCATGTGGAATTAAAAAGTGACGGTGTGTTATGGATAACCAGTGGCCAAATATCTGGAACAAAATTTACTATTTGTCATAAATGCGTCATATGAAATAAAATATTGTGCGTACACTTGACTGACAGGTGAGACTGTTCGAACAAAACGGAAGAATCTATGAGACACCTACTGCAAATACCTGACACTGACAGAGAGAGGCTCAGGTTCAGCCAAGGAGTATCAGAATTGGCCATGGGCAGGTCATCTGGAGTTTCTTCTTGACACAATGTTGCCATGTTATACATCATCAAATTTTGAAGAATCAAAGGGTTGAATTGTTTTGGGAGAGGAGACCAAACAGCGAGGCCATCGGTCTTATCGGGTTATGGAAGGCTGGGGAAGGAAGTTGGACGTGTCCTTTTCAAAGGAACCAGCCAGGCATTTGCCTGAAGAGATTAGGGAAATCACGGAAAACCTAAATCAGGATGGCTGGACGCGGGATTGAAACGTCGTCCTCCCGAATGCGAGTCCAGCGTACTAAACATTGCGCCACCTCGCTCGGTGAAAAGTCACAGGAACCATTTCCTGACGAAGGGGGTTGAGAGGAAGAGGCATAGTTGAATCCGTAATGTCTGTTCATTCAGGAAAAAAAAGAAAAAAAACGAAAAGAAATAAATAAACATGTAGCTGCAGACATGCATTATCAACACACCAGAGACAGTAAGTGGGGAGAGAAGCGTGAGCTCGACCATGCGGCAACTTATTTTTGAGTGGTGCACAGTCGTTCAAGTTATTCCCATCTCAAATATAAACTCATTTAAAGTGCAACTAGCACAGTATTTGGAGAGATTGAACTTGAGATATTAAATACTGAAATACTGCCAATCTTCCCTCACAGTCCTCGCATCACCCAACTCAGCAGTGTCACAATGTATCAAACAACGAAGTCACTAATGGAATTTTGGAGCCAGGAGAATCTTCCAATGCCTCTTCTACCTCTAGAGAAATGTATGAGAAAGCAAAAGTTCATTTCGGTGTAGATGATGACGATCGACCTGTAGCTTGCACTTGTGTGCCCACAGTGTTGACAAGTTTTTCAGTTTAAAAAAATGGTTCAAATGGCACTGAGCACTATGGGACTTGACATCTGAGATCATCAGTACCCTAGAACTTAGAACTACTTAAACCTAAGTAACCTAAGGACACCACACACATCCATGCCCGAGGCAGGATTCGAACCTCCGAGCGCAGCAGCAGCGCGGTTCCGGACTCAAGAGCCTAGTACCGGCTTTTTCAGTTTATATTTCATTTATAAAATTCCATATTTTATGATTATTACTGTTTTTGAAAACATAAAGTTAAAGTAAATAACAATATAAAGTAAGTGGTTTCTGCCATAAATAATGTTATTTCATAAATAACGTTCTGCTAAGCAGCGACAGAAGACTCAGTTAACATCATAAATAATATGCGTGCCTCAAATAAACTGACAAGTCTTTCCTCTGAACCCATGGCCTTTCTCTAGTTCATTTCAGGTTTTGGGAGTTTCGGTTAAATAACTTGTGTAACGTTACTAGTTGTTTGCGAGACATTCGAAAATAACTGAAGAAGCGGTCTTCACAGGATCACAGTTCCTCTGCATCTACACCTACACCTATACCTTGCAAACCACGGTGAGGTGCTTGGCAGAGTGTACACCCCATTGTACCATTTATTAGGGTTCCTTCCTGTTCCATTCACTTGTGGAACAGAAGAGGGATGATTGTTTGAATGCCTCTGTGAGTGAACTAATTATGATCGTTACGTGAGAATACGTAGGAGGCTGTAGTACATTCCTAGAGAAATCATTTAAAGCCAGTTCTTGAAACTTTATTGACAGACTTTCTCGGGACAATTTACGTCTATCTTTGAGAGCCTTCTAGTTCAGTTCCTTCAGTATCTCTGCGACATTCTCCAACGAATTAAATAAACCTGTGACCATTCATGCCACCCTTCTCTGTACAGTTCTATGTTAGTTCTATGTGGTACGGGTCCCACATACTTGAGCAATATTCTAGAACCAGTCGCACAAGTGATTTGTAAGCAATCTCCTTTGTAGACCGACTGCACTTTACCAGTATTCTACCAATAAACCGAAGTCTGCCATCTGCTTTACCGATGATTGAAACTATGTGATCATTCCATTTCATATCTCTACAAATTATTACACCCAGGTATTTGCATGGGTTAGCCGATTCCAACGGTGACTCATTGATATTATAATTACAGGGAATTATAATCGCAGGATTTGTGAAATGCACAATTTTACATTTCTGAACATTTAAAGCAATCTTTGCACCACTTTGAAATCATATAAAGATCTGACTGAATCTTATTTATGACTTCTCCTCGGTAGAACGATTCCCTTAAATATCGCTGAATATTTATGCAGTTCTCTCAGATAGTACTTCATTGTAGATAACTTCATCTTCTGCAAAAAGTCTGATATTAATATTAATATTGTCTGCAAGGTTATTAATATACAACACGAACAACAAGGGTCTCAAAACACTTCCCTGGGGCACACCCGAAATTACTTTACAACTGACGATAACTCTCCATCCAAGATAACATGCTGTGACCTCCCAACCAAAAAGACCTCAAACCTGTCACAAATTTCTCTTGATACCCCATACGATCATACTTTTGACAATAACCATACATGTGGTACTGAGTCCAATGCTTCTCAGAAATCAGGAAAGACACCGTCTACCTGAGTGCCTTGGTCCAAAGCATGTCATGTGAAAAAAGTGCGAGTTGGGTTTTACACGATCGATTCTTTCGAAACCCACGCCGGTTGGCACTGAGAAGATCATTCTGTTCAAGATACCACGAACTGGGCATGGTTTTCTGTTCGAAGGATCTACAATAGATTATAGTTAGAAGAGGGGCTAACTCAGCTGCAAATTCAGTATGGAACCTGATAGGGATTCCATCGGGTCATGTAGCTTTGTTCAATATTAACTATTTCAGTTGTTTCTCAGCATTACTTACTCTAATACATATTTCATTCATCTTTTCAGTAGTATGCGGATTAAACAGGGGTAATACTCCTGAGTCTTACTTTGTAAACGACCATTTGAAAACGGAGTTAAGCATTTCGGCTTTTGTTTTCCTGCCCTCAATTTCAGCAGTTCCTGTCTCATTTGCTAGGAACTGGACACTAACTTTGGTGCCACTTACAGTTTTTACAGATGAACAGAATTTCTGTGGATTTTGTGAAATGTCATTTGAAAATATTGTGCTATGGTAGTCATTGAAGGCATCAAGCATTGCTCTCTTGACAGCCATATGTGTTTCCTTTAGCATCTCTCTATCAAGAGCCCTATGCTTTGTTTTATACCTACTATGTCCTAATCTCTGTTTCTTTAGGAGTTTCTTTACAATGATTGGACACCATGGAGGTTCCCTCACATTATGAACCGTTCTACTGAGTACATATTACCCAGTGCATGGTCAACTATTCTTTTAAATCTGACCCAGAATTCCTCTACATGCTCCTGACCTGTGCTGAAAGTTTCAAGTTCTCCATTGAGCTATGACACTACTGATTTTTTTATCTAGTTTACTGAAAAATATATCTTTCTACTTGTTTTAGTTGTGCTTTGCAGTTTGGTAGTCATTGTTGCCACAACCACGTCATGGTCACTCATACCATTTGAGATGTGAACATCCTCCAACAGAGAAGGTCTATTTGTTGCCGTTAGATCCAGTATGAATCCATCATGAGTGGGATTTCTAACTATCTATTAGAGCAGTTTTCAGATATGACATTTAGTATTGTTTCACAGGATGTCTTATTATAGCCATGGCTTATAAACCTGTAATTTTCTCAATTAGTTGTTGGATGGTGAAACTCTCCACCAATAATTATAATTTCATCGGGGAACTTACATAAAAGTGAACTGAGGTTTTCTCTAAAGTTTTTGGTTACATCAGGAGATGAATCTGGTGGGTGATAGATGGATCCAATCATCATTTCGTGCCTACATCTGGTACTAAGTTTTACTGAAGCAATCTCACATGCAGCTTCAATTTCTATATTGGTGGATTTGAGTTTCTTGTCTACTGCAACTTCCTAATTGAGATATGACACTACTGATTTTTAAAATCTTGTTTACTGAACATATTTACTGCTCCTTTTCCCATTCGCCTATCTTTTCGACATACTCTTAATTTTTCCCAAAATGTCACTGTTATCATTTCCAGATTTCAACCAACTTTCTGTACCTATTATTATGAGAGCTTCACTGATTTTCATGAGCGCTTCAAACTCTGTCATCTTGTTGTAAATGCTTCAGCGATTTACCTCACTCACACGAGGGGTTTCTTTCGATCTTACACTGATACTTCTGGGTTTCCTACAACTATCGTTACCTGGATTGGATGGAGAGTCGCCTTATCTAAAAAAAAAACCTTGTGTGAACCCCACACTCTGTCAGCTACCTGGTTAGCAGCCTCTGATGTGTAGTTCACATCTGACCTATTAGGTGGAGCCTACAGTTCTCAACCTTATGGCGCAATTCCAGAAAGTCGTAGCTTAGCTTGCACAGAACCTTCAAATTCTCTGGTTCAGTCCCTCCACTCGACGCAGAACCAAAGGGCCACAATCAGTTGTGGGGACAATGCTGCAAATTGTGAGCTTCATTGAAACTCCACACACAAGGCTGCTCATCTCAACCTTCTCTGCCAGTCGCTGGAATGACCCAAGAATGACCTCATAGTCCAGATGACAGGCATCATTTGTTCCAACGAGCATGACAATCTGCCGATGGTTGCACTCTGTTCCCTCAATGGCTGCCAGGATAGCCTCTTCAACATGTTGAATGAGGCCCTCAGGTATATACACTGAATGCACCTGGTGTCCTTTCTTGTCCCTAGCTGCCATTTCCCTTAGGGGTTTCACCATTCGCCATACATTTGAACTGCTGACTATTAATAGACCCTGCCCCTTTGCGTTTGCCTCCTCTTGACACCAGACAGAACAGGTTTCCCCAAAACAGGTGAAGTGAGTCTAACTGGCTCAGTTTCAGTTTCAGTGAAAAACAATACCTCAAGCTTGTTGGTTAGCGGGATCAGTACAACAACCTGAGTCCTCCCTGGTCCTCGTCCACTTAGTACAGGACCCCTAGATCTACCATTGACACGCCACTCACAGTCAACTGGATGGGTAATAATAGATCCTGCACTTTCTGGAGAGGAGGCAGGATCCACAGGAGAGGATAGTACCACAGGTAGTTCTGGTACAGGTATCACAGGAAAACGACTCTCGGGAGCTCTTCAAACACGCCGATTTACAGTAGCTACTGATCGTTTGACAGCAGTCATTGCGATTTCCAGCTGCTTACAAACTTAACCAACTCATCTCGTGATTGATAACAACATTCACAGTGGGGCTACATTTTGGGTGTCGCAATGTATTGCAAGGTAGAAAATAAATAAATTAAGCCCTCTGATTATCTTTTAATCTGTTGAGCCAAAAAGTTGCTAATTCCCTCTGAGAATTGAAGCAGATGGACGAAATGGAATTTCAATTAAGGTGTCACAAAAACACGTGGCAAAAATTACTAGTTTCCAAAAACGTTTTGACGTTGATTATAGTTGTTATAAAACTCGAAAACGGAATTAATTTACGACAAATGCAAGTAATATGTAGGACTACTTCTCTATAAGGGGAAACTAGGTTAACACAATATGCTAGAAAATCTGGTGCAGTAATTAAATCACAAATGCTGATTTGCTAAAAAGTGCTCGTAGATAATGCAGAGGACAACGGTAGCTTCCAAAAATTCTCAAAAACTTACTTACATTCGCGTTGTATACAGTGAAATACAGGGGCGATGTATTCTTTGGTTGAGCTGTGAATCACAAACGCTAATTTGTTACGAAATAAATTACGTATCCAAAACATTCGTATTGGTAACTTACGAAAATATAGTTTTGTAAGCATCCGAAAATACTCAAACTAACTTATTTCTCAAGTAATTGAACAACGAAATTAGAGAACGATCATTCTGAGCGAGGATAGGCCTACAGTTCTTAAAAATTTTAAAAGAGCACGATTTAGTTTAAGCCTGCAATTGAAGATAATAGTACCAATTTATTGCAGCATTTCACAATATATCACAATTTAAGTGGGTATTGATACACTCAGTGAAAGATTACGCAGAAGCGACGCGAACAGTAAAACATGCAAATCCAGAACTTTAAATCTTGTACACGCGTTCTGGCACAAGGGAAAATTCCTAAGTCCGCTTTTATATATAAACAAACGTGCGTATTGCACGGATTTTTCACTTAGCTAATTCTGTGCACTCTTTTACACTGGCATGCCGAAGAATAACACTACAGTCTACGTTTATCTCGATCAAAATCGCTGAAATGTGCAGCACCAACAAACCACGTCTTCTGCCAGTTCCTTGCAAAGACGGTGAAATTCCCCGTCATCTTCTCATTTAGTGTTAATTTCAAATTTCCACTTTCTTTGTTTCTTCGAAGCGAGAGCAAATAAAGTCAGCAGTTGACAGTCATGAGGACTGCTACTCGTGTTTACCGGACAGTAGTAGTCTCGCTCGCAACGAGCGCCATTTGACAACTGGATCTCTGCTTGCTTGCAGCTCTCTAGTATGGACAACCTCCCCTGAAGTGGTCTACAATATCGGAGTCTGTTGTCGATTGACATTTACTCCACAAGTATAAAGGTAAAATTGACTGGGATTAAAAAGGGTTTGCTAAAACTTGTCTGAGCTCGACAGGATAAAATACAATGGGTGCTAGGAAACTAGCGGCGGGAGGAGGAGGAATGTTTGTTCTTCTTCTGCTTAACTCTCGGAATAGCAGCGATTATACGCTGCCAGGCATAGTCGGTAAAAATAGGGAAGCGGTTTATAAGGTCCAAGTCCCTCTTAGGAATGACGGCGGTCAGATTGGCAATTGCCCAGCCGAAATCATAAGGCTTATGGGGTAGAGGTGGTTTAGGAACATTGGAGGCGGAGAAGGGTACGTGGTATTGAGATGCGCGAACGTCTTGTCGCGCAATGATTTTGCGACCATCTTCAGCAGTTCTGGCGCAGTGATCTCCGTCTCTGCTGGCGGCGTGTGGACTACCTCTTCTGTGTCCTGTTCTTGGATGGGCGCAGCAGTTGTGACTTCATCTCCCAGCAGCGGCAGTCCCGCCTTGTCCTCGGAAGGGCGGGCGGGCGTCTCGATGCCTTTGGTCACGTCATCTCGTATTGCTGGTGGAGCTGGCTCGGAATCTTTTCCGCTGGCCCTCCTCCTTCGAGGAGGGGGCAGACATATCATTTGCCACCTCCATGGGCACCCCCACAGCGCCCTGCGTTACCGCAGGAGCCGGGAGAGCGTCCGTCTGCGTGGCGATGGTGGCAGTCGTAACTTCTCGCCCCTTGCGAGACTTGCAGGCCAGCAACTCGCGGAGCTGCGCGAGCTGGAGGCGTACCTCGTCCACCTCGGCCCGAAGTGCAGCCCTCTCCCCTGCCATGGCAGATTTGAGAGCGGCAACTGCGTTGGCGACAGCATCGTCGATCTTGTGAATGCTGTAGGGATTGCAGCAGCACGGCCCTCCACTCGCGCCAGCACCGGCAGAAGTGCCAGTGGCGTGATGCGCGGGCAGAGCATTTACCGCTTCTCGATTTCTTGTTACCTCTTCTTGCGCGGTAGTTCGCCGTCGGTGTGTATGCCGCTCCTTCCCGCTGCCGCAGCTCTTGAGGTAACTGCAGCCACGGTGGTTGGCAGCGTCAGAACCACCGCAATTAGAACATGTAGCAGCGGCTTCCCTGGGCTTCGTACAGTCGCGTGTGAGGTGCGGCTTTGCACACTTCAAACACGCGAGTACTCCTGTGCAATCCACGGCGAAGTGCCCCAACTTCTGACAGCGGAAGCACTGTACAGGTTTCTTCCTCTTCTGCTTGCTGTCCAGTCCAAGCGCTTGGCCCAGGAGGCTAACGATTGCGGCAACTTGTTCTCCTCGTCTTCCCTTCTGGCGTCCAGACATGTTGGCGCGGCGAGCGAGAATGCCGGAATGGATCTCTGCCTTCTGCCCGCTTTCTTTTTGCCAAAGCCATTTACTCCCCACGTAATCACGTTGCCTACGAGATCTCACGTGTGCCGTGTTGCTCAATCCTTCATCCGTTCATGGTTATGTTGCGTCATACAGTACACAACGTTTCCCGTGGTTCTCAAAATTAAGGTATGTAATTCGAGTGCGGTACTAACTGATCATGGTGAAGGTGGTTCTGTTGTATTCAATATAATCAAAGCACAGTGGACTCTCGACTATCTGGCTAGTGACTATCCGACCTCCAGACTATCCAACCGATTTAATTAATATTATAATAATAATTCTCCTTAATAAAATGAGGATCACCATCACTGCATCAAATTGAATAATACATTGGCCAGCTGAAAAACAATATGCAACTGCCAAATGAAGATGGAATATTAGCTGAGTTGCGGAAACTGGGAGCGAAGTGGGCAGCTGAAACCATTTATGAGGTTATTAAAGATTGCTGGGAGGAGAAAAGAATATCGGACGCCTGGAAACAAACCATAATCCATCCACTACATAAGAAGTCTGACAGAACAGACACAAACAATTAATCGAGGCATATCTCTGCTTCCAGTCACCTATAAAATTATGTCCAAAGCTCTACTGAGTAAGTTAAAAGATCAAACAGAACACACAATTGGAGAGTACCAAGGAGGGTTCAGAAAAAATAGATCATGCCGAGAGCAAATTTTTAACTTGAAAACTATCCTCAGGATCAGAACAATGTGGAACCTTAACACAATGTGGAACCTTAACACATTCGTTACATTCACTGATTTCAAAAAAGCATACGATTCTGTAGGTAGACAGGCAGTACTCCTAACACTGGAAGAAGCAGGTATCAACGAAACCACCAGACAATTAGTCGAACAGACACTCACAGACACAACTTCAAAAATTAAATTTTTAGAATAAGTTTCTGAACCATTCAGAATTAAAACAGGTGTTCGGCAGATCTAGTCTTAGACAAGGTCGTGAGGGAGTGGAATAAAGAAATACAGGAGGAAAAAAAATAGTAGGAAACCATCTAGGATAAGAAAGAGGAAGACTTGAGATGAAATGTCTCGCTTTTGCTGATGCTATTGTAGTAATTAGTAAGGACAAAACAGATGCAAAAATAATGATATAAACATTTCACAAAACTGCAGCTAAAACTGGATTACTAATGTCATATCAGAAAACGTAATACATAGAACATAAACACAACAGAGAAAAATATGTACAAACGCAACACAGAAACATCAAAAGAGTTGATAAATTCAAGTATTTGGGAGAATGGATACAATCAAATGGGTTAGATAACACCACACGTAAGCAAAGATCAAAGAAAATGGAATTAGCATACAAACTCACCCAAAACCGGTATAATAAAGGATAAGTATCATACTAGGCAAAAATTAAACATAACGCAACAGCAATTAAACTTTATGTATTCGAATGCCTAGCACTGAATAAAAGAGGCGAACAAGAAGAACTGGAAAAGAAAGAAAGGAAAATACCCAGAAAAACTTTAGGGCCACAAAAGAACAAAGGTAACAACTGGACGAAGAGGAGAAATGAATATCTATATAGAAATAATCACAGACACGATAAGAAAGAAGAGATTAAAATTTTACGGTCTTATGTACAGAATGAATGACAATAGGCTAACGAAAAAATTTTTAACTTCATTTCAAATTAAAAAACACTTCAGGATGGGTGGAAGGGACAAGAAAGGACTTGAGAAAAGTTAGCATCGCAAAAAACACCTTACACAACAGTGGAAGTTTCAGGCTACTGATCAATACTGCAAAATTTCCTGTCGAACAACGAAATTCACAACACAGGTGGGTGATATCAAATGAACAAGGGCAAGCCATCAGCCAATGCTTGAAGAAGTCCTGGGAAGAATAAAAGAAAAAGATTATACCTTTGTCTTAGGTTCGAAGCTGTCTATAATTGGCCAAATTCTGTAAGAAAAAAATGAAGATTAATTTATTTTACATATTGCACTCCCATTTGGCCGGATAGGCAGGAGTCTATTTTATGTGCAGTTACCAATACTCTACATCACCGTTTTTTTTCCCTTCATCTCGCGGTAGCGATACGGCTGGACGATCTAGGTTAAGTGGTGTTGCATATCAGAAGGAAACTGAAGAAAAAAAAGACAGAGGGGTAGTAAACTTTTACTGAAAATATCGCGATTGGACTCATATTTTCGTTGTAAAAGTGAAAGTGCAGCTTGTGGCTCTGAACATTCAGGTAAGTTACGGTTCGAAACAGTAACAACGAAGAGAGTATTCTGTAAGTGCTGACGAAGTTAAGAGTTCTAAACGGTAAACAGATTGCAGAAATTCAAAGTTTCGGAGTTCCGGAAGGATGTCAATAATCTACACGCTCTATAGCAGAGGAGTTTCCTGTTCCCAGTAAGGATCCATTTTATTGGGAAAACAATGACCTCACACAGGATTATTTGGTTAGAAATGGCATTAATCAAAATAAAAATGATGATTTTTCTTTGTTCTCACGGCCATACATTTTGTTTTTCCGCCACGACTTCGAGGTCTGTGTCAGGTCTAGATTGACAGTTACACGTTCTGATCCACATTCTCTCACAGAAAACTAGACCTCGCACTGTGACACGATTGACGTCATTCTAGAAGGCTGCTGTGACGTCAGCTGATCAAGCGATTGGCGTCATTCAAGATGGCTGCGTAAAATACGTATATGTTGATGGAATATAAATCGAAATGTTGGTAAATTGAGGAAGTACATGCACGTCTTCTGCTTGGCTCAGAGCAATTTGTACATGGGAACAAGCATGCGACAGCAAGAGGTGTCCGAGAAAATATCGACATGTAAGCGAAGGGAATCAGGGAAACCGTCACTTTTTTCCGTCGAGGTAGCATTCTACTGCTTGTCCATGGAGGTAACAGTGATACACACGAGTTGACTACTGTATTTGTCACTTTTCAGGAGGACATCGAACAATCTACCTCTAAACTTACTTGCATCTGTGTTAAAGGATGACATAGAGTCGATGAGTTGGTCGGTTGAGATGGACTCGTAACGAGGTACGATTTAATGGTAGACTAATGATCCATTCTAGAGAGAGAGAGAGAGAGGGAAGGAGAAGTTGTTGTAGGTGATTTGACCATTTTTTTTCCTGATGTTCCGTCTGGATGCATCAGTTGTGTGACATAGCCTACATTCGGCTCATATAAAACTGCTTGTTCTGTGTGGGTCTTATAGCAGTGTCTACCTGCGATCGTTAACAGTAAACCTCTCGGTCATATAAGGACTTCCATCTCACATGTGATGAAACGTGATACATTCCTCTAAAGCAGGGATTCCTAAAGTGGTCGATATCGACCCCTTGGGGTCGATATCGGTTTCCTAGGGCTCGACATAAACGAAAACTGATTTTGGGGGTCGACGAGGTCTAAGATCGACCCCTATTAAATTAACACAAGTTCTTATTTAAAACTTTCTAGATAGGTAGGTACTGGATTGTTTATGTTGTGTTACGTGTACTAAGAATAATTAACATTTTGGTAGGAAATAGCATTGTTGTAGTAATGTAAAGTCTCAAGTTCGTACAAGATGAAAAACTCGGCAAGTCTGTGTGGACAAGTTTGTGCAAGATAATGAGTTCGAGTGTACGTCTTTCAGGCGCGTTTTGACTTGCTCTCTATTTGACGCTTACGCGATTTAACACGAACAAATTCATGATCAAGTCCAAACATGTTCCTGATATTTTACTATTTAACGAGCTTGCACTTAGGTTGAAAGTTCATTTGCGTTTTGAAATTCGTTGGAGCTTGAACGATAATAACTCATATAAGTACTCATTTATTTCAAGAGATTAAAAAGTTATTACATAGCTAAATTAAGTGAAGTAAAGTGACTGAAAAAGTGGTAAATACAACATACTTTAAATAGGTAGGTATAAAAGTATTTGTAAAAATTACTTACACTTAAGTTGTTAAGTAGGTAGGTACCTAAACTTTGAAGTGTTCAGTTTGCTTTGGTTTTCGTTCTTATGGTGATAGGTACCTACTTACCTAATACGAATTTTCTATACCTAATTACCTACTATAGTTACTTACCTAATATAGGTATCCAAGTTTATCAATGAGTAAGTCATTAATACCTAACAAGAATCCATTACCTGGGTGTGGTAAAAATAAGATAGTGTGCAAATTTAACAGTTTATTATTGTTTTTATTTAGGTAGTTTTTTTTTGCAGGATTGCTGAGACTTTTATGATAGCGCACACGAAAAAAATGCAGACAATACAGTTTGGACTACTTGAAGTTCGAATTTATTGCATCTCCATCAAATCAACACTTGCCGATGTTTCTCATATGTGAAAAAGTATTCAGTAACAATGCCATGAAGCCTGCAAAAATGGATGACCACTTATCAAGAGTACATGCTGACAAAAAAAGTAAGCCCTTATCATTTTTTCAAGCACTTAAAGAAAAACTAGACAAAAGGCCATCCATAAGATCGATGTTTGCTTCATCATCTATTAAAGACTAAGATGGTTTACGAGCGTCCTATAATATATCTTTACTAATAGCGAAGTCGGGGAAACCCCACACGATTGGAGAGCAACTTATCTTACCAGCCATTGCGGAGGTCCTTAACAATGTATTGCACAAACCCGCACATGATATTTTAAAGAGAATACCCTTGAGCAATAACACCGTTCATAGACGCATAGACGAGATGGGTCGGGATGTGGAAAACATTTTATGCAAGTTTTTACAGACCAACAGATTCTCTCTCCAGTTGGACGAGTCTACATTACCCGGCAATGAAGCTCTGTTGTTAGGATATGTTCGATTTATCAAAGATGAAAATATGTGCCAAGAACAGCTTTTTGCTACATATTTAGAGACTGATACCAGAGGAGAATCGATTTTTCAGGCCGTGGAACATTTTTTTACTGACAAAGCTATTCCATGGAAGAACATTGTTTCCGTTGCGACTGACGGTGCACCGTCTATGGTTGGTCGTCATCGTGGTTTTATAGCTCACTTAAAGCGACAACTGCCTGAGGTACTGGACATTCACTGCGTGATTCACAGGCAGCATTTAGTAGCAAAAAAGCTGAGTCCTAGATTGCATAAGTCTTTACAATATGTAATAAATGCTATCAACAAGATTCGAAGCAATTCTTTGAACTCTCGGTTATTTGCTCAGCTATTTGAGGAAAACGACGAAGTCTTTACTCGATTACTTCTGCGCACAGAAGTTCGCTGGCTATCAAGAGGGTCTTGCTTAGAAAGATTTTCAGCCATTTTTGAATCTGTGTTGGAATTTTTACAAGAAAAAGATCCTAATTTGAAATAAAATCTGAACAATTGTAACACAGATATTTATTACTTGACTGATATCTTTGGAATGTTCAACAAAGTTAATTTGCAACTGCAGGGTGACGATCTTAACTTGATTAAAACAAAATTAATAATATCGGCCCTTGTGGGTAAACTAATCCTTTATAAACAAAATTTAGGCAGAAAAGAATATTCGCAGTTTCCGCATTTGTCAAAATTACCAGAAATGCTTCAAGATGATGACATTTTACTATATGTCACTCACTTGGACGCATTACACAGGGATTTTAAGGAGAGGTTTCAGGATCTTTTAAATTTACAAATTCCTCAATGGATAATAAATCTGTACAATACCACAGCCATAGAAGAAGCCAATGTGATAATGCAAGAAGAGTTGATTAGCATCAGCACAGACGAAGAGCTTAAGCAGAAGTTCAACAAAGGCTATCAGAAGTTCTGGTTGCAACGCAACATTGAAACACACTATCCTACATTGTGGAACATTGCTGAAAAATACGTTATCGCTTTTCCATCATCATATCTAGTTGAAAAAAGCTTCAGTGTGGTAACAAACATTTTGACGAAACAAAGAAACCGTTTGAAAATCAACGAACGTGGAGATTTAAGGCTGCAACTCACCAATATTGAACCGGATGTTGCTAGATTGGTAGATAGTCACCAGGTTCATCCATCAGACTGAATGTTTTATTTTCTCTTTGCGAATTAATACTTTTTTAAATATAATTTACTACCTACTTAAGATTCTTTAAGTACTTAATTTGTAATAATCATTATAAATTAAACTTGATATTTACTGAATTGTATGTCTTTTTATTTTGTTAAATTTTGATGAGAAAATGAAGTCAACGTTACTCAGTTAACCAAGTGCAAAGTTTTCCAATTGGTACTTTAGTACCTAGGTATTTTGTATCAATAGGAATAAACTAAAGATAGACCTCCTTATTCATAATAGTCTGCTAATTTAAAGCATTGCTAATTCTCACTCTGTCTTCTTCTATTGACCTAAGTCAGAATGAAAAATAACACTCTGTAGCAGCTGTTTTAAGTTAGCGGACCATTATGGATAAGGGGGTTGATCTTGGCCATGGGGGTCTGAGGTAACAGTTCATTTTGGAAAAGGGGTCACTTGTCCAAAATAGTTTGGGGATCCCTGCTCTAAAGGAATGAAGATTTATGCGATGTACTTCATTCCCCTGTCGCATGTTAAGTGTAAAATCGATACTTTAGTATCATAACTAAGATAGCAATAGGTGTTTGTGAGACATTGCAATCCTCCTTGTATACATCTGCTTGACAGATGTGCTGTTTACAGAGTTGGTGCAGGCATAACTTGTAATTTCACATGTTGGACACCGCTACTATGCGTTTATCTGTTTCCCTGTAAGAGGTATTCTCTCTTACTAATGATCATTTTATATATTCTTCTGAACCCATGATCGGATGTGGACAGTGGCCGCTATACATCTCTGGAAAGCTATATTGTGCATGTATCATACAGAGCGACTGTTTTAAGCAACTAGTTCTCTCGTTTTACAGTTCGAAACCATAGTTCATCTTAGAGAAACCTGCAAGAAGGATGTATGTCATGTGCTGGAAATATGTTTCGTACATTGGAATATTAACAGCGCTGCATTCCACATGACTGATGGGTCGGAAACTCAGGCGATCTAATATAGCTTGTTTTAAGTGCAGAAAGTTGTAGCCTCAGGAGTACATGCGTTTATGTTCTCTCTTACCAATACCTTCCAGGTACTGATCCTAGACTCTAGGACCATATTTTAGAGTTGATAGCATAGTTGATTTACGTAAAATACTTCGAACTCTATCCATCTGGAGCTCCATCATGCATAAAAATCACACGTCTCTTGTTCCTCTTAGCCATAGGCTATTACATCTTTCAAATATGTTACTGTACACCGATAAGGGGTGCTAACTTCCTCGACATGGGAGCATCTGGAGAAATCTTGTGTATTTGGATGGGCGAGCTAGATCCATTCATTCACGAGACATGGAATGTAGTAGTCTACTTCCGGTCAGCTGCAGATTAAATCGTTAACGGTGCTGCAGGGCGGGCTGGTCAAAGACAGTGCGGGGAGGCATTTTGGTCTCAAATTTTATCCTAAGACTACGAGAATGCTCTGTGACTCCCATCTGCATAGAGACAGATGGTAAATTAAGCACTTTGCTCAAGGTCCTAGAAATATTTAGAGTGCTGTCTGGTATACTTTGATGATGTATGTGTTCGACAATTAACAATTAATGGACATACTGCACAGTCATCTATCTACATTCGCAATGATACTCGCAAAATGGCGAACGGGTGGTTTAGCTATGCTACTGAAATTGGGAAACATGCCATCACATTATTGGTCGGTGTTGAAATTACAGTAAAATTGCTGAAATTGTTCACACTGCCAACTGTAATGCTTATTATTTCAGTACATCGGCTGTGTCTTTCCCATCCTATCCGTCCACTGACACGCTGTTGCTTACCACTTAACGCTTGTTTGAGTTGGAGAAAGTGTTTTGTGGATGAGTGACACCTTCTGGGGATGGCTAGCACTGAAACAGTGATCACGTACATGAGTGTAATATGTGGAATCAGTCGAAGTGGAACACAGAGCCATCAGCTATTCCGTCACTGTTACAGATGAGTTTAAATGTAGAGGTAGCCCAGTTGACCTATCTTCCCTCCAAAATTCAAACTTGCCACCAACGGGGCTTGGCAGGGGGGTGTGGCACTTTCCCGTCATCTTGGGTAACGGTACTCGCGTCATCAGCTGACGTCACAGCAGCCATCTTGTATGACGTCAATCGCGTCATCAGCTCACGTCACAGCAGCCCTCTCGAATGACGTCCATCGTGTCACAGTGTGAGGTGTAGTTTTCTGGGAGAGGCCATGGATCAGAAAGTGTTAATGTCAGTTTAGAACCTGTCACAGACCTCCAATTCGTGGCGGAAAAACAAAATATATGGCAGTGTGTAAAGTGTGTTAGAGCAGAAAAAAAACAATGTTTCAAACAACGACACAGGGTCACAGGGAGTGTCTCTTGCGACTTACAGAATAGTCTGTGGGATCCAGTCATCCTCCTATAGCACAGGTGATGAAATTTTAAGCTGGTCTGTGCAGTTGATCAATGCCTGTATATTTAATAGGATTGTCACATGTGCTCGAGGCCGACATGCAGATGGTATTTGTTTTCTATATATGGGAGGAGAGATACGGTAAAAGTCTTATCGAGTTCTATATCAGATGAAGTTAGTGGAGCTTTTATATTTCGTAATTTTTCTCTGTTGGATGGTACAGAATAACGATGAAGCATGTTGGGCTGATAGACGTGAATGGGACCTGAGGGACGTGGATCTGCTTCAGACTGTAGTATCTGTATGTAGTTTGGGGACACACCATAATGCACCTATTTCCACCAAATGGTCAAAAAACAGTCCTGTCACACTAACTCAGGTCGCTCTGTTTCTACACGTATTGCAGAAGGTGGTAGATATGGCTTTCCCTGACTTCTACCCAGTTCTGACTTGAACTGGAACAATCACATGTGCCAAGCTGTGGAAATGGCAGCAGGTGCAAGATGCGTAGAGACTGACTAAAACCACGTTGGAATTTTACTGTAGCAGACAGGTTCGAGAATGGTGACTCGTTTCAAGATATGAGAGTGCCAGAAATAGGATTCACTTGTGGCTGCAATCATTAGAGGACTTCTCCTTAGGATCCAACGCAGGTATGTGGTTGAATGGAAAGACTTGATTCCAAATCATAGACATCATTTCTAGCAGATAGCGTAACACTACAGATCTGAAAAGCTAGTGTAAATTTCTTATGCCCACAATCAGCACACCATCTATTACTGTTTGTGATTCTTCTCAGTCAGTAATCGCCTATAACTCAGTGGATATATCGCAGAACCCCTGACATGGCATTGAGACAAAATACGTTACAAATACTGGAGAAATATCTAGTGGTGGCGGCGTGAGGGGCTTGTAAATAGCGGTTTCATACCACGTTCCTTAGCCGAATCACTTTCAAAATTCAGTGATTTTATGACGAAGTTGCATCATGAGTAACCAGACTGCTGGTCTGATAGTATACACTCCTACAATCACCGTCTCGGTAATTTGGCTGGAAAAACCACGTGATTTGTAGATAATGTCGTATCTCGATTTGTAAAGCCGATATAGCTTTTAACATGGATTCTTGTGTGCACACGTAGAACCAAGACCGCTTGTGACAGTAACATACAGTAGTTGTTGGGATCAGATTTTTTAATATCTGGCGGTTTGTAAGACGATTAAACCTCTTTTTCTAAGACAGAGTGGTAGCACTCACAAGATAAATTATTAGACATGTCCACCCATCGTTGATTTTCAGTCAGTATTATTTCGTACTGCCAGCAATCAGCTACTGACGAAGTATTATACTCAGTAGTAGGGGATGAGTGATACATTCGCCTTGAGGATCATGATTATAAAATATGTGTTTGTGTTCCGACATGTGCAAAGGAAGGTATGGATTTGACATCGAGTACTGTACAAATAACAAAGGGAGGCGTACGTCAATTCATAAGAATGATAGAGATATTTCTATTTCCAGAGCCACTGCAGTCAGCAGGGTGCATTTCCGATATTTTGCTCATTGTCGAATGTCATTCAACTGAAACGGATATCCTAACATTTAATTCTAAGTATAGCGATCAAATATATATGTGACCAATTTCTTAGGATGATGAATCTACCTATGCATGCTTGGTGTGCAGCGCCGGTGACCTGTGCGGGGATGATTCACGTTTCCCGTTAACGGTAGGAGTAGGAGCTGTCTGAATGGAGAGGTCAGTTGGAGTGTAAGGATTTAGATGACTTGACCATGTTGTACTTTAGACGACCGAATGCGAACTAATACTCACAAGGGAACCTCCTCATCGCACCCCCTCAGATTTAGTTATAAGTTGGCACAGTGGATAGGCCTTGAAAAACTGAACACAGATCAATCGAAAAAACAGGAAGAAGTTGTGTGCAACTATGAAAAAAATAAGCAAAATATACAAACTGAGTAGTCCATGTGCAAGATAGGCAACATCGAGGACATTGTAAGCTCAGCAGTGCCGTGGTCCCGTGGTTAACGTGAGCAACTGAAAAACGAGAGATCCCGGGTTCAAGTCTTCCCTCAAGTGAAAATTTTAGTTTCTTCATTTTCGCAGAGTTTTGATCTGTCCGTTCGTTCATTTACGTCTCTGTTCACTGTAATTAGTTTAGTGTCTGTGTTTTGCGACGGCACCGAAAAACTGTGCGATTGGTAGACGAAAGGGCGTGCCTCTTCAATGGGATTATCACATCCACAAGAAAACCTAAATCGGGCAAGGTAGAAGAATCTTTTTACCCATTCGCCAAGTGTACAAGTTAGGTGGGTCGACAACATATTCCGGTCATGTGACGCACATGCCGTCACCAGTGTCGTATAGAATATATCAGACGTGTTTTCCTGTGGAGAAATCGGTTGACCTATAACCTTCCGATCAAATTTTTTCGGTTCCCATTGGAGAAGTACGTCCTGTCGTCTACTAATCGCATGGTTTTGCGATGCGGTCGCAAAACACAGGCACTAAACTTATTACGGTGAACAGAGATGTCACTGAATGAACGGACAGATCATAACTTTGCGAAAATAAAGAAAGTAAATTTTTCACTCGAGGGAATACTTGAACATAGGACCTCTCGTTCCACAGCTGCTCACGCTAACCACGGGACCACGGCGCTCCTGAGCCCAGACGATCCTTGATGTTGCTTATATTGCACATGGACTATTCAGTTTGTATATTTTGCTTATTTTTTTCATAGTTGCACACAACTTCTTCCTGTTTTCTCGATTGATCTGTGTTCAGTTTTTCAGGGCCTATCCACTGTGCCAACTTATAACTAAATCTGAGGGGGGTGCGATGGGGAGGTTCCCTTGTTAGTATGTGTTGCATAGCTTTCGTGATCGCGTGGAAATTTGAGAAGAATGAATATGGAGGTGTGTTTGCGCTGGACCATTATTCCCTCCCATGTAAATTGTTTGGTTGACTGCTTCTGCGCATTTCGCGCCTTTATTTAGTTCAGAGAAGATCGATTGTGGGGTGTGCCGACGCCGCTGTGAGCCATCGCCAAACGCAAGCCTGCATGAGCCATCGCTCTCACGCCACTGCTGCCTACAGTGAGAAGGCGTGTTCACATCAGTCTCGTACGCGAGACGCCTCTGGGCAGCACGTGTGTTTACCGTTGCTGATGCGATACCCATGGATACTGACATCACAGAATAGCACAGGGTGCATTACTCCTAGCAATCCTAATGGGACATGAGAGCTATGTCTAGCCATGCACGCATACCCAGCATGGCTGACGAATCATGCAAAATGTTTGTCCTGCTATCAATATATGTCTCAGAAATGTTAAACATTCTCACTGTAGGCAGCAGTGGCGTGAGAGCGATGGCTCATGCAGGCTTGCGTCTGGCGATGGCTCACAGCGGCGTCGACACATACGCGCCCTTGGAGCGTATGCACTCTGCAAATAGGCCTTTGCTCCTGTCCGGTCGTGTCAGCAACGGTGCCTAGGTGATCATGTATTTCGAGAGAAATTTATCAGGTGTCAAGTATGAAAGGGATACTACCGCCTCATGCTTGAGGGATCCGAACGGCCACCTGTGCGTGGCTAGGCAGCTGGCGGCCATGTCACTTTGCGGGGGCTGCTGGTGCATCCCAACTTCTGGGAGCATGTGCGGTAGCCTCCTTTGCGGTCCAGTGGACAGCAGGTGGCGTGTGGTGCGTGTGCACGTTGTTTGCGTGTCTGTTGCACTATTTTGCGAACAGGGCTGTAGGCTGTGCTATGTGTTATTGGGACAGATTATGAGTTTATTTCGTGTCTGCATATCTGTGTATTGCATTATTTAGGAGGAGTATGCATGTCTGTGTGCTGTGTACTGAAGTTATTTCGGTAAATAGTACATCCAAAATAAAAACTTATGTCCAGCAAAGATCGAGTCCTCTTCCTGCCCTTTCCTAGGACAAGGTGGCGGTCCGATGACTTAGGTTAATGGAGGTAGCCCAACTACCCTTTCTTTCCTCCCATTTTCTTACATTAGTAGAGATAGCCCAATTGACCTATCTTCCCTACAAAATTCTAATTTCCCACCAGTTACTAGGAAGAGGTGGCGGTCAGATCACTTAGGTTAGTGGAGGTAGCCCAAGTGACCTTTTTTCCCGCCATTGTCTTACATTAGTAGAAGTGTGTTGCGTTGTAATGATGGAATTTGAACTTACGGCCATTTTCTAGGGGAGGGGAGAGGAGGTGGGGTTAGGTTAGTTGAGGTAGCCCAACTGCCCTTTCTTTCACGCCATTTTTTTAGGTTAGTAGAGGTGTGATGCATTGTCCTGATGGAATTTTAACTTCCCACCAGATCCTAGGAAGAGATGGCGGTCGGACGACTTAGGTTAGTCGACCTAGCTTCCCGCCAAAATCCGCCATCTAGAATGACGTCACGGCCGCCATCATGCGTTGTTGCCAAGTCTACAGGCCGCCGTCTTGGATGATGTCATCGCCTCCATCTTGAATGCATCCGGCAACAATGAAGGGTAGAGAAGGATAGAGTGGCACCCCCCCCCCCTCCTTGTTCCACTACATTTTGCATCCAATGGAAAGGGTCACAACAGTTCAGCACAGAGATCATTTTTGATCATCTGCTACAGGAATTTCCATCACTTAGCCATTAGGCCGCCATTTACCAGAAGAGATACCACACGAAAGTGCATCGCATTCACACTTCACTGGGACAATCCATGGCTGCTCGGCGGAGAAGACTTTCCCTCACAAGGCCCTGGAAGCACAAGCAGGTTTCAAATAGATACTGAAAGCAGTTATTGTGAACAGTCTTAATAGTTCTTGGGCAACCCCACTCGACATGGTGTGCAAAAGGGACAGATAACGGCGACGTATAGGGATTGCAGGACCTTAACATCTGTGCAATTGCCGATCGTTACCCCCTGCCTCTGGTGACTGACTTTAAGTACATTATCGCTGAAGCTCAGGTATTTAAGAGTATTTTACTGTAAAATGGCATATTTACAAATTGATTAGCGCTAGAGGAAGTGAAGAAATAGCGGTAATAACATCTTTCGACCTTCTCCAACGCAACTTCATGCATTTCTGGTTGCGAAACGCTGCTCGTTGTGACGCAGTTGGAGACATGGTCGGCTGTACCTATCTTCTATTTCTGTCGAATGCAGTGCGCTTCTGTCACTATCGTTTACGAAAAAAAATTCCGTTCCAGGTCTCTTCTTTAGTGAACCACATCAGGGTCACCATCATGTGCAGTTGTGCTGCAGATTAAATAACTGCCACATAACACACATATGTGTGCAATTGTTTATTGTAAATTAAATCGTAACTAGCATAATGTCCAAGGAATAACAACATAAATTTTAAATTGCTAGTAAATACTCCTTGCTCAACGACAGAATCTTTCTCCGTCCCTTGCAGAGGGGTGTAATAAAGGAAGAAGCTGTCATGATGTCACAAACTTGAAGCTGATGTCTGCCATGTTAGTAGGGCTAATTATTAACTTCTGGTGGAAGTGTTTTGATAAAAAATGCCAGCTTGCATCATTTGCAGGTGTACTAGTCCTTCTGATTATAGTCTAAAGTGTAAAGGAATTACATATCACTCGTAAGTGGCCTCGTTCAAATGATATTTTTTGTTTATGCAGTTGAATTTCGGTTGCGCTGTTTAGTTTTACTGTACCATTTTTTTCTCTCATCTGACTTTGGATTACATTTCAATACAACTCCAAAAGCACTCTAGTTGAACACTGAGAGAAAAATGTACTGCAAACCGTCCAGACGTAGTAAAGTATGTTCTCAGCATTTTGCGAAGAGGACACAGACAGAACATGTTTCGTCATTCCGTATTAAGAAAAATGCTTGATTGTGACTGCTGCCTGTTCACATTACATACTTCTCTTCTTGGTTATTCGAAACGTATAACATAAAGGAAGTTACTTTAACAAGGTGAAATGCTCTTTATTACTGGCTCAAATAACCGACTGTTGTGGCCGAGCGGTTCTAGGCGCTTCAGTCTGGAACCGCGCGACCGCTACGCTTGCAGGTTCGAATCCTGCCTCTGGCATGGCTGTCTGTGATGTCCTTAGGTTAGTTAGGTTTAAGTAGTTCTAAGTTCTAGGGGACTGATGACCTCAGATGTTAAGTCCCACAGTGCTCAGAGCCATTTGAACCATTTTGAACTTGCTCAAATAGGCACTCAAGACCAGAAAATCGTCTGAAAATGCCTTCATAACTCTGTGTTACTCCAAAAGCACTGGCACATTTACTCTTTAAACCAATAGTTGCGTGCACACGACAGAAATGAAGATCTAGAAGCAACTAGCTGCTAATGTTATGGACAAATTAACTTGGCGGCGCCAGCCTCAAAGCAACGTACATGGGAAGTCGTCCGCGCCATCTCCCCTTATCATATCGCTATGGCCCCTTGTTTCGCAAGTGCACATGCCCGAATCTAGTGGGCGGTCGGTGGGTAGGAGAGGGGAGGGGGAGGGGGGGAAGCGAACCGGGGTATCTGCCCCGGGCGGCAATTTCAGGGGGCGACAAATTCCTATTCTTGAAGAAAAAGACTTTGTTTCACAAAGCGCCTACCATCCAGCGCACTTTAGTCTATCGATTATTCGTATGATTTTGAAACGCATCCCTAGTATTGTAATAGGGCCGGTCCCATTCCATTGCCGGTACCATTCCAAAGTACCATTATCCATGATGGCGGCCTTGACGTCAGAGACACACACCCCCCGCCTACATATACGCGCTAGGCATGAAATGTTTTCATAACACCGCCGCCATTCCAAAGCACCGTTATTCGACAACAACAAGGTCGCACCCAGTGTATCCACCACGTGGTGCGTGTCTAGCCCCTATTGCCGTGGCGCGGTGCGAGAGAGAGATAGCGTCATCTCTCTATGTCACAACCCCGGGCCTACATACACGCGCTAGGCAGGACCTATATAAATCAGTGCACGGCCCACCTCACTCTCACACTGCTCGTATACTTCGTTCGTCCAGTACTTGTCACGTCTTCGTAATTAAACGTGCAAAAATAAAGCGTTCGCGATCCGCCAGTGGCAGCAGCAGCAAACGTGCTCATGTGGACGAAGCTCCCTCGTGGTTCTCGTCTGCTGTCCCGCTCGTCGTCAGCTGGCCAGTGACCGCCACAAAGTGTAACTGCACTCACTAAGAATACGATATTTTATACGTTATTACTTATTGCCTAAGCCACTTCCTCTTACGTCATCACGTACAATACATTATAATTATTTTACAGAAATACATTTCTTAAACAAAATTTTCATAACAAAATTATAAAAACAAACATGATGGTCTGTTCCTGTGGATAAAATAAACGTTTATTAATTTAGTCATCCCATCACCACATGGTCTCTAACTAATAATTTCTCTATTTCTACTTTCTACAGTTGACGTCAACATGATACTACTACATGCCGTGACCTTTTATAGTAAACTCCTTTCCCTGGCGTCGCTCAGTTGCTGCTATTATCTGTGAACAATTAAAAACATTTGTTGCACATTATTGTAGGTTACTGTAACTCCGAATTTCTCCGATACCCCTTTGATGTTGTGCTTGTTTGACTGGTTATCGCATTGGTCTTCCGCTCCTAGTCTGCTTCTGTCTGTAACGGTAGGCTCAATTCAACGTCATGCTTATCTGTTGAACAAAACAAGAGTTAGTTTTGCACGTTACGGCAAGTAAAAATCAGTGACAGTGGTCAAGGTTCATAGCTGGACTTGAGAGCATCTATCTTTTGTGGTGACCTTCATTATCATCCTTTAAACTGACTGGCGTGTTGTTTTAGCGTCTCTGCTTAACTCAAATAGTTAAGCCCAGACTCGGCTAGCGTCGCTAATACGTCTCTAAAACACTCCTACGGCCCAAGTCATCAATAAGCTCTGTCGATCACGCTATTGCGTGCGACCAGCCACCTGATTTACGTCTTTCTATGACGGCTCAAAACTCGCCTTTTCACACAACATCCTCATCGCACCCATTACGAATTATCCATGTTTGGTGCGTCCCTATCGCCTAATTTCGATTGACTGGCCACCGGATAATCGTTTTGATCACCGTACTCACACTATCAACACACTTGAGATAACAGGTGCGTCTCTAACACTACTGCGTCGGACAGACCACCTCATAATTATCACCCGAAACACCCACAATCGCCATATGCCGATAACGCAACGGGTGGGTCCTGAACACTACCGCGTCGGACATCATACCCTGCACTCGTCTCAAGAAACGCAACACATTCGGTGGGACGCATTATCCACCTCCCACATCACAACACGCTCAACACACCCCAAATCCATCCACCACAGATCCAGATTTTGTCCTGAAAGTTCTCCTGTCCAATAGCCTTGCCATAAAATTTTGTATAGGAAGTTATCTGCATAAGATAACCCCTTCTATAATTAATCTAATATTTCTAAATATTGTTTGTGTCATAGCTGAAGCAAATTTTCTATACTAAGCGACCCAGTGGTCCCCATACAACAAAATTTAACATCAAACACATAATATACACACAATCCATACCAAAATAAGACAAGCACATGAAAAATAGGAAAATAAATACACACAACATAAAACAAATAATCACAAAACACAAATAAAACACTGCCTATACTAATACAAATAAACATCACCAACAAATCACAAAAATCTAATCTAATTATACACTACTTTGTTCCCTGCCGCGTTCTTCCGCTGCCGAGTGTGCCGCCCTAGTCATTCTTGTCTGTTCTGCGCAGTTTGCGTACGGCCAGGGTTCGCCGGACGTATTTCGATTATTTGTGCAGGTTCTGGATTACGGTCTTCACTCGCTCTCCAGTTCTGCACTGGTTGATCCCTTCCATTTTGATTGGCTGGGTTCCAGTTATTATTACCCTGATTCTACCTACGTTCCTGTGGCGGAAAATTTTTGTCCTCTATTATCGCGCCACTGTGGGTTGTTTCCCCTATTGTTACCGTTACCGGCATAGTTATTCCGCATCTGGTTTCTGTTTCTCTGTATATTCGCGTCTTGGCCTTCCTCATGCGGTTCCATTTGCTTCTTCTTCTCACGCACCTGCTGCTCGTTATAGGCAAACTCCAGTTCCCTAAGAATGCCCTTAAATGCTTCTACTTCATTTCCGCATCTGCCAGCTAGCGTCTGCTGATATGTAAGTGGCAACTTCATATAGCATACGCGTATAATCTCCCCAGGGCTGCACGGTTCGTCCAGATACTGATTCTTTTTCAGCATGTTCTCAAAAAATTTCACAACACTTCGGAAACCTGAGCTCTCGAAGTCGCGTGTCATAAGGATTTCTTGTTTAATTCTGTTTTGGGTCTCCTTTGACCAATATCTGCTCATAAATGCGTCGCGGAGCTCTCGGTATGTTCTGCAACCTTTAGCAACACTACGCATATTTTCCGCTGATGCACCTTCCAAGTGCGCACATACAAAGTCAAGTTTGTACATTAACGGCCACTGTGGTGGTAACGTTAGATCAAACTGTCCAATGAACGTTTTTGGATGTGACGTATTATTATCATCCTTATAGTGCTGGAACTTGTGTACCGATAGAAAGTGTTTATAATCAAACTGCCTAGTTTCATCTTTCTGCGGTGGCGTTTCGATGTTTTCATGAACTACCTCCGTGTGCGCCTCCTGGATATCCTGTGGCTCTTGCAAGTGCGAGGTGGATCATCTAAGCGGGTAGCAATTGCTTGCGCCAGTTGTTCTGCTACTGAACTCCACCTTCGGCAAATCACTTACTACACGTGGTACCTCCGCAAGTGTGACTCACGGTTCATAGCTGCCCTGACGTTCTAACGGTCTGGTTTCCAGCATGCGTGCTTCATTATCACGTCGGTACACAACTCCTGTGACAGATACTGTGTCCCGTTGCCGTACTTCCGAGGTTACCTCTTCCGTGGATACCGTCTGAATATCGGCTCCAGTTTGTCCTGTATTTGTAGAAGTTCTGTCGACTGACAGTGCCTCTACCCTGCTCTCGATTTGTCGTTTAAATTCGGCAAATTCTGCCATCAGTGGTGCCTCTCCAGCTTCCTCCTTCCTGCTCGAAGCGGTTTCTTTAATCTTTTTCACTCGTGTCTGCAGCTTATTTATAACAGTTTTGCGACCTTGGTCTTGTTCTCTGTGACCTCCTTCGTTTCTCTCGCTATTCTCTTGCCTTTCCACGCAACTAATTTCGCCTCATTGGCAGTTCTTTTCGCTTCGGCTATCTCTCGCTCTAACTTCTCGCCCAACGCTTTTACTTCATCCTTCACACCGCATGTTTCACGCTTTATGATGGCAAGCTGCGCCCGGGTTTCCTTTCTACACTCCTGTATGCTGCTGTGTGTTTCTTCGCTGATTCTTTCCAGACTAGCTTGCCTCTCCTTTCTACACGTTTCAATTCTTTCCTGCATCACTTTCGTACTAGCGTCTATCTTCTGCATCATACATTCCAAGAATCCAGCGATACCTGAACCGTCTACCGCCAAGTCTCCCCTTTCCGCATGATAACTACTGTCATGACTTGCAGGTGGTCCCCTGCTCATTCTTCCGTCTCCTGTCGAGTAAGGTCCAAACCCTGCTCAGTACGACAGTGTCGGACTATTCCGTTCCGATCCTCCTGTACATAACCCTTTCATGCTTCTCGTGGGCGACGTTTGCCCCCGCGGTGACACACTGCCGAACTCGCGCGTAAGTATCACCAGTTCAATGGGCCTGATTGCACCTCTCGGACTCGCCAATGGCTCACCAATCCCTGCATCATGGTCCATGTTGTCCGGTGACGTCATGCGCTCTGTTCGTTCCCGAAAATAGCTGTTTTCTCTTTCGAATTCCGCTGCCGCTAATTCGTGTAAGCTGTCGCTGCTTCCTCTCATGACTGCCATTCTGTCAACCCCTGTTGCGCCCTGAACTGTCTCTATTAAGCGCGCCTTAGCCCTCGTAATCATCAATGTTTCCATACCCACTAACGTTATACACTAACAAAACTGTACACACACAAAATACACACTATAATCATTAACTCCCAATACCTCTACAATATTCACAAACAGGTTACCCAACAAATCTCACAAATCTTCCCGATCTCTGCGGATCCTATTCTTAACCAATTACTCTCATTATTTCCCTAATCCAAAATATTTATTCAATCTGTGACAAAACAGAGAACACGAAACAACACATTTGTAACGTCCCCTTAGAAAAATTAATGAATTACTGTGCTGATAAACCTCTCACATTATTTGCTTTTCAAACAACTGAGCAAAACTGAACGTACTTAGACATTCACTAAAGTGACACACAATATTTTTAGCGCAACGCAATCTGACTTTCAGTAATCCCTACAAAAGAATGGCCCAGACTAACATTAACCTATACCTTTCACAAATTACTTACCTCACAAAAATCTTCGTTACTCGAACTACTGCAGTACAACAAGCGCCACTACTGCTAGCTAAATAATTCAAACTACTGAACGCACTAACTACTGATAGGCATAGTTAGCAAATGAAAGATTTTGATAGAGAACAAACAATGTATTAACCTTAGCAGTGTTCAAAAGTTATAATATGTATAGCAGTTCATGACATCCAGTCTTACAAATTTACTGTCTCTGATGGACACACGTCCAGATCATCCGCTCTCAAAACTCCGCCATTTCTCTCCCCACATCCACCACTGCTGGCGGCTCACCTCCAACTGCGCAACGCTACGCGCTGTTAACAACCAGCTGCCCAACACTACAATAGCAAACAACAATGCAAACCAGCCACAGACTGCACACAGTACAGCCAGTGATTTTCATACAGAGCGCTACGTGGCGTTACCAATAAAAAAAACCTTAACAGCCTACTTACACAGTAATCCCAACAACAACAAATTAACGACGTGCCAGCAATACATACAAACAATGAAACAAATACACAGCATAAATACACAAACACAAATGTAAAGAATTTACCGCGCACAAATAACTGCCGCCGTGATTACTGACCAGAAGATTACAGCTGTCTACACATCCTAGGCAGGGTCAGCCACGTAGAAGGGGTTTCTTCCAATAAAATGCTGATTAGGGACCCTAGGCAGGTGAGCCAAATGTTAGGGGTTTTAACAAGAATGCTTTTACTTGTTCACTTTGCCTACTGGATCGGGTCGTTGGATCTGGCTGAAGGCCTGTTATGAGACCCAACCTGTTGATTAAAACTGCCCCTTTACTAATTTTGATTAATATTTAATACTTAAATAGTGTTCAGGGAACTGATCACTACTAAACAAACAAGGATAGCGCTGAACACATTTATTTAACAATAATCTTCCTAACATCAAAGTGAACAAAGACATACCTTTATAATTGCTTGAAAAATAGCGTGGGGGTGCTGATTTTTGCAGAAGGAAGCTTTTGGAGCTGTTATCGAGAGAAGCGTCTTAGCTCGTGTAACGAGCGGACGTCGTGCTTTCGGCTCTGCTGTAGGAGAGTAAATTATTTTCAGTGTGCTGTGCAGAACTTTGAATAAGTCTGCCAGCTGCAACTGAAACTAGTATTCAGTTAGGGGTACTGCCATGTTTTATTGTTAGTGACAGGCTGATTCCGCTAATTACGGTTGGGAAGACTGTCTCACAGGAAGCAGACAGGAGCAGAGCAATTTCCTTGAGCCACACTTTATTAAAGACGTTACTGGATTCCGCCTTTGGGCTGGTGAGTCCCCTCTTAACGAGTGCGAGACGATTGGAAATAAAGCAGAATTAGCTTTTGAATAGGAGTTTACGAACAGGAGGCCGGTTCGCGAAAATAAATTCATTTTGTTGCAGTTGAGGCTCCTCGACGACGCAGACGCCATCGGCAGCTTGCTGACCTGTCCACGACGCTGCGTTTGGTGACGTGATGCTCAGCTTCGGCATTTAATCCGATATAATGCACGTCTGTGATTACCAGAGCTCAGTTTTCCAGCCACGCTCTTACTGAAAATTTGGGAATTGAAGTAGGTTTGTCAGACGTATTTTATGCTGCCTGACAAGGTGAGAGAGTAGAAAATAACAAGTACAGATGCGTTATCCGACCTTAAGAGTTAGTTCTGGAATTTAAGGGCCAGTGCCATTACTAGCTTCATTTTATCAATTATAAAGGTATTTCTTTGTTCACTTTGATGTTAGGAAGATTATTGTTAAATAAATGTGTTCAGCGCTATCCTTGTTTGTTTAGTAGTGATCAGTTCCCTGAACACTATTTAAGTATTAAATATTAATCAAAATTAGTAAAGGGGCAGTTTTAATCAACAGGTTGGGTCTCATAACAGGCCTTCAGCCAGATCCAACGACCCGATCCAGTAGGCAAAGTGAACAAGTAAAAGCATTCTTGTTAAAACCCCTAACATTTGGCTCACCTGCCTAGGGTCCCTAATCAGCATTTTATTGGAAGAAACCCCTTCTACGTGGCTGACCCTGCCTAGGATGTGTAGACAGCTGTAATCTTCTGGTCAGTAATCACGGCGGCAGTTATTTGTGCGCGGTAAATTCTTTACATTTGTGTTTGTGTATTTATGCTGTGTATTTGTTTCATTGTTTGTATGTATTGCTGGCACGTCGTTAATTTGTTGTTGTTGGGATTACTGTGTAAGTAGGCTGTTAAGGTTTTTTTATTGGTAACGCCACGTAGCGCTCTGTATGAAAATCACTGGCTGTACTGTGTGCAGTCTGTGGCTGGTTTGCATTGTTGTTTGCTATTGTAGTGTTGGGCAGCTGGTTGTTAACAGCGCGTAGCGTTGCGCAGTTGGAGGTGAGCCGCCAGCAGTGGTGGATGTGGGGAGAGAAATGGCGGAGTTTTGAGAGCGGATGATCTGGACGTGTGTCCATCAGAGACAGTAAATTTGTAAGACTGGATGTCATGAACTGCTATACATATTATAACTTTTGAACACTGCTAAGGTTAATACATTGTTTGTTCTCTATCAAAATCTTTCATTTGCTAACTATGCCTATCAGTAGTTTGTAGTTTGCTTCAGCTATGACACAAACAATATTTAGAAGTATTAGATTAATTATAGAAGGGGTTATCTTATGCAGATAACTTCCTATACAAAATTTTATGGCAAGGCTATTGGACAGGAGAACTTTCAGGACAAAATCTGGATCTGTGGTGGATGGATTTGGGGTGTGTTGAGCGTGTTGTGATGTGGGAGGTGGATAATGCGTCCCACCGAATGTGTTGCGTTTCTTGAGACGAGTGCAGGGTATGATGTCCGACGCGGTAGTGTTCAGGACCCACCCGTTGCGTTATCGGCATATGGCGATTGTGGGTGTTTCGGGTGATAATTATGAGGTGGTCTGTCCGACGCAGTAGTGTTAGAGACGCACCTGTTATCTCAAGTGTGTTGATAGTGTGAGTACGGTGATCAAAACGATTATCCGGTGGCCAGTCAATCGAAATTAGGCGATAGGGACGCACCAAACATGGATAATTCGTAATGGGTGCGATGAGGATGTTGTGTGAAAAGGCGAGTTTTGAGCCGTCATAGAAAGACGTAAATCAGGTGGCTGGTCGCACGCAATAGCGTGATCGACAGAGCTTATTGATGACTTGGGCCGTAGGAGTGTTTTAGAGACGTATTAGCGACGCTAGCCGAGTCTGGGCTTAACTATTTGAGTTAAGCAGAGACGCTAAAACAACACGCCAGTCAGTTTAAAGGATGATAATGAAGGTCACCACAAAAGATAGATGCTCTCAAGTCCAGCTATGAACCTTGACCACTGTCACTGATTTTTACTTGCCGTAACGTGCAAAACTAACTCTTGTTTTGTTCAACAGATAAGCATGACGTTGAATTGAGCCTACCGTTACAGACAGAAGCAGACTAGGAGCGGAAGACCAATGCGATAACCAGTCAAACAAGCACAACATCAAAGGGGTATCGGAGAAATTCGGAGTTACAGTAACCTACAATAATGTGCAACAAATGTTTTTAATTGTTCACAGATAATAGCAGCAACTGAGCGACGCCAGGGAAAGGAGTTTACTATAAAAGGTCACGGCATGTAGTAGTATCATGTTGACGTCAACTGTAGAAAGTAGAAATAGAGAAATTATTAGTTAGAGACCATGTGGTGATGGGATGACTAAATTAATAAACGTTTATTTTATCCACAGGAACAGACCATCATGTTTGTTTTTATAATTTTGTTATGAAAATTTTGTTTAAGAAATGTATTTCTGTAAAATAATTATAATGTATTGTACGTGATGACGTAAGAGGAAGTGGCTTAGGCAATAAGTAATAACGTATAAAATATCGTATTCTTAGTGAGTGCAGTTACACTTTGTGGCGGTCACTGGCCAGCTGACGACGAGCGGGACAGCAGACGAGAACCACGAGGGAGCTTCGTCCACATGAGCACGTTTGCTGCTGCTGCCACTGGCGGATCGCGAACGCTTCATTTTGCACGTTTAATTACGAAGACGTGACAAGTACTGGACGAACGAAGTATACGAGCAGTGTGAGAGTGAGGTGGGCCGTGCACTGATTTATATAGGTCCTGCCTAGCGCGTGTATGTAGGCCCGGCGTTGTGACATAGAGAGATGACGCTATCTCTCTCTCGCACCGCGCCACGGCAATAGGGGCTAGACACGCACCACGTGGTGGATACACTGGGTGCGACCTTGTTGTTTTCGAATAATGGTGCTTTGGAATGGTGGCGGTGTTATGAAAACATTTCATGCCTAGCGCGTATATGTAGGCGGGGGGTGTGTGTCTCTGACGTCAAGGCCGCCATCATGGATAATGGTACTTTGGAATGGTACCGGCAATGGAATGGGACCAGCCCTGTTACAATACTACCTGCTAGTTTTAGAACATTTTTGAACACATTCTAAGTTGATATTTGAACGTGTCATAAGTTGATTTTTGAATGTGTGCATAGTGTACGTAATGCCTCTGCCAGGAGAATCCCTGCAGCATCTAGAAATAGATAACGTTCCCACACACAAAATAGAATGGGGGTATATGAGCTGATACGAATAAATTCGAACGGGTGAACGCCAATCGCTGTTTGTTTATGTGGTTGATTGGATGCGTAATCAGCGTTGTTATAATTATTAGCGAAATCCGTAGATCCAGGCTGCCAGAGGGGAAATAAACGACCAACAAGAATAACAGATAAGAAATATTACATGTTAATCTTCTCTTATCCAAGAAAGTGAAATTTTGAAAGAAAATTTTTGCCAGATCGCTGCACTATTATGGGCCATTTGTACAGCCTCCGATAAGCAGCCGCTCAAGTTCTGTTCTCGTAATTGCGCGGAAAACGCGTTGTACGAACATATAACGACCCCTAACCGCGTTGTACGAACACATAACGACCCCTAACCGGAATATAAACGCGGGATAATTAAACTGGTATTTCTGGCAGGGTTAGTGAGGATAACTGGAGAATAAGTTTTGAGAATGGCAGGAATAGTTACAGAATTAGTGTTGACAAGATCGTTTGTTGAGAAAAAACGGGGACATCACACAAATTATGTGGAAAAATATGAAGACTCCAAATTTATATAAAAATTTCGTACTGCTACTTTTCGGTCTCATGCTTGAGAAATTGGAGCGTATGAATGAAATGTGAAAATTATTTCCTAACAAAACTTTTTGGTTGTAGTATTCATAATAGACGTTTGATATTGGTACTTCGTGAATTATATTCTGTCGTGTTATTTATGTAAATGAGGCAGATAAAAATGACCATTTGGGCCGAACAGTTTCGCTTATTGGCGTGTGTTACAATTGCTGCAATATTATAAAGGCCTAGTTCGTTTTATCTAGCAGACAGTGACAATATAAACGTAATCAATTCGAGAAACCACACCAGTCTTTGGTACTATTCATGTTAAAAGATTTTTCAGTATTAGACAACGGCATTTTGATTTTTCATGTAGCAAAACGACTGACGAACTTTGATGAGGTAATAGATCTTTCGCAGAAAGGAAAGCACGCTGTGTAAATCTATAGCAAGATTGTTGTTGTTGTTGTGGTCTTCAGTCCTGAGACTGGTTTGATGCAGCTCTCCATGCTACTCTATCCTGTGCAAGCCTCTTCATCTCCCAGTACCTACCGCAACCTACATCCTTCTGAATCTGCTTAGTATATTCATCTCTTGGTCTCCCCCTACGATTTTTACCCTCCACGCTGCCCTTCAATGCTAAATTGGTGATCCCTTGATGCCTCAAAACATGTCCTACCAACCGATCCCTTCTTCTAGTCAAGTTGTGCCACAAACTTCTCCTCTCCCCAATCCTATTCAATACCTCCTCATTAGTTACATGATCTACCCACCTTATCTTCAGCATTCTTCTGTAGCACCACATTTCGAAACCTTCTATTCTCTTCTTGTCCAAACTAGTTATCGTCCATGTTTCACTTCCATACATGGCTACACTCCATACAAATACTTTCAGAAACGACTTTCTGACACTTAAATCTATACTCGATGTTAACAAATTTCTCTTCTTCAGAAACGCTTTCCTTGCCATTGCCAGTCTACATTTTATATCCTCTCTACTTCGACCATCATCAGTTATTTTACTCCCTAAATAGCAAAACTCCTTTACTACTTTAAGTGTCTCATTTCCTAATCTAATCCCCTCAGCATCACCCGATTTAATTTGACTACATTCCATTATCCTCGTTTTGCTTTTGTTGATGTTCATCTTATATCCTCCTTTCAAGACACTGTCCATTCCGTTCAACTGCTCTTCGAAGCCCTTTGCTATCTCTGACAGAATTACAATGTCATCGGCTAACCTCAAAGTTTTTACTTCTTCTCCATGAATTTTAATACCTACTCCGAATTTTTCTTTTGTTTCCTTTACTGCTTGCTCAATATACAGATTGAATAACATCGGGGGGAGGCTACAACCCTGTCTCACTCCTTTCCCAACCACTGCTTCCCTTTCATGCCCCTCGACTCTTATAACTGCCATCTGGTTTCTGTACAAATTGTAAATAGCCTTTCGCTCCCTGTATTTTACCGCTGCCACCTTCAGAATTTGAAAGAGAGTATTCCAGTTAACGTTGTCAAAAGCTTTCTCTAAGTCTACAAATGCTAGAAACGTAGGTTTGCCTTTTCATAATCTTTCTTCTAAGATAAGTCTTAAGGTTAGTATTGCCTCACGTCTTCCAATATTTCTACGGAATCCAAACTGATCTTCCCCGTGGTCCGCTTCTACCAGTTTTTCCATTCGTCTGTAAAGATTTCGCGTTAGTATTTTGCAGCTGTGACTTATTAAACTGATAGTTCGGTAATTTTCACATCTGTCAACACCTGCTTTCTTTGGGATTGGAATTATTATATTCTTCTTGAAGTCTGTGGGTATTTCGCCTGTCTCATACATCTTCCTCACCAGATGGTAGAGTTTTGTCATGACTGGCTCTCCCAAGGCCATCAGTAGTTCTAATGGAATGTTGTCTACTCCCGGGGCCTTGTTTCGACTCAGGTCTTTCAGTGCTCTGTCAAACTCTTCACGCAGTATCTTATCTCCCATTTCATCTTCATCTACATCCTCTTCAATTTCCATAATATTGTCCTCAAGTACATCGCCCTTGTATAAACCCTCTATATACTCCTTCCACCTTTCTGCCTTCCCTTCTTTGCTTAGAACTGGGTTGCCATCTGAGCTCTTGATATTCATACAAGTGGTTCTCTTCTCTCCAAAGGTCTCTTTAATTTTCCTGTAGGCAGTATCTATCTTACCCCTAGTGAGACAAGCCTCTACATCCTTACATTTGTCCTCTAGCCATCCCTGCTTAGCCATTTTGCACTTCCTGTCGATCTCATTTTTGAGACGTTTGTATTCCTTTTTGCCTTCTTCATTTACTGCATTTTTATATTTTCTCCTTTCATCAATTAAATTCAATATTTCTTCTGTTACCCAAGGATTTCTATTAGCCCTCGTCTTTTTACCTACTTGACCTTCTGCTGCCTTCACTACTTCATCCCTCAGAGCTACCCATTCTTCTTCTACTGTATTTCTTTCCCCCATTCCTGTCAATTGTTCCCTTATGCTCTCCCTGAAACTCTCTACAACCTCTGGTTCTTTCAGTTTATCCAGATCCCATCTCCTTAAATTCCCACCTTTTTGCAGTTTCTTCAGTTTCAATCTGCAGTTCATAACCAATAGATTGTGGTCAGAATCCACATCTGCCCCTGGAAATGTCTTACAATTTAAAACCTGGTTCCTAAATCTCTGTCTTACCATTATATAATCTATCTGATACCTTTTAGTATCTCCAGGATTCTTCCAGGTATACAACCTTCTTTTATGACTCTTGAACCAAGTGTTAGCTATGATTAAGTTATGCTCTGTGCAAAATTCTACAAGGCGGCTTCCTCTTTCATTTCTTTCCCCCAATCCATATTCACCTACTATGTTTCCTTCTCTCCCTTTTCCTACTGACGAATTCCAGTCACCCATGACTATTAAATTTTCGTCTCCCTTCACTACCTGAATAATTTCTTTTATCTCATCATACATTTCATCAATTTCTTCATCATCTGCAGAGCTAGTTGGCATATAAACTTGTACTACTGTAGTAGGCATGGGCTTTGTGTCTATCTTGGCCGCAATAATGCGTTCACTATGCAGTTTGTAGTAGCTAACCCTCACTCCTATTTTTTTATTCATTATTAAACCTACTCCTGCATTACCCCTATTTGATTTTGTATTTATAACCCTGTAATCACCCGACCAAAAGTCTTGTGTCTCCTGCCGCCGAACTTCACTAATTCCCACTATATCTAACTTTAACCTGTCCATTTCCCTTTTTAAATTTTCTAACGTACCTGCCCGATTAAGTGATCTGACATTCCACGCTCCGATCCGTAGAACGCCAGTTTTCTTTCTCCTGATAACGACGTCCTCTTGAGTAGTCCCCGCCCGGAGATCCGAATGGGGGACTATTTTACCTCCGGAATATTTTACCCAAGAGGACGCCATCATCATTTAATCATACAGTAAAGCTGCATGTCCTCGGGAAAAATTACGGCTGTAGTTTCCCCTTGCTTTCAGCCGTTCGCAGTACCAGCACAGCAAGGCCGTTTTGGTTAATGTTACAAGGCCAGATCAGTCAATCATCCAGACTGTTGCCCCTGCAACTACTGAAAAGGCTGCTGCCCCTCTTCAGGAACCACATATTTGTCTGGCCTCTCAACAGATACCCCTCCATTGTGGTTGCACCTACAGTACGGCCATCTGTATCGCTGAGGCACGCAAGCCTCCCCACCAACGGCAAGGTCCATGGTTCACGGGGGAAGATAGCAAGATTAGGGAGAAAAATGTTGAAGAAATGTGGACTGCCTTGCATGTCTCTTCTCTTTACTCGTTTTATGTTCACGACATTTAATTTCATGTCACACAAAAGATAAAGTTATTAACTATTAGGAAATAAAGAGGGCAAATTTTCTGAAGAGATTTTATTCTCCTGGTTACAAAGAATCCCACCCAGTATTAATTGTGTCTTTTTAAGGGAGTTGGGATTTCAAACCAGCTGACAGAGCAGGAGAGGCACCACAGGCCATTTTATTTTCCACTGTCCTGAATATGGGTTTGATGGCTTCCAGCCGGCTGGTGTGGCCGTGCGGTTCTAGGCGCTACAGTCTGGAGCCAAGCGACCGCTACGGTCGCATGTTCGAATCCTGCCTCGGGCAAGGATGTGTGTGATGTCCTTAGGTTAGTTAGGTTTAATTAGTTCTAAGTTCTAGGCGACTGATGACCTCAGAAGTTAAGTCGCATAGTGCTCAGAGCCATTTTAACCATTTTTTTTATGGCTTCTATTACAAAATATACGCGTTTGAATTTCACAGAGCGAAGTACAGTGACGTGTTATAGAAGAATGCTTGCTGTATGAAGAGACGTGGCTCTGTACTTTGGCACACTCAAGACCAAATAACATGTCTTACATTTTCTCGAACATGTATGCTTTGTATATCGATCTTTTCAGAAAGACGTGCGCTACAAAATGAATATACTTTTTGAAAATCATATTTTTAATTTTTGACGCCCTGTCTCAAACTCTCCAGCGTGTGTGTGTGTGTGTGGGGGGGGGGGGGGGGGGGTCGCTACTATCAAGTTTTTGCCTCAATTCGGAAACATGGTAGATCTGGGGCTGCCTGTGCACACAATGACTGACGTTGTCACACTGAAAGCTATTTGTTATTTCAGTATAATGATTACAATTTTTGCTGTAGTTATTGACTGTAACTATTACAGTGAAACAGAAATTTACTTCTGGCTTCAGAGATTTAAAACTACTCCTGACCCTTCTTAAAATTCCATGTAAACAACTCTCTTGTTTGTAACAGATGAGTTTGATGGAGAGGTAGCCCAGTTGATCTATCTTCCCTCCAAAATTCAATCTTACTGCCAGGGGGGCATGGCATGGGGAATGTGGCATTTTCCCGCCATCTTGGGTAACGGTACTCGCGTCATCAGTTGACGTTATGGCAGCCATCTTGAATGACGTCAATCGTGTCACAGAGCGAGGTCTAGTTTATTGCGAGTGGCCGTGGATCAGATCGTGTTAATGTCAGTTTAGAAACTGACACAGACCTCCAATTCGTGGCGGAAAAACAAAATGTATGGCAATGTACAAAGTGTGTAAGAGCATAAAATATAACTTTCTATTTATATTACTTGAAAGACTGTTAAATCTTGTTAAATAGAGAGAATATTTTATAATTGAGATGACTTCTATTGACAGTAAATAGTAGCCTTTATATGTTAAGTTAGCAACTTGAGATTTACCTTTTGTAATTTCTGTAGCAAAATTCTGGAAGAAGTCATTCAGTGGTAAATATATCGTTTTTAGTTTGTATGATGACTAGCTTTTAAAGAGCAGGGTAAAACTTTGCAAAGAAAAGTATTTTTTCTTGTTAGTGTCCAGAAGTGCGGTCGACTAATGATGAAATATAGAATATCTGAGACTCTGGAAATCTAACTATTAAATAATTTTGCGAAAACCCCTTTTTTTACAATTCAGGTTATTATTTAGAAAAATTGTTTCGTACATTGACAAGTTTCATGACAGACATCTGCAAAGAAAACGCAATGGAATTTGCCAGCTTACGGCGAAAATTAGTTATCGTTAATAAAGTTTAATATTTCCTGTTTAAAAATTAGAATGCTCATCAGCAGAGCAAATCATTATGGGGAATAATAATATCGCGGTAATTGCGATGAATAACACGTCATTAGACAAAAATAACAATTACAGTATTAAGAAATAGAGCTCACTGGAGCTAAAATGTCTGACAAGAGGGAATCTAATTGTTAGGGAGGCTAACAGAAAAGCGCTAGAACAAATAGAGAGCGCAAAATCGGTCACGCATCGTAATTTATAGTAATAACAGAGATGTTAATGTGCCGCCGATCACAGTAATCTTGGCATTAACACTCAATCAGCGTTACATGATCGCTGCAGTTAACGCAAAATATAGTTCTCCTTTGACATAAATAATTAATTATTTCTACCGCGTCACGGGAGGCGTTATTTCACATCGCCCCCCGGACTGGTATTTTAAAATTACAATTGAAATTGAAATTTTAAAATAACATGTGCTAGTATAGACGATTACAAATCTTTTTCGGGTTCACATGTCTTTAGTCACTTACACGTACGAGCCTTCATTCGCTGCTCATTCCTATTATGTGTGTCCTCATATTAACTTTCCGGTTTTGTTATCATGATGGGCTCACCCATTTCGCAGAGAGGAAACCGGGAAAAACAAAACCGGATATGAGAGAAAAAAAACTGTCCCCGTGAGCCGAGGAACACACATCTCACAAAAATCATTTACACTTTTCATTATGGATTCCATTTTGGTTAAAAAATCATATAATCCGATAATTTATATAGTTATTTTAAAAAACCATCAGTTTTTCTAGTACGGTAGTTATAATAGTTACAGAAGCATAGGTGTCATATACAACGTTATGGTTTCTCAACAAATCTAAATATTTTCCTATGCGGTAAATGCGAGTGAGTTAAATAATTCAAGTATTTTATATCTTACTGACGAATCATATACACTTCACATTAGGATAGCGAATTTTTATTGCAAAAAAGAAAATCTTTATAGTAAATATTTCATTACATACAACTGTATAAGATGTTAAATACGTTTTTGTACTCGCTAATATCTTTGTTAAATCTGAAGAGAACTTAGGCAAATTTCTTAAGTATTTCAATTTAGTACTGTTAAATAGTAATGCATGTGACAGTTTATTACGGCTTAAAAAATAAAATTTAAATATTTCAGGTATTTTATACAATGCAAAAACATTATTAGAATCGCTGTTATTGTTATACAAGATACTTGTTGCATAAGTCAAAAAAATGCGTTCGTGAATTATACTGCGTGTGTACTTGTACTGCATAATTTGCGTTAGGTGTTAGTTTACTTTACAGACAGCTTTTTAGTTAGATGTGGTTTAATTTCTAGAATGACTCTATATAATGCAAAGCATACTCGATGCCTTCATGGTGTTGGTTGATTGTAGGATGTTAACTGCAGTGCTGAAACAAAGGTTATGAAGCGTAGAATCGTCATGCGGGGTCATGTAAAAGTACTGAAGATGGATTTGCCACCCGGATGCTGGATAGGTGGTGATGAATCGTCTGCAACACATGAAATAGGTCGGGTACATATTATGAAAACAGTATTTTCAGATTTTGGTGTCCTGTAAGGTAAGTCAGGTGGTTAAACAAATCCAGAGTCCTGAACTTCGTCATCCTCGCGGTGCATTTTAAGTTACGCAGGGCGCGACAGAGACGTGACGCACGGAGCTGCACTACAAGCCGTTCGGCGAATATTGGTTTGTTCCGCGCACCGCGGCGGTAATTTGTCAATAATGGTTCTCCCGACACAGATTGCGGCTGATATGTGAATGTTCATGCCGAAGCAAAAACGTCGACTCAGTGTTCAGACGCACTTACGAAACACAGTCTTTCACAATTAGATCGAATTTACAGTTCCGGTACAGACTCTGTCCTATGATCATACTTGTCTTCGGTTCGTCACACTAACGTAGATGGTTCAGAGATCAATATCTGGTTTTCACACAGTCTTTGCTGACTGAAACAAGCACTTCACACAATTTACACGTAGCAATGTTGTGGAGAAATGTCACCACACAAAACCACTGCTCACAACTCTAAAACTCTTATAACACAAGACACAGCTGTGATAAACTTTGTCTTGTTGTAAAGTTGTCAGAGGATCACAACGTTTGTCCATAGGAAACTACGCCAACAAGCTTCATGGTGGAAGTCTCTATTGACGCATTCACCGGAAATTGTCCCATATAAGCTCCACTGAAAGTTTAGTTAACACAGTCCACGTGAAAGTCCCTTGCTGTGCACAAAATTTACACACACGATGGAGGTCTCATCATTAAGTTTCACAGTAACAAATGCTGATCGTTACACCATCATTACTGTCCAGAATTAATATGAATTTCACACAAGAGGATTACAAAATTCACTCATTAAAGGATTACACTCATTTACATATTTACGCGAGAAAGCATAACTTTACTCACACAAGTGAATTTTCGGTTGCTCAGCCAAGAGAGGAAAAAATCTCGCTGCTTTATACCTACTGGCGGAAAGCAAAAATAAGAAAGAAAAAGCCAATTTGCTATCACGTACACATGTGAAGCATGTATATTATGATAAGTAAAAAGGAAGTCATTTCCTTTGACAAATATAAAACATACTTAGAACTATACATCACCATAAATTGAGAATCTACTTCTAAATGACAACAGAAAATGAAAACGTTCATCAGAACCATCAGAACTCTTTAAAAACTAATAACTGATTTTAAAAGAGAAGCAAAATATCTATGTATTTGTTTCTTTAACTTGTAAGTTTATCTTTAGGAAAAACAGACAAGTAATGTCTATGCAAATCTCGTCAAGAAATTGAATAAAGTGACTTGGCTTGTTAGTAGAAAATATTTCACTCTATTCAAAAAAATAGGTACTTAAAATCTAAGTACTGAGAAATAGACTGCATTAGTAACATACAGGTCGGTAGCTATGTACACTATATACACATCATAAAAATGAATCACATTTCAATAATAAAGTTCACTTCACGAAGTGTAGGAAGTGTTTGTTTTCCTATGTACACCTTATCATTCACAGTACTTTCTCAGGTCCCTGCGGTTATATAAACCTTTAACTTTATTTGTAAATGGCACTTTTAACAAATAGTTAGCTCCGTGAGGCATCTCACTTATTATATAGGATCCAATAAAAAGTCTTTACCAGCCTCCTTTTTAGTCCATGGTACGGCGTACGATGTTCTGCAAAATGTCTCATGTGAGGGCACCTTCCATGTCATAGTCAAAGTTTTTTATTACGCCGGGTTTATCTGCAAAAACATTAGCGTACTCCTGAACGAGATTCGCCAGCTCTTCCTTCTGTATGTTTTCCTGATAGGTTGATATTGATACTTTAGCTCTTATAGTGGCAAGATTACTGTGATGGCTGCTCCTGAATCATTTGAGTGCAGGAATTCTGTCTTCCTAAATTGTTCCGCAATATGTAGTATGTGTGCACCTACTAATTTTACAACAACGTTACTACAGTATCTGTTGTGCACGCTCGGAGTTTTAATGAGCTCCAGTGCAATTCTTTTACCATCATTTGTAACTACACACTTTCCCCTCTGTAGGTCGATCATTGCGTCCCTACCGCGCAAAAAATCCCAGCCAAGAATGCAGGAAACTGACAAATTTTTTACGAGTAAGAAGTGGCATTGAACTAAATCGGCCTGTACCTGTTGCTTCACACTCTGTGTAGATGCATCTAATGCACCAGAAACGCGACAGTTTTGCACTGGCAGAACAGGAAGTCACATAATGCGATTTACTTCGTTGTATAATGTGTAACTCATGACACTGGTTGTTGCTCCTGTGTATGTTATAGCTTCCACATTTATACCGTTTATCAAAACTTTCGTTGCAGCTTGCACAACATAATCTTCCTTTTGTTTGCATGTGTTCGGCTCTTGTAAAAGTTCTTCCCTGATATCCACACCGTCATTGTACCTCAATGTGTTCAGATCAGATTTGAAGTTACCTCCAGTTTGGAATAGAATCTCACTAGGAAGGCTGTTGAGAACGGTCGTTTCTAGTTTAACTATTGTGGATTGATATCCTGCTCTACGATTTTGCATACGCGATTCTTCGTAGGGCAGCTGTTGTCACTGTTATTGCAACTGTTCAGGTTCGGAGTAACAGGCATGGCTCGCATCATGTTTTGCGTTGGATTCCCAAACCATAAAATTGGCTGCTGGTTAGGCCAACCATTTCCATGATTAGGATTTCGCTGACTACTTTTGTTCCTGTCATTTGCACCTTGCTGATCGGTACATTACCGCTATTATTCCAAGAATTTCCGACTGTTTTCCTATTGTGGTTGGAATCATTCTAACCATTTCCGTTACCGTCCTTCCGTTTTCTATTGGAACCATTTGCCAGGTTAGCGTTGTTATGATTCCACTTATTATTTCCGTAATTCATGTTTGGTTCATTTGCTGAATGGTTATTTTGACTATAGGCAGCCACGTTCACTTTTGCTTACTGGTTCTTTCCACTATGGTGTTGTTTGTTACCGTCATTGACGTTAGTGTTATCACTATTGTTATAGCTATTGCAGTAAGCCTAATACGACTTAGTATCTTCTTTGATGAGATCGAGTGAGTCGATCATGGACAGAAACTGTTCCAAGTCCTCATCGGGTGCATTAATCAACTTTTTCTCTTAGCTGGATAGGAAGTTTTGCCTTCAGTATGCGGAGCACTTCTTTGTGAAGGATTGGCTCCGACCAATACCTCATCTATGCAATATATCTTTCGAAGTAGTTCCACAAGCTTCCCTTACGCGAGAAGTGGGGCTCGGCCGATGCGGCCCCACTCTCCATTGTTGCCAGATGCATCCAAGATGGCGGCGATGATGTCATCCAAAATAGAGCCGTGTAGACTTGGCAACACTGCATGAACTCATCCAAGATGGCGGCCATGACGTCATCTAAGGTGGCGGATTTTGGCGGGAAGATAGACAATTGGGCTACCTCCACTAACCTAATCCCCCTCCCCTCCCTCAGAAAAATGGCGGGAAGTTCAAATTCCAACAGGATAATGCATCACACCATGATTACCTCTACTAACCTAAGAAAATTGTGGGAAGGTAGGTCATTTGGGCTCCCACCACTAAGTCACCTGACCGCCACCTCTTCCTATGGATTGGTGGGAAAAGGACTCAGCCTGCACTGGGCTGGTGGAGAGAGGGAGGAGTGTGCTTTATTTATTTTGGAACAATTTATTTAGGGATGGATTATATTTATCACAGTGATGCAGAACACACTCTCTAACACGCCACACAGCATACAGACCTGCAAACGACTCCTAAATAACTCATGTATAATGCTCTACCCTCCCCTCATGAACCATGGACCTTGCCATTGGTGGGGAGGCTTGCGTGCCTCAGCGATACAGATAGCCGTACCGTAGGTACAACCACAACGGAGGGGTATCTGTTGAGAGGCCAGACAAACGTGTTGTTCCTGAAGAGGGGCAGCAGCCTTTTCAGTAGTTGCAAGGGCAACAGTCTGGATGATTGACTGATCTGGCCTTGTTAACACTAACCAAAACGGCCTTGCTGTGCTGGTACTGCGAACGGCTGAAAGCAAGGGGAAACTACAGCCATAATTTTTCCCAGGGGCATGCAGCTATACTGTATGATTAAATGATGATGGCGTCCTCTTGGGTAAAATATTCCGGAGGTAAAATAGTCCCCCATTCAGATCTCCAGGCGGGGACTACTCAAGAGGATGTCATTATCAGGAGAAAGAAAACTGGCGTTCTACGGATCGGAGCGTGGAATGTCAGATCCCTTAATCGGGCAGGTAGGTTAGAAAATTTAAAAAGGGAAATTGATAGGTTAAAGTTAGATATAGTGGGAATTAGTGAAGTTCGGTGGCAGGTGGAACAAGACTTCTGGTCAGGTGACTACAGGGTTATAAACACAAAGTCAAATAGGGGTAATGCAGGAGTAGGTTTAATAATGAATAGGAAAATAGGAATGTGGGTAAGCTACTACAGAAAGCATAGTGAATGCATTATTGTGGCCAAGATAGATACGAAGCCCACACCTACTACAGTAGTACAAGTTTATATGCCAACTAGCTCTGCAGATGACGAAGAAATTGAAGAAACGTATGATGAAATAAAAGAAATTATTGAGATAGTGAAGGGAGACGAAAATTTAATAGTCATGGGTGACTGGAATTCGAGTGTAGGAAAAGGGAGAGAAGGAAACGTAGTCGGTGAATATGGATTGGGGCTAAGAAATGAAAGAGGAAGCCGCCTGGTAGAATTTTGCACAGAGCACAACTTAATCATAGCCAACACTTGGTTTAAGAATCATGATAGAAGGTTGCATACATGGAAGAACCCTGGAGATGCTAAAAGGTATCAGATAGATTATATAATGATAAGACAGAGATTTAGGAACCAGGTTTTAAATTGTAAGACATTTCCAGGGGCAGATGTGGACTGACCACAATCTATTGGTTATGACCTGTAGATTAAAACTGAAGAAACTGCAAAACGGTGGGAATTTAAGGAGATGGTACTTGGATAAACTGAAAGAACCAGAGGTTGTACAGAGTTTCAGGGAGAGCATAAGGGAACAATTGACAGGAATGGAGGAAAGAAATACAGTAGAAGAAGAATGGGTAGCTCTGAGGGATGAAGTAGTGAAGGCAGCAGAGGATCAAGTAGGTAAAAAGACGAGGGCTAGTAGAAATCCTTGGGTAACAGAAGAAATATTGAATTTAATTGATGGAAGGAGAAAACATAAAAATGCAGTAAATGAAGCAGGCAAAAAGGAATACAAACGTCTCAAAAATGAGATCGACAGGAAGTGCAAAATGGCTAAGCAGTAGAGGCTTATCTCACTAGGGGTAAGATAGATACTGCCTACAGGAAAATTAAAGAGACCTTTGGAGAAAAGAGAACCACTTGTATGAACATCAAGAGCTCAGATGGAAACCCAGTTCTAAGCAAAGAAGGGACAGCAGGAAGGTGGGAGGAGTATATAGAGGGTCTATAAAAGGGCGATGTACTTGACAATATAATGGAAATGGAAGAGGATGTAGATGAAGATGAAATGGGAGATACGATACTGCGTGAAGAGTTTGACAGAGCACTGAAAGATCTGAGCCGAAACAAGGCCCCCGGAGTAGACAACATTCCATTGGAACTACTGACGGCCTTGGGAGAGCCAGTCCTGACAAAGTCTACCATCTGGTGAGCAAAATGTATGAAACAGGCGAAATACCCTCAGACTTTAAGAAGAATATAATAATTCCAATCCCAAAGAAATCAGGTGTTGACAGATGTGAAAATTACCGAACAATCAGTTTAATAAGCCACAGCTGCAAAATACTAACACAAATTCTTTACAGACGAATGGAAAAACTAGTAGAAGCCGACCTCGGGGAAGATCAGTTTGGATTCCGTAGAAATACTGGAACACGTGAGGCAATACTGACCTTACGACTTATCTTAGAAGAAAGATTAAGGAAAGGCAAACCTACGTTTCTAGCATTTGTAGACTTAGAGAAAGCTTTTGACAATGTTGACTGGAATACTCTCTTTCAAATTCTAACGGTGGCAGGGGTAAACTACAGGGAGCGAAAGGCTATTTACAATTTCTACAGAAACCGGATGGCAGTTATAAGAGTCGAGGGACATGAAAGGGAAGCAGTGGTTGGGAAGGGAGTGAGACAGGGTTGTAGCCTCTCCCCAATGTTATTCAATCTGTATATTGAGCAAGCAGTAAAGGAAACAAAACAAAAATTCGTAGGTATTAAAATCCATGGAGAAGAAATAAAAACTTTGAGGTTAGCCGATGACATTGTAATTCTGTCAGAGACAGCAAAGGACTTGGAAGAGCAGTTGAACGAAATGGATGGTGTCTTGAAGGGAGGATATAAGATGAACATCAACAAAAGCAGAACGAGGATAATGGAATGTAGTCGAATTAAGTCGGGTGATGTTGAGGGTATTAGATTAGGAAATGAGACACTTAAAGTAGTAAAGGAGTTTTGCTATTTGGGGAGCAAAATAACTGATGATGGTCGAAGTAGAGAGGATATAAAATGTAGACTGGCAATGGCAAGGAAAGCGTTTCTGAAGAAGAGAAATTTGTTAACATCGAGTATAGATTTAAGTGTCAGGAAGTCGTTTCTGAAAGTATTTGTATGGAGTGTAGCCATGTATGGAAGTGAAACATGGACGATAACTAGTTTGGAGAAGAAGAGAATAGAAGGTTTCGAAATGTGGTGCTACAGAAGAATGCTGAAGATTAGATGCGTAGATCACATAACTAATGAGGAAGTATTGAATAGGATTGGAGAGAAGAGAAGTTTGTGGCACAACTTGACCAGAAGAAGGGATCGGCTGGTAGGACATGTTCTGAGGCATCAAGGGATCACCAATTTAGTACTGGAGGGCAGCGTGGAGGGTAAAAATCGTAGGGGGAGACCAAGAGATGAATATACTAAGCAGATTCAGAAGGATGTAGGTTGCAGTAGGTACTGGGAGATGAAGAAGCTTGCACAAGATAGAGTAGCATGGAGAGCTGCATCAAACCAGTCTCAGGACTGAAGACCACAACAACAAAATGCTCTGCACATGCACTTTCTAATTGTTAACTGTCAAAATAACGCATTGCATAGCCTACAGACCTGCAAACCACTCGTAAATAATGCAATACATTTACGTCCAGAAAGGCAAACAACTCGTAAATTATCAAAATAATAACCCATCTAAAAGGCTCTGCAGACATACAGTCTTTATTTAAACAACTTGAGCCACTACTGCCATCCAGTGTGCTTGCCACGAGGTTCAGAGCCCAACTGACCTAGTACACATTACCACCACCAGAGGGCGCTGTTGTCCGTTCCATAACATAATCCAAGATGGCAACCATGACTTCAGCTGATGCCGCAAGTACCGTTATCCAAGATGGCAACAAACAGGGTGTTCACCACGAGGTCTGGACCTAGTACACAGTACCGCAGCCAGAGGGAGCTCTCATCCATGATGTAATCCAAGATGGTGGAGGAAAATGGCGGGAAATAGTGTCTTCACCAAGAGAAGTAGAGTCCAACTGACCTATTACACATTACTGCCACCAGAGCATGCTGTCATCCCTACTGTGATGTAATCGAAGACAGTGGTCTGGAGGGGGAAAATGGCACGAAAATGACTCAGCCAGCGCTGGGCTGCTGGGGAGAGTAAGGAAGGAGTGTACTCTATTTATTTTGGATCATTTTATTTAGGGATTGAGCATATTTATCACACTGATGCAAAACACATGCTCTGACATGATTGGGGTCACGCCACACAGCCCACGTATCTGTAAACTACTCCTAAATAATGTTCTGCAGACACACAAATAACTCCTAAATAACCTAAATAATTTCAGTGCAGACATGCAAACTCCTCTTAAATAATGCAGTACACAGATGTGCACACACGAAATCGTAAAATGTCCAAATAACGCATAGCACAGCAAGCACCCTCCGCCACCCCCCGTCAACTAGACCCCACAGGCAGCCCCAGCAAAGTGACGCGGCCGTCAGCTGCCAAACTACGCACAGTTGTCCCCCAAGCATGAGGCAGCGACATCCCTTTCATAATTGGTACCTGAGAAATTCATCTCGAAATACGTGATCAGCTAGGCACCATTGTTGGCGAGAGCAGAGGGAAGTGAAGACCTATTTCCAAAGCTCCAAGGTGGGCTGCATGTGCGTGTGTTCGCCATTGCAAGCGTGAACCCTCCCTCTACTTGCGGTCCAGTGAAGAGCTAATTGCTGAAATTCGTTCCAGAGTAGCATAACCTGCGTTCTCCCTAGCGATACCAACGGGCCATGCGTGACGTGTGGCTGACCCATCATCGTGCATAGCTACATACCAGTGCAAGCACATCTAGCAATGTTCTCAATGTCATACTGATATCACATGGATATGTAAAATAAGAGCCAAGTCGACCTCTCGGAAATTGTATAGTGTCCCAGAAATAGTTAATGGTCACTTTTGTAAGAGCTTTCCTGATGTCTCGGCTTCTATGCACGGAAATTCTTATCCTAACAGAACCTTGTTACGAAAACAGCACATAATAAAATTTTTTAATGTGTGTGAAATCTTATGGGACTTAACTGCTAAGGTCATCAGTCCCTAAGCTTACACACTACTTAACCTAAATTATCCTAAGGACAAACACACACACCCATGCCCGATGGAGGACTTGAACCTCTCCCGGGACCAGCCACACAGCAGTGCATAATAACCCAGTCCATCATGTATTACCCTTCCTGCTCTCAACATACACAAACATTCTCACTGCTATGTGCAGACTCCTGTACCCTAGCACAAAGACTGTCTTGTGAATGAATGGAGCATTATGACTGCCTCTTATCGAATTTATCTGCCAAATAACTGATGCCACTGGTATCAAAGCACCATCCACCTTTTCTTTCTTTCTGCAAAGAGGATTTTCAGCCGTATAATTATTTTGCACAGATCGCTAAATTCCATTGATAGTTAAACCCACAAAGTTGTCTACAGATCATCAAATACTTATGAGATGCACAAGAATATTGGAAGCCAGGAAGATATTTACCAGTGTAAGTACAATTAAATGTTATGATTGCTGGTGCAGTCTAACACCGATCGATGTACAGGTAACGCCTCCTCTTGATGACTGTGCTTCTGGAACGAATCTCGGTATCTATAGCGCACATAATTTTCCATGTACAAAGCTCTCTCGTACCCTCATGGTTATCGATGTGCTGAATCTATATGTCCCTCTCGATAGGACACACAGTCATCCTCTCTAGTCATGCTACAACATAAACCACAGTAACTTTACAATGGAATATATACCCATTTTACACAATGTAAGTCACAGTAACTTTACAATATAATATACACACATTTTACACAAACACTACAGTTATCTTTTATATCTGTACAGCACCAAAAAAAATCATGGTATGCCTACACTCACACCGGCTATATGTCGCGATACTCCTCAGTCCTAAGGAAGCAACACATTGCACCGACAACTAAACCTCACAAAGTGCCATACATATCTTCAAATACGGAAAGACTCTTACTCCATTACACTGCTCTCCCACTGAGAACAGGAGCTTGAATCTTAGAGCATGAAACCTATCCCGAACCCAGCAATATATCACCACGTACCATGTCGATGTAGTAAACATACAGTTCATAACCTCCGGCATACAAAATCATCCCTTTAACATCAGAAAGCTGTCAATGGATCGAACTCACTCTCAGAACTGCTGTGCAAAGACTGGCTCGTTTCCCCCCTCAGTACAAACGCGTTACCCTTTCTGGGCCAGACCTGCGTGCTTGATCCATTTCTACATCCATCTCCAGGCTCTGGGATTACAAGAACATATCTAATTTCGCATGATTCGCACACAGCAGTATCCTACCGATCGCTCACTCAAAATAATTCTGAAGATATAGACTGGGAATTATTTATATACAAACTCGAAACTTTAACTAGGTGGAGCGTGCTCTAGACCACTGAGTAACTAGAAACAAACAGACGAAAAATGGTATTTCCACCAGCGAATACCGATCTCGGTGATGTAACACATTCGAAATCATCCCTATAATTTACAAGGTCAACTATGGTGTTTCTCACGTCTAGAGAACCGGCAAACGTGTCTCCCATATGCTAGTTGCACACCCCACAATCGATCTTCTCTCAACTAAATCAGGCGCAAAATATGCAGAAGCAGTCATCCGAACAATTTACATTGGAGGGAATAATGGTCCAGCACAAATGCATCTCCATATTCATTCTCAAATTTCCACGCGATCATGAAAGCTATCCAACACATACTAAGTATTAGTTCGCTATTCGGTCGTCTAGAGGACAACAAGGTTAATTCACTTACATTGCTACACTCCAACAGGCCTCTCCGTTCTGACAGCTCCTACCGTTAAAGGGAAACATGAATCACCCCACCCAGGTCACCGACGCTGCAGGCCGAGCATGCACAGGTAGAATCATCATCCTAAGAAAATGTTCACATATATATTTCATCGCTATGCTTAGAATTAAATGTTAGGATACCCATTTCAGTTGAATGACATTCGACAATGAGCAAAGTATCGGAAATACACCCTGTTGATGGCTATGGCGCTGGAAATAGAAATATCAGTACCATTCTTATGACCTGACATACTCTTCCCTTTGCTGTCACAAGTGGTCGTGGTTCTACAGATGCATACAAGTATCAATGTTAAAAGCTAAATTTCCACAAATCTCCTGACCAATTATTCAAACACTGCACACTCTCTTCTCAAAAACAATACTCTTCTGAACTCCTTTTTCCTATATCCTACAACACCATGTGGAATGAAGATATTATAAAAAAAAAGTAGAAATGATTCATTCTGCAGGGCATGATATGATACCCTGTTTCTTACTTCATTAGTGTTCAGACTACATCAGTGGGCCCCTGTCGAATATCATAAATATCTCGCATCTAGAGGGAATATTTCGGATCTGGCTAAAACTTGCTAAAATTATACCTCTCTACAAGAAGGGAGTGAAAATTGACATAGCAAACTATAGGCCAATTGCTATGATATTTGTTTTCACAAAAATCTTTGTATACTATACGTCAATAAGATTAGAAATATTTTCAAATTCTGACAACATAAACTCAACTGCCCAATATGGATTTCAGAAAAGTAGCTCCACCACACATGCTTTATATGCATTTCTGGAAAAGTGCTCAACTTTGTTGACTATAAATAACCTCCTAAAGGTATATTTCTTAATCAGTCCAAGGCATTTGAGATGGTCGACAACAAGTTGTTCCTTCTGAAACTGCAGAGGTATGGGATTAGAGGTGTAGCCCACAATTGGTTCAGTAGCTACCTCAGTGAAAGAAAGCAATATGTAGAAATAAGAAGTTCTAATACATCCGGGTATTGCAGGTGTCCCTTCTTGGCCCTGTTCTTTTCATATTGTTCATCAGTGACTTCTCTGAACACATATCAAAGGCTAATCCCTTTCAGTACACTGAGGACGCAAATATTTTAATAACCAGTAGAGGTGACATGTTGAAAGGTGCAGTCAATGAAATTACTTGTCAATTACAATCTTGTTTTGAAACAAGTAGACTATTCATAAGTACACAGAAAATTGTAAGTATGACCGCTAGAGACAAAATCTTGACCCCTTCAAAGCAGTTGTAGTTGGTGGTGAAAATAACATTACAGATAGGTAGGACAACAAAATTTCTTGGACTTACCATCAGTAACACTCTAAACTGGAAACCACATATTAAGTTGTTGGCACAAAAGCTTAACAAAATCTTTTATTTATTAACATAATTAAAAGATGCTGCCAGTTTAGATATTTTGAAGCTGGTGTACCATTCCCTGTTTGAGTCTGTCTTGCACTATGGCCTGATCTTCTGGGTAAATAGCTCTGAATCTCTCATAATTTTCAAACTACAAAAACAAGTGGTAAGAATAATGACATTACAAAAAATAAATGAGTAGTTTAAACCGCTGTTTAAACAGTTAAAAATCCTGCAGCTATCATGCCTCTATATAATGGAATTGACTTGTTTTACAGTACAGCACTTGGAATTCCTCCACAGAAATTTAGACTGCCACATACATGACACCAGAAACAAAACCAAATAACAAATTATAGCACACAACACAAAATTATATGCTAATGGGATTAAATGAATGGGCATTAAAATATACAGCCACCTCCCATCAGACATCAAGACAAGCAGAAATCCAAAAATAATGGGATTAAATTAAGGGAATTATTACTAAGTCAGTGTTTCTAAGCTGTACATGAATTTCTTGATACAAAACGTTAAGTACTTCTAATTAGCTGTATTCTGTTTTAAATATAATGTGTGGTACATAATTCTTACCTGTGTGTGCACTCTGTGAACATAATTTCATAATACAAATATAATCTCAAGTAGAGACCCATCTATATCGAATATTCTTGATAATGATAACTATGCAAAACATGTGGATTGTTTCTTAGTAATGTAAATTTTTATTTGTTTCCACTTGTAAGTATTTTTACTTAGTAACAATTTAAATTATTGTATCTTAAGCTATAGCTTTAGCTCTAAGTTTTCGTCTATAAATGTTACATGTATTCTGCTATGCGAATTATGTACCACCTCCATCTTATCATAATTTTTGATTGACTTGTCCTATACCATGATGTGCTTTACTGTACAAAATGGAATTGATGGCATTACCAATAGAGTACTAAAAGCTTGTTCCCAACAGGGAAGTAGGATTGTCAGCCACATATGTAGTAGCTCACTGAAACAGGCAGTTTCTACAGATACTGAAATACGCTATTGTGAAACCATTGCATAAAAAGTGGATAGATCTGATGCTAACAACTATCAATCAATGCTCTGAATAACTGAACATCACCCATTGGGATATCTTGTGATGTCTCAAAGGCTTTTGCCTATGTGAATCACGAAATTCTTCTAGATAAGCTTAAGTATTGTAGTATGAGTGGAAGAGTGCACAAATGCTTTAATTCATATTTAACTGGAAGATTCAAAATGTTGAAATTAACAGTACAGAGAGACTGCAAAAATCAGCAGAGTCCTCAAAATGGATAGGTAGCAAGACTGGTGTCACACAGGGTTCCGTTTTGGGTCTCTTATTGTTCTTAATATATTTTAATGATTGTCACTCTACATTCATGAATATGCAAAGCTAGTTCTTTTTGCTGATGATACAAGTATACTAATCACACCCAACAAACAAGAATTAGCTGAGGAAATTGTATATAGTATCTTTCAGAATATTATTAAGTGCTTCTCAGCAAATGGACTCTCACAAAAGTTTGAAAAACCACATATATACATTTGTGTACAGTAAATGCCATATATCACCGATAAATATAGAATTTGAACAGAAATCTGTTGCTAAGACAGAATATTCGAAATTTTTGGGTGTGTGCATTGATGATAAATTAAATTGGGAGAAACACATTGATGATCTGATGAAATTGTTAGGTTCAGCTACGTATGCCATTAGGGTTATTGCAAATTTTGGTGATAAACATGTCAGTAAATTAGCATACTATGTCTATTTTCACTCACTGCTTTCATATGGCATCATATTTTGGAGTAATTCATCATTAAGAGAAAAGGTGTTCATTGCACAAAAGCGTATAATCAGAATAATAGCTGGAGACCACCCAAGACCGCCTTCCAAGCATTTATTTAAGGAACTCAGGATATTCACAGTACCTTCACAATACATATACTCACTTACGAATTTTGTTATTAATAACCCATCCCATTTCAAAAATAATAGAGGAGTGCATAGCTACAACACTAGAAGAAATGATGCTCTTCACTATTCTGGGTTAAATCTGACTTTGGCCCAGAAAGGGTTGATTACTCTGCCACAAAAATCTTTGGTCATTTGCCAAATAGTATTAAATGTCTGACCGATAATCAAATAACATTTACAAATAAATTACAAGACTTTCTGAATGGTAACTCCTTCTACTCAATAGATGAATTTTCAGATATCAAGTAGTAGCTGCAAAAAGTAATTGTAATGTAATTTATGATCTACAGAACTAATAGTAACTGAATAAACCGACTTGGTCCCATAATCGATAATCGATTGCTTAAATTATATCGCAGCTGGCTTTTAGTGGCTTTAGATTAATCTTGATCAGTCATAGGTAGTGATCAGAATCAGTGTCAGCTCCTGGAAACACCTTGACATATATAAGTCACCCAGTAGCTCTGTCCATCCTGTTGTTATGTATCCCATCTGGAACTCACCGAGCATGCTGTTTTGGCTGCACCAAATTTTGGTCTTCGCCAGTAGATGTATAAACACTGTGGACATTAGAAGTAGTCTAAACTTGCTGCATAGGCTGATTAAGCGTTTGCCATTTTTGTCGCTTCTCTTATTGGCAGGATATCTTCCAAAAATCTTCTGATATTTCTGTTTTTCACCGTCTGGGTGCTGAAATATCCTGGTAGTATAGTCTTATGGCCATGCTGGGCCTTATACAGAACCACAAGACTAGTCTGTGGTCTTTGGATGTTTCCCATTGGAATTGTTGGTAAGAGCATGGGAATTAACACAAGAGTATCCCATTCTGTAAGACCAGAATGTTACTGCGGTTCTGTAGTTGAGTGAGAAGTCAAGAATAATAGTAAAACATTTGTGATGCACTGCAAACTGAGTCGCCAGGAAGTGTACATTTTTCATAACTCTCTTACCAAAATTTCCTTTATATGTCCTATATCCTTGAGATTCGATGGCTTCTTTGTTTGGGGATCTAGTAGTTTGGTGGGCGGATATACTGATGCTGTTCAGAACTTCCAATGTATATTAAAATTTACCTGTTTTGATGCGCGAATTTGTAATGATTGCAGCAATATTAGTGGAGTTCCTTTTACAGATACTCTGATTTATATCGGGGCCATTTCAATATGTATGCTATAATCGCTCTCCATCTGGTTGGTTAGTTGATTCAGGGAAGGGGACCAAACAGCGAGGTCATCGGTCCCATCAGATCCGTTCAAAGGAACCATCCCAGCATTTGGCTGAAGGGAGTTAGAGAAATTACGGAAAACCTAAATCATGATGATCAGACGTGGGTTTGAACAGTCGCTCCCTTTAATGCGAGTCCAGTTGTGCTAAACACAGCGCCACCTCGCTCGGTCTCTTCCTCTGAACGCTGATTTTTCAAACATTCGCTGTAAGGAATAAGGTAATCAAAAGAGAGAAAATGCGATTATATTGATGTCGGGAGCAACCAGAGTGGTGCAGCTTGTATTGGCAGCCCATCTTTAACATGATGATGCATAACCTTGAAAAGATTGCTAAGAGTTTCTGTGTCTAGTATAAGGGTGACTCTTCAAAATATTATAGGGCTTTGTGGGGTAAAATGTAAATGATTGCAGGTTCTAACTTTGATTGTGGTTGCTGTGACAATGATGACTGATCAATTGCATCATCATATTAAGACTATCAAAGTAAACAATTATTTTTCTCAAAAATGTTTAAAAAAGCAGTTTAAGATAAGGAATGTACCAAATGACAAACGACTGAAGTAAATACGCCAAGAAAAATTATTCATGATCAAATATTTGCTATTTGCATAGCAGATGCTTCAAAACTGTTGTTGATCAGATGGCACTGAAATAGCTTTTGGGTCTAAAGGATCTAACTAGCTGCCTGATCCAACGAGCATTATGTGTTAGTGAATTTAACTTTCGAGTTATAAACAATCGCAGGAAAACTACCATCCATACTGACACTTTCAGCTAAAAAGGGTGCGTAATGAAACAACTTGGCATTTCCAGAAATGAATGGTGAAAAGTGCAGAGTGTTGACCCAACATGTCAGCATGTGCTAGCTGTTCATCATTCCGGGGGTTTAAATTCGCGATCCCGTCCACCTGATGGCTAACTTGGGTGATGTTGGCCTGCGACTCTCCTCTACATTGCGGAGGGGGAGGGGATGCCCCCTATCAGAAGCTTGGGGTAATATCTCCTGTTTGTGAGCTGCCAGTGTGGTGTACAGTAGTGTCATAGTACAGGATGTTAAATGTTTTTCTTTTGGTTGGCTGGTTGATTTTGGGGAGGGGGCTAAACAGAGAGGTCATCAGTCCCATCAGGTTATGGAAGGATGAGGAAGGAAGTTGGCCATGTCCTTTCAAAGGAACCATCCCAGCATTTACCGGAGGTGATTTAGGGAAATAATGGGAAACCTAATTCAGGATGACCGGACATGGTTTTTTTGGGGAACACATAGCGTTGCCAGCCATAGTGAGCTTTGTATTCCACCTAGTTCTTTGAAATATCCATCTAAAGGAATTGTTTTATTACACCTGTGCTACTGATAATGCAAAAGTGTGCATTACAAGTGAAAGAAGGTCGTTTCTTTAATGTTGTAGTAGACAGGTTATTTATAGTGTTTGTCGGTGACAGTTCTTAATGTCATTGTAACAGTCGGTCGGATTTTGTCCAGGCACCCATTCTAAGGCGATATTGGGTGATACATACAGAGGAATTAGTATGTTGTGATCTGTTACTGCTGCCTTTAGTTCGCATTTGTCTCCGCGTGTTCACATTTGATGTAGAATTGGGATTGGTAGTACAAAGTGGTCTTATTGTACTACTGACAGCCAATGTTGAGAATTGCATAAACTGCTCGACAGTCGCCACTACAGAACAAATACTGCTGGGTGCTATTGTTTTGTGCAGTACTGATTAATGCGGAACAAGATTAGTGTTGTGGTATGGCCCTTTTAGCTGTTCCTTTGTTGTCGTGTCACTTGCTGCTTCTGGTGTGGTTTTCTGAAGTAAAGAAAAGAGCTAGTTTGCTCATTTTACCTATTTACTCACTACAGTAAGGGCTGGCAGTGTTGCTGTACACCCTAACATGGGAATGTGGTTATGCACATCTTCCCAATATGTGTTGTCTGTGCAAAAGGTTATCCACTTTTGTTAAATTATTGAAACATTTGTTCTGGCCCTACGTTGGTGATGCAGGGAAATTTTTTTCTGTAATCATAACATTGTTAAGGTGTTATATGCCGTAAGGATTATAGGGATTAAACATTAAGGGAGCGATAGTGGTTTCCTGCATGATTCTAAGTAAAACCGAGGTGTTAAGGTGTGGTATGCCAGTGCACTGTCTCACTGCTGGTCAGTGTGAATTCAAATTCTGAAAAAGAACAGATCTAGAATCGCTGGTGCCTCAAAGGGCCACCTCTTTAAGCTTAGAAGTTGTGCACCATGGTAATTTAAATTATTGTGTTCATTTTTGTTTTAAGAGAATGTTGATTAACTACTGTTCATTGTGGTTAAAGGCTCTGGGAACATTGTAAGTCGACTGTTGACTTATATCTGTCTTAGTTGGAGGTTGAGATCGGTGCTTATGACTGGAGAAACTGTGGTGTCCATAGTGTCCCCCTGAGCTGATGGTCCTGCAACTGTGAGGCTGGTAGCCCAGTAGCCAGCCAAGCAGCCAGCTTCATCTAAGTGGTGTTTTATTAATAACTGGTATTCAACTCAGTCCCATCAGTTAATTATCCCAGCCCACCAGTCCCACGTTCAAAGTACCCTGCACAGGCGATTCATAATGCAAACACAGTTCAGTGACAATGACAGTAAATTTGGAGACAGGCCAATCATGGACAATGTATAGTTATACCAGCGACCTTATGCAGCGAAGTACTGAGGGAAACCCATGATTTTATCCATGCTACATATAGTATGGCAGGTGATAGAAAACCACTGGACCTGCAAAGGAAATGTAGAGTAATACATGAAGGACTGCACACTTGGCGCTCAAAGAGCACAACTCAGTGATCAGCAGGTGCTTTGCAGAGACTATTGGATTTTAGTCAACTTTTTCAAATGTTTGGCAAACTCTGGTGGGAAATCACTATGTATTGCCCATCACAGATCACTTCTCATGTTGTTTGTCAGTGATTGCTATTCCTGACCAGCAAGCCAAATTAGTGGTATACATGATGCTTTATAAATGAGCATTAAAATCTGGAGCCCATGAGTGTCTTACAGCAGATCAAGACATCATTATTATCTTGGAACTAAGAAATCAGTTGCTCCCACTTCTGTCTGTTTGGAAGTTAGAAACAAGTGCTTATATCCACAAGTGAAAGATAGACCAGAGCTGATTAAAGATCCATAAGTAATATACTAAGTCATTATGTGAGTACTCATCATAATGAATGGGACACCTCGTTTCCATGTACTGTAGCAACATACAACTCCAAAATACATGAAAGCATGGCACTTTGACTCTACAACATCATCCATGAACAAACAATGCTTTCACCTTTCGAGATAATTAAACCACCTCCTAGGAGGATGTTTCAGTTATCCCATGGACAAACAAGGAGGCTAAATGCCATTTACCTCGGATTTTGAAGGAGCACTATGAAGGAAGTGCACACTACAAATATTCCACATAGGGCGACAGGTAATGCTAACTACTCCCCAAGATAGAAAATAAGGAAATTTCTCATGCGATATCAGGGTTCCTAACAGGCAGTAGAAATGACATCTTCGCTTAATGTAAAACTGCACGTTCTGACTTGAACAATTGTGGTACATGTGCAGGGCAATCGAAATTTCAGAGGCATACAAGAAACTACTGGCAGCCACTCTGAAGGGAGTAAAGAAGTGGCATAGAGAAGACGAATGGCACAGTGAAGTGGGCAAACTTACTGTGCTGCTAAGCATGCTCCACCATATGCTGTCCATGCCCTTCCAAATGCGACACAGGCCACCATAGATGTTAAAAGAGACTGATGGCAAATTTTGGACTTATCAGGGACCACGACATTGAACACCAACTACCCTCTGCTTTACCTGCCTGATCTTCCCTTTGAAAACTTTTGTCCTAAAAATATGACCTACGTTAATGCCACCTACAACCTACTAGTCTCACTTCGCTGGCCCAACTAATCGCTGTTCAGAAGAACTGAATCAGCATGGAAGAATTATTTCTGTATGTGCAGCAATATTGCAAGGACTACCAACACCAAGCTACCGTGCTGGGAAACTCTTCATTGGCCACCTTCTCAGTGATACTGGTTGCAAATGCAGGGTACTTCTGCCACAGATAAAAAGTTATCCAAATTCCATCCCATCCTCAGTGTCTACAGGTCAATGATAACAACTCAGCACTCACAAAGAGTCGGCATGAAGAAGCAAATAGAAATACTTTATATAAACAGTTGGAAGGAGTGGGAGAACTCTAAACAACGGTAAGAACTGGACTCCAGGTGTAACCTAGTCTCTGTTCCCAGCACATGTAGGCTACATAGTAGTTGCAAACAGCTAGGACGCTGAATTCAGGGAACGAACGTGTAGACTACTACTCTCACTCTCTCTGTTAGTGGCAACAGCTTTCATACACTATGAATCGTTAGTGACAAAACATTTGCCAATACTGTGCACAAGGATGGGAGTGTCTCTTTACTTGCTCTAAACTATCCTAACCAATTCAAGTTGCCAACATAATGTTAGAGTACAACAGTTTCTCACGAATAATAACTCTACACTTTTTTCGAAAATGCCCGTTATCTAGGTGGGTGTGAAAAAAACAGTTTTGAAAGTGTTAAGTCAGTTGGATAAGATTGTTTCAACACTTTTCTTATACGTTTTCCTCCTCCTTAAAGCGAACCACACTTGCTCTTGATTACAGGTATTATGAAAGAACTAATTTCTCCACTTTGATACACTAATTTAGAGAGTAGCATATTACGCAAAATATTTCTCCAATCTACACTTATGAGTTACTTCATTTCCATCAATAACTCTGTCTATAGTGAACTTAACGAATAAATCAACATTGTTGCACAAATGCTGAATGGGTGTCTTAATAAAATGTCATCAACTGGTGAATGAATTATGACATATTATGCGTTTTGCAGATACATTGAGTTATACAGATGAACTGAAGTTTTATGTTGCATACATAACTACCAGAGGCAGACAGCTACATGTGTAACATAATTTCAGTTCATCTGTACAACTCGATGTAGCTGATATCTGATGATGGGTTATCCAGACATACATAACCTTAAAGTCATTCATTCATCAACTGATGACATTTTACTAAGTAACTTATTCATCATTTGCACAGTAATGTTCCAATTATATAATATCGTCGCATGCTCCCTTTATGAGTTCTTCTCACATATCCAATAAATTGTGATGTAATATGCAGTTATATTTGAATGTAAAAAATTATTACAAAATGTAAAGGCTAATGCTACAGAGTTAATTCATTTATCAGCACCAACCAAGGAACACAATACATACACTACAAACCCTATCAGTTGGCATCTTGCCCATGCGAGCAAATCCTTCTAACCTCTTATTTGTAATAAAGTAACATAGAAACGAAATGTATTCCAAAATTATTACCACTGAGTGTATGGTGTTGTTGAGGTGCGAATTAAAGCAGAAAATCAATCTTGTGAAGTATTTTATTTCAGTATAATAAGCAACTTTTACTTTGAACATTTAGTCTAACTATTGCAGTGAAGTGGAAATAGAAAACGTATTTTCGCTTTCAGAGATTTATGGATACTTTAGACAATGAAATAAAATCCCATCTAATTATAGTAGTGTTCTTATTGTCACAGTCACTGAATGATGATTGGTTCTGCATTGTGTTGCAAAGCTTGATTACAAAACATAATGAAGAAATAGTTATATTCATAACATCTATGACCTCTCATAACCCTGACAAACTACAAAAATAAATATAAAACAGAATTGTTGAGAAATGACTCTTAATTTCTAATGTGATTTGAAATTTTATAAATACCAGCCATAATTTCACATAAAATTTAGAAATTGAAATATTAGAAGTGTAGATAACATACTGTGGTGCTAATAAAATTTCCATTTCCTAGGTACTTTAATGTTACATATCATTTGAAATTAGTTACCATGCCTATGTTGACCTGACTCCTGTACAGGACGAGAAATGTAGCTCAAAATGAATTTAGAAGTATTTTCACTCTGTTGCTTACTTTTCGAACCATGCTTAGTTCTTAGTCAACGACAGTTATTAATGTGTTTGGCACCCTCAAATGATTTATTTTATATATTTGAAAAATCCATTTTCGTGCCTAATATTTGTGGGACCATCTCCTTTTCATTAATGCTTTTGTGCATTCTTGAGCTGAAATCATTATAATTACCCACATGGTTTGTTTCAGTTGATGGCATCTTAATATCAATGCCATGTGATATCAATACATCACACTAACACAAGAAATGTGCATGGAACTGACAAGCCATATACCTTATTAGCAAAGGTCCACAACAATTAAAATTATATTGGTCTCACATATTTTAACAAATTACCATACATAAATATACCTGCTCAGAGCCTTTGAATAAATTACAAACAGTAACAGAACGAGAAAAACATTATGATTTTTGTATGGTGAAGTAATCTGAATAATGTTTAATACATTACTTTGAATTTTGGTTATGAATTGTGCAAACTTGTAAATTGTAATATTTTATAAAACTTTAAATTAAACTCCATCTAAACAGCCCTTGGAAGGCCCATTGGGACCGACAGACCGCCATGTCGTACTCGCTGACAGGCAACACCGGATCGAGATATGGACGATGGTCGTCGTCAGTTTTCGTGACTGGAGCCATCATTTCTCAATCAAATAGCTCCTCAGTTGACATCACAAGGGCTGAGTGCATTCTGCTTGCCAAAAGCGCTTGGAAAGCCCAGACAGTAACCCATCCAAGTGCTAACAGAGCCTGACAGCACTTATCTTCAACTATCTGACAAAAACAAACCACTGCAGCAAAGTCATTGGCATAACATTTTATAAGATTATTAATGTGAGATGTTGACTCGTTGTGGTATAATGTTTTATTTAGGAATAAGGGAGACGACTCACCGAAAGGCAGAAGCACTGCATTGTTGGCAGGTACACAAACAAAAGGTACAGAGCTTTGCTCTGCTAGCTTTCGGAATGAAATTTCTTAAGCTGTAGGAGAAACGTGCACACTAACACACACACACACACACACACACACACACACATTTGCACACACCTGTCTCCCTACATTGTTTTCATCTGACTGCCAGTTCTTTCCTGGCCCATGACGAGAGTACTGGGGTGAGGTGTTGGTGCAGGGTGAGGTGGGGTGAGGGGAAGGGGCAGGGAGGGGATTGGGAGGGGGTTGGGAGATAGTATCTAGCAGCTCAAGGGAGAGTGGGGAGCTGTCTGTGGGTTAGCTAGAGGTGCAGGAAGAGGAGGCAGATGGCAGACAGATAGGCACATGCGATTTCACAGACTAGGGCATGTGATGGCAGCACACAACCAGCTGACACGTATTGGGCAGTGGTACTATGAAAGTAATAATGTGTGTACACACACACACACACACTATTGGGGGGTTGGGGGGACGGCGAGTTACCTTAGGTTTAGGCCAGGGAGATTATGAGAGAGAAGGATGTGCTGTTAAGGATAGCCCCCATCTCCACAGCTCAGAAAACCTGGTAGTGGTGTGAAAGGTCCATATGGCACAGGCTATGAAGCAGACATTGAAATTTCGCATGTTGTAGTCTACTGCATGTTGTGCCACTGGGTGGTCCACCTTGTTTGTGGCAACAGTTTGGCAGTGACCATTCATTCTGGTTGACTGCTGGTTGGTTGTCATACCAATGTAAAACGCTGTGCAGTGGTTGCAGCAGAACTGATATATAACATGGCTGCTTTCACAGGTGGCCAGGCCTTTGATAGGGTAGGATAAGCCTGTGAGGGAATTGGAGGTGCTGGGTGAGTGGATAGGGCACATCTTGCATCTGGGCCTTCCACCTTAGTGGTATAATGTTTAGTAGAGCTCCACTATCTATGTACTGAGATGCACTAATAACATTAGTGACACAGTTATGATTAATGACACTTAATTCTGATCGAGTACATTACAGCATGACTATACATCACACTGTCCTCCCATCTTAGTCTCACAGAAAGGAGCTCCTTGGCCAGCGATATCATTGGCACTGGTGTACGTATAGAGGGCCCACCTCCCCCCTTAGTGCAGTCAATGGTGTTACCTGGGTGTGCATGTGACCAGTCATGCCATGAGTGGCTAATGTGCAGGGTATGGCTGAAGCATTGTTTGGCTTATGTAATGTGAGGGAAACTGTGTATAATCACACATTGTCTCGTGCGCTGGTGGCTACTATGGGCAGCTGAATCTACACTGATTTGGAGCTGGTGGTGTCAGTGGGTATACCTGAGGTGTTCGTGATGCTGTCAGTATTGAGAGCAGAATCAGTGACCGCATGTGGCTTAACAGCAAACAGGGGTTCTGTGTTGACGAGGTGATGGTGAGAATGTCGTCTGACAACAGCAATGAGTATATGCCCATGCAGCCAGAGTGGGTAGGTAGGCAACAGACATGGGTGAATTATCTGGCGCGTTTGGCAGGTCGTGTCAGCATCAACAGTTAGGTCCTCACTGACATGTTTAATGTTGAAGTCATGAATGCTCATACAAGAAGTAGTCTAGTGGTTGTGTTCACGTCACTGTCTAATTTTTCATTGCTGTTAACCCTCGAGTGGGGGTGCCTATGAATGAAGTGCACCAGCCACAAATAACTTTGTCTTGTACCTTTTCACTGTTGTCTTACAATTGTGAGCTCACATCTATTCCTTCATTATTGCTTCAGCTAACACAGTGATAAGGTGTGTTGTCACATGTCCAAGAAAGCATTAGTAATATAAAATAAACAGCGACCTAGGTGAGAAAAAAATTACGATCGGTGCAAGTAAATGGCTCAGATTCCAAGCTATCAGCATCAATTCACAATGAGACAATTGTCTGCGAGATGAAACAGACGAATAAACAGTGAAAAAACAGTTGGCTTGGATCTGGTTGCTGGGATGTGGTCGCTGGTACGACTAAGTCTGCTGAGATAATGAGGGTTTCCCTATTCAGTACTCCCGCAAGGGAAGCCTGTAAATCGTATTTAAATGCTGCTCGGACGCCAAGAGACACTCATGGCAATACTTCCTTCCAGGTATCTGCGTGACACATGATTGTGGTCATAAGATATGATACCGGTGTCCATATAGATCGTTACCTTGCGAGTGGTATGGCGTTATCCAACTTCGAGTGCTGCCACACAGGTGACAGAGTGCATCAAAGAGGGCAGACTCAAATCGTTGTCCTTGGTCAATGGTGATCGTTTTGGGGCAGCTGAACCTTGACGCCCACACTTTGATGAAGGCACAAGCAGTAGATTCCACAGTGATATGCTTTACTAGATACTGCCTCAACCCAGTGCGAGACGTGATCGATGGCTGATGATAATTACTTGAAACCCTCTGATTCTGGGAGGGAACCGACGAAGTCCAAGTGCATGTGCGGGTGCCAGTATATCGAAGCGTCCAAGGGTTTCTGTTCATGATGTCGAACCTCGCTGCATTGAGCTGGCACACAAGTCTGCACTCAAGTATGACAGTCCCATTTGACAGTCGGCCACATGAAGCATTTGGCCTCAAGCTGTAATGTTCCTGGGACGCCAGGGTGGGTCAAGGTTTAAGATCGATCGAATATCGAGTAGCACATGGATGTTCGAATGAGGGGTCTTGCTCTGTTTTGTGAGACACGCACATTAACGAACTTCAGTGCCTGGTATTCATCATCGCTCAATGTGTAGGATTGATGCATTGTTTTTTATTACGTCGGTGTATGATGAATCGAATTCTTGCCCATATGCAAGGAGGGCATAGTACATGGTAGATAGTCTGCTATAATACTCGTATTCTCAGCATTGTGCAAGTGTTGAACATTGGTTGTGTATTGACAGATTAAAGGTGACGGAAGCATCGTGGCTTATGTCCTTTGATGGGTGACATATAGCGTCTGCCAATGGTTTGTGGTCCAAGTATATCACCACCTGTCTGTCTTTAGTATCTACATGAAGTGTCGTACTGCTACCTACACAACAAAAAGTTCGCAGTACAACATGGACCACTTAGATTATGTAATTATAAGTTTCTTCGAGGAAAAGCAAAGGGTTCGTGTACCACCGTCTACAACTTGTTGGAAGACTAACATAGTGACCATCTGTTGTCCATTCAGAATAGGGAGGGCGACTGCAGCTGCTTCTGAAAGACCAGCTTTAGAACAGTCGAATACAGATTGCATGTGGGGTGTGCATAGTAATTTCTTCTTACTATTTGTGTTTCGTCCAGTGAGAGTGTAAGTGGGTGAGGCGTTTATATTTGATGTGTGTGGAAAGAGGTGACGATAAAAATTTAATATTTCCAGGAATCGTCACAAGTCGTGATATGTTTGTGGAAGTTGCAATTGTCAAAGGAATCCAGCCAGTTAAAATGTAGATTTAATGCTGTCAGCGTTTAACGTGCGTCTGAGGAAAGTTACTTGTGATATTCGCAGCTACAATTTCTCTTCATTTACGACAACCTCTCCATCTGGAGAGTGGCGAGAACTAGTTTCAGATCACGTTCGTGGTTGTGTTTGTTGTGCGAGAAAATCAAGATATTGTCAAGATACGCATAGCAACATTCTATTTTGAAGAGGATACTGTTGGTGAATTTTTGCCAAGTTTGGGCAGCGTTTCTCAGTCCATAAGGCATGCACAGGAATTAGAAAATGCTGAAAGGTGTAATGATTGAGGTCTTTACAACGTACTATGGGCGCATTGGCATCTGAAGGTATTCATTTTTGTAGTCTATCATGCTGACGACATTCGCACCTACATGTGAGTGTACAAAATCCTGAATCTTAGGAATGTAGAAACTGTAATGTATAGTTCGAAAACTGAGCACTCTGTAGTCGCCACAAAGTCAGATGTCCTTTTTCTGGATGTGTTTTACAGGTGAGGCCCAAGGGCTTTCTGTGGGATGAACGGCACCTGACTGCAGGAGGTAATTTATCGCTGCCTTGGCTGCTTGCAGTAGAGTGGGCTAGGAGAAGTAATGTTATGGTGCATTGTGCCATTGTGGATGGCACGTTGGTAGACGTTCGTTGATGAGATGGAGAAGGTTGGATGTGAGGTTAATGGACTTTAAGTCGAGCCCAAAGGTGCTCTACTAACCTGTGGTTGCAGTGCTGTGTTCAGGCGCATCAGTAGCGCACCTGTCTTTAGACAGGTTGGTGGGACACAGGCATCATGTGTGTGGGTGATAAAAAGCTTCTTGTGCTGCTAGAGCTTGTGTGTAAGATCTCTTGAAGTATCATGAGTATGGAGACTCAGGTTTCCGTTCTCTGTGTGAAGAATCTCTGGTTCCTGACGAGTGTTGAGTAAATGTTGATGTGTTTTCATGGTCTCAATTATTGTCACAAATTGTTGAATGAGAGTTCATCCTTGACATTTTTACCTGGTCCAGCAGAATCCAAGAGGATGTACACTGGGGAAGGCATTACAAGGACGAAAAGCCCCAGTATGAGGTATCGGTCGTGTATGAAAGCCGCTTGCTCGAATTCTGGTGAAAGATGAAAATGCTGGAGAAATTTAATGCTGAACACGGGTTCCCTTATGTCAGTGGCGAGGAACATACGTGAGTAGTGAAGATTTTTGCTGAGCTGTAACAACTGATCTACCTTTCAATGTACTGAGTCGTTGGCGGCTTGGAGTGGTGTCATTAGAAAACATGCACACAAGCTATGAAGCATACTCTGTAGTTTGACCAATTTTATATAGCTGAAGGTATGCATCTGACACAGTTTGTGCGAAGACAGCTTGTCATCTGTGTGCAAGCTGGTGCATCTATGGTGGTCTGCTAATGGCATTTAAGAAACCCACACAAAGGCCACAGGGGCACGCGGTGTCTCGAATTGTGTACAGAAGCAGCACAGCGGTGTTGTAGTGGCAAAGGGGTAGGATATCTTCGTGCTGTGTGCTGCAGAAGAGGTGCCTTGTACAGCCTGTCAGTCTGCTCCCTGGGTCATGGTGGTGATGTCACTGTCGACTGTTCTTGGCTCCATAGAAGTAACTTGTCACGTGCTGTGGATCACTGTGCTCTGACATGCTATGATGGTAATGTGTAATTGAAGTTTATAAGTGCTGCTGTTGCAGTACTCTGAACAATATATCCACTAGGTCGAGTGTAGTGGTTGAGTTTCATGAGTGATCATGCCTAGTTGAAGCTGCGGAAGAATCTTAACGATCCAGACAGTTCAGAGCATATTGTTCGCCATGAGGTTTGTGTCTAGTAAAGTTTGTAGTTGATGCCACATCTGTGATGGAGTTATGTCATCTAGGTGTTCAACGTGTATGGCCTGTGACAACTATCGTTCTGGTGTAAGGGTCAGACACTGCATTATGGCCGATTTAGCTGCCACATATTTATTATGCGCAGGCGGCGCAAGGATGACGTCGCTAATGACATCGACACGTTCACGCCCATGAAAGACCAATATGACAAATCTGGAGTTGTCGGACAGGATTTGGAATGACGCGAACATGCATTTCGCCAATGTAAACCACAGGGCCGATTTTTCTGGGCAGAGCAGGAGCAATTTAGGTTGGTAAGAGAGCCTTTGGAGAACAGATGCCGTGTCTGCTTGTGATGGTCAGTAAACATGTAAAGCGATGTAATAGCAGAAGTGTCCTGCAACAGACATTGCGCAGATGCTGAACGTGTAATAATGTCTAGTAGATGAGAGGACCAGTGTCTCACATCTCCAGAGCAGCAGCACTTGCGGCTGAAGGTTGTGGCGCAGCTGTCGCGGTTGACGCGATTGGCCCAGAATTGGTTGGAATAATTGAACATCGAGTATCGAGTCCTAGGAGCAACATGTGTGGTGCTGTGTTATGTGCGAAGTACACTCATGCTCATAAATTAAGGATAATGCTGATACATGGTGAAACAACGCTCTGGTGGGCGGTTTGCGAGTTTAAATCACCTCGAGGTATGACCATGCAGTGCGTTCGACCTGCGGTCGTCGCACGGTGGCGCTGGCAGCAGTCCACATACACAGAGGTGTGTTGGTGCATGTCAGAGCACGGTGCAGCTAGTAAGTGTGCAGACGTTTTCAGATGTGCTAATGGTGATTGTGTGTTTTAAATGGCTCAAAGAACAAATATTGATGACATTATGAGGGGTAGAATACTAGGGTGACTGGAGGCTGGTCAAATACAGCAGGTCGTAGTATGGGCCCTCCATGTGCCACAAAGTGTGATCTAGTGATTATGGCAACGATTCCAGCAGACAGGGAACGTGTCCAGGTGCTACAGTACAGGACGTCCACAGTTTAGAACACCGCAAGAAGACCGATATCTCACCAACAGTGCCTGCAGATGGCCACGATGTACTACAGGTAGCCTTGCTCGGGACCTTACCACAGCCAGTGGAAGAGTTGTCTCTAGACACACAGTCTACAGACGACTGAACAGACATGGTTTATTCGCCCAGAGACCTGCAATGTGCATCCCACTGACCCCTGGTCACAGGAGAGCCCGTAAAGCCTGGTGTCAAGAACGCAGTACATGGTCATTGGAACAGTGGTCCCAGGTTATGTTCATGGACGAGTCCAGGTACAGTCTGAACAGTGATTCTCGCCGGGTTTTCATCTGGCGTGAACCAGGAACCAGATACCAACCCCTTAATGTCCTTGAAAGGGACCTGTGGTTTAATGGTGTGCAGTGGGATTATGATTGGTGCACGCACACCCCTGCATGTCTTTGACAGAGGAACTGTAACATGTCAGGTGTATCGGGACGCCTTTTTAGGGATGCAGTGGGTCCCACCTTCCTGCTGATGGACGATAATGCACGGCCCCACCGAGCCGCTATCATGGAGGAGTACCTTGCGACAGAATATATCAGGCGAATGGAGTGGCCTGCCTGTTCTCCAGACCTAAACGCCATGGAGCACGTCTGGGATGCTCTCGGTCGACGTATCGCTGCACATCTTCATACCCCTAGGACACTTCAGGAGCTCCAACAGGCACTGGTGAAAGGATGGGAGGCTATACCCCAGCAGCTGCTCGACCACCTGATCCAGAGTATGCCAACCTGTTGTGTAGCCTGTGTATGTGTTGTGCATGGTGATCACATCCCATATTGATGTCGGGGTACACGCACAGGAAACAGTGGCGTTTTGTAGCACATGTGTTTTGGAACGGTTTTCTCAACTTATCACCAATACCATGGACTTGTAGATCTGTGTCGTGTGTGTTCCCTACGTGCCTATGCTATTAGCGCCAGTTTTGTGTAGTGCCACGTTGTGTGGCACCACATTCTGCAGTTATCCTTAATTTATGAGCATGAATGTATAATAATATGTCAGACAACAGTGATCATTGTTGTGGCGTAGCGGTTGCGATAGCTTCAGGCTATGTTGCTTGCACACATGAACACAACTCAGGGTTAATTGCCGTTTGTCATTTAAAGTACTGATAACACTGATGGGGCACATAGAGAGGTAGAATCCATATAGAGTCGTCACATGAAGCAATCGATGTGCCCAACATAGTGAAGGATGGCTGCATTATTTGCCTGAAGTAGAACAACGCGAGCGAACTTATGTCCAGAGCGAATTATGGTGGAGTTGTGGCTCACCAATGTGTTAGATCTCCATTACACATGCAGGGAGATGTACTAATAATGTAGGCGACAGAGTTATGATTAATAGCACTTTATTAGGACTGAGTACAATATAAAACGACTGCTCAGCACGATGTTCTAAACTGAAATGTCCTCCCATATTAGTCTCACATGTGCCACACTCTGTGGATGAGGCTTATTGGTCAGTGATCTTAAGTGTTGGTGTCCACATACTGCATTACAGTTTCAAACAGTAGGCAGTTTGTATAATAGTGAACAATATTATACTGTAATGATTTATGTGAGTGCCATTCCTTAAATTTACCAATGAGCTATTTATGAATACTGGAATGCAGTAACTATAGATGTCATCATCATCATCATCATCATCATCATCATCATCACCATCAGTTCTTTTTTATATTACCTGGTTCTTACCTCTCATTTCCTGGAATCAATTTCTTCCTTCTTATTGTTGCTGTACGTGCTGTCATCCATCACATCAACCAGGATCTGAAATCTCTTCCTCCCTTACCTCCTCGTCCCATTCATAGACAATTACTATTTTTATAAATCCCTCCTTCTTTGTTGCTATGTATCCAATCCTGCTATAGATGTACATAAGCTTTATATGACGACACGACATCGACTGCATGTAGATATGAAACTTCCTGGCAGATTAAAACTGTGTGCCGGACCGAGACTCGAACTCAGGACCTTTGCCTTTCGCGAGCAAGTGCTCTATCCGGTGGAGCACTTGCCCGCGAAAGGCAAAGGTCCCGAGTTCGAGTCTCGGACCAGCACACAGTTTTAATCTGCCAGGAAGTTTCATATCAGCGCACACTCCGCTGCAGAGTGAAAATCTCATTCTGGAAACATTCCCCAGGCTGTGGCTAAGCCATGTCTCCGCAATATCCCTTCTTTCAGGAGTGCTAGTTCTGCAAGGTTCGCAGGAGAGCTTCTGTAAAATTTGGAAGGTAGGAGACGAGGTGCTGGCAGAAGTAAAGCTGTGAGGAGGGGGCGTGAGTCGTGCATGGGTAGCTCAGTTGGTAGAGCACTTGCCCGCGAAAGGCAAAGGTCCCGAGTTCGAGTCTCGGTCGGGCACACAGTTTTAATCTGCCAGTAAGTTTCATATCAGCGCACACTCCGCTGCAGAGTGAAAATCTCATTCTGCATGTAGACATGTTTAAAGGTGAATAAAGAATCTATTCTATCAGCTCATACTGTAATCTGAGGCGATGGTGTAACATAGGGGGCCAGAGGGGACCGTGGTCCCATGCAGCACAGATGTGAGGGCAGCGGAGAGCGACCATGCTGGATAGTCCTGTCTGCAGTGCCGGGTCTTGGTAATTAGATCAGATAACTGTATTGTTACAGGCACTAAATACGTACTTATGCAGAATTTCAAGAAAACTGGACAGATGGAAGTGGTTCACATTAGGGTTTAAAGATTTGATCGAAGCAAATATACCATAAAGTTGGGCTGCTAGAACCCTATGGTTATCTTGAGCCCAAAAAATAAACAAAGGCCCAGTGTGTTGTTAAAAGCGACAGTTACTGATCCTTAACCAGTTTGAGGTTCGTTTGCAAAATAAGCTACATAAACAAGTTGTGTTATGGTGTGAAGTCAGCGCCGGCACTCCAGTCGGGAACCAAAGAGAAGAGAGGGCTGTGACAAGAGGTCACCCAATTGAACGCTGACTAGAGCACGTCAAAACGCTGCTCATTCTCGCTCGGTTCTCGCAGAGTACGCGGCTCGTTATCGCTGGCACAGGCGCTGAGGTGGGGATGACTGACGTCACGCTACGAAACTTGTGAGCTGAGACGAGGGTTGTCGAATAGGACACGTGCCGACAGGCGTCTAAAGTTAGCGAAATGAGGGATGCTCAACTACCGGACCTACCGATAGATGGCTCTACCAGCTGATTACTGTCGTCTGTATTGCCTGCCATATTCGAATTTGGCAAGAAGTTTCTCTCGGTCTGTACGGTTTATAAGGAATTACGGACGTCACGTGCCGGCCCGAGACTGCGAGAGCGCGAGCTGGCCGAGAGACTCGCATTATCGTAACATAGCGGTAGGCTGTAAACTGTCACGGGACTAAACTCAGCATGAGTGGTTCCGGAACCGGGACCAGTGCAATGACTACCATCACAAAAGATGTTGTGTTGAAGAAACTTGCTGATGGGACGTACATTCTGATAAATAAAGTGGGAGTAAGGAATGGCAGTTCCAGTTGGGAAAATTTTAAGGTAAGCCCTTCAATTATTACTAAATAATTACAGAATAGAGCTTCCGAATTCGATACGTGATAGTATTTGATTAATCGAATCGCTTCGTTTGTCTAGCATTTTTAATGAATTGATACGTTTCTTGTGATCGTAAACGAAAAAAAAATTGTCTTCGTGAAGCATACATGAAGGCGTTTATTACGACTGTTTCAGGTGGTTGTTGAAAGAGATACACACCTTCCAGTTGGTTACGTTCAGTGCCAAAATGGAAATTGTGGAGCATTGCTTGCTTAGAAAGGAAGCACAACTGGAATGAACAGACATAAATGTGAGGATAATCGACACTTGTCAAGCGTTGCAGCTGCCAGTGCTGATAAAATATCTATTAGGGACAAATGTGTTTTAATGTGTGCAACAGACCTACGACCATTTAATATGGTAAGTGGTGAAGGATTCATAAGCTTAGCTCAAGAACTGATAAATACAGGAGCAAAATATGGACAAATCACCGCCCAAGACGTGCTACCTTCGCCAAGGACTGTAGCACGACATATTAAGGAATTGGCTGATGAAGTCAGGAGTGAACTTATTCCAGTAGTAATAGACGCAATTGGTAAAAACCAGTGTTCAATGACGTGCGATCTGTGGACAGACAGTTATCGTAAGACCCATTACCTGACTGTCACATCCAGCTATATTGATGAGTCGACGGACAAATGGATACTAAAAAACAGTGTACTCTTAACTACGAGGTTTCCAGATGTTGCCAAGACTGGTGAACATATCATTACGGAAATATATGAACAAATGGCAGAGTTGCAGATAACGTCCTCGGAACTAAGACAGGTTACTTTCGTTACAGATCAAGGAGCTAGCATCAAGAAAGCACTAGAAGCACACAAACGACTCCCATGTGTGATGCACTGTATTAATACAGCACTGAGGCACACATTCAATGAAGGTTTCTTAATGGATGAGATTCCTGCAGTGTATGACTCCATCCTGACTGTACGTAAACTAGTAGGCTTTATGAAGCGATCTGGCTTAGTCACGAAATTAGATAAAACCTTACACCATGATGTAGAAACCAGGTGGAACTGTGTGTAGACGATGTTAGACTCATTCCATTCACAGACAGACCAAATAGAGACGGTTTTGCGTGATTCAAACAAACACGAAATGATGACGTCGTATCAGAATGCGACTGTAGAAAGCGTTATTCAATTTCTGAAGGTTTTCAAAGAGGCCACGGACGATTTGGAAGGAGACAATGAGCCAACACTACCATTTGTAGTGCCGTGGATTTTGAAACTGATAGGTCTCTGCGAAACTGGAACCGACGATGTGACAATTTGTAAGCTAAAGAAAAGGGCAGAACTGTTTATAAAACAATAAGTTCTAAATGAACTACATGACATTCATTACGTGGCAACGTTCTTGCCTCCCTGTTTCAAGGAACTATTAGTTTTTCCCGAAGAAAGAAGAGAAAAAATTCATCAAGATGTGCGAAAAATGTTAAATAACGTTGTTGATACGAACGTAACCAAAGAAGTCATGCCTTCTCCCACAAAAAAATTCAAAATTGGCGAACATTCACCTCAAAATCGAAAGATGAGATCGAGAAATATATGAACATGGAGAGTCCAAACGATGAGTTCACAGACCTTCTTTCATGGCCGAAAACAAATTAGTGAACCCTGTCGAAACTCAGCAAACTCAGCAAAGAGGTTTTCTGTATACCTGCCAGTAGTGCCTCAAGTGAAAGAAATTTTAGTAAGGCAGGGTTGGTACTGACTCAAAAAGAAGTTGTCTAGATTCCGATCGCGTTAATGATATTCTCATCATCCATAACAATAAGAGAACCAAATAACCTAAATTTGAATCACAGAACCAAAGGCAACTGACAACTGGTCTTCTGAGATGTGTACGTAATCAAATATAATACTGAGAAGTGATAAGTAATGACTGCACATTTACGCAGTGAATATTACATACTTCATACTAAGTAAAGTAAATTGTTGTATAACTATGGTACTAACAGGAGAACAGACTCAACTGCAGTGCAATATCTTCAGAAATGGGACTGCTGAATTAAGGTTTCAGATTAATTTGCGAAACTATATTCTACATTATTCGTTTTGAATATGTACACTTTCTTTTAATAAAATGAGTTTATTATTGTGTACTACGGTCGTTTACATCGCTTGAGTAGAAGAAAATTGGTTGTGTATAAGACGCTACTTCGTCACTAAATAACAGATTTATTCCAACGTACTGTTTAGCAGGTGGATCGGTTCCTCAGCTGCTGCTTCAAATCGTTTTTCTTTTGGGTGCTATTGTACGACTGCCGGTACAACAGTCTTTGGTTGGTCAGTTAGTTAAATTTTCGATAGATCATATGAATGATTGTTTTATGGAAATGATGTGGAAATAGCGTCTTTTTTTTCTCTGGGTACCACCTTTTCAATAGACATTCTTCAATGGAACAGAAGGAGTTGTCCAGGAGAAGTAATTTTTAAGTTCGATTTAAAACTCACTTTGCTACCTGCCAGACATTTTATTTTTTAAGTTAGATTTGAACTTACTTTGCTACCTGCCAGACATTTTATGTTATTGGGCAAGTAATCAGAGACATTTGTTTTTGCATATTGAACTCCTTTCTGAGCCACTGACAGCTTTAACAATGGGTAAGATATTTTTTCCCTCTAGTGTTCTCCCTATGGACAACAGTGTTCTTCTCAAACTGTGATGGGCTGTTTATAACGAATGTCAGTAGCAAATATATGTATTTTGACGGCGTAGTTAAAATGCCAACCTGCTTGAAGATTATTGTGCCTACATGATTTTCGTGAGTGAACATCGCATATTATTTTTACTGCTCTCTATTGTGCAATCAGTATTTTCTTCCTAAGTGATGAGTTACCTCAGAACATCATTCCGTAACGCATTTCTCTTTGTTGAGTTGAAGCATCGTAATCTTAAGGTTCTTTCAGATTTAGCAACAGGTGGAACCGGCATTTTGTAGTTTTTCTTATGTCTGTTGCTGTGGTTTGTATATTTTCAGTCAGCTTTGGCAGCTTTACTTTTGTAATTACGTGGACTGGATTTGTTCGAATGTCTCAGTTTTGATTCGTTCCACCGAAATGTGTCTTAAATCTCCCAAAATGCATTCATACATACCAGCACAACTGTGACATGTCACACGTGCATGTTCCTTACTAGTACACTTGTAACTCGGACAGCCGCACACAGCACGATCCGCGTTCGGAACGGTCCCATGCGACCGGCGGCGCCGCGGGGTGGCCGGCCGAGAGTGTCGGGTCGCCTCGTTATCCAGACCGCGCTCTCGGAACACGATAATCTCGCAGCCAGCATTCTCGCTGCTCAGTCTCGCTTACGAGAACGAGCGGGAACACGGCGACAGTTGACGGCCTCTAACGCTGACTGACCTCCATTCAGGACGACAACGCGGCATCAGCGGCCCCTAGATGGAGAGAACATAAGCGCTGCACCCGACTGGTCGCAGCCCACTTTGATAGCTGCTTCAACATAAGCCACTCCGCTAGCTATCTCTATGTAGCACATGCTTTTGTTTGCCTATGTGAAGAAGACTGATTATTTTGCATGTCGCCCTTTGCGTGCGACACATATCAAAGTTAAATAATTTTAATTGTCTTTTGTAATAAAACTCATTAATACGAGTTGTTTGTCTAGCGAACCGAGTATGCAGGATCCCTAGCACAACAAGTTGATTTTAAAATTTGTCAACATAACTTGCTTTTGTGTTTTTCTGGCGCCATAACTCTACCTTGTCTTTTCTTTGCAGGGGTGTATTCACATGTTTTAACATTGTCTCTTACAGTGTTTTTTCTGTCCAGTGTTTTCTGGTGGACGTTGGTGAAATCTTCTTTGCTTCTGTGCTTATTTTTATTGCTTGCATCGTCTGTTTATTGCAATTTCCTATTCCACAATGAGCAACCCATCTTTCCCACCCACTGCTCGGGCGCCTCAGCTGCAAGCAATAGATGCAACGTAGCCAACACAGATGTCCAGTATAAGACGCAGCAGAGTGCGACCCTGCTAAACACAGTGCAGCAGTTACTGGGAAACCAAGCACCAAATGCAGCGCAACATGCAACAACTGTAGCTCCGAGTGCCATACTGCCTTTCCACCAGTTTGACGAAAAAGACGAGGAATAGCTCGAGTGGTTGCAACAATATGAAGGCCACATTGTTGCTCACGAAGTACGAGGGCAGTTCAATAAGTAATGCAACACATTTTTTTTCTCGGTCAATTTTGGTTGAAAAAACCGGAAATTTCTTGTGGAATATTTTCAAACATTCCCGCTTCGTCTCGTATAGTTTCATTGACTTCCGACAGGTGGCAGCGCTGTACGGAGCTGTTAAAATGGCGTCTGTAACGGATGTGCGTTGCAAACAACGGGCAGTGATCGAGTTTCTTTTGGCGGAAAACCAGGGCATCTCAGATATTCATAGGCGCTTGCAGAATGTCTACGGTGATCTGGCAGTGGACAAAAGCTCGGTGAGTCGTTGGGCAAAGCGTGTGTCATCATCGCCGCAAGGTCAAGCAAGACTGCCTGATCTCCTGCGTGCGGGCCGGCCGTGCACAGCTGACTCCTGCAATGGCAGAGCGTACGAACACGCTCGTTCGAGATGATCGACGGATCACCGTCAAACAACTCAGTGCTCAACTTGACATCTCTGTTGGTAGTGCTGTCACAATTGTTCACCAGTTGGGATATTCAAAGGTTTGTTCCCGCTGGGTCCCTCGTTGTCTAACCGAACACCATAAAGAGCAAAGGAGAACCATCTGTGCGGAATTGCTTGCTCGTCATGTGGCTGAGGGTGACAATTTCTTGTCAAAGATTGTTACAGGCGATGAAACATGGGTTCATCACTTCGAACCTGAAACAAAACGGCAATCAATGGAGTGGCGCCACACCCACTCCCCTACCGAGAAAAAGTTTAAAGCCATACCCTCAGCCGGTAAAGTCACGGTTACAGTCTTCTGGGACGCTGAAGGGGTTATTCTGTTCGATGTCCTTCCCCATGGTCAAACGATCAACTCTGAAGTGTATTGTGCTACTCTTCAGAAATTGAAGAAACGACTTCAGCGTGTTCGTAGGCACAAAAATCTGAACGAACTTCTCCTTCTTCGTGACAACGCAAGACCTCACACAAGTCTTCGCACCCGAGAGGAGCTCACAAAACTTCAGTGGACTGTTCTTCCTCATGCACCCTACAGCCCCGATCTCGCACCGTCGGATTTCCATATGTTTGGCCCAATGAAGGACGCAATCCGTGGGAGGCACTATGCGGATGATGAAGAAGTTATTGATGCAGTACGACGTTGGCTCCGACATCGACCAGTGGAATGGTACCGTGCAGGCATACAGGCCCTCATTTCAAGGTGGCGTAAGGCCGTAGCATTGAATGGAGATACCTTGAAAACTAGTGTTGTGTAACTAAAATATTGGGGAATAGCCTGGTGTATTTCAATGCTGAATAAAACAACCCCTGTTTCAGAAAAAAAATGTGTTGCATTACTTATTGAACTGCCCTCGTATCACATACTGTGGTTCAAGTGGCTCTGGGCACTATGGGACTTAGCTTCTGAGGTCATCAGTCCCCTAGAACTTAGAACTACTTAAACCTAACTAACCTAAGGACATCACACACATCCATGCCCGAGGCAGGATTCGAACCTGCGACCGCAGCGGTCGCGCGGGTCCAGACTGTAGCGCCTAGAACCGCTCGGTCACTCCGGCCGTCCCACATACCGTGAAACTACATTATTTTTTGTCAACGGTAGGAAGTGCAGTCTTTCGCCTCGTTCAGAAATTGTTCCTTAACGCCACTCTGAGTGAACTTACGTATGATCAGGTTGTAGGTTCTCTAACTAGCTATTATGACCAACAAGTGAATGTGGTTGCAGCTAGGTACCAGTTCTTTCATTGCAAGAAAATGTCAGAACAAACTTATTGTGAGCGGATAACACATTTGCAGGGTATGACGAGGAAATGCAAATTCAGATGTGCTTGTGGTGCTTTATATTCAGGTATTAAGTTGCCTGAAGCGATCGTGTACAATGTAACTGATGTCAGCCTTAAAGGACAGATTTTGAAACAGTCAGATCCATCATTTCATCATGTAGTGCAAATTCTAGATCAGTGTGATTCAGGTGCCGTAGTGGCTGATAAATTTGAGCAGCTACTAATTTGTCGGGTTGAGTCGTACCTTGCTTACAACTGGCCCAGTAAGCAGCAACAGCATGTGCGAGCCAAGCCAGATAAACAATTCTCTAAACAGGCAGCTACATCAGTGAATTGAATAAAGTCATGCCCTCAGTGTTGTTCACGGCACAAACGCCAACATTGCCCATCCAGACAAGCACAGTGTTAAAACGCTTGTAGCAAGAAAAGTCACATACAATCTGTTTGTTTGCAGTGGAACAAACGTAAGAATCCTGCCTACTCACAAACATCTAGTTACAAGGCCCACGTAATCAATGCAGTGTATTCGAGGCCTGTTGCTGACATTAGCAAAACTGGGAAGCAAACAAAAAATGGTTCAAATGGCTCTGAGCACTATGGGACTTAACATCTGTGGTCATCAGTCCCCTAGAACTTAGAACTACTTAAACCTAACTAACCTAAGGACACCACACACATCCATGCCCGAGGCAGGATTCGAACCTGCGACCGTAGCGGTCACGCGGTTCCAGACTGAAGCGCCTAGAACCGCACGGTCACTCCGGCCGGCTAGGAAGCAAACAGTTTCTTTATTGCTACACCAGTACAACAAACTTATTTTTTCATTTGTGTCTTAGTGGAAAACGTGTGAAGTTTCAGTTGGACACAGGGGCCTCTGTTACATTGCTGAATCGTAAGGTATATGAACTGTTAGGCTCCCCATGTCTGTCTAAAACTAGCACACATCTGACGGCTTATAATGGACTAGACATTCCCATTCTCAGAAAATGTACTTTGCCTGCCTTGTCTCGCTCGCGTACGCGAACTTTGGCTGTCACTGTGCTACAATCACGCGATTGTGAGAACATATTTGGCCTTTATTCGTTTGATTTCTTTGGCTTTCAAATTCAGGACAATGTGTTGTCAGTGGCTGCATTCAATGCCAAAGACAGTGTAGCTAGCTTGCTGAAAGAATTCCCTGAACTCTTTTCTTAAGGTTTAGGCAAGGCTAACAATTTTCTTGCACATATTACTATGAAAGACAATGCTCAGCCGAAATGTTGCCAGCCTAGAACTGTTCCCATTGTATTATGGGACAAAGTCGCTGCTGAACTTACAGAATTGCGAGATAGCGGAGCTATTGCGCCCGTACAAGCTAGTCAGTGGGCAAGTCCACTAGTTTTGCTTCCCAAACCTTCAGGTCGCATTCGCCTCTGTGTTGACTTTCAAACCTACAGTCAACCCACAAATTGTGATTGATACTTATCCATTGTCACGCTCAGAGGATGGACAGAATAGGCACTGGTGGCTACTTTCCAAAAACTAATGTGGGCGACGCATATCTTCAAATACCACTAGACGAAGAATCTCAAACCGTTTGTGTTGTGAACACTCATTTGGCTACGTGGACGATATTGTCGTAGCAGGTCGTACACCTGAAGAACGCATTGCAGACGTGCGTGCTTTGTTTTGTGTGTTATCTGATGCAGGATTAAAGCGTAGACTGGACAAGTGTGATTCATTTAGACCTGAGTTGCAGTATCTTGGTCATGTCATTATTTATTATTTATTTAATCGTGTCCAAGCCATAGACAACCCACATATTACATATACACACAAATACAAATACAATACACATGTGTATAAATAAAACAAACCCAAAATGGGGAGTCACATTACAATATAAAGACAAACATAGTATATATATCATATCACGTCCCGCCAAAATTCAGCGCATTTAACTGCCGCTGCCGTAGCGTTTGCCAGATCTTCTTTCCTGCACACTTCCCCCATGTTGCTGCATTCCAAAAATGGTTCAAATGGCTCTGAGCACTATGGGACTCAACTGCTGTGGTCATAAGTCCCCTAGAACTTAGAACTACTTAAACCTAACTAACCTAAGGACATCACACACATCCATGCCCGAGGCAGGATTCGAACCTGCAACCGTAGCGGTCGTGCGGTTCCAGACTGTAGCGCCTTTAACCGCTCGGCCACTCCGGCCGGGCTGCATTCCAGGAGGTGGCCCATTGTTTGGGTCTGTCCGCACTGGCACGTGTCCGTCCCGTCTCGGTATCCCCATTTACACATGTTTACGTTGCATCTGCCCACCCCAGTTCGTAGGCGGTTGAGAGTTCTCCATAATGGCCATTTTCGTTCATTTCCAGAGGCCAATTGTTCGTCGGGTGAGATTAAAGGTGCCTGATCTCCCGTAGGCAGTGTTGCTTGTCATTTTGACAATCTGGCCTTTTGTTTTGAGGTTTCGAGCGGTTGAACTGAGGTGAGGAAACTCCGTCTTGATTTTAGACATGTGTGTGGAGGGTTTTGTCCGAAGAGAGGATGGCGCTGGTCGCGCAGCTGCTTGAAGGGCTCTGCTTCGCTTGCTATAGCTCGTCTGATGTTGGGTGGAGCTATGCCACTAAGCAAATAAAGCTGGCTAACCGGGGTGGGTCATGTCATAAGCAGTCAAGATCTACATCCTCTTCAGTCACATTTGTTAGCCGTACATGACCTGCCAGTTCCTCGCAATGTCACAGAATTGCAGTCAGTCTTAGGGAAAATTAACTACTGTGTTCCGTTCATGCCGCATTTTGCACACATCGCAGCTCCAATGCATTTCTTGCGTCGCAAGACCGTCCACTTTGTTTGGACAGATGAGTGCCAAGAAGCTTTTCAAAAACTTAAAGATGCATTTCTCATTGATCGCTGCTTGGTTCACTTCGATCCTGACAAACTAGTTACAGGGTTATTACAAATGATTGAAGCGATTTCACAGCTCTACAATAACTTTATTATTTGAGATATTTTCACAATGCTTTGCACACACATACAAAAACTCAAAAAGTTTTTTTAGGCATTCACAAATGTTCGATATGTGCCCCTTTAGTGATTCGGCAGACATCAAGCCGATAATCAAGTTCCTCCCACACTCGGCGCAGCATGTCCCCATCAATGAGTTCGAAAGCATCGTTGATGCGAGCTCGCAGTTCTGGCACGTTTCTTGGTAGAGGAGGTTTAAACACTGAGTCTTTCACATAACCCCACAGAAAGAAATCGCATGGGGTTAAGTCGGGAGAGCGTGGAGGCCATGACGTGAATTGCTGATCATGATCTCCACCACGACCGATCCATCGGTTTTCCAATCTCCTGTTTAAGAAATGCCGAACATCATGATGGAAGTGCGGTGGAGCACCGTCCCGTTGAAAGATGAAGTCGGCGCTGTCGGTCTCCAGTTGTGGCATGAGCCAATTTTCCAGCATGTCCAGATACACGCGTGAAACTTGCCCGCACGCGTTCAACCGTTTCCTCGCTCACTGCAGGCCGACCCGTTGATTTCCCCTTACAGAGGCATCCAGAAGCTTTAAACTGCGCATACCATCGCTGAATGGAGTTAGCAGTTGGTGGATCTTTGTTGAACGTCGTCCTGAAGTGTCGTTGCACTGTTATGACTGACTGATGTGAGTGCATTTCAAGCACGACATACGCTTTCTCGGCTCCTGTCACCATTTTGTCTGACTGCGCTCTCGAGCGCTCTGGCGGCAGAAACCTGAAGTGCGACTTCAGCTGAACAAAACTTTATGAGTTTTTCTACGTATCTGTAGTGTGTCGTGACCATATGTCAATGAATGAATGGAGCTACAGTGAATTTATGATATCGCTTCAATCATTTGTAATAGCCCTGTATGTTGCAAGTTGACGCTTCCTCTTACCGAACTGATGCAGTGCTTTCGCACAGATTTGGTGATAAAGACAGGACTCTTACTTTCGCATCAATAGTGTTGTCCAAAGCTCAGTGTAACTATTCACAAATAGAGAAAGCATTGGCTACTGTGTATTGTGTCGCCAAATTCCACCACTATTTGTATGGCAGAAAATTCTACTTAGTAATGGATCACAAGTCACTGCATTCCTTGTTTCATACGATGAAGCCAGTTCCTGTACGAACTGGTCAAAAATTGCAAAGATGGGCTTTTTTGTTGTCGCAATACCAGTGCGAGATTGTGTATCGTCCGACAGATCAACATGGTAATGCGGGCGCTCTTTCTCGTCTTCCGATTGCTCCTGATACAGCCTTTACGCTTCAGCTGCTTCTTTTTGTGACATCGATGCTCAGGATTCTGAATTGCTTCAATCCTCTGAACTATAGAAAAATTGCACAGGCCACAGAAGCTGATTCCGATTTGAATATTTTGCTAAAATACATTCACACATCATGGCCTCGCTGAATGCATGACATAAAAAAACTCTATAGTGCGTCGATGCTCTGCACGCCGGCTTGGCCTCGCTATACAGCAAGGTGTGATTCTCGTTCTAAATTACAGTGGACAGCCACGTATGTTGATCCCCGAAGCTTTGCAAAAACAAGTGTTGCAGTTACTTCACTAAGGACACTGGGGGATTATTCGTAAGAAACAGTGTGTCGACACTATAGTTGGCGGGGTACGGACTACCAAATAGAACAGATAACGTCACAGTGTCACGCATATGCGGAAAATCAGTCCGCTCCGCCACAAAAATTCTGTACTTGGCCTAAGTCGCAATCCCCATGGCAACGTGTGCACATAGACTTTGCGGGGCCTTTTTCGAACATTCGTTGGTTGATTGTGGTAGACTCTTTAGGAAGTTTCCTTTTGCTGTGCCAATGAACTCAACAACGTCACGTAGCACAGTTCAGGCTTTGTCCTCTGTTTTTTGCCTCGAAGGTTCGCCTGAAGTCATAGTTTCGGACAACGGCCCTCAGTTCACATCAATGAATTTGAAACATTCTATGAACGAAATTACATATAGCATACAACTAGTGCACCGTTGCATCCAATGTCAAACAGCGAAGCGGAACGTTTTTTAAAAACCTTCAAGCAGCAGATGGCCAAACTTCGCACCGCACACACAAGGGATGAAGCATTGCAACTGTTTCTCTCCTCCTGTCGTTCGCATCCACTAGAATCAGGGCCGGCCAAACGCTGCACAGTGTGCAGCCGTGCGGATGTGCTGCACATGTGCGCACGTGTGCGACAGCGACATCTATTATTAGACATGTGTCCTAAATGAACGGCGGCGGCTCCACTTCCCTGTTTATGTCGTACAAGCTAGGGCGCAACATACCCAGTCTCGTTTACCCCTGGTGACCGCAACCTTAACTATGAAGTACTGAGAAATGGCAGGAACTGTGAAAAAGCAAAGGAAGGGAGATCTATGTTCTCACCCGTTTAAAAATGACTGGGAACTGCAATTCTTTTTTGGAGCCGTTGGCGAAAACTCACAGTGTTTGCTGTGTCGCGGCAGTAATAGGTGGCCAGCGTAAATTTTCAATTCAAAGACACTACAATACATATAACAAAGACGAGTGTAGTGTACTCAACAGTGAAGAACGGCAAGCAAAATTAAATGTCCTTAAGAAAATGGATAAGACCTATCAACTCGATTTTACTGTACGTCGAAGTAACTGATACTTCTTGAACTCTCAGTTTCTTGTGTTACATTTATGTCTATTTTACTGTACGCTGTACAATGTACTGTTTTAAATTTTCCAGAATGACAACCACACTAAATCTTCACTGCGACCAAGTTTTAAAATCGCATTAAGAATTGCACAATCTGGGAAACCCTTTTCCAAAGGGGAGTTTGTGGAAGGGTGTCTGATTGATGCTGCAGAACTTGTGTGTCCACGAACGTTAGCAGGTTTCAAGAAACCAGTCTATCCAAACAAACAGTGACAAGACGTATCAGTGCTACGGCCGGCGATGTGCACAGGCAGCTAATAATAAGGCTAAAGACTTTGTTGCTTTCTCTGTATCGCTCGATGAAGCAACATATCTTACAGATACAGCCCAGCTTGTGATATAAATACGAGATGTCGATAACGCACTTTATGTAACAGAGTACGTTTTGGACTTAGTAACTTTGAAAGGGACTACTACAGGTGCGAACTTACTCCAAGCTGTCGGCCAAGCGATTGATGGTGTCGGTATGGACTGGAATCGGTTAGTCTCAGTGACCACAGATGGAGCACCATCAACGCAAGGCCATCAGTACGGATGCCCAAAAAGCTAGGGCGCACAGGCGAGACGCTGTATGGAATCCACTGCATTCTGCATCGAGAGGCGCTTTGTGCAAAATCAGTAACGTTAGCAAACGTCATGCAAGTTGTTTTGCGTACTGTAAACTATCTGAAGACACATGGGGGCTTACGCATTGCCAATTTCGGCGGTTCTTGGAGGAATTAGGAGCGGAGTACGGCGACATACCTTACTATACCGAAGTACGCTGGCTCAGTCGAGGTAAAATGCTGAAAATATTTTTTGATTTACGTTTGGTCATAGTAACATTCTTACAAGTGAACCTATGTTGGAAGACCCTTGTTGGATATCAGACCTTGCATTTCTCGTGGACATTACTTCTCACATGAACAGCCTGAACGTCTGTTTGCAAGGTGAAAATAATTTAATTTCTGACATGTTGGAAAAAGTAAATGCCTTTGAAAGGAAGCTTGCGCTTTGGGAGAGCCAGCTATTGACAGAAAACACTGCACATTTCCCAACTCTTGGACTGGTCCATGAAAGTGCTAGATTTCAAGAATACGTGTCAATAATTGTAAAAATTAAGGAACAATTTCGAGCACGATTTGCAGATGTTACGAGTTTGTCTCTTGTCATTCGCCTCTTTGCTCGACCGTTCTCTTCGTCAGTTGAAGATGCTCCGAATGATCTACTTATGGAACTGATCGACCTACAGTGCAATACAAGACTGAAGGACAAGTTCTTTGCAGTGCGAAGTACAAAAGAATTCTGCGAAAATATTTTACAACAAGTATTTCCACGCCTGCACCGGAAGCCGCGAGAGCTATGTCCATGTTCGGGTCGACATATGTTTGTGAAAGATTTTTCTCGCTGATGAAAATGAATAAATCAAGGTTTCGATCAAGCATAAGTGATGAAAATCTTCGCAACGGCTTGCGTTTGTCATTGAGCCGTGCTTTTGTGCCCGATATCAACTATATCATTTCTCATGACCAGTGATAAACGTGTTTGGATTTATTCCTTTCATAATTAAAAATTATTGTTTACTAACTGTGCATTGTTGCCTCATTCTGCTCAATGTTACATTATTATCAGGAAAATTGGTCATTAAACCGATTGTTCCAATGTATACTTACATTTAGGGATTTTTTTAATGTGTGAAAGGCTACGCTCAGCTGAAGTCGATAAAACATAACATTCATCTAATTGTCGGTTACTATGCAGATTTCAGACGGAACTGATGAAAGATATAGCAATAATGGTATTGAAATAACAGGTGATCATCGAGAGGTCTGTGGTTATCATTCTGTTCAGGGGTCAGTGAGACAGAAATTATTGTGGGCGTAACTGAGGGCACTGAGAATTAGTTATACGAAACCTTGCATTAGTTTAATGTTATTTGAAATCATGAATAAGGTTCGTTGGAAGTCGCTACTTTTTTTTTCCTTTATTGAATTTCGATTCCCCCCGAAGGGGGCGGGTTGGCAGCAGCTTATTACGCTGCTCTGCAGCCTACAGACTTTTTAAAATGTAAGGAGAAGTTAAGAAACAATAAAAGCAGGCGATAAAACGGGGACTTAAATTGTAAAACGGCGGAAAATTGGGCAAAGTTAAAACATAAAGCAAATCGTTGGCAAAGCGAATAGAAACACACAGGATGCAGACAGGTAACATAGTAGACAGACAATTAAAAAACATGGTGACAGTCTGGTTTCTGTTCGCAAGATATAAAATCACACCCAGCGACAGTATGATGGCCGTTCGCAATACTTCGGAAAAGACACACAACACTGAACACTCACTGTGAACTTTGCACTAAAATGTCGACACAAAGAGGACACACCATAGCCTAGGGCAAGATGGGGGGGGGGGGGGGGGGGGACCTGGACAGATGAGGGGGAAAACAAGGAGGGAGGAGAGGAAAAGCGAAGGGGGGGGGGAACCAAGGAGGGAGAGAGGACTCATAAGGGAGGGGGGGGGGGAGGGGCAGAGCAGACGCGAGAGGGAATGGGAAAAGGCAGAGGAGGGAAATGCGAAAGGACTCGGGGGAGAGGAGGGGGCGCGAAGTCGCTAAGTGCACTCTTTCTTAAATACAAGATCAAAAACATTACGCGTATTTACGTGCCGTCAGTCAAGCTGCCTTAATAAAAACCCACGGCTGTTAACTGTATTACTTGTCTTACTGGATTAAACTGTTAACATAAAAGTAGACGTCTCAAGAGTAGACTGTGACAGCATTTTAAATGTTTAATACGCGGAATACCTTCCCATGGTTGGCTTTCAAGCTGTGGAAAGAGCACTAGAATGCGCCAGTACAGAGTATCCCAGCAAGTGGATAAAGCGACATCTGTGCGTAGAGACATGTACTACATAAACGCTGACGGCTGCGGCGTGCACGCTGTGACCCGGATGTTGCACATGTGCAGCAGCACCGCACGTGTGCGGAATTTCTGGCCGACTAGATGGACCATCGCCGGCGGAAATGCTTCACGCCCGGCGCTATCGGACACTGGCCCACCTTCTTCAGTATGTGTTGCCGAAAGAAGGCCGCAGGTAACGCTCCGTGCCGCATGATATTGTGTTTTTCAGGTTTTTTAGTGGCAGCAGATCGTGGATCCGAGGCTAGAGCCTTCGTTGACTTGGCGCATGCAGGTATCTCATTTCAGGCCCAGATGAATTGCAGCGTCGACATCATAATCAAATTCACCACTGTCATGTGCACGGCGATCGTTCTGTGTCTCTTCCCCCAGCTTCACGGATCCTGAAGACAGCGCGGCCACAGCAGCCGCCAGAGGGTGTCATCACGACACTGCAGGACGACCCCATGGAGACGGACCCTTCGCCTCCTCCGCCCCCTCTCGTCCTACCGATGGAGCTGGAACCGCCGATGCCGCAGCAGCCGACGCCATCTACATCTTACTGTGGGCCTCAGGAGGTGGACGCGTAACCTTCTGGGCGGTTTCTGGGGGACGTTTCCACCAGAGCGAAGGCGGGATGGCGGGTTATGACCGGAAGTCTGACGTCACCTGTAGCCACAGCTTCTGGTCCATCATTGCGTCCACACTCCTGCCTCCCTCCCCCCCCCCCCCCCCGCCGCCCACCCCCTCCCCTTTGTCGTGCTCCCTATTCGACGACGGTCCGTCGCTTTGGGGGGAGAAATACAGCATAAAGTCAGACCCGGCACGCCAGTCCGGAACGAAAGAGAAGAGACGGCTGTGAGAAGAGGTTAGCCAATTGTATCCTGACTGACCTCCCTCCAGGACGACAACGCGATAGCAGCGGCCTCTAGGTGGAGAGGACATAAGCGCCACACCAGACTGGTGGCAACCCACTTCTATAGCAGCTTCAACGTAGCCACTTCGTTAGCTATCTCTATGTAGCACAGAGTTGTGTTTATCTATTCTGAAGAAGACTGATTATTTTGCATATCGCCCTTTACTTACGACACACATCACAATTAAGTAATGGTAATTGTCTTTTGTAATAAAAAAATCATTCATACGATTTATTTGACTGTTTGTCTAGTGAACCATGTATGCAGGATTCTTAGACACAATAGGTTGATTTAAATATTTGTCAACATAACTTGCAAGTGTGGGATACGAACCCACTGTTTTTCTCATGTTACTTGGACTCCAGTAACCCTGAATCACAATTCCAACTTTCAGTTGCGATATTAAGGTGTACTCAAATAGCTTATAAAATTTATTTATTTGTAAAACTAGATTGCTGTTTGTAAAATGTAGTTTATTAAGGCTTTTCTAGTAATCACCAAACACAAGTGGAGTGTACCATAGTCGAAAGCATGGAGCCCACCAACAAAGCCTCGAAACAGCCAGCATCGAAGGACTTTTGTTCTGTAAATGGGAGAAATGAATATCCAAAACATGTGAAGAAAGGTCTTTTTACAGTCACTTTAAAGCACAACATATAAATGACTAAAATTATCCCCAGTTCTTGAAAATTTCTTCGATGTTTCTATGACAATATTTGTTAGGTATGGTACTCTAACGTTTCACCCGTAACAACATGTGTTAGCAATGGTTTCTAAAATATTTTCTCAGTCATTCCCCACAATTATTATGTGTCGTTCACTTGTTGCTCTTCATCCTGCTCAATATTTTTTCAAACCAAACTATCTTTGTATTTAGTTACTTTGCAATTCTGTCATTCCTCTAATACGATATTTTAGTTCCACTTGCTCAAAACAGCACAAACTGTTGGCGAATCGCTGAAATTAGGCTACTGAAAGGATAACATGGACGCAAAATAAATTAATTTTAGAGCAAATTCACAAGTGCAAAATAAGTTAGGTTTAAGAATAGTTTCCTTGCAAATATCGTGTAGTTTTGAAAAACTACACGTGACGTGAAAAAACTTTTATTTATGCCTAATATTTTAAAGAAAGTAGGAAAAATAAAACTTTGGGCAAAAGTTTACGGTAATTATAAAAGCTTGTCAAATATTTCATTCAAAGTAAGATGTTAAATTCCACTTTTTGGATTCTGAAATGGATGCAATGATCATGATATGCTGTTGCTATCTTCAAGATAGCATTCCATAACAAGTCTAATAAATCTCATTCCGTTTATTACTATTTTTAGTCAACATAAGGAGATCAGCGCCACTGCTCCTAAAATGGGTTTTTCAAGATGGCCGCCGAATGAGATCAAGGTATTTTCTTCATCCGCTAAAAGAAATTATTTAAGAGGAAATAGTGTCAAATTTAAATTTTCTTTGTTTCGTATATTTGCTGTAGTGTCAGTTCTTGTCACACAACTGAATATTAGCAGCCCAGCAGTTTCTTCTTGAAAAAAAAAATTCTGTTTAAGTTTTCTTGATAATGCAAAATTCGTTTAAGAAAGATATATACTAGTTTCATGAGTGTCTACTGTCGCAATAAAAGTGTAACTAAACCTTTCTAAATCGTATTTAACTAACACATTTCGTACTGTTTACTAGTTGGATAGACGCGATCTAGGCCTAAGTTTTCCGAGTTATAAACGTTTAAAAAACTGACCAATCACGCTTGATAACATAAATTCTCTAAAAGCAAAATAATTACTAATTCATTCTTCTGTCATTGTATCTCTAAATCAGTACAAAAAGAACAACCACCGCACATAAGACCTTCGTGTCGTCTTTTGTTTACACACAGCCAATCTCGCGTCCTTGCCAAATGTAAAACATTCTTTAAACTCTAATTATTGTTTCGAAACTGATCACGAATGAAAAAGGTGGGAGCTGTTCTAGGGTAGTGAGTAGAGGGATTTGTTGCCAATCTTGTAGGAAATGTTTTCACTGGGGGCTGGGGGGAGGGGGATGCAGTGGGGAGAATGTTGGGAGAACAGAAGAGTATGCGTTGGGAACATTTTGACTGGGGAATAGAAAGGAAAATCTGTGCCCTTCATGCACCGTTGGAGGAAGCAGGCAAGGAACTGATAAGGATAAATGGAGATAGTGGGGAGGGGGGGGGGGGAGGGTGGTTGGGAACTGGCAGCTGGTAGGAGGATAGGAACAAAGAGAACGCGATCTGATAGTTTAATCATCAACACCAAAAACAGGTATCTACCACCTCCAGAGTTAAGTGGAGAAGATCCTCAGGTAGAATGACGACCAAGAAATGTGCAGCACACTTCAACTGAGGCCAAGAAGCCTAGAAATATACAAAATGTTAGGAAGGAGAAAGTGCTGCTGCTAGGTATGGGAGAGGAGTAGGCCCTCAGGTACAGGAAAGTTTAGGGGCAGCGTACCAGATGTGACGGTACGTCACATAAATATTGACGTTTTTATCGGTTAAAAACCGTAGTTAACGTATTTTATTAATATAATTAGTGTAAAAGATACAGTTAATGTTCTTGAAACAACTGATATGCAGCGATAATTTAAGAGTAACATCTTTATTTAAAAGATGTCTATGAAAATAAAAAAGGATCGTAAAGAGACGCGATTGTACGACCAAGAAGGAAGGACGTACTTAATGGTACAAACATATTTTATGTAAGTTATTCTGTTTTCTGCTAAAATAAACTAATTATTGTTATCACAAAATAATTTCTTTGTAATAGTTGTGACTTCAAATGCTCGCAGTGGCTAATTATTTTTGATAAGCATTTTTTCAGTAATTTGCGCTGCGGGAAGCTCATCTTCTGATGCAGCCTCTGGTCGGCCATTACGGGCCGAAGTATTAATTTATTTTTTTAAAATGTTATCAGTAACTGTAAATGCGAGAGATTTTGTTGTAAGAGCCTTTCCAAATTGCAACAGATAATTAATTTACGTTAAAGTTCATTTTTTAAATTATACAGATTCCATGAGTACAGTAAGTTTTATCTTGGCTGCGCCACGGCAACAATCGAAATTCTCTCAAACCTTGCTTTTCAATCAGTAAATAGAATTAACAAAATTTCATTCAATTCAGTTAACAGCAACTATATTTTAGTCACCACATTCAAAATCTAAGGTTGGTACATGAATAACAGCGGCCCTTCAAGAACCCATCTCATATGTACTTATGCACGTAAGCAAAAGTGATAAGAACAGATAATATTCACGAGAGAAAGAATCATGCTCTAACAAAAGAAAAATTCACCTGATGAAAATAAAATAAATAAATATCTATAACGTAACAAATGGCACCGACGTAACACAGACCACCAAATGCAGGGCTAGGTCATGTGATAGAGGACTTAGGGTCTTTATTTTAGGACTTTGCAAAAGAAGACTATGTAGTGATAGTGGGTGGGGTGGGAAAGAGTTGGACAGGGATGGGGCAAATTGTGGTGTCGCCGCCAGACACCACACTTGCTAGGTGGTAGCCTTTAAATCGGCCGCGGTCCGTTAGTATACGTCGGACCCGCGTGTCGCCACTATCAGTGATTGCAGACCGAGCACCGCCACACGGCAGGTCTAGAGAGACTTCCTAGCACTCGCCCCAGTTGTACAACCGACTTTGCTAGCGATGGTTCACTGACAAAATACGCTCTCATTTGCCGAGACGATAGTTAGCATAGCCTTCAGCTACGTCATTTGCTACGACCTAGCAATGCGCCATTACCAGTTACTATTGAGATTATGAATAATGTATCGTCAAGAGCGACGTTCACCACTTATGGATTAAAGTTAAGTATTCCACCAGCTACGTCCGTTTTTCTAAAGCCTAATTTCCTTGTCCTGTTCCAGACCTCACGCCAGCCTGCGTGAGCTAAAACGCGTGCCTTTCGGCTTCCTCTAATAATACGGTGTTGGCTCTCCTACCAACCCACAACACAAATGACAGAGGTGATGACCTGAACAGGATAACTTCCCTGACTCATGGCACCAACGTACACTTCGTTGAGCTGTTCCGGCGTCATAATCGACCACACCTTGATGGAATTGTGAGACAAATCAATGTGGGTTTAGGAATGGCTCTGAGAGCAATCAACAGTGCTCATGTTTCTCTGGTGCCCGTTGGGACTATCAACAGATGGGGTTTCACTAGGCATGGGCTACACCTAAACAGGACTGGGAAGGGAAGAATGGTACAGCTTATTCATGAAAGTATAGGGGGTGGATCTTGGGCCACACATGGTCAAATACCTGTTGTCATGGATAGGAGAAGTAGGTCTTTTTTAGGATAAATCCAGACAACAGATTCCCCTGCCTAAAGAGTATCTCCAGCAGTTTAAGAAAAATACTGAAACAACGACTCACAAGACAGATTTTAACATTTTAAATATCACACATACCAGATGTCACAAAGAAAAACAAACCATTGGAAAGAGTAACATGGGGCATTTTACAGACTTAACAATCCTCCATCAAAACATGCAATCAATAAAATATAAAATACAACTATTAGAAGTTGAGCTCCAATCTTTGAGCTGCAGAGTAGTTTGTGTTACTGAGCACTGGTGTAGAGACAGAAATCCAACATGTACACTATTGGACATTAAAATTGCTACACCAGGAAGAAATGCAGATGATAAACGGGTATTCATTGGACAAATATATTATACTAGAACTGACATGTGATTACATTTTCACGCAATTTGGGTGCATAGATCCTGAGAAATCAGTACCCAGAACAACCACCTCTGGCTCTAATAACGGCCTTGATACGTCTGGGCATTGAGTCAAACAGAGCTTGGATGGCGTGTACAGGTACAGCTGCCCATGCAGCTTCAACACGGTACCACAGTTCATCAAGAGTAGTGACTGGCGTATTGTGAGGAGCCAGTTGCTCGGCCACCATTGACCAGACTTTTCAATTGGTGAGAGATCTGGAGAATGTGCTGGCCAGGGCAGCAGTCGAACATTTTCTGTAACCAGAAAGGCCCGTACAGGACCTGAAACATGCGGTCGTGCATTATCCTGCTGAAATATAGGGTTTCGCAGGGATCGAATGAAGGGTAGAGCCACGGGTCGTAACACATCTAAAATGTAACGTCCACTGTTCAAAGTGCCGTCAATGTGAACAAGAGGTGACCGAGACGTGTAACCAATGGCACCCCATACCATCACGCCGGATGATACGCCAGTATGGCGATGACGAATACACGCTTCCACAGTGCGTTCACGGCGATGTCGCCGAACACGGATGTGACCATCATGATGCTGTATACAGAACCTGGATTCATCCGAAAAAACGCCGTTTTGCCATTTGTGCACCCAGGCGCTCCTTTCTGTGATGCAATGTCAAGGGTAACCGCAGCCATGGTCTTCGCGCTGGTATTCCACGATGATGCAAACGTCGTCGAACTGTTCGTGCAGATGGTTGTTGTCTTGCAAACGTCCTCATCTGTTGACTCAGGTATCGAGTCGTGGCTGCACAATCCGTTACAGCCATGCGGATAAGATGCCTGTCATCTCGACTGCTAGTGATACGAGTCTGTTGGGATCCAGCACGACGTTCTATATTACCCACCTGAACACACCGATTCCATATTCTGCTAACAGTCATTGGATCTCGACCAACGCGAGCAGCAATGTCGCGATACGATAAACCGCAATCGCTATAGGCTACAATCCCACCTTTATCAAAGTCGGAAACATGATGGTACGCATTTCTCCTCGTCACACAACAACGTTTCACCAGACAAGGCCGGTCAACTGCTGTTTGTCTATGAGAAATCGGTTGGAAAATTTCCTCATGTAAGCACGTTGTAGGTGTCGCCACCGGCGCCAACCTTGTGTGAATGCTCTGAAAAGCTAATCATTTGCATATCAGAGCATCTTCTTCTTGTCGGTTAAATTTCGCGTCTGTAGCACGTCATCTTCGTGGTGAAGCAATTTTAATGGCCAGTAATGTAGTATTATCATTGTATGAAATGGCAAACTCTTACTGCAGGACTGCTTCAACGGGTGGAGGATCATGCATTTATATCAGAAAAGGAACACAAATCATATTAAGACATGACCTCAGTACATGTGGCCGAGCGGTTCTAGGCACTTCAGTCTGAAACCACGCTGCTGCTACAGTCGCAGGTTCGAGTCCTGCCTCGGGCATGGATGTGTGTGATGTCCTTAGGTTAGTTAGGTTTAAGTAGTTCTAAGTTCTAGGGGACTGATGACCTCAGAAGTTAAGTCCCATAGTGCTCAGGGCCACAATTGACCCATTTGGTTGGCTCTGAGCACTATGCGACTTAACTTCTGAGGTCATCAGTCGCCTAGAACTTAGAACTAATTAAAGCTAACTAACCTAAGGACATCACACACATCCATGCCCGAGGCAGTATTCGAATCTGCGACCGCAGCGGTCGCTCAGCTCCAGACAGTAGCGCCTAAAACCGCACGGCCACTCCGGCCAGCTCAGAGCCATTTGAACCAGTTGAACCTCAGTACAGTAAGTGAAGACAAACACTTTGAAATATCAGCTGTTGAATTAACAGGGCTTGATATTACCAAGAAATTAATCATTTTGTGTGTGTATTGATCTCACAGTAGTAGTGTGGACACTCTTTTCAATAAATTAACAGAAGTTCTAGATAAAGTCTCAAGTACAAAGGTCAGAATAATTCTGTGTGGGGACATTAACATTAACACTAATGTCATAAATGAATCCAGCAGCACCCTCATAAATATCCTTCAAAGTTTTGGAATGTCCCTATTGGTCAATAGTGCAACAAGGTTTACTACATTGACTGCTTCAGTAATTGACCATGTGGCCACAAATATGGACAGGGAAAAATGTGATATAGCTGTAAAAGATCTCTGATCTCTGTCAAATAACAACAGTAAAATCAACAACCGAATAATTCCCTAAACTACAAGCCTACAAATGACATCTATCAGAAATCAAAATAAAAGATTTTTCAGAAGAACTAGCAAAACAAAGCTGGGATAAACTGTATAAGGAAACCAATGTTAATACGAAATTCTCTAAATTCTCCACACGATTTAAATTGGACTTTGAAAAGGCATTTTCAAAAGTATGCTTGTCTGTATCAAAATCTCACAAAAACAGGTGGATAACATCAGGTATTAAGGAGTCCTTCCAAACACTTAAATACTTTAGTTCCATGAAAAACAGTCTCAATGATCAAGAATTCTTAAATTTCTATCACAGATACAAAAACATCTATAGGAAAGTGCAGATTGCTGCAAAAAAGTCATTTAATGACAAAATAATATATAATGCAGAGAAAAAAAGCAAAGCAGTTTGTGACGTTATAAAAAAGGAAACGGGGAGAGGCAAACAAATGCATACTGCTAAGGGAGGGGGTAAGGTAGTAAATAATCCACAACCTTAGCAAACTATGTAAATGAGCATTTTTCAACTATTGCAGAGAAGTTACAGCAAAAATTCCCCAAAACAAATATAACACCTATAAATAATGTTGCACTGAATACAATGATGTTACTTCCAATCACAGAGAATGAAGTCAATAAAACTGTTCGAAAACTAAAAAATAAAAAGTCAGCAGGCTTAGATGAAGTACCAATGTGTGTACTAAAACAATGTTTAGAGATTGTACAAGACCCCTTAACAAATATAATAAATGAATCCTTCACATCAGGGACATTTGCAGGGCAGTTAAAACAGACAAGAGTTGTACCTTTGCTTAAGAAAGTTAATGCTGAAGACATAGAAAATTACCAGCCCAGTTCCCTGCTGTCACCATTCTCAAAAATAATAGAAGCAATTATAAAAGACAATTTAATGAATTACCTGAATAAATACAATCTTTTAAGTGAATCACAGTTTGGTTTCTGAAGTGGCAAAAAATGGTGTCAGCCATAGAAGAATTGATGCTCTTGTTAAATATGAGTGTGTCACAGGCATATTTTTGGATCTTTCTAAGGCCTTTGATACAGTCGACCACAAGATTCTATTAAATAAACTAGAAGCATTCGGAATAAGGGGGTAGCTAATGACTGGTATAGATCATACCTAGCAGTTAAAGTACAAAGAGTAGAGATAACACATACTTCAAATAGATCCAAACATTTAGTAAAACACTTATTAGAACTGAAATACATGAATATAGGGGTTCTGCAAGGTAGCATACTGCGACCAATATTATTCCTGATGTACATCAGTGACTTTCCCAGTAGTGTTACTCATGGTGAAAAAATTCTCCTCACTAATGACAGCAATACTATAGTCACTGAGAAAACAAGAGAACTCCTCTCAGAGAAAGCAAGTGAAATTCTCAAGGAGGTTTACAATTGGTCAATAAGGAACAAAGTGACACAGAACATAAAGAAAACTAATGCCATGAATTTCACTTTGAAGAGGGAAAATGACAATGTTAAATTAAATATAGATGGCACCTCTATAGACTGTGTAACAAATGAAAAATTTCTAGGAATGAATATTGACTCTCATCTGAATTTGTGTATACACAAAAAGCTACTTGCAAACATAATGTCATCAGCATCTTATGCCCTTAGAATTCTATCATCAGTGTGTAACATGCAGTGTCTTTTGGTGACATACTATTCATATGTACGAGGGCAGTTCAATAAGTAATGCAACACATTTTTTTCTCGGCCAATTTTGGTTGAAAGAACCGGAAATTTCTTGTGGAATATTTTCAAACATTCCCGCTTCGTCTCGTATAGTTTCATTGACTTCCGACAGGTGGCAGCGCTGTATGGAGCTGTTAAAATGGCGTCTGTAACGGATGTGCGTTGCAAACAATGGGCAGTGATCGAGTTTCTTTTGGCGGAAAACCAGGGCATCTCAGATATTCATAGGCGCTTGCAGAATGTCTACGGTGATCTGGCAGTGGACAAAAGCACGGTGAGTCGTTGGGCAAAGCGTGTGTCATCATCGCCGCAAGGTCAAGCAAGACTGTCTGATCTCCCGCGTGCGGGCCGGCCGTGCACAGTTGTGACTCCTGCAATGACGGAGCGTGCGAACACACTCATTCGAGATGATCGACGGATCACCATCAAACAACTCAGTGCTCAACTTGACATCTCTGTTGGTAGTGCTGTCACAATTGTTCACCAGTTGGGATATTCAAAGGTTTGTCCCGCTGGGTCCCTCGTTGTCTAACCGAACACCATAAAGAGCAAAGGAGAACCATCTGTGCGGAATTGCTTGCTCGTCATGTGGCTTAGGGTGACAATTTCTTGTCAAAGATTGTTACAGGCGATGAAACATGGGTTCATCACTTCGAACCTGAAACAAAACGGCAATCAATGGAGTGGCGCCACACCCACTCTCCTACTGAGAAAAAGTTTAAAGCCTTACCCTCAGCCGGTAAAGTCAAGGTTACAGTCTTCTGGGACGCTGAAGGGGTTATTCTGTTCGATGTCCTTCCCCATGGTCAAACGATCAACTCTGAAGTGTATTGTGCTACTCTTCAGAAATTGAAGAAACGACTTCAGCGTGTTCGTAGGCACAAAAATCTGAACGAACTTCTCCTTCTTCATGACAACGCAAGACCTCACACAAGTCTTCGCACCCGAGAGGAGCTCACAAAACTTCAGTGGACTGTTCTTCCTCATGCACCCTACAGCCCCGATCTCGCACCGTCGGATTTCCATATGTTTGGCCCAATGAAGGACGCAATCCGTGGGAGGCACTACGCGGATGATGAAGAAGTTATTGATGAAGTACGACGTTGGCTCCGACATCGACCAGTGGAATGGTACCGTGCAGGCTTGCAGGCCCTCATTTCAAGGTGGCGTAAGGCCGTAGCATTGAATGGAGATTACGTTGAAAAATAGTGTTGCGTAGCTAAAAGATTGGGGAATAACCTGGTGTATTTCAATGCTGAATAAAACAACCTCTGTTTCAGAAAAAAAATGTGTTGCATTACTTATTGAACTGCCCTCGTACACTCAATTCTTAGCTATTACATTCTCTTTTGGGGAACAAATGCACAAAATATGAACACAATTTTCAAACTTCAGAAAATTGGGACCTCCACTCTCCTTCTTTCTCTCTCTTCCTCCATCATCGTCGTTTTCTTTTTTTCTTCTCGGCTGTTCAAACCCTCTTCCTTCCTCCTCCGTCGTATCGCAGCTATATCTCAGGGTTTTCGACAAAAGGGAGGGAGAAGGAGCACATATGTGGTTGATCATGATGACGTAGTGCTATGTGTGGGTATCACCCTTATCTCCATTTTGGTAAAATTGATGACTAAAGCTGAAACATTTCTCTAAAAAGGTAAGTGCTCTCTTTTTTAAAAGGTGAAAATTGTAGTGTAGACTATAATGTTTATTGATCTACTAAATTGAAGGAACACGGCACAGTTTATAAAGTTCAAACTTAGGATGAAGTTTATTGATGCCAAGGAGCTGAAACAAAACTCATCCATTCCAAATGTCATTCACATCGAGAGTAGTTAGTTTTCTGGTGTGCGTGTAGTGGTCACCAATGATTGAAATGATCGTTCTGGTAATTCCATTACAATCTGTTTATTGGTTGCTAACCAACATATCAATCAGTCCACTATTCAGTGACTAATATATGTTGTATTCAAACAGTAAATCAAACCCCATTTACTGTAAGCACCAAGAACGATTACTATAACCTTCAATAATTTTTTAATAATTATTACTAAGTTACTGTCAAGAAATTACGGGGAGTATCAATTAATCCTTCACGCGACTATAACATGCAGTAGCCTACCGTGTATCTCAAACTTGGCGCCGTTATTTCAAAGTCCACGTACGATCTGTTTACAACAATGTTTGGCCGTGGCTCTCTAGAATGTTTTCCAAACCAACTCCGGATTATGAATTATCATTTTTAGGTCAGTTCTTTAAAATTAAAGAGGACCTGCACTCGATTACAGCTTGGCTGCACACTTGAGCAACTCAGAAGTTATTTCCTTTTTTTAAAAAAAAATATCTTGTGCAATGCAGTATTGTGATCTGCTATTTCAAAAAAATTTCATTACCTATTGATTCTTATACTCTGTTAATCGCTCAGCAAAGATTGCACTACAAAAAAAGAAAATCACCTTGAGATGACATCACATGTTACTACCTGTTTTGACTCTTGTACTCTCCCATGACACAAAGTATATCTGACTTTAATGAACATCCCGACAATATTATTGCTTAAAGATTTCATGGACTACTCGGATGTTTACCCATGCAATGCTACAGAATCATAACCAAAAATAGTAGTTGAGCTCATTGTAAAGATCTGTTCAAAACACTGGGGATTTTAACTGCACCATGAGAATACATTTACCAGTCAGTTGTACACATCAACAATAACATTGGTAATTATTGTACAAACAGCTCTGTCCATTACCATGGAATAAGAGCTAGACTCAACTTACATTTACCAAGAAAAAATAAACACAAAACACAAAACAGATATTTCTACCAAGGAATAAAACTGTAAAGTAAATTATCAAAAGAGATTAACGAAATTGTAGTACCTGTTATGCAATACATTTTACACGTTGACAAATTACTTAGATAAAACAGAGAAGGGGTTTGGTTAAAAAAAATGTTATGCAAATAAATAATAATAATAATGATTATAAGACATCCAACATTCCATATAACATCTTCACACTATGTTTTTTCCCTTCTTTTTTCCTTTTCTATAAATACACACCCCAAATGATGCATAGCACAACATTAACACCTCTTCCTCTTTCTGAGCTCAACATCTCACTCATTATAGAGGGATGCTGATCAGTTTTTGAGGATAGCAAATTGGAAGGTGTAGTACAGAAAAAGGCCCAGAGATCACCAGTGTTTGTGTGTGTGTGTGTGTGTGTGTGTGTGTGTGTGTGTGTGTGTGTGTGTGTGTGTGTATAATGAGTGAAGTGTTATGAAACAATGTGTGTATAGTGTGTGCAGTGACTGATAATGAGATATGAGTGAATAGTGTGGCATTACACTAATTAATAAGTTATTTGTAAAAAAAGTATTGTATACCAGGGGTAAATCTAATGATTGTCCCTAACTAGAAGTCCGAAAATATCTCTAGTTTTTGTTGTCAGGACAGCAATGTGTGATGCCTTCAGTGACTACTGTAGCAGAATATTGTGAAATGACATATAACGAAACTCAAAGAAATTCTTGTCATACATAAAGGCTGTTAGTAGCACCAGAGATTATTTCCAGTCCCTAGTGAATGACAGAGGGACTGAAATTGAGGGTAGCAAAGCAAAAGCTGAAATGCTTGTCTCCATTTTCAAATGTTCCTTTACAAGGGAATACCCAGGAAGATTGCCCCAATTTAATCCTCTTACCAATGAAAAGATGAGGGAAACAAGTGTTAGCATCAACAGTGCCGAGAAACAGCTGAAATAGTTGAAACTGAACAAAGCTGCAGGACCTAGTGGGATCTCTATCACATTCTGCACTGTATTTGTGGCTGTGTTAGCTCCTCTTATAATCATTATTACTAGTAGCAGTATTTTATTCAGACATAAAAATCTTACACTGCATGGGTTTCGCTAGAATATACACTTCTGGAAATGGAAAGAAGAACACATTGACACCGGTGTGTCAGACCCACCATACTTGCTCCGGACACTGCGAGAGGGCTGTACAAGCAATGATCACACGCACGGCACAGCGGACACACCAGGAACCGCGGTGTTGGCTGTCGAATGGCGCTAGCTGCGCAGCATTTGTGCACCGCCGCCGTCAGTGTCAGCCAGTTTGCCGTGGCATACGGAGCTCCTTCGCAGTCTTTAACACTGGTAGCATGCCGCGACAGCGTGGACGTGAACCGTATGTGCAGTTGACGGACTTTGAGCAAGGGCGTATAGTGCGGGAGGCCGGGTGGACGTACCGCCGAATTGCTCAACACGTGGGGCGTGAGGTCTCCACAGTACATCGATGTTGTCGCCAGTGGTCGGCGGAAGGTGCACATGCCCGTCGACCTGGGACCGGACCGCAGCGACGCACGGATGCACGCCAAGACCGTAGGATCCTACGCAGTGCCGTAGGGGACCGCACCGCCACTTCCCAGCAAATTAGGGACACTGTTGCAACTGGGGTATCGGCGAGGACCGTTCGCAACCGTCTCCATGAAGCTGGGCTACGGTCCCGCACACCGTTAGGCCGTCTTCCGCTCACGCCCCAACATCGTGCAGCCCGCCTCCAGTGGTGTCGCGACAGGCGTGAATGGAGGGACGAATGGAGACGTGTCGTCTTCAGCGATGAGAGTCGCTTCTGCCTTGGTGCCAATGATGGTCGTATGCGTGTTTGGCGCCGTGCAGGTGAGCGCCACAATCAGGACTGCATACGACCGAGGCACACAGGGCCAACACCCGGCATCATGGTGTGGGGAGCGATCTCCTACACTGGCCGTACACCACTGGTGATCGTCGAGGGGACACTGAATAGTGCACGGTACATTCAAACCGTCATCGAACCCATCGTTCTACCATTCCTAGACCAGCAAGGGAACTTGCTGTTCCAACAGGACAATGCACGTCCGCATGTATCCCGTGCCACCCAACGTGCTCTAGAAAGTGTAAGTCAACTACCCTGGCCAGCAAGATCTCCGGATCTGTCCCCCATTGAGCATGTTTGGGACTGGATGAAGCGTCGTCTCACGCGGTCTGCACGTCCAGCACGAACGCTGGTCCAACTGAGGCGCCAGGTGGAAATGGCATGGCAAGCCATTCCACAGGACTACATCCAGCATCTCTACGATCGTCTCCATGGGAGAATAGCAGCCTGCATTGCTGCGAAAGGTGGATATACACTGTACTAGTGCCGACATTGTGCATGCTCTGTTGCCTGTGTCTATGTGCCTGTGGTTCTGTCAGTGTGATCATGTGATGTATCTGACCCCAGGAATGTGTCAATAAAGTTTCCCCTTCCTGGGACAATGAATTCACGGTGTTCTTATTTCAATTTCCAGGAGTGTATATATATATATATATATATATATATTTGTGTGTGTGTGTGTGTGTGTAGAAGTGTGTAGAAAGAAAGAGAGCATACAAATACAAGGGTGCATAGTACCCTAGACAATCTCACTTTGATTAATTACATAAATGAATTAAAAAAGGTATTTTACATTGACAACTTACCTGAGCTTTACATAAAACATATGAGAGTTGTAACACTTCTGTTCAAAATAACTAGCTCTGATCAAAGCAAAAATTTGACTGAAAATGCTATTCACATTAGGGCAAATAGTAAATGTATATCATTATTTGCCAACAGGTTATTCCATGGGATTCCTTTACACTGTAATATCAGCTGATCATTAAAAATTTGAATATTAATTCATTAAATCTAAACAATTTTTTTATTTTTTTATATGGTCGGGTACCTTGAATGTTTGTTTCTGTGCTACAGCCTCATTTATTCTTTTTCATGGATGAATTATACCTAAGCAGATCTTAGTTGGTTTACATATTGTTAGTGTACCTTTTTACATTAATTACACTTTTTGTATGTGGAGGCTTGGTTAAATTAGAATATTTAGCTGCTTAAATAACTGCCAGGATAGTGTTAGCCTTGAGCTGTTGATAATTATTCTAACAGCTAATTTCTATAGTGTGAAGATATAGATATGTCTTATTATGACCCCAGTAACTGCAGCCACACGTAATAGCAGAGGGCATGTAAGCAAAGTAAACAACTCTACTACACTGTTTATTAGACACATTACCAATTACGTGTTGTGCAGAGCAAGCAGTACTTAATTTGTTAGTGAGACAGTGGATATGGGCTTTCCAGTCTAAATTTTCATATACAGGGTGGTCCATTGATCGTGAACGGGCCAAATATCTCACGATATAAGCGTCAAACGAAAAAGCTTTAAAGAACGAAACTTGTCTAGCTTGAAGGGGAAACCAGATGGCGCTATGGTTGGCCGCTAGATGGCACTGCCATAGGTCAAACGGATATCAACTGCGTTTTTTTAAATAGGAACCCCCATTTTTTATTACATATTCGTGTAGTATGCAAAGAAATATGAATGATTTAATTGGACAACTTTTTTCTCTTTGTGATAGATGGCACTGCAATAGTCACAAACATATGGTTCACAATTTTAGATGAACAGTTGGTAACTAACGTAGGTTTTTTAAATTAAAATACAGAACGTAGGTACGTTTGAACATTTTATTTCGGTTGTTCCAATGTGATACATGTACCTTTGTGAACTTATCATTTCTGAGAACGCATGCTGTTACAGCGTGATTACCTGTAAATACCACATTAATGCAATAAATGCTCAATACGATGTCCGTCAGCCTCAATGCATTTGGCAATATGTGTAACGACATTCCTCTCAACAGCGAATAGTTCACCTTCTGTAATGTTCGCATCTGCATTGAAAATGCGCTGACGCATGTTATCAGGCGTTATCGGTGGATCATGATAGCAAATATACTTCAACTTTCCCCCACAGAAAGAAATCCAAGGACGTAAGATCCGGTGAACGTGCCGACCATGGTATGGTGCTTCGACGACCGATCCACCTATCATGAAATATGCTATTCAATACCACTTCAACTGCACGCGAGCTATGTGCCGGACATCCATCATGTTGGAAGTACATCGCCATTCTGTCATGCAGTGAAACATCTTGTAGTAACATCGGTAGAACTTTACGTAGGAAATCAGCATACATTGCTCCATTTAGATTGTCATCGATAAAATGGAGACCAATTATCCTTCCTCCCATAATACCGCACCATACATTAACCCGCCAAGGTTGCTGATGTTCCACTTGCCGCAGCCATCGTGGATTTTCCGTTGCGCAGTAGTACATATTATGCCGGTTTACGTTACCGCTGTTGGTGAATGACGCTCCGTCGCTTAATAGAATGCGTTCAAAAAATCTGTCATCGTCCCGTAATTTCTCTTGTGCCCAGTGGCAGAGCCGTCACCATGCAATTCCTGGTGCATAGAAATATGGCACTGGTGCAATCGACGTTGATGTAGCATTTTCAACACCGATGTTTTTGAGATTCCCGATTCTCGCGCAATTTGTCTGCTACTGCGACAGCTGTTAAAATACCTACTTGGGAACCATCATTTGTTGCAGGTCGTGGTTGACGTTTCGCATGTGGCTGAACACTTCCTGTTTCCTTAAATAACGCAACTATCCGGCGAGCGGTCCGGACACTTGGATGGCGTTGTCCAGGATACCGAGCAGCATACATAGCACACGCCCGTTGGGTACTTTGATCACAATAGCCATACATCAACACAATATCGACCTTTTCCGCAATTGGTAAACGGTCCATTTTAACACGGGTATTGTATCACGAAGCAAATACCGTCCGCACTGGCGGAATGTTACGTGATACCACGCACTTATACGTTTGTGACTATTACAAAGCCATCTATTGCAAAGCGAAACAAGTGGTCCAACTAAAACATTCATATTTCTTTACGTACTACACGAATATGTTGTAAAAAATGGGGGTTCGTATTAAAAAAAAACGCAGTTGACATCCATTTGACCTATTGCAGCGGCATCTAGCGGGCCAACCATAGCGCCATCTGGTTTCCCCCTTCAAGCTAGACGAGTTCCGTTCTTTGTTTTTTTTTTTTTGGTTTGATGCTTATTTCGTGAGATATTTGGCCCGGTCACTATCAATGGAACACCCTGTACATACACACATAAAATTTTTGTGATAGTTACTACCTTATCTTCTTTATTTTGTATCCTGTGGTCCAGGTCATTTTTTGACTCGAAATATTTAAGGTTAACTCATTCATTTCAAACCAGTTTTGTAGATATTCCAAAACTCCAGTTGTACATGTTGGCAATACCTCCTTTAAATCAGTACAGTAACATTTTTACTATCAGCAAACTGTGTTATGTGAGTATCATTACTGGAATTTTGATGTAATTTAAATAAATTAGAAAAAAGAGAGATCCTGGACACTCCCCTGTGGTACCCCAATTTGTACACTCTGAAAGTCAGATACATATGCAATAGTTCAGTCCTCATTGTTTTTATTATTCTTAGAACTTCTGATTTATTTATGGAGCAAATCAATATTGAATTGACACTTCGTTCTCTTGGGACTGATGTTCCACTATTCCTAAGGCAATTTTTGCTCAGGTTGACCAGAGCATTTATGAAGTATTAATGTATGTAATTTGCTAGAGTAAGATTTCTGAGTAGCACTTAGTGATCATCTTTCATAACAATGTCATCTTGACTTTTAACATTTTTGTATATTTCTTTTTTTATTACATTCCATACTTCTTTTGATGTGTTTGCTGTCCATAAAATTACTTTGGCATTGTGCATTGCATAAGCTTTTTTAATCACCTTCCTATAAATGTTCTCATGTGTCTTAACATCATCTGTGAAGTGTTTATTTTTGTTGTCAGTTTTTATTTGGCTGAGATGTTTTAGTGTTTGACTAGATACTCTGAGAGCAGATGAGATCCTCTGGTTGTTGTTCCTTGGCAAGACATTGATTTTTGTAAGTTTTCTGGGGAAACGTGTCTCAAATAGGGACATAAATGCATTAGGAAAAGCGTTGCACGGGTCATCAGGTGTTTTTTTAAATACATTTTCCCCAGTTTCTTTTGCAGCTGAATGTAAGTATTTACTTTATTCCCACCTAAATTTTGTTACCATGAGTATAAAATTCTTACATATAATGAGTGTGTTGTGATCTGAAAGACCTAAGTTTACTTTGTAGTGCCTCAGTGACGCCATTTTTCATATTTGTAAACATGTTTATTTAATATGGCTGATGGCATCTCTTTTATTCTACTGAGGTCCATAGAGAGTGGTTTCATGCGAAACTTGTTTAGGATACTCAGAGGCTGTCTCTTTCTTCACTTTCAATTAACATTTTGACGTTAAAATCACCACATAAAAATAATTTCACTTCATTATTACATACAGTGCTTAACGCTGCCTCCAGCTTCTTAAAAATTATCTTTTATCACCCGTTGGTGATCTATATATTGATATGACAAATAATTTTTTACTGTTCTCCACAGTTACTATATCTGTTCAAAATATTTTCCACTTCTGTTTTTGCTTTAAACTGTAAGCCCACTCTTGTATAAATGCATACTCCTTCATTTTTATATGCACGTCCACAACAATGTGATGCTAATTTAAATTTGCTTATTTCTATAAGGCTTAATTCATTACCCTTCCACCATCGTACAGATAAACAAATACGCGAGACGTCACTGAAATTATTTAAAGCTAATTCTACAGCTAAAACTTTGTTCTTGAGGCACTGCATGTTTTGATACATTAACGTGCCTTTAATTGTATATTCTTCACAGGAGGTACTGTGGTTTGCGCCTCTTTCAAAGATATAGCTTGGCTGAAGCATCTGGTTTGGATTTCAAGCTCGTAATTGGTGTGTTTTTATTATAACCACATTATGACTTAGGTCCTGTAAATAAATACTGTTTGGATACGTAGAGGATCTCTCGAAAATATTGATTAGTTTATTGGTATTAAATCGTACAGGACAATGTCCCAAGTTGTATGGCAACAATGTGGCGTCATGGGTAATGATCTGTGTAGTTTATGAAGAGATGGCTTTGCAAAGGTGATAATTCTGTTTCGCTACCTGCCAGTGGCAAAAATTTTATTATTCACTTTCACGTTTCTGAGTGCTTCTGGGACTTGTCATTGTCAATAATTTACAAAGTAAGCATGAAACATGGAAATAGGAGTGAATATTCAAAACACGTTGAGTATGTAGAAAAAATAAATTACCACTCATTGTCAGGACAATTAACCTAAAAAAATTTTTTAGGTGGCTTGTAACTTTCAGACGCCTATAAAGTATAAAAGAAAATTTGCAGATTATTTATTTCAGGAGATTTATTTTCCAAAGAAGAACGTCTTCAAACAAAAGCAATAATGCAGACGAAATATATTCTGGTACAGGGACATTTCTTTTGATATTTTTTCTCGTTGTTTCATTTGTTTTCATGAACAAAGGAAGAATTTTACTTTTCTGGCAGGGAATTGTAACTTTTCACACAAATTAGAACATACATCACAACCAACACATTGATTTAGCAGTGGGGGAGCTTCTTCAGTACAGACACAGTGCCCTTCGTGAAATATATACAAATAAAGGCATGTCACGTTTTATCATGAACATTTGCCAGTATTTTTGTTTCTATCATTACCTGGTAATATGCTGCTTTTTTCCTGATAGTTCTCATTTATATGCAAGTTTTCAGGCTGATTTGTCACAATCTTTCCCTTTCTTGCTTTGAAGCCACAATTGAACCTAATTAAGTGAAGTAGATGTACCTTGCTTTTGCAACTGTCGTTATTGCTATTCGTGCTGATGCAGACATGATTATTTGTACAGTTGCTGTCTTCTTTTCTTTTTCTGATGTTGTTGGTACTGTTGATGTCAGATCTGCTGCTTTTGCTGAAGTTGGTTTTGCCACTGTACTTAGTTTTGTTGCTGTTACTGCGACGAGTCTACTATTTGTATTGAGTCTGATGCTGCTACCGATGTTGGTTTTGTTGGTGTCGCTGCTGCTTCTGTTGTTGTTAGTAGAGGTGGTGGTGATATTGCTGCTGCTGCTACTACTACTTGTGTTGTATCAGCTGCTACTGGTATTTGTGACGTTACTGGTACTAATACTGTTGTTGATGCTGGAGATGCTTCTTTTTGCCTCTTAGTTTCTTCTAGTATTTTCTGCATCACAATTTTGTTCCCTAAGCCATTCAAGTGAAGTCCATGCGAAGTGTGAAATCTGCGCTCTACGCTGTTAATGTCAACAACACAAACAATCCCGAAAAACGCTCGTTAACAGTAATAATCTCCTTGTTTACACATGACCAGCGCGGCAAATTGTAGCGGAGTGAGATGTTTGCAAAGAGAGCATTTGTGAGTGGCAAGTGAACCAAGTGCTTCTCTAATCCTGAGCATGCAATTAATGTTTCGTTCTTGTATACATCGTTTCAGACGCCAAACAGACAATTTGATAATTTCTTCAGTGCGGACGTTTTTGATTATCTCAGAGAGGGATGCCCCAGGCTTCACAAAACTAATGGGTTCCACAATTGATCCTTTATTAAGACATGATACGATTTCGCGTTTGTAGGTATCACAAGATGTGGAGCTTCCCTAAGCGATTATGAATTTTCTGCTGTGACATGAGAGTATCTCAACGTGGCTTTCGAATGTTATGGGGAACAGCAACAGTTAAATCATATATCTGTGTACTTTCAATTACATTTCCTGAAGCGCATCCATCACTTATTCCGCTTAGCACTTCGTATCTGTTTTTTTAGTGGAACAGTTGTATTTAGTTCGTCTCTGTAGTTATCAAACGTCCACTTTGTTACTGTGTTTTCACATGTTTTCGGCGACAGATTAACTTTGCGACACCGAATATGGAACTTAGTTCCGCATACAATACATATGTTACCATTTCTGCCTACTCTCCGGTACTTTTTTCAAATGCTATAGGTTGAATTTTTGCTACTAAAATTTCTAGTATCCGGCTGCAGTTTACTGTGTGATTCATTTGAGATCTTTGCATTATCCTGTGTAAATTTGTTGCACTCGTATTTTAAACACCGTACCTCTTGTAGTAACACTGCAATAATTTTTCTTGTGCAACATTCCTCACTGACTTTTTTATCTACATCATCTACGCTACATTTTTTGCGGACTCGTACTTTACGTTTCGGATCTGCATTAACAAATTTATAATGATATATAGGTTTTCATATCATTCACATTATACCTTGAACTGCATGTCTCTTGAAGTGGCTGGAATCCGAGCCTAATATTACACTCGATTCGTCGTAGGACGATTTAGACCAGTGGTCGTCAAACTGCTGCCCGTGGATCGTATGCGGCCAGAATCAAGTAGTCGTGTGGCCCGCGATTCTCAGCGGTATTTTATAACGATATGCATCTGACAACTAACAGCCGAATCCGAAACGTCAACTAACGTTAAGAGCAGTAGTTTTCCTGTTTAGTAACAAAAAAATACTAACACAGCCAGTTACGATTTTAAGACGTGCTTTATTTTAATCGATATGGATGAATTCGTCCATGAGATAAGTAAAGTTACCTCCCGGGTATAGGGGCCAATTAACCATCCGTTCACACAGACAACACAAGACTTAGTTAGGCAAAGCTGTGCTACAACGTTGGGTCGCTGAGGGAGCAACAGTCTGAAATAGAGAACAGCTGACACGAAGTGGTCTGAATGGTACCGATTTTTAACGATGAGTGCATGGGGGACAGCTGCCAACTTATCGCGCCCTTACCACAACTAGTCTACTGGACGCTTGCAACTTCCCGATTTGTCTGTTGTTGTTGTTGTGGTCTTCAGTCCTGAGACTGGTTTGATGCAGCTCTCCATGCTACTCTATCCTGTGCAAGCTCCTTCATCTCCCAGTAACTACTGCAACCTACATCCTTCTGAATCTGCTCAGCGTATTCAACTTTGGTCTCCCTCTACGATTTTTACCTTCCTCGCTGCCCTCCAATACTAAATTGGTGATCCCTTGATGCCTCAGAACATGTCCTACCAACTGATCAAGAATCAAGAATTTTATTCACTGTAGATCATTTTACAATGATATTGGCTTCGTCATACAAGATGTACTAGTACCTACAGAATAATAAAATAAACTTCTGTCAATACATTATAGAATACATTTGAAGCATGGCAGTGTACCAAATTGCAAAGGATAGCTTTTCAAAGTTAACGCAACGAGCTATCTTATAATCTAATATAATATGGTATTTTATTATTTATAGTATAAACTTTTTAATTACACACGATTAACCACAGCACAAAATAATATGTTTAACTACAGACAACTTTTAAATGCTTATATTCTCCTCAGGCATCTCAAAGAATTCTTCAATGTCATAGAATGGATGATCTGACAGCCAGCTGTACCACTTAATTTTAAAAGAATTTGTATCCATAGAATGAAGATGAACTGGCAGTTTATTGAACATTTTGAGTGGGTTAACTTTGTGGGAATTTCCTGTTCTCGGTAATCTGTGGCGCGGTATGTCTAAATTACCGTTAGCCCTGGTGTTGTGTTTGTGTATTTCCCTTCTGGCAATAAATTCTGAAATATTATTTTTAATATAGTGTACAGATACATAGATGTATAGATTTATAATTGTAAGTATTCTGAGTCTGGAAAAAAGAGGACGACAGTGCTCCCTATGACCTCTTTTACATATTATATGTATGACTTTTTTTTGTAATTTCAATATGTTTTTGATGTGAGGGGAGTGCCCCCATATAATCAGACTATATGAAATATGTGACTGGAATAGCCCAAAGTATGTCACCCTGAGGCACTCCAAGATCACTACCTCCCTTAGTTTTAAGAGAAGGTATGCCACCCGAGATATTTTTTCACATACATGATTGACATGTTCCTCCCAATATAGTTTTGAGTCAATGTGAATACCTAAGAGTTTTACCGACTTATTGCCTACTTCATTTGATGTTCCCATTAGAAGTTGTTGTGTTTTGTCACGGTTGCATAGGAGCTTATTGGCTGCAAACTAGTCCAGGGCCTTATCTAGTGTTTCTTTTGTTAGGTTATTCAGATCTGAAATGTTCTGATGTGTGGTAAGTAGTGTTGTATCGTCAGCATAACACACAACAGGGTGTTTTTAGGTAAGTCATTAATAGCGACAATAAAGAAGAAGGGTCCAAGAATAGACCCTTGTGGTACACCTGTGCTGATTTCCATGATGGAAGAATTTAAATTTCTGACTGAAACAAATTGTTTTCGGTTACTTAAACAAGAATTTATCACAGATAAAGTGCTCCCTCTCACCCCATAAAACTCTAGTTTCCCCAGTAGTATGTCAGCAGGAATGCAATCGAAAGCTTTGCTTAGGTCACATAATACCAGTGATACTATATTATTATTTTCAAAAGCTGTTAAGGTTTCGTCAATGATTTCCAAGACGGCCCCTGTTGCGTTCTTCCCCTTTCGAAAGCCAAACTGATTGTTACATAGGATATTGTGTTTTTCAAACAAGTTGCTTATTTGTGTGGGTATCAGCGCCTCAAATACCTTTGAGAATATTGGAACAATGGAGACTGGTCTGTAGCTTTGGGGGAGATCAGAATGAGATTTTCACTTTGCAGCGGAGTGTGCGCTGATGTGAAACTTCCTGGCAGATTAAAGCTGTGTGCCCGACCGAGACTCGAACTCGGGACCTTTGCCTTTCGCGGGCAAGTGCTCTACCATCTGAGCTACCGAAGCACGACTCACGCCCGGTACTCACAGCTTTACTTCTGCCAGTACCTCGTCTCCTACCTTCCAAACTTTACAGAAGCTCTCCTGCGAACCTTGCAGAACTAGCACTCCTGAAAGAAAGGATATAGCGGAGACATGGCGTAGCCACAGCCTGCGGGATGTTTCCAGAATGAGATTTTCACTCTGCAGCGGAGTGTGCACTGATGTGAAACTTCCTGGCAGATTAAAACTGTGTGCCCAACCGAGACTCGTACTCAGGACCTTGGCCTTTCGCGGGCAAGTGCTCTACCAGCTGAGGTACCGAAGCACGACTCACGCCCGGTAGGTTCGCAGGAGAGCTTCTGTAAAGTTTGGAAGGTAGGAGACGAGATACTGGCGGAAGTAAAGCTGTGAGTAAAGCTGGGGGAGATGTTCGTCTCCTTTTTAAAAAACTGGGACAACTTTTGATACCTTGAATGCATCAGGAAAAACTCTAAATTCTACACGTTTATTAAAAATATAAGCTAATGGTTTGGCGATTGAGTGTATTGTCTTTTTAATTATGTTATTTGATATCCAATAACAGTACATACTTTTATAACCTGAAAATTTGGATACAGCTTTTATAACATCAGCAGATGTGACAGCCCTCCATTGAAATGCCAGGTTAACAGGCAGTGGTGTTCCAACAAGGTTCATTGCAGATGAATTTGTTGCTTTGATACTGTTACTTGTTTCTTTAACTGAGTTTAAAAAGTACTCATTTAATTCTTCAGGATCAAGCAGAGGTGTTTCTGTGCTTTGGTGTATTCTCTTGTTTTATTATTTGCCAGGCTGCCTTGCGTTTATTGGGAGCCCTTTCTATATAGTTCTCCACTGCTTGCTTTTTGGCCAGAAGAAGTTTAGCTTTATAGTATTTTTTGCATTTCAATGTTCACACTCTGTTCTGCCCCTTGGTCAGAGGCTTGTTTATGCATCTGGTACAGCATATGCAAGTTTCCTAGCTAGCTCTTGTATGAACCAGTTCAAACTTTTCTTTTTCATTTCATTTGGATATCTAATTCTTTTTACTGGTGGGCAAGAATACCATAAATCTGTGTACTTTTTAAAGAAGTTACCAAAGCTAATTTCAGCTTCCCTTTTTCCAGATTGACAATTATATATAAAGCCCCAATCTGCACTTCCTAATCTAACAACAAACATATTTATGTACTCTTCCTTCTGTCTTCGTACCACTACTACTTTAGATTCTTCAGTTTTAACTGGCTGCCTCTTACAGAGTGTAAGGAGTAGTGGCTCATGATCTGCAAGTCCACTTCCTGCAAGTCTAACTGTAAAATCCTCCCTATGGAAATTCACAATAATATTGTCTATACAGGCATTCTTACATGTGGCACAGTTATTTGTACAATAGTCGTCTAATGATCTTAGCATATTCAAAAATGTCCTAGCAACTGGTCTCTGTGTGTTTACCATTTCTATGTTGAAATCACCACATATAGCAATTCTCGTTTTACTCTTCAATATTTTTTTAATTATTAATTCACATTTTTCAATAAACAAATTTACATCACCATCTGGCGACCTATATAGACTAACTACCACTATATTTTAATTCATTAGTTTTACAGAACTGAACTCCCCATATAGCTCTGAGGAGTATGTAGATACATCAATTCTGGAAAATATTATTCCTTCTTTGACAAAAATTCCCACCCCACCATTCTTTCTCTGTTTTCTACATATCATGTCTCCCACAACATTTCCTTGGGGAATGAACATATTTACTTGTTCTTGTGTTAACCAGTGTTCAGCTACACATATAACATCTACATGCTCAGTGTTACATAAATGTTCTAATTCTAACATTTTATTTCTAATGCAACATGTGTTAACTTGTAGAAAAGTAAGTAGTTTGTCTCTGTCTGTATTCCTCTGAAAGCAATTTGACTTTATATTTGAAGTTGTAGGTTCTGTTAATGTCTTTAATCTTGATGCACTGTGATCATTTGTGTTATGATAGTCACATACCTGTTCATCCACTTGATGACCCACTTTGTTAACTGCTTTCGTCTGTGAAACCCCTGCTGATCCCACCAAAAATCCTGGTCCCTCGGTTGTGGTTTCTTTTTTTTGGGTTGACTGCCGTACTCCACGTGTTGGTATTCTCATCCCTTGAGCTTGATTTGCTGTTCTTCTTTTTGCAAGTTGGTCTCTCTTCTTATATGGTGCCTTCTTTCCTGCCACCTCATTTGCTGCTTTTTCAAACTTTTGCACTGTCCTCTTGGGTAAGTTTATTGCTTGAGTAATTGACCTCTCCACATAAACAGAGTTCACTTTTAAGGATTCTGTTGTTATTTGTGCTGGAGTTGTGTCAGTAACAATTCTCACTGATTCTTTATCTGAGACTTCAGTATCCTTTCATTTAAGTTCTATTGCTGTTTTGTAGACTTTCCTGTTTGTTTACACTGATTCATAAATCCTTGTGGCAATTAGTTCTTTACCAGTGGCATTAAGGTGTTGTCCATGTGCTGTATAAAGCTCCTTGTTACTAGGAGTATCAATAAAACAAGTGTTATGGAAGCCTTTCACAATTTTTTTTTTTTTTAGTTTTCTGTTTGCAGATTGAATTTCTTGGTTTACACAAGACCATTCAGGCAGGTCATGTCCATGTGGTACACCAACTACAATCACCTTTGTATTTGTATTTTGTAATGCTGACAAGGCTTTATGTAGTGAACGAATTGCCAACTTGGTTTCATTCTTTGCTACATCTGCAAAATCTTCACTTGTCAACTTATGGAGGTTTTTTTAGTATTACACTAGTGGGGGCACCTGGTATCACCTTCCTTTCAACATCATATTTATTTGAAGCTAAGTTTAAAATGTTTCTTGCACAGTCTCTGCCATGGCTATCTGAGGCAACGAATATTTTGGGTCTCCTATTCACTGACTGACTCTCAGGAGCAAAGGTTTGCATTTTCATTGCTGAGCCCATAGATTGATTTCCTTTTTGAACTGCGTTCTGTGTTGTGGTATGCACACTGTGTTGTGAATCGTGATTTATGTTGGGTGCATCAAATCTGTAGTTTTTGCACATTTCTATCTTGCCTGATTCCCGCTTTTGTAGTTCGTTTGTTAGCAAACATATAATTGTTTTCGAATACTTAAGTTCCTTTCTTACTATTCTGAGTTCATTCTGTAACTTTTCGCACACACACGTTTTTAACGGGTCTGTTTTGATTTCGTCCATATCGTCACTGTCAGTACGAAAACAATCACTGCATTTCCAGCTTCTAGTCAAGTTGTGCCACAAATTTCTCTTCTCCCCAATCCTATTCAATACCTCCTCATTAGTTATGTGATCTACCCATCTAATCTTCAGCATTCGTCTGTAGCACCACATTTCAAAAGCTTCTATTCTCTTCTTATCCAAACTATTTATCATCCATGTTTCACTTCCATACATGGCTACATTCCATACAAATACTTTTAGAAACGACTTCCTGACACTTAAATCTATACTCGATGTTAATAAATTTCTCTTCTTCAGAAACGCTTTCCTTGCCATTGCCAGTCTACATTTTATATCCTCTCTGCTTCGACCATCATCAGTTATTTTGCTCCCCAAGTAGCAAAACTCCTTTACTACTTTAAGTGTCTCATTTCCTAATCTAATTCTCTCAGCATCACCCGACTTCATTCGACTGCATTCCATTATCCTCGTCTTGCTTTTGTTGATGTTCATCTTATATCCTTCTTTCAAGACACTATCCATTCTGTTCAACTGCTCTTCCAAGTCCTTTGCTGTCTATGACAGAATTACAATGTCATCAGCGAACCTCAAAGTTTTTATTTCTTCTCCATGGATTTTAATACCTACTCAGAGCTTTTCTTTTGTTTCCTTTACTGCTTGCTCAATATACAGATTGAACAACATCAGGGAGAGGCTACAACCCTGTCTCACTCCCTTCCCACCCACTGCTTCCCTTTCGTGTCCCTCGACTCTTATAACTGCCATCTGGTTTCTGTACAAATTGTAAATAGCCTTTCGCTCCCTGTATTTTACCCCTGCCACCTTTAGAATTTGAAAGAGAGCATGCCATTCAATGTTGTCAAAACAATGCTAGAAACGTAGTTTTGCCTTTCCTTAATCTTTCTTCTAAGATGAGTCGTAGGGTCAGTATTGCCTCACGTGTTCAAATATTTCTATGGAATCCAAACTGATCTTCCCCAAGGTCGGCTTCTACCAGTTTTTCCATTCGTCTGTAAAGAATTCGCGTTAGTATTTTGCAGCAGTGACTTATTAAACTGATAGTTCGGTAATTTTCGCACCTGTCAACACCTGCTTGCTTTGGGATTGGAATCATTATATTCTTCTTGAAGTCTGAGGGTATTTCGCCTGTCTCATACAACTTTCGCACCAAATGGTAGAGTTTTGTCAGAACTGGTTCTCCCAAGGCTGTCAGTAGTTCTAATGGAATGTTGTCTACTCCTGGGGCCTTGTTCCGACTCAGGTCTTTCAGTGCTCTGTCAAACTCTTCACGCAGTATCATATCTTCCATTTCCTCTTCATCTACATCCTCTTCCATTTCCATAATATTGTCCTCAAGTACATCGCCCTTGTACAGGCCCTCTATATACTCCTTCCACATTTCTGCTTTCCCTTCTTTGCTTAGAACTGGGTTTCCATCTGAGCTCTTGATATTCATACAAAGTGGTTCTCTTTTTTCCAAAGGTCTCTTTAATTTTCCTGTAGGCAGTATCTATCTTACCCCTCGTGAGACAAGCCTCTACATCCTTACATTTGTCCTCTAGCCATCCCTGCTTAGCCATTTTGCACCTCCTGTCGGTCTCGTTTTTGTATTCCTTTTTTCCTGCTTCATTTACTGACTGACCGATTTCACACTAACGTAGATTCCTGGGGGGAAAAAAATCCTGCCCCATAGCTGGAAGAAAGCACTGGTCGCAACCATTTACGAGAAGGGTAATAGAAGCGATCCACAAAACTACGGCACTATGTCCTTGACATCGATTTGCTGTAGAATCTTAGAGCATATTTTGAGCCCAAATTTAATGAGATATCTTGAACAGAATGACCTCTTCAAGGCTAACCAGCATGACTTCTGAAACCATCGATCATGTGAAACCCAATTCGCACTTTTCTTACATGATACACTGAAACCTTTGTTAGGAAGATGCGGTATTTTTTGATTTACGAAAATCATTTGAGTCAGTACTACATCTATTCATATTGTGAATAGTACCATCACATGTGCTATCAAGCGAAATTTGAGACGGATTGTGGATTTTTTGATAGGGAGGACGCAACTGTTACCTCGGCTGGAGAGTCATGGGCAGCTGAAGAAACTTCGTGTGTGACCCTTGCTGCTCATGTCGTATATTAATGACGTTTCGGACAATAATAATGGTATCCTCAGAATTTATGCAGGCGGCGCAGTTACCTGTAGTGAAGTACTATCTGAAAGATGCTGCGTAAGTATTCAGTCAGGGCCTGATAAGATTTCAAAGTGGTTCGGAGATTGGCAACTTGCTTTAAATGTTCACAAATGTAAAATTGTGCCCTTCACGAAGCGAAAAAACGTAGTACTCTATGATTATGTCAATGAGTCACTGTTGGAATCAGCCAATTCCTACAAATACTTGGGTGTAACATTTCGTTGTGGTATGTACTTGAATGGTCACATAGGCTGTCATGGGTAAAGCAGGAGGCAGACGTCGGCTTATTGTGGGAAAATGCAATCAGCCACTCGTGCGACCCCTTCTGTAATAGTGCTCAACAGTTTGTCAGAGGTCTTCACTATGTTTTCTTAATTACGAAATCAGGGGGGGGGGGGGAGGGCTTGCAGCAAGATTAAGCGTTCCTAACCAGGTCGCAGAAATCGACGCTATGTCATTGATCTGAGGGATATGGCGCAAATATTCGTTGCCGAGGGAGACGCGGCTGTTTACTGAACTGCTGCGCCACTGCCTTCCTGATACGGGATCTCGAAAACGGTGGCTGTGGCTACTGTGTCGATGTCGGTGTCATCTCTGGTGCTTGATTGATCGGCATTGTGACAGTGTCGGTGCAGTGAATTGGGTATCTGTCGAAGGACGTATCTAACTGAGCTGTTGTAGTAGACGCAATTCAGCGCTCTTTATATTTTGAGGCAAAAGATACAAAATTAATCATTTACAATGGCTGAATATGTGGAATTTCGTGCGGAGGAAATGATTAAAGAACTTGAACAAATGGAGAAACTTCAATTGTTCGACAAATCGGAAATTAGGTGAGAAAACCACATCGGTATCATACAGTACATAGCTTGCTGGTTTGTTTATTTTTGTTTGAGAGACAGCGCAACGCCCATGATACAAGCGGGTGGCATTTGTTACTTGAGCCCGAGACACAACTATTTTGTGGCAAAGCATTGCTATGACTATTATTGTTATAGTATCTTTATGTACAGTAGTAACAAATAGTCCTAAATGTGCTGTGCATTTGGATTCGATCTGTCGCCTAAATGCACAGTCTACATCTGAAAATGATTTTTACTATAGTTCTACTGCACTGTAATGTTGGTTTTTGGATGACAAAATTTAGTTTATAGCTCTTTTATACAGTGATATTCGAATAGTTAAGTGCAATATGGGGTAAAAGTTACGTCTTGGAACCCCTTGCATTATTCAATATGGCGCAGACGTGAACTTCAGGCTTCGCTTCGGTCCATTTGTTACCACAAACTTTATTTGGCATTTGCATTTGTTGGATTCGTAACTGACTACGAGATTGCCGCCTTTGAACATATCCTGGACCTCGTGCTAAGCCACAGTTCAGTCTCACAAAAGCTTCGATTTGGTTAATGTATTAAAATTTTGAAAGCTGTAGGTTAATTTGAGTTAAATATCAAATTGGTTAAACATAATGAATTTGTTTTGTGAATAAAGTCTTTCAGATACTGCTGTCACCAGATCAGACCTTAGAACTTGTAAATAGACGTTGAGAGGCACCACCAGTAATACCTATAGCTATGTGGGATTGGTTTTTCCACTGAATGTTGTATGAAAAGTTAGAAGTTTTGATCAAATGTTGATAGAAGCCAAAACAATAGTTTGAATAAGAAAATACAATAAGCGATTTTTCAGGGCTATTTATAAATATCCACAATGATCACATACTCAGACATGAAATATATTTCTCCAGTACCTACATACATTATCAAGTTTGTATGCATGCCAATTTATTCACATATCTTAACTCTTCTTTCCGTGCTGTGACCAATTCTACATACTCTAAAACATCGAATTCATCATATCCTTTGTTTTTATCCAGTAATAGCGCTATTTCTTCAGATTTTGTTGATTGCTGCCCTCTGTGATTCTGATTTGGTTGCAATCGGAAGAGAGTGAGCCACCAGTGCTTTGTGTCCAGCTGCTACCAATTTCAGTTATGTATTGAAAGTCTGTGATGCACTGTAGTATTCTTTCCATAGTGAATGTAGTACTACAGTATTGATTTGTTCATATACTTGTTTTGAACTGAATGATAAAAGTAATTTCTGGTCCACCCTCTTTGAAAATCATTGGAGATGAACAATGACAATATTTAGTGAAACACGTCCAGTCTTCCTTTTTGGTGTGAGACTCAAAGCTTGTGTGTTCTCTATGCACTGTGTGAAGAGGGTGGAACTTGTTGAACTTGCACCACTCCATTCCATGCAGTGAGCCTTTCTGTTGGGTGGATAAAGCTTTATCTACACACTGCAAGAAATATATCTTTATTTTTTTTACTGAGTTATTTGCTCACTAAAAGTTCAGTACACACTAAGTCAAAGCACAGTTTAAACCTATACTCAAACTTCATTTATGCGTAACTGTACAGAAGTATAGGAGAACAGTAGAAGAGTTGTAGATATGACCTTCATTGATTGACCTCCAGCAGATGAACATACTATATGAAAAATTTCTAAGTGGGCCATTGGATCATAATGCACAAATATCAGTGCTAAACTGAGTAAATGCTGAGGTGTACACCAAGCTATTAATCAAAAGATTTGGAGTTGGGGATGCACTTGCAATGGAAATGTATAATACCGGTCTTGAAGAGAACACCAAGAAGAGTATAATCAAACAATGGAAGATCCAGGAGGAAGAGGAAATGTAACAGTATTATGAAACGGAAAGCTGCTACACATTACATGGAAGAGATGCTGAGTCGCAGATAGGCACAACAAAAAGACTGTCACAAATTAGCTTTCGGCCAGTCGGGCCTTCGTCAAAAATAGACTAACACACACTCTCTCTCTCTCTCTCTCTCTCTCTCTCTCTCTCTCTCTCTCTCTGCAGTCTCTGGCAACTGAAGCTTCAGTGTTCTGTTTTTGACGAAGGCCATACTGGTGAAAACCTAATTTGTGACAGTCTTTTTGTTGTGCCTATCTGCGACTCAGAATCTCCACTGTATGTCAAGAAGAGTATAATTTAGACATATTGTTGATAGGTATAATAAATTGGCCCTTCTCCATTTAAATAAAACGTATATAGAAAAACATTGCCAATTAGCAAACTGTTTGGATATCTGATAGCATTAAAATATCTTGGAAAAGAAGTAGGAGCTTTATCATGATATAATAGCCTACAGATAGTCAGAGCCAAATTATAACTAATGTTACTGCAGATAGAAACTTCTGAATCATGTCATCAGATAGGCAAAAGCTATACAGGGCAGAACGTGGCTACTCAACTTATTACACTGCTTTGTGTACGAGGATGCAATTTTTAGTGCTCCAATACATCGTTATTACATACAGTAATAAGAGTTTAATTATTGTATCCTCTTAACAGTTGGGAAATTAAGTCAAAGGTTTATTGGTACGAGAAAGGTAAGATATTCAACCTGAAAATCTCAAATTTATTTTAAAATTTGGTGTATCCAGTGAGCAAAATAAGAGCTTGAAAATTGCTAATTTGCAGAGATATATGACAACTGTGAAGAAAGTTGCAGGCTAGCTAAGTATGAAGTTGGGAACTTGTGTAAAATTTACATGCATCTGTCCCATCATAAATTACTATAATCCTGGTTCTATTCCACAGCAATAAAACTTAACATCATGGAAAAGCTAATGAATAGAGCTTTACATTGGTATACCGCATGACACGTTTCTAAGAATTTTCACAAGTAGTCACACTGACCTTGACTTTTGACCTTGAATGCCTAAAAACTTATTTATTTCATGTTCCAGAGATCCACATTGTGAATATATCGCAGAATATGGAACATGTCAGATTTACAAATTTGTTATGATGTAATGTAAATAGTGCTGATCAGTTACATGTTAGATACTTTAAGCTTAGGTTCTGTTACAAAAAAGTAAATTTTGAAGTTAAATAAACATTACAGAAACATAAAAATTACAGAAAATATAGAAAAATAAATATCTTTTACGATAATAAATATAGACAGGATCACAAATAAAGATCTGGTAATATGTTTGAGAGTTACAGGTACATGGGTACTATTCATTCTGGTAAATAAGAGCTCATCATCTGTGAAACAATTTGTGATGGGAGGGAATTAAAAATCACTCAGCCACTGAAATGCCCTTCTGTACCATAATCATGTCTGCATGCTCATAATAGATATCATCTTTTCTTCTAGTGTCAGGACTGTGATACACACTGCTAGTTTTGAAAAAGTGCTGGTTTTAACTTCAGGGAGAATATGTATTGTGCAGTGGATGTGAAGATTTAAAGTTCCTTGAAAAGATTTCCGCATGTGACTGTAGTGGGCCGTCTGCTTGTAATTCTTAGGCACTTTTCTCGCAAGTGGCATAGTGAACATAACTGGTGCTCCGGGCACAATACTTTATTGGCACCCTCAACCCCAGCCCGACACACACAGTGGTGCCTGCAGCAGAGCCCTTTATTAGCTCCTCCTCCTCCTCCAGAAATCCATACAGTAATATAAGGGGCATTCAAAAAGAACCAGGTTAACATCGCAGCCCCAGGAATTTTATGAGACAGCCATTCACTGCCTTGTGTCACAGTGGGACAAGTGTCTCAACAGCCAGCGTCAATACTTCTAATGTACGGATACTGGTTTCTGTAATTATGTCTTCGGCTCATTTCTTTTTGAACGCCCCTTATATAATAATAAAGTTTACTCTAATGATAATAATATATTTTCTGGAAAATCTTGTTTCTCTTGGAGACCATTTGGTATCGCTCTGTAAGTGGTGCCTTGGACATTATGCCCCACCACCACCCACCTTGCTATGCCACTGGGTGGTAGATTTCTTCAGAATGTGATTCCATATGTCATAATGACAAAAAATAGCTATAATAAGCTGATTTAATGGTTCCCATATTTTTTGTGAGAGCAGACAATGCATAAAGCATAAGTTGGGGAATTCAGTCTTTTGCTCAGACTCAGCCTATGGTCTGCTGTCAGTATGTAAGCCCATGTATTTTGAACTGTCCACCATAGCTATTTGTATGTCACCTACTTTTCTTCCTGTTTCATCATCTTCAGAGATTGTGTGAAACTGAATTAAGTTTTATTGCTATTAACAGAAAGACTGTTTATGCTGAACTAATTCACAGTATCCCTAAGAATCTTATTAGCTGATGCCTCAAATTTATCTATTGAATTATCAATAATTAATGTAGTGTCATCAGCATAGATTGTGAATTTACAATTGTCTGTACAGAGAATGAACATTAATAAAAATAATACATTGTAAGGGGACCAGAATAGAGCCCTCGGGCACTCCCAAGTGTGATGGCACCCCATTCCAATGATGCTGGGACACCTTCTGAACTATCCAGTACAATTTTTCGTTTTCTATTTGAAAGATAAGAATCAAGCCACTTACCTGCTGCGCCAGTTGTACTAGATATGTAGGTTTGTGTAAAAGTATTGTAGGTGACTAGCACATTCAAATGGTTTTGATAGATCACAAAATATTCCACCCATTTTCATCTTTTTGTTAATGGACTAAAAAATGTTAGTAGAAAATACTAATATTGCATCTTGTGATAACCCCATCTGAAATCCAGAATAACTATTGTTGGTGATGATATTCTCACTGAGGTGCTTAAAACACACACACACACACACACACACACACACACACACACACACACAGTCGCTTCTATTGACAGTAATTCACTTCAGTAGAGACATATTGTTGAGGACCAGGTTGCTTTGTGCATGTATAACTATTTTAAGCACGTGTGCTCAGGGATGAAGTAGCAGTAGAGTGCTAGTGTCACTATTTAAAATTTTTAGTCGCCCAATAAAATGTTGAAAGGCACATGTGGGAATGTGACAAGTACCAAGCACAGTCACAAAGTGGAATGTCGTACATAAAATAATCGTCAAAGTGGTTTTCTTAGCATTAATATTAGTTAGTCGTGGAATTGTGCAACATTAACTTCATTCCAATTATTTGAGTGGGGTAAAGCATTTTGCTATCACTCTCCTGTAAGTAACAAATGATCAAATGAACGCTGTATGAAAAACAAGCTTGGTAAAAGTTTTTATAAAGCCACAGGGATCCAGTAGTATCATGTTTCTGATTTTAAGGATTTTGATGTTCGTAAAATTCAAGTGGTTCCAGATCCTGCATGATTTTGAACAGATTACAGGACTTGTTTGTGCCTATGACATCATTGTTTAATTAATAGTGTTGATTAATATTAATGTGTCTGTAGAAAGCCGGCTGGAGTGGCTGAGCGGTTCAAGGCGCTACAGTCTGGAACCGCGCAACCGCTACGGTCGCAGGTTCGAATCCTGCCTTGGGCATGGATGTGTGTGATGTCCTTAGGTTAGTTAGGTTTAAGTAGTTCTAAGTTCTAGGGGACTGATGACCTTAGAAGTTAAGTCCCATAGTGCTCAGAGCCATTTTATTTTTTTGTTTGTAGAATGAAGATATAATTAAGTAAATTATTCTTAATCTTTTTTGAGCGCGTTTTGTTATGGTGTATGTTGAAATGTCTTCACAGTTAACGTGGAATAGCCAAATGTGAATTTAAATTTAAGCATATAACTCTAATAATTTAATAAATTATCACTAAATAAAAATAATGATTTGACATCCTTCTTTGGTTTTTGGCATATTATATCCTAGTAGCAAGTACAAAGCCCCACACAGACTGTGCAAAGATGCTGAGTTTATGAGTAAAATAAATTTTTTTAATAATTTTATTTATGTTTTATTCCCACTGGAACACCATTATGAAATTTGACACGCACATTAACAAATAATTTACAAGTAACACACACTTTTTTTTTTCCAAAACATTTTCGAAATTAAAACCCAATTTCCTCTTGGGAAAATTCAGTGTTAGTTCATACTTTTAAAGCTTATAAGAAACTGAATAAAATGGTACAAATTTTAGTTGTGTAAGTCAAATAATTTTTGAGACGGTGATGTTAAGGCTTCAAAATGTAACAAAAAATGATATAATTTTGGAAGTTTTAAAAATTAACAACTCAGAAATGAAAGGTCCACAACAAATTTCATTTGGGATTTTTTGTGTGCTAACTACTGCTGCTATTAATGTACCAAAAATCATCAAAATCTTTGGTTGATTGCCCGTAAACTGATCCAGTAATCACTGTTCTTTGGTGTTTGTATGGTTTTGTTGAGAATGTTATTGTTCTGTTTGTAATGCCTAACCTTATTCAGATCATTTGATATCTTGGCTGCTGTATAAAGTCCCTTTTCATTCTACAAGAAATTTTGATTTCATTAGTAATCCAAGGTCTGTGACCTGATTTAAACAGAGTTTCCTTCACTAACTTTTTAGGAAATTTCTATTCAAATGGACTTGTAAATTCACTGCTAAACATATTAAATTTACAGTTTACATGAACAGCAGCATTTACAGGAGACCAGTCCACATGCTGCAGTTAATGTCTAAAGTTTTCCGTTGTGTGTCTTTATAATCCTAATATTTTTCGAATGAAATTTACTTTTCTTTTTTACATTTATGTGGCTTATGGTGAGACAGTTGACTCTAAACTATTTTTTTTTCTGAAATGTTTACGTATCTGGTAGCAATTTTAGATGCAAGTAAAAATAATGTAACTCAATTTATTCATTGACAAAGAATAAAATAAAAATGCCTGTTACACATACCATCCACACTATGAGCAATTGAAGATGAATAAAAACCATTTGCATGCCTTGAAAAATTGTGGTTAGTGTGTAGATAAGAACTGTAAACAGGTGAGAGCCTAAATCGGTGATCAGTCTCTCACTTGAGGTATATCTTACATTTCACTGTTAAGAGTCAGCTAGGGTGCACAAATGTGGTACTATAACCTTACTCCAGTACTGTAAATGAAAATGACATCATCAGTGTAATTTTAGTTAATCTGAGAGAATTGTACATTCAATTTTGCAAGCAACATCAAAATATCAACTTTTCTAGATTCTGAGTAGAGGTTGAAGTGGTGCATACCTGTTGATGGCGAGGCTTTTGTGTGTGTGTGTGTGTGTGTGTGTGTGTGTGTGTGTGTGTGTGCGCGTGTGTGCGTGTGCGTGCGTGTGCACGTGCCCAATTCCAGGGAAGGACTGTACAATAATTCATTGCACATAAAAGGCAGATCTGAAAGATGATGATATCATAAACATTTGTAAGGGGATGCATGCCAACAGAACTACCGTAGTCACACTTCAGCTGCCTGTGACTGACTTCTGTGAAAATCTAACCCAGGTGGTTGATGATTTGAAGCAGCATCATTACATGTTACTAGGAATATTTGACCTGTTCTGAAAATCTAGTTATTTTAGTCTTTGCTGAAAATCATATTTTCTTGATGGATGCAGAGACACCTCTGGGATAATTCTCAGGCAACCCTGCACCCATATACAATATCTGTTCAAAAAAATTCCAGAACTTTGTCCACAACATTTTTCTGCATGTACCTTATACTTATTGTGCACAGTCTCCTTTAAAATATTCTCCTCCACAATTGATACGCCACTCCCATTGCTGTTTCAACTTCTGAAAGCAGTCAGTCTTGGTATGCCTCTTGTTGGATCACACAAAGTGCTGTCTACGAATTTTCTTTTATCTTGTCTATCATTGCAAATCTTTGTCCTTTCAGCACCTCAACATCATAACCATAGACCCACGTCTCATCACCAGTTATGATTGTCTAAAGAAACATCTTATTCTCATTTGCACGATCCAAAAGCATTTCACAGATTGCGGGCGAAGGTCTTACTGGTCTTGACCCATGAGCTGGGGACAAATGTGGCGGTAAGATGTATTCCAAGATACTGTGTCAGGATTTCATTACATGATCCAATTGAAATGTTACATTCTTCTGCAATCTCTGACAAACAGTCTTCGATTGGCATGCACAATTTTGTTAACGTTCCTAACATGAGCATCATTGGTAGACGTCAAAGAACGCGTGCATCGTCAGTCATCTTTAATTTCCTCCTGGCCATTCTTAAACCATGTGAACCATTTGTAACATTGAGTACAGTTTAAGCAGACATCACCGTAAGCTTCCTGCACCATTTGGTTTTTCTCTGTAAAGCTTTTCTTGAGTTTCACGCAAAATTTAATGCAGACACATTGTTTCTCTAACTCCGCCATCTCAAAATTCGCAGACTGTGAGGTTCAACATTCTACTCAATACTGCACAGAACGATAACTAACAGACATATAACAATGAAATATTTGGCAGTTACACCATAATCGCAGATGTTTGCAGGGCTGCAACCCCATTTTGCTCCAACACACCATTGGCGCAAAGTTACAAATGTTTCGGAATTGTTTCGAACAGACTTTGTACACTACATTACAAATTTAACAATTCTGTAATATCTAAGAGCCTGTGCTGTATACCTGAAAACGTGCAGCACAGTACCACAGTTCAGCATGTTTTCTTGATACATTTTGTCAGGATTAAAAAATATGAGTACTTCAGTGTTGGTGCTGCATCACAGTACGAAATTACAAGAACCTCACAAACCTGAATGAGCTGCTGGAGACGGCAGTCGTGTGTGCGTTTGTTTGTTTGTTTGTGTGTGTGTGTGTGTGTGTGTGTGTGTGTGTGTGTGTGTGTGTGTGTGTGTGTGTGTCCTTTTCTTCCTTTTCTGAAGAAGACGTTGCCTGAAAGGCAGATGTGTAACAGTCTTTTTGTTATGCTTGTCTGCAACTCAAGATGTCACCTCCTTAAACTGATTTCTACAAGATAATCGTGGGTGAGCAGTACATATTATTCTTGTACCACATTTTTGAGCAGTAAAGACTTTGTTTCTTAAAGATGAGTTGCCCCAGAAAATTTTTCCATATGACATTATTGAATGAAAACATGCAACACATTCAATTAAACTGATTTGCGTCTTTCTGAGATTTGCAATGATTCTAAGTGCAAATATTGCTGAACTTAGTAGTTTCAGGAATTCCAAAATGTGCTGTTTCCAATCTAAATTGTCATCAACATGGACACATGAAAGGTTTGAAGTTTTCTCCCCTCACCATGTGTTACACTTTCCATTGATGTAGTGGCTCTAGATGCGCAGAATGGAGTATGTTGTGTGTGCCTTTTTCAAGTTTAGGTTGAGACGACTCTCAGAAATAGTCATCGGTACCTTCAAGAACACTGTTTACAATTTTTTCTGTTACTGTACGTATGCTTGGATTGATTACAATACTAGTGTCATCGGCAAAAAGAACTAACGCTTCTTGTTGTGGGACTACACTGGTTGGATTACTAAGTACAAGTTTTGATAATATAATATAAATGGATAGGAAAAAAAAAGAAAGATCTACTCATCAAGCCGTGGAAGGGAAACACATACACAAAAGGATTTAATTTTTACAAGCTTTCGGAGCCAGTGGCATCTTCTGGCTGAAGAGTCGAAGGGAAGGAAGAGGGCTGAAGGAAATGGACTGGAGAGGTTTAGCGAAAGGGGTACAGTTCAAAAAAGTAACCCAAAACCCCGGTTAAGAGGAGACTTACTGGACAAGATGAGAAGGAAAGACTGATTGTTGGACTGCACCGGAAGACATTTGCAAACCCGAGAGCTTAAAGTGGAAGACAGGATAGTATGCAACACAGAGATTACTACTAAAACATTGTGTAAGAGTTAATAAGAGTGAAAAGCTAAGTGCATTGTTTGCAAGAGAGATGGGAGGGGGGACGGCGAAAAATAGACAAGTCAAAAAATGAAAGATATGTAAAACTTAATTGGAGGGAAGGAAGGGATAGTTACTATGAAGAAATACTCAGATGGGAGGAATTAACATAAATTAAAGCTTGGTGGGTGATGAGAACCAAGGACATGTTTCAGCGCTAGTTACCACCTGCGGAGTTCTGAGAAGCTGGTGTGTGTGGGGAAGGAATCCAGATGGCGAGTTTGGTGAAACAGGCACCGGGGTCATGACTGTCATGTCATACAGTATGCTCCGCAACAGGATATTGTGTGTTGCCTGTATACACCCTCTGCGTATGCCCATTCATCCTGACTGATAACTGGGTGGTAGTCATGCCGATGTAAAAGGCCCAGCAGAGTTTACACAACAGCTGGTATATGACGTGTCACTTCAAACGTGGCTCTCTCTTTGATAGTATATGTATTGTCAGTTACAGGACTGGAATGGGTAGTGGTAGAAGGGTGCATAGGCAAGTCTTGCAGCAGACTGATCACAGGGGTAGGAGCCATAGGGTAGGGAGATGGGTGCAGAAGGAGCATAGGGTCTGGCAAGGATATTGTGAAGATTGGGAGGGTGACGAAAAGCTATTCTAGGGGTAGTGTTTAAAATCTCAAACAGAATGGATCTCATTTCAGGGCATGATTTTAGGAAGTCATGGCCTTGTCGTAATAGCTGATCGATATATTCGAGACCAGGATAATACTGGGTGACAAGTGGTGTGCTCAGAAGTTGTTTCTTGTTTTAAAATGTAAGTACTGTTGTTTGTTATTAGGTTTGATGTGGATGGAAGTGTGTAGCTGGCCTTCAGTGGGGACGAGCAACTTCAAAGAACCATTTTCTGCATTCTTTTCTTTAGATATGACTTTATCCATTAGTTAAATGTACAATCAATCCCATGAAACCTCAGTTTGTCTAGGACAACATTGTGATTCATACAGTCAAATGACTTTGGTACGCTGCAAAAAATACAAACTGGCACTATTTTGTTATTTAATCCTTGTAAAATTTGGTGAGTGAACATTCTCAGTAGATAAACTTTTATGAAATCCAAACTGTGATTTGCTGAGGGTACTATTGTAGCTCAAGTAAGATACTATTTTAGAATATATATCACCACCTCAAAAATTTTGAAAAATGCCATCAGAGAGAGGCTGGTAGTTTCTGACATCTCTCGTATTGCCTTTCTTAAAGAAGTGTTTGACAACAGCATATTTCAGTCTCTCAGGCAAAATTCCTTAAGTTGGTGATGCATTACATATTTCACACAAGACAGGGCTTATTACATGGGAATAAATCTTGAGTATTGTAGTGGTAACAGTATCAAAACCAGATGAGATTTTATTTTTGAGAGAATATATAATAATTTCAGAAGGAGAAGGTGTTGAAACATTCATGTGATTGAATTTTATTTCAACATACTGCTGTGATTTTTCTCTTGAACCGTTTTCTCCTATACTTCCTACTATGTTTAAGAAATGATTATCTGTGCTACTGTTTAAAGAAAAGTTGTCATTTAAATTTGTTACCAAAAGTCTCTAAAAATTCTTGTCCAGTTTGCTCCAGATATCAACACATTACATTTGAATGGAGCTAGGGTATATATTTTTTAATATGTTTAGGTAGGAATTGAAGGTGATAGCACTTGATTAAACTTAAAGAACCAGAGGTCATAAAGAGTTTGAGAGAGAACATTAGGGAACGGTTGACAAGAATAGGGGAAAGAAATGCAGAAAAAGAAGAATGGGTTGCTTTGAGAGATGAAATAGTGAAGGCAGCAAAGGATCAAGTAGGTAAAAAGAAGAGGGCTAGTAGAAATCCTTGGGTAACAGAAGAGATATTGAATTTAATTGATGAAAGGAGAATATACAAAAATGCAGTAAATGAAGGAGGTGAAAGGGAATATGAATGTCTCAAAAATGAGATCGACAGGAAGTGCAAAAAGGCTAAGCAGGGATGGCTAGAGGGCAAATGTAAGGATGTAGAGGCATATATCACTAGGTGGTAAGCTAGATACTGCCTAATGGAAGATTAAAGAGACATTTGGAGAAAAGAGACCACTTGTATGAATATCAAGAGCTCAGATGGGAAACCAATTTTGCACAAAGAAGGGAAAGTAGAAAGGTGGAAGGAGTCTGTAGAAGGTTTATACAAGGGCAATGTACTTGAGGGCAATATTATGAAAATGGAAGAGGATGTAGATAAAGATGGGAGATATGATACTGCGAGAAGAATTTAACAGAGCACTGAAAGACGTAAGACGAAACAAGTCCCCGAGAGAAGACAAACTGCTAGAAGCTGATCTCGGGGGAAGATCGGTTTGGATTCCGTAGAAATGTTGGAACATGCGAGGCAACACTGATCCTACAACTTATTTTGGAAGATGGGTTAAGGAAAGGCAAACCTACATTTCTAGCATTTGTATACTTAGAAAAATCTTCTGACAATGTTGACTGAAATACTCTTTCAAATTCTGAAGGTGGCAGGTGCAAAATACAGGGAGCGAAAGGAGATTTATAATTGGTACAGAAACCAGAGTCGAGGGGCATGAAAGGGAAGCAGTGGTTGAGAAGGGAGGGAGACAGGGTTGTAGTTTATCCCCAGTGTTATTCAATCTGTATATTGAGCAGACAGTAAAGGAAACAAAAGAAAAATTTGGAGTAGGAAGTAAAATCCATGGAGTAGAAATAAAAACTTTGAGGTTTTCAGATGACATTGTAATTTTGTCAGAGACAGCAAAGGACCTGGAAGAGCAGTTGAACGGAATAGACAGAGTCTTGAAAGGATGTGAAAGTAGTTTATATGGCTTGTTGACTTATCATTAGAATATACAGAATCTGAATCGTCCAAAATGTAATCCTACGTGTTTGCAAAACTATGCAAAACTCTCGCATTGAAACAGTTATCCGTAGGGATCCAGCAGCTGGGGAGGTCTGTCTCATATCTTGAATACCAATGAGACCAACAATTTTCCCGTTCTTTTTAAGCGACTTCAACTTCCAATCAAAGTTCCGTTTGTAACAACAGTAAACAGGGCCCAAAGTCGGAGGGAGGGTGGAAGCGATGGACAGAGAGGGGGTGGGGAGGAAATGAACATAAAGAGAGGGAAGGAGGGGGGAGAAAATGGGCAGAAGGAAATTGCAACATATATTCTAAGCAGATACATATTTAGCAATTGCAAAACTTTGCCAAGTTCACTAGTTAATTTGCTACCTGTGACTCCTCATTCAGTTCAATAGTGAACTGAGTGAGTTGGCACAGTGATTAGCACTTGGACTCGCATTCGGGAGGATGACAGTTCAAATCCTCATTCAGTCGTCCAGATTTAGGTTTTCTGTGATTTCCCTATATGGCTCTAGGCAAGCCGGTATGGTTCTTCCGAAAGGGGGTGATATCCTTGACACAATCTTACCTTGTGCTCCATCTTTAACGATCTCAATGTCGATGGGATGTTAAACCCATTTTTCTTTCCTTCAGTTCCTTTTCTGAGGTTGGTTGTCCTGTCTCTCGTTTCACTACATTCCGTATAGCCTTAGGTGTGTTGCTGGCATTAGTGTTTTATGACATTATTTGCATGTTCCTTAATTTTTTAATAACAGCTGTTCTTCCAGTTTCGGAGAACCACTTAAATTGAACAAGATGGGTGACATATCGCAAACGTGTTGCAAACCTGTAGTGACATTAATAGGTTCCGATAACTTTGAACCGCATTTGATCTGTACCACATTATCTCTGTACATTTCAATAACAATTTGTAAAAGGTGATCATCCATACCTATATCTTTCATAGCTTCCTGCAGCTTAGATCTAGGGACTGTATTGTAAGCTTTTGCTAAATCTACAAAAGCAATGTGTAGCTCCTTCCCTACTGCTATAAATTTCTCCATAGTTGTTGTAAAATAAATAGGTTATCTGTACATGATCTGTTCTGCCTAAACCCGCTCTGGTTTTCCCCAATATGCTGGCCAACATTTTGTCTAATTTTTTCAAACATTATCTTGCCAAATAAGCGGCTCATTGTACAGTTGACACTAATGCCTCTATAGCAGTTTGTGTCTTTTCTATTCCCTTTCTTGAAAATAGAAACCATATATGACTTTTTCCATTCTGAGGGGATTTCAGTCCTTTTACAACAGTTGTTCCTTAGGCAGGTTATTCGTTCCTCAAATATCTTCCTCCAGCCTTCAATAACTCAACAGGAATGTTTCCTGGACCAGGTGATTGTCCCTTCTTCATTTTAATTAAGCAAAATTCAACTTCCTCTATTGTAATATTTATATTTCGATCTGTTAATTCCGTCTTCTCTTCATTCCCTTGCGTGTAATATGGCCTATCTTCAATTGAAAGGTCTGCATAATGCTTTTTCCATTTCTTTAAGGGAATTAGGTTGTCTACTGCTTTGTTTACTCGTGTCTTCTTCATACTAATAATTAATTGTCCTCCGCACTTCTGTTGTTTCGGATCCACCTATTAGACTCTAAATTACAATACATTTCTGTTCCCACATCTTGTTCTTTTTTAATTTAATTCTGTTTCTAAAGGGGACACAGTCGTGAACAGGCAAAAAAATCGTTTTTTTTTTTTTTTTTTTTTTTTTTTTTTTTTTTTTTTTTTTTTTTTTTTTTTTTTTTTTTTTTTTAGTCTTATTAGATTCGGAGTTATTAATTTGTTCGTGAAGCATGGTAACTAGCGCCACGTCCATTTTTGCTGTGTCTTGCGCAGTAGTCAGCATTGACTATAGTACAACAATCATTTATGTTCCACGGATATAAATACTCTTTATTTGGGTTGCAAGAGAGAATTGTTATTCTGATGTTTGCCAGCCTGTCTGCATTGTCGACTGTCGTTTGTCAGTTTCTTCATCCTAGTTATTTACATTTTGGTGTTACAAATGTAATGATTTTGTGAAACGTTATAACACAATGGGTAAAATAAGGAAGTTTGGATATAAGCTAAAGTTTCGTGGAAATAAATATGTAAAAATAAACTGTGAAACTGCTAGTTTTGAACAGAGGGCAGAAAATAATATTGAAAGTGAAGTCAGTGCGAGTGTCAGTGCTTCAAGCAAGAAGCTTCTAGGTGCTGCCGGTTTTCCAAGTGCCTCTCAAATGCATGACAATGCAATATGTGGTGTGAACAGTGTTTCTGTTGTTACTGACACAAACATTCTGATCTCCATTAGGCTATTAGGTGAACTTAAAAAAAAACACACAAATTGTAAAAACTTTTACTTTGCACGAAGATGTGGTGAAAACCAAGGGAATTGTTTGTAATTTAGTTTTGACATGTTTGGAATGTAGCTGTACTGCCAATACAATGTCATCCCACGCAACAAGAAGCAGATTGTATGAAAACAATATAAGATTAGTGTATGCACTAAGATCTATTGGAAAAGGGTGAAGTGCAGGTGCTGTTCTTTGTGCAGTGATGAACTTTCCTCCACCTCCAAGAAAGTTTGATGTTTACAACAAGACTATTGGTGCAGTTATAGCTGAGGTAAGTGAATCTACAATGTTGAAAGCAGCCAAAGAAGCAGTTCAGTTGAATGATACGAAATCTGACCCAAGGCTAATTTCTGCTGGTTTTGATGGCAGTTGGGAGAAACGTGGGGCATATATCCCTAAATGGCATTGTGTCAGCAACTTCTTTTGTTACTGGGAAGGTTCTGGATATTGAAATTATTACTAAGTTATGTGCAATCTGTAGCAAAAATCCCACTATACAACATGTGTGCAAAAAGGACTATGGTGGTTCTAGTGGAGACATGGAAGTGGCTAGTGTTGCTAACATTTTCAAAAGGTCTGTGCAGTCAAGAGGTATCCTCTATACAGACTATCTTGGGGACGGGGACAGTAAGGCCTATCAGAAATTGGTAGAAGATAAACCTTATGGGCCTAGAGTCAAAATTAATAAACTGGATTGTATAGGACATGTACAGAAAAGAATGGGATCACGACTTCTAAAGACATGTAAGGAAAAAGAGTTAGGTGGTAAAGGGGGCCTAACAAAGGCTGAAATAGACAGGATCCAGACTTATGATGGTATGGCCATTAGAAATAACTGCAACAATGTAGAAGCAATGAGGAGAGCCATCTGGGCTATATTCTTTCATAAAATTTCAACAGATGAGGAACCACAACATAACCTTTGCCCACAGGGACCTGACAGATGGTGCAAATTCAACAACCCAGCTACATCTTCCAGCTATAAGCACAAACATTCAATTCCAGAAAAACTCCTGCTAGCTGTGAAACCTATTTTCAGGGACCTTAGCCAACAAGAGCTCTTGAAAAAGTGTCTCCATGGAAAAACTCAAAACCCAAATGAAAGTTTGAATTCTGTCATTTGGACAAGGCTACCATAAACTGTTTTCATTAGAAAAGAAACAATAAAATTTGGTGTTCATGATGCAGTGATGTGCTTCAATGCTGGTGTGTCAAAGAAGACTGATGTATTAAGACTCTTGGGAACAAAGGGTGGTATCAATACTGAAGGGGACTGAAAAAGATTGACATAGACCATATCCGTTATGCTGATATTTCTGCAGGAAATGCTACCAAGGAGGCCAGGATAGCCAGAAGATCAAAGAAAAGAAGATAAAGATCAAGAAGCTGAGCCACAGTATAGCCCTGAAATGTTTTAAAAGTGTGTCTGTATGATACTGTACATTACTTTCTTGCATGTAAAACTTTAATACTATTTTTCTCAAAACTACATTTTTTGACCTTCTGGTACACTTTTCTCAAAACCTATGACTGCTACAGACATCAGACTTACAGTTTCTCTTGTTAATACAACAATGATTAATTAGATAAAAAAATAGACCAGAATGATTAAAAGAACAGATTTACAAGCTCCAAGGTGTTTAGAAAAGTTTTAATTTTTTGTCTTATAGAACAAAAAAATGATTACTCATGAAATATATAAAATACATTAACCATTTTTATGCGATTTGAGAATGATGTTTCAGCTGTACACTGTAAAAGTTTAAGGTCTTTATCTCCATTAGTTACTTCAGAAAGTGTACCTGACATTTGCTCATTTTAGCATTGATTCCGTATGGGAGTTCCCTAGCGACTGTGTGCCCTTAATTCATAATTTGTTGTCTGGTAGTTTTGTGTGTCCTGTAGTGATTTAGTTGATAACCATTTTTTGTAGAGATCTTTCTTTTCCTTAATCAACATCTTCAGGTCATCAGACATACACGGAGGATCCCGTGTAGCTAGACTCTTACTCTCAGTCCCTAATACCTCTAGAGAAATTTTTGTAAGTGCTTTTTTAATATTTTCATATTCTACTTCAACAATTTCATTTTCTGGAATCGCTTTTTCTAATCTACGTTGAAATAAATACTTTATGCTGAACTGCTTCAGGAGAAAGAGCTTCTACTTTGCCTGCTCTAATTTCTCATGATTTCTGTGGTCAGCCACTTGTCCAGTTGTTGATGGTTTTCTCCTAAATGGGTATATCAACTTTGCTAAAACTGAGAAGTGACCAGACCGACAGTTGGCTCCCCACATGCCTCTACAGTCTTGACCTACCATTTTTGGCCATTGCATGGTAATGATGTAATCAATTATTGATTTCTGCTGTAATGATGACCTCTCCCATGTATATCTGTGGATATCTTTATATGAATAGTGTGTGTTCAGAATTTTCAAGTCATATTGGTTACAGAATTGTACAAGATTTTCTCCAAAACTATTAATGACATTTTCTCCAGAACTATTAATGACATTTTCTCCACATCTTCCTACTACTGCATCATTTACTTTTGAGCCAACACTCGCATTAAAATCTCCTGCCATTATTACTTCTTGGTTCATTTTGTCTTGGTTGAGTAGATGGTCTAATTTCTGGTAGAAATGGTCTTTAGTTTGCTGTGCCGCATCATCATTTGGTTACACCCCTGTTTTAACTGTTTCAGTGCCATATACCTTGATGGTAGTAGTGACAATTGTTTCGCATAAAAATGCGTAGTCCTTGATGTAAGAGCTTTGTTAATTAGAATGGAAACGCCTGCTTTTGCTCATTTGTTTATCAACTCCAGACCAAAAATGGATGAAATTTCCAAATGTCTCATTCCCTTGTCCCTTCTTTTTTGTTTCTGACGGAATAATTATGTCCACCTTCAGTCGACTAATTTCATTCTCTATTTCAGTGTGTTTGTCGGGCTTTGAACGTTCCATGTACCAACTCTCAAAGTCCTTTTCCTTGCCAATAATTGTCGTAAAGAGTTTCTATCCAATTTCCAAGACTCCACTTTAGAGTCTTGAGCTTGTAGAAGTTTTTTGTGGATAATGGGGTGCTGGCCCATTGACCCAACCCCCTAACTTGGAGGACCAGGATATGATATCCGGGTTTACTCCTCTAGGAGGGTTGGATTCACCACGCCTATAGAGACTCCCCCTTCCCTAAGTGAGATATATTTAGTCTGACTCCTCCATTGAGGCCTGTCCAGCTTGAGTGGCACTGCCAGTAGCTTCGCTACCACCGGCATAGCCTTCAACTTAGCTGCAGCACGCAAACCCTCCCGCCCAGTATTGAAGGTATCTTCGATAATGCAGTGTCCCTTGGGAGGATCTCAGTACAATACAGTTAGTACAATATGCTGCCATTAAAGAACAGATGTTGGCTTACTGTGTTATTCCCTATGTAAGTTTAGTTGTTGAGATGGCTACACAGCCTGGAACTTTGGCTATTACCCATCCCACATTTTTGTTGTACTTATGCCTCACAAGGGTGAAACATGGCATTGCCAGTAAACTGCCACTGACAGTTTTAATAATGGTTAATAAAGGTCATTTTTCCCCTCTAGTGTTGTAGGTATCTACCTCACTGTTCTTCTCAAAATGTGGTAGATTATTTATCACAAATTTCATTTGAGAATATACGTATTGTGACGGTGTAGTTTAAATGTGTAACTCTTCAAGGAAATACCTACATGATGATTGCGGATGAATATCTTGTATTATTCTCACTGTTAGTTTTCGTGCAATCAGTACTTCCTTTCTATATGGTGTCACCCCAGTATATTATTCTATAAGACATTGTTGACTGGAAATATGCAAAATATGTCTGGAACTTGATCCATTCGTTTCCAAGACTAGCTGTTATACAAAGAGCAAAGATAGTCGAACTTTATTGTTTGAGCAGATCAGTAATATACTTCTGGTTCAAGTTTTCTTCAGTATGTACGCCCAAAAAATTGGAGCATTCTGCCCTATTTACTGACTTCTGTTCATGTGCTACATCAATTGTTTGTATGGCTCAGTCATACAGAATTGAATATATTGGTTTTTCTCACAGTTTAGGGATAGCCTGTTTAAAGAGAACCACTTAATAATTACCTTCTTGTAATTTGGGTCCACAGCATCTATGAAGTGTTTAAATAATGTCATCATATTTAAGCTGTTAGCGGTTTATTTTACAATTGCAGTTTCAGTGTTACTCCCTGTGTTGTATTATGTTTTGTAGATGCTTGAGAAATGCCAACAGCTAAAGCAAGAGTACATCATTTAAAAAATACACTTAATAAGTCTTTGAATAACATTATTAAAACACTCAACTGTTGCTTTCTCTGTAGTGAGATTTACTATAACCCTAGTATTGTCTGCAAAATGCACAGTTTCTACTTGTTGAATGTAAACGGAAGGTCATTCACATATAGAAGGAATAGGTGTAGACCCACAATTGAACCCTTTGTGATTTCTTTCAAGTCACTAAAATTTTCTACACCTCCAACATTATTTGAATTATTTAGTACAACTTTTTGGATTATATTTTTTAACTGATAGGAACCAGTTGCGAGTAAAGCGATAAGTTCCATAAAACTTGTGGTTATCTAAGTGTGTAACATGATCTACATTATCTAACACCTTGACAAGATCACAAAAGATTCCAAATGATGATATTTTAATATTTAAGCCTAGTAATATTTGGTGAGGGAATGTAAATAGCATTCTCGGTCCAGCAACCCTTCTGGAATATGCTAAGTAAATTGTTTCTACCTAAATATGAGACAGTAAATTACTTTTCAAAGACTTTGGAAAATAGTGTCAGTAAGGAAATTGAATGATAATTATTTAATTCTGTGTTATCACCTTCCTTCTAAGCAGGTCTAACAGTTGTGTATTTTTATCTTCTGAAAAAATTCCTTGTGCCTTTGATGCATTACATGTCTCATTAAAGGCATTACTTGTTAATATTAAATTAGAACAGTTTTTTAGAATTCTGCTAGGCATTCCAACACCATATAGAGTTAATTTCAGTGAAGGGTGTTGCTGGTACTTCTAGTTGCTTAAAGTTTTGTGGAATAACATTTTTAATTTATGTACAACTACATTTATAATCTGCAAACCACCTTATGTTTTGGTGCAGAGGGTACTTGGTGTATCTACTGTGTCACTTTCCCCCTTTCCTGTTCCAGCTGTGAATGATTTATGGAAAGAATGATTGCTAGTTAGCCTGTGCGTGTGCTCGGCTCTCTCTAATTTTGTCTTCGTGGTCTTTTTGTGAGACAGACAGAGGAAGAAGCAGTATATTGGCAGATTCTTCAAGGAATATACGCTCTCAGAACAGTAAACCAAACCATGATGCAGATGCCTCTCTTGCAGCATCTGCCGCAGAAGTTGACTGAGCACCTCCGTGATACTTCTGCGCTTGCTAAATGAACCTGGAATGAAACATGCTGCTATTCTTGGAATCACATCTATTCCCTGTTTCAATCCTATCTGGAACAGATCCCAGACTGATGAACATCAGTCAAGTATTGGTTAAATGAGTGTTATGCTTCTTCAGCTCACCCATTTAATTCTATTTCTTTGGCTAGATTAAGAAAGTGATTGACAGTTCACAAGTTGCAAATTATACTTTTAAGGGTCATGACATTGTCATTTAGTTTAATTGTTAGGGTATCTCACATACTGAGTGGCTGTCCATCTCCCATTTGACAGAATCCCATTTAATTTTAATCTTACTGTCTCCAACATTCATTTATGCTAGGATGTACATGCTTTGTAACTTTTTCGTTACTTTCCTTAAACTATTACAGTATTTTTTGTTTAGTACACAAATAATGTCTGATCTTACCTTAGTCTGACATTTATATAAATTTCCCTCTTCCTCTAAGACAAGATTTTAATTCCCTTAGTTATCCATGCTTGCTTGTTTTTTAATGGATTTTCTGGATATCTTTTTAGGAAAGCAACTTTCAAATATGGACACAAGTTTATTATAGAATAAATTGAATTTGACATTAACATATCTTTCTATATATGCATCATCCCATACCATTTTTTAACTTACTTTTAAAATGTTTTACCTGCTGTCGTTAGTATGCCTCTCTGTTTTGTATGACCCTGCCTCAGGGTTGTAAGGTGCCGTATTGTGCATTGTCATTAACTGTGCATTGTGATTAGATAGTACATTAACAATTTAGTACACATTAATTGTTTCAGCCTGAGCACTCTCTATAAAAATATAATCAGTCGGGTTCCTAGTCTGTTGCTGCATGTGCATTGGAAAATTGACTACTGAAATTAGGTCAAAACACCCAAATAAATCATTCCAAATTATTTTTCCTGTCCTCATCTTTTAAGAAATCTACATTGGAATCTCCCACAAACTGCTAACTGTTTCATCCTGTCTGCCAGGTAGCTCAGTATGCAACTGGATATCTCGTAAATAGCTGAAAGTTTCCCAGAGGGGAGACAGAGAGATCATTTTGATAACCATAGAAGTGACAAATTAAATTCACTGTACATGGATAGCGATGGTACAAGGACATGTTTTTATCAATATAGTGCTTTTTCATTCAGTCAGTTATTTCAAATGAAACGAGTCTCTGCGGCCACACCATATGTATGAATGTTTTTCATTCGCTCTCTGGGTTTGAATGGTTTCACTTATTGTGAGACAACCAACTGACCCAAGTATCTGACATTTAAATCTGTTGTTTGAATGTTTTCATTTAGTCTCTGGGCTTCAGTGATTTCTCTTGCATATTTTTTCAGCCTTTCCCCATCTGAGGTGACATCAGGGTCTGGTGTGTGGCACTGCTGCCATCAACTTTCTGCTGTTCCCAGGATCACAGGCGGCACAAAGAGATGGCCTGGCTGTGCGCAACTGCTCGCCAGTTACGCAGCACACATTCGTAGTTCCCCTGAGCATCTGAATTACCGTCTCCTTTTCCCACCTGCAGCAGTCCATCTCCCGCATTGGTGGCCCAGGTCAGGGCTAACGATTGTGGTTAGCGTGTGGTCCCTTCTCTCCGAACTGGAGTCCTTCCCTTTACCACCTCTACTTGTGGTTCGTTCATGTACGCCTCCATGGTGTACGCCTCGGCTGCAGCTTCATCTGGACCTTTCACGTGGCCCTAAGGACTCCATTATCCCACAGGCTCTCCATCACTTCCTCTCAATTCTTGATGTGGCCCCTGAAGTGGTTTACACCGATGGCTCGATGGCTGATGGTCGCGTTAACTTTGCCTACATGCATAGCGGCCATATTGAACAGCATTCCTTACCTGATGGCTGCAGTGTATTCACTGCAGACTGGTGACCATTTCTCGTGCACATCAGTATCTCCGTTCATGCCCTGGGGAGTCTCTTCTTTTATGTAGTGACTCCTTCAGCAGCCCGAAAACTAATGACCAGTGCTACCCTTGTCATCCTTTGTTAGCGTCCATCCAGGAGTCCATCTATGCCCTGCAACGGTCCAGTCGTTCAGTGGTGGTCGTCTGGACCCCTGGTCATGTCGGAATCCCAGGAAATGAACTTGCCGACAGGCTGGCCAAACAGGCTACACGGAAACCACTTCCCGAGATGGGCATCCTCGCAAGTGACCTATGTTCGTTATTACACCACAAGGTTTTTCAGCTTTGGGAGATAGAATGGCAATATCTCAGTACGCACAACAAACTGTGAGCCATTAAGGGGACCACGAATGTGTGGAAGTCCTAGATGAGGGTGTCTCGCAGGGACTCAGTGGTTCTCTGCTGGCTCCGCATTGGCAATGCGTTGGCGACCCATGGCTACCTCTTGCGCCGTGAAGACTCACCTCAGTGTTGGTGTGGCACCAGGTTGACATGTCCTTTTTTGGTTGCCGGACTCATTATCATTGATTTTAGCAGACAGCACCTCATTGGCTGATTTGGTTTTACATTTCATCCATGAGGGTGGGTTTTATCATTCAATCTGAGTTTTAGCACATGTCCTTTGTCCCTCTGTGTCCTCCACCCTAATACTTTTAGGGTGGAAGTTTTAACGTGTTGTAGGGTGGCTGGCTTTTCCTTTTTATTTTTGTGGTCGGCCAGCCACTTTAATCTGCTTCATTGTTTTACTCTCTTCTAATTGTTTCTTGCATCTCTCTTTTGTTCTCTTGTCCTCTTTTGTACCTTGTAGTGTTCATTGCCTCTCCTTCATTATTGTGGCCTTTCCTTTCTTTCCGTTTTGTGTTATATGTTTCATATATGTTATTCTCATCACACTTGTGGCATTGTTTTATTGGGAACAAGGGACTGATGACCTCATAGTTTGGTCCATTCCCCCCTCATTTAAACAAATTAACCAACCAACCAACCTGGCTGTCAGTGCAGTGCAAGATCCATCCTCTGCACTAACAGGCCTCCCCCTCACCCCTGTGAGACATATAGGCGATCAAATGGTTTCTAACTTAATGGGCGTCAGTCATCACAGCTTTTCAGTAAAACAGGTTTGGCTTTGTTACTGTTTTTTCTTCATATACCTCTGAGGGATAAAAAACAGTAACAAAGCCAAATTTTAACCTCTCGGGGCCCCCCCATGAACCATGGACTTTGCCGCTGGTGGGGAGGCTTACGTGCCTCAGTGGTACAGATAGCCGTACCATAGGTGTAACCACAATGGAAGGGTATCTGTTGAGAGGCCAGACAAACTTGTGGTTCCTGAAGAGGGGCAGCAGCCTTTTCAGTAGCTGCAGGGGCAAGAGTCTGGATGATTGACTGATCTGGCCTTGTAACACTTACCAAAATGGCCTTGTTGTGCTGGTACTGCGAACAGCTGAAAGCAAGGGGAAACTACAGCCATAATTTTTCCCAGGGGCATGCAGCTTTACTGTATGGTTAAATGATGATGGCGTCCTCTTGGGTAAAATATTCCGGAGGTAAAATAGCCCCCCATTCGGATCTCCGGGTGGGGACTACACAGGAGGACGTTGTTATCAGGAAAAAGAAAACTGGCGTTCAACGGATTGGAGCGTGGAATGTCAGATCCCTTGATCGGGTAAGAAAATTTAAAAAGGGAAATGGATAGGTTAAAGTAAGATATAGTGGGACTTAGTGAAGTTCGTTGGCAAGAGGTACAAGACTTCTGGTCAGGTGAATACAGGATTATTAATACAAAATCAAATAGGGGTAATGCAGGAGTAGGTTTAATAATGAATAGGAAAATAGGAATGCGGGTAAGCTACTACAAACAGCATAGTGAACGCATTATTGTGCCCAAGATAGATGCAAAGCCCATGCCTACCACAGAAGTACAAGTTTATATGCCAACTAGCTCTGCAGATGACGAAGAGATTGATGAAATGTATGACGAGATAAAAGAAATTATTCAGATAGTGAAGGGAGATGAAAATTTAATAGTCATGGGTGACTGGAATTCGATAGTAGGAAAAGGGAGAGAAGGAAACATAGTAGGTGAATATGGATTGGAGGAAGAAATGAAAGAGGAAGCTGCCTGGTAGAATTTTGCACAGAGCATAACTTAATCATAGCTAACACTTGGTTTAAGAATCATAAAAGAAGGTTGTATACATGGAAGAAGCCTGGAGCTACAGACAGGTTTCAGATAGATTATATAATGGTAAGACACACATTCAAGAACCATGTTTTAAATTGTAAGACTTTCCCAGGGACAGATGTGGACTCTGACAAAAATCTATTGGTTATGAACTGTATATTAAAGCTGAAGAAACTGCGAAAAGGTGGGAATTTGAGGAGAGAGGGCCTGGATAAACTGAAAGAACCAGAGGTTGTAGAGAGCTTCTAGGAGAGCATTAGGGAACGATTGACAAGAATGGGGGAAAGAAATACAGTAGAAGAAGAATGGGTAGCTTTGAGAGACGAAATAGTGAAGGTAGCAGAGGTTCAAGTAGGTAAAAAGAAGAGGGCTAGTAGAAATCCTTGGGTGACAGAGGAGATATTGAATTTAATTGATGAAAGGAGAAAATATAAAAACGCAGTAAATGAAGCAGGCAGAAAGGAGTACAAACATCTCAAAAATGAGGTCAACAGGAAGTGTAAAATGGCTAAGCAGGGATGGCTAGAGGACAAGTGTAAGGATGTAGAGGCTTATCTCATTAGGGGTAAGATAGATACTGCCTACAGGAAAATTAAAGAGACCTTTGTAGAAAAGAAAGCCACTTGTAAGAATATCAAGAGCTCAGATGGAAACCCAGTTCTAAGCAAACAAGGGAAAGCAGAAAGGTGGAAGAAGTATATAGAGGGTATATAGAAGGGCGATTTACTTGAGGACAATATTATGGAAATGGAAGAAGATATAGATGAAGATGAAATGGGAGATAAGATACTGCATGAAGAGTTTGACAGAGCACTGAAAGACGGAGGCGAAACAAGGCCCCAGGAGTAGACAACATTCCATTAGAACTACTGACAGCCTTGGGAGAGCCAGTGCTGACAAAACTCTACCATCTGGTGAGCAAGATGTATGAGACAGGCGAAATACCCTCAGACTTGAAGAAGAATATAATAATTCCAATCCCAAAGAAAGCAGGTGTTGACAGACGTGAAAATTACCGAACTATCAGTTTAATAAGTCACAGCTACAAAATACTAACACTAATTCTTTACAGATGAATGGAAAAACTGGTAGAACCGACCTCAGGGAAGATCGGTTTGGATTCTGTAGAAATGTTGGAACACGTGAGGCAATACTGACCCTATGACTTATCTTAGAAAATAGATTAAGGAAAGGCAAACCTACGTTTCTAGTGTTTGTAGACTTAGAGAAAGCTTTTGACAATGTTGACTGGAATACTCTCTTTCAAATTCTGAAGGTGGCAGGGGTAAAATACAGGGAGCGAAAGGCTATTTACAATTTGTACAAAAACCAGATGGCAGTTATAAGAGTCGAGGGTCACAAAAGGGAAGCAGTGGTTGGGAAGGGAGTGTGACAGGGTTGTAGCCTCTCCCCGACATATTTCAATCTGTATATTGAGCAAGCAGTAAAGGAAACAAAAGAAAAATTAGGAGTAGGTATTAAAATCCATGGAGAAGAAATAAAAACTTTGAAGTTCACCGATGACATTGTAATTCTGTCAGAGACAGCAAAGGACATGGACGAGCTGCTGAACGGAATGGACATAGTCTTGAAAAGAGGATATAAGATGAACATCAACAAAAGCAAAACGGATTAGGAAATGAGACACTTTAAGTAGTAAATGAGTATCACTATTTGGGGAGCAAAATAACTTATGATGGTTGAAGTAGAGAGGATGTAAAATGTATACTGGCAATGGTAAGGAAAGCATTTCTGTAGAAGAGAAATTTGTTAACATCGAGTATAGATTTAAGTGTCAGGAAGTCGTTTCTGAAATTATTTGTATGGAGTGTAGCCATGTATGGAAGTGAAATATGGACGATAAATAGTTTGGACAAGAAGAGAATAGAAGCCTTTGAAATGTGGTGCTACAGAAGAATGCTGAATATTAGATGGGTAGATCACATAACTAATGAGGAGGTATTGAATAGGATTGGGGAGAAGAGAAATTTGTGGCAGAACTTGACTAGAAGAAGGGATCGGTTGGTAGGGCATATTCTGAGGCATCAAGGGATTACCAATTTAGTATTGGAGGGGAGCATGGAGGGTAAAAATTGTAGAGGGAGACCAAGAGATGAATACACTAAACAGATTCAGAAGGATGTAGGTTGCAGTAGGTACTGGGAGATGAAGAAGCTTGCACAGGATAGAGAGAGTAGCATGGAGAGCTGCATCAAGCCAGTCTCAGGACTGAAGACAACAACAACAACAACCGCCACCACCACTCTGAGGGACTGGCCATCAGATTTATTAGTTACACACTATTGCATCTGACACAACTTAATCCACAGCAATACATTAATGAGTTTTAAATTATGAAGAAAAGAATAATTATCCTATTCAGTACAAAATTTAATGATTATATATAATGCATATCTTAACTTTGGTGTCCTCCCTGAGATTTCTAATAATGCCTTAATGTATCCCAGAGTTAAGTGTTACTGTCCAGGGTGATTTATGTGTACCACAGTTTTCTCTTTTAGTTTCATTAATGAAAATACTAGAAAAAGGTTTCACTCAAAAGAGAAAAGCTGCAGACTTGTTTCACTCGAAAAGAAAGAATGAATAACTCAGTCAGTATGCAAAACTATAATGGACCATGTCAGCTGTTTTCATTCGTTTGCTCCTGCAGATTGGTTTTACTAAAAAGAAGGGATGACTAATAATCTAACCATTACATAAACTACAGTCAAATGAATCGGTTATTTTCCAACAGCCGACCTGTTAGATTTTCATTCAGTTGTTGCCATCACTACTCCTTGATATTGTCAAAAATATTGTAAAATCTGTGACATTATGAGCATGAAAATGTTGTCAAAGTAACCGTATGATAAATCTCACATTTTGTGAGACATTTGACCTGAAATTCACACAGCCAATGACACGGAACTATGAAAAAGCTGTGTGTGCTCTTTCAGCAGTGCATATTTTTAACCCAGAGCAGTGATATGTTATAAAGTCAAATTAAGTATGAACTACTTGTGCTCAAAATGACCTGTTTCTGTGCGTTAAAACATACTGATCAAAGTTTATAAAGATTGTGGCTTTTACTACTACACCATTATGTCAGATACTATAATCACCAACAGAAGGAAATGACCTTGCAAATTACTTTGGTTATTATATGATTAGCAAATGACAGGAACAATCCAACCCAACCAGAAACAAGTAGATACAGTTATAAATTCTAAAAATTTGAAATATCACACTGCTACATTCCTGAGTGATCTGGAAGTAAATACACTCCTGGAAATTGAAATAAGAACACCGTGAATTCATTGTCCCAGGAAGGGGAAACTTTATTGACACATTCCTGGGGTCAGATACATCACATGATCACACTGACAGAACCACAGGCACATAGACACAGGCAACAGAGCATGCACAATGTCGGCACTAGTACAGTGTATGTCCACCTTTCGCAGCAATGCAGGCTGCTATTCTCCCATGGAGACGATCGTAGAGATGCTGGATGTAGTCCTGTGGAACGGCTTGCCATGCCATTTCCACCTGGCTCCTCAGTTGGACCAGCGTTCGTGCTGGACGTGCAGACCGCGTGAGACGACGCTTCATCCAGTCCCAAACATGCTCAATGGGGGACAGATCCGGAGATCTTGCTGGCCAGGGTAGTTGACTTACACCTTCTAGAGCACGTTGGGTGGCACGGGATACATGCGGACGTGCATTGTCCTGTTGGAACAGCAAGTTCCCTTGCCAGTCTAGGAGTGGTAGAACGATGGGTTCGATGACGGTTTGGATGTACCGTGCACTATTCAGTGTCCCCTCGACGATCACCAGTGGTGTACGGCCAGTGAAGGAGATCGCTCCCCACACCATGATGCCGGGTGTTGGCCCTGTGTGCCTCGGTCGTATGCAGTCCTGATTGTGGTGCTCACCTGCACGGCGCCAAACACGCATACGACCATCATTGGCACCAAGGCAGAAGCGACTCTCATCACTGAAGACGACACGTCTCCATTCGTCCCTCCATTCACGCCTGTCGCGACACCACTGGAGGTGGGCTGCACGATGTTGGGGCGTGAGCGGAAGACGGCCTAACGGTGTGCGGGACCGTAGCCCAGCTTCATGGAGACGGTTGCGAATGGTCCTCACCGATACCCCAGCAGCAACAGTGTCCCTAATTTGCTGGGAAGTGGCGGTGCGGTCCCCTACGGCACTGCGTAGGATCCTACGGTCTTGGCGTGCACCCGTGCGTCGCTGCGGTCCGGTCCCAGGTCGACGGGCACGTGCACCTTCCGCCGACCACTGGCGACAACATCGATGTACTGTGGAGACCTCACGCCCCACGTGTTGAGCAATTCGGCGGTACGTCCACCCGGCCTCCCGCATGCCCACTATACGCCCTTGCTCAAAGTCCGTCAACTGCACACACGGTTCACGTCCACGCTGTCGTGGCATGCTACCAGTGTTAAAGACTGTGATGGAGCTCCGTATGCCACGGCAAACTGGCTGACACTGACGGCGGCGGTGCACAAATGCTGCGCAGCTAGCGCCATTCGACGGCCAACACCGCGGTTCCTGGTGTGTCCGCTGTGCCGTGCGTGTGGTCATTGCTTGTACAGCCCTCTCGCAGTGTCCGGAGCAAGTATGGTGGGTCTGACACACCGGTGTCAATGTGTTCTTTTTTCCATTTCCAGGAGTGTAGATGGTCAGTAGAAATTCATTTGTTGATGAGATATTGTAGTTGCTTCACAGTGAACCTTTCTGACACTCTGTCATGGAAGTTGGTAACAATCCAGAAAAAAATGTAACACCTCTGGCTGAATACAAACTCTTTGTGAAACAGTAGTGTTTATAATATGTGTATAAGATGTTTTGATTAAAACAAAAAGCAATGTAAGTGATGATTTGCATGTGTGTGTAATATTTTCTGTAATATTTGTAGCATAATACTTGTTACCATACAGACAAAATTGTAGTATTTTTAGCATTAGCATTTAAAATTTGTCCCAAGATTTACTTTGCCCGATTGCAGTATAACATCAAAAAGAAAACTGCAGTGCAAGAGAGATGGAAAACCACACGTGCAAACACCACAAAAAATATGTAGACAAATGCACTTGAAAATGAGAATAAATTGTCTAAATACATTGTGTTAGAACGTAAAAAAAGTCACTTGTGCAGTTTTTCATTATTCATTATTATATTTCACTCAGTGACACAGTTTCATGCTTCTGAAAATCATCGATTATGATGAAAGAAATTAAGTTATTAGTGCCTAACTGGAAATGGAAGTGACATAACATTTCAAAAACATGAAAATGAAAATTTTCAAAATGACTGCTACACAAAATTCAGCAGTTAGGTCTGATTCCAAAGGGCATTAATGTTAAACCAGGGTACAGAAGTCACTGTACAAAGATTGTGAAGTTGAAAATAGAAGCAATATTGGTCAAATGCAGAAATAAAGCTGTTGCACAAGAAGAAAAGACATTCTAAACAGATAACTTTTGGACATATGTTTAGAAATAGCCGACAGCGTGGACCCTAATACACTGAACATTATATGGGAGAAAGTTCATAACATAGTATGTAAGGTGTACCTTAAGATCTGTGACACACACAGTAAGAAACTGAAAAAACCTGAAATCCAAACGATATCAGAATACCGTATTTACTCGAATCTAAGCCGCACCTGAAAAATGAGACTCGAAATAAAGGGAAAAAAATTTCCCGAATCTAAGCCGCACCTGAAATTTGAGACTCGAAATTCAAGGGGAGAGAAAAGTTTTAGGCCTTACCTCCAAATCGAAACAAAGTTGGTCCATTGTCATATGAGACACAATTTAGATCGAATGAATGACGATACAGCTACAGTAGTTTGGTTCGAGTCGTAAGCTTAGCAGTTAAGCTTTATCAGGTAGCCATTGCTATGCTTCACGCGCTCCATCCGTATTTATACGAGTACCCTTCCTTTTTCATGTGCTTCGTGTGGTTTGAATCGATTGCTTATTTTGCTTCGATCTGATAAGTGCCGTTTTCTTTGTTATAGGTGTTTACGTCACTCTAAGCTGAAAATGCATTACTGTACTGTCATGCATTGTTCGTCGCATTCTGATAGTGCGTGTTTATGACCTGTCGCCGCTAGCGGCATGGCTTGCTTTTTTACGCGCTACCACCGCTTACAATAAAAAGAGAGGAATTGTCTCATTAGCAAAACAATGGCAAAAGACTTATTTGTTGTTACTTACACTGCTGCTTTCTTTGATAATGATCAACAAGAACCAAATAATAGACTGCGTATGATAGAACATTTTCTGAACGAGAGTTGGCGAAAATTTTTCTCCGTTTGAAAATCTTTGCGGCCGCTTCTTTAGTACATCAAATTCTGCACAGAAATTAGTCATCTTAGATTTATAAATATAGTCAGTTGCCGTGCTTCATTTCTGACTGTATCACTACTAGGCATAAGAATAATACGAATATAAACATGACACGATACGTATATTCTTCCGTGTTTGCTGTTGTCTCACTCTAGTTTCATAGTTTATTGGGCACACAGGATTTAAATGAGATAGCAGCAAACACGAAATAATACATGGCAAAATGTTTATATTCGTATTATTCTTATGGTGAAGAGAATACTACATGTGATTCACAATACATAAAAGTTCCTATTAGCAACCATCTCTTCTCACAGGTAGGAAAAAATTCAGAATGTAGTGTTGGCCATATTGACAAACATCCCAAACTGTCTTGCCAGTCTGATTTTCGCAGTACATTGAAATTTTGCTACATTCGAAGATGAACAATACGGAATTTATATTTACTTCGTTGGATAATGTATGAAAATGCAGTGGTTGAAACTCGGGGCGGAGAACAAACAGCTCGTCTTCCACCCTTTTTTTTTTTTTTTTTTAATTTATTTACTGACGCAGAGGTTTTGGCGCCAGTATTTATCTTTGTGCCTACAAAGCATGCCTCTGTCGCGCTACATATATTCGACGGCAGAAGTTAGTTGTGGCGGCACCTACCAACATTTTTCAGAACTTCTGCTTGCGTTGCACTCGATTCTAAGCCGCAGGCGGTTTTTCGGATTACAAAAAATGGAAAAAAAGTGCGGCTTAGATTCGAGTAAATACGGTAATAGGGAACAGTGTTAAAAACACACTGACTTTCTACAGTGGAGTAGAGAGCAACATAGACACAGTAAAAAGTGAAAACAGTTAAACCATGAGACAAAGGTTTGAAATATAATGAAAAAAGAAACCTGTCTGTGAACACATTAAAACAGTCATAGTGACTAAAAAGAATGCAACAGACATTGCAAAACTAAACAGCAATCAGAAATCTGCTGTAAGTCACAAACTAAATAAACTCATAGAGAAGGAATTAATTGGGTATGAAGATAACGATAGACACAATAAAAGATTCAAAACAATAGGCAATATAAACAAAAACTTAGAGAAAATCAGGCAACAACCATAAAAGCAGATAAGCCACACAAAAGTCATTATGAAAGAAAGTGAACCCATTGAAAAACCTTTTAAATTTTTACAGAAAACAATGTAGTACATCTGAACAAAGATCCAACAAAACAATTCCACAACAGAAGCAAAGAACAGTTAAGGTCAACGCATTTCAGACTGACAGAATAGAAAAGAAATATATCACCGGGAGTTGGTTAGTTACTTAGTTTCATGTTCCATTTATCCTTTTGCTTGTTAGATCTTGATGATGTTGAATGAATCATTTACATTCGCATCACAAATTAATTTGCACATATGGTTGCATTTTGAACATTTCTAAGTGTCTTCAAATGTTGTGACTTAGAAAGACGTACCCATTATCCTTTAATAGAAATTCTTCTGTGGAAAAGGAGGAGTTGTCAAGGAGAAACTTTTTCAGTTTGTTTTCAAATTTTATTTTGTTTTCTGTCAGAAATTTTATAACACTGGATAAAATATCAAAAGTTAATTTGCAGCATTGTGTATCCCTTTTTGTGCTAAGGACAGTTTTAATGTGGTGGAATGAAGGCCATTTTTTTTCTTGTGTTGTCGTTATATACATCGTCAATCCTTTTGAAGTGCTGCAGATTATTTACAACAAACTTCATGAGGGAATAAATATACTGTGCAACTAGTCAAATGCCCAACTCCTCATCTACAAAATGATTGTGGGTGAGCACCACATATTATTCTTACAGCACACTTTTGCACAAGGAAGATTTTCTTTCTTAAAGATGAATTACTCCAGAACATTATTCCATATGACATTATTCAATGAAAATACGCAGAATACGTCAATTTACTGATTTGTCTCTCCCCAAAATTTGCAATGATTCTAAGTGCTAATGCAGCTGAACTAAGTTGTTTCAGGAGTTCCAAAATATGCAGTTTCCAATTTAAATCTGTATCAATATGGACATATAAAAAGTTTCAAGTATCCACTCTATTTATTATTTCGTTGTCGTGTGTTACGCTTATCTTTGGTGTAAAACTCCTAGATGCGTAGAAGTGAGTGTTGTCTTTTTTAAAAATTGAGGGTGAGGTCATTCGCAAAAAAATTAGTCAATGATACTTTTAAAAACATTGTTTACTATTTCTTCTGTTGCTGTATGTATGTTTGGATTAATTACTAGTGTCATCTGCAAAAAGAACTAATTCTGCTTGTTGTATATTAGATGGAAGATTGTTTACGTATGTGAGGAACAATAATGAATTTAAGATTGGGCCTTGGGGAACCCCATGCTTGATTTTTCCCCAGTCATAATTCTATCACCAGACTATATTTGCTGAAATACTACTTCTTTTGGTTAGATAGGACATCCACTGTATCACCAAACCCATAAAACTTCAAATTAATCTAGGCAAAAACTATGATTCACACAGTCAAATACCTTAGATAGATTGCAGAAAATATCAACTGGCGCGCTATTATATTATTCAGTGCTTGTAAAATCTGGTGAACATGTAAATGCCATTCTCAGTAGATCAACCCTTTTGAAACCCAAACTGTGATTTGCTGATATTACTGTTCCTAAGTTTAACATCACCTTCTCAAAAATTTTGGAAATTGTCAACAGTTAAACAGGTGAGTAGTTATTGACATCTCTCTTATCACCTTTCTTAGAGAGAGATTTAACAATGGCACATTTCAGTCTGTCTGGAAAAAGCCTTGAGTTAGTGATGCATTACATATTTCAGATAAGACTGGTCTTATTATACAGGGTGGTCCATTGATCATGATTGGGCCAAATATCTCACAAAATAAGCATCAAACTAAAAAACTACAAAGAACGAAACTTGTCCAGCTTGGAGGGGGAAACCACATGGCGCTATGGTTGGCCCACTAGATGGCACTGCCATTGGTCAAACGGGTATCGACTGCGTTTTTAAAAAAATAGGAACCCCCATTTTTTTTAATAACATATTCGTGTAGTGTGTGAAGAAATATGAATGTTTTAGTTGGACCACTTTTTTTGCTTTGTGATAGATGGCACTGTAATATTCACAAACATATGGCTCACAATTTTAGACTAACAGTTGTTACTTGATAACAGATAGGTTTTTTAAATTAAAATACAGAACATAGGTACGTTTTAACATTTTATTTCGGTTGTTCCAATGTGATACATGTACCTTTGTAAACTTATCATTTCTGAGAACATGTGTTGTTACAGCGTGATTACCTGTAAATACCACATTAATGCAATATATGCTCAAAATGATGTCCATAATCCTCAATGCATTTGGCAGTACGTGTAATGACATTCCTCTCAACAGCGAGTAGTTCGCATTCCGTAATGTTCGCATATGCATTGACAATGCGCTGACGCATGTTGTCAGGTGTTTTCGGTGGATCATGATAGCAAATATTCTTCAACTTTCCCCACAGAAAGAAATCCAGGGATGTCAGATCCCATGAATGTGCAGGCCATGGTATGGTGCTTCAACGACCAATCCATCTATCATAAAATATGCCATTCAATACCGCTTCAACCGCACGTGAGCTATGTGCCGGACATCCATCATGTTGGAAGTACATCGCCATTCTGTCATGCAGTGAAACATCTTGTAGTAACATCAGTAGAACATTACGAAGGGAAATCAGCATACATTACACCATTTAGATTGCCATCGATAAAATGGAGCCCAATTATCCTTCCTCCCATAATGCCGCACCATACATTAACCCACCAAGGCCGCTGATGTTCCACTTGTCGCAGCCATCGTGGATTTTCCTTTGCCCAATAGTGCATATTATGCCGGTTTACGTTACCGCTGTTGGTGAATGATGCTTCATCGCTAAATAGAATGCGTGCAAAAAAAAATCTGTCATTGTCCGGTAATTTCTCTTGTGCCCAGTGGCAGAACTGTACACGACGTTCAAAGTCATCGCCATGCAATTCCTGGTACTTAGAAATATGGTACAGGTGCAATCGATGTTGATGTAGCATTCTCAACACTGACGTTTTTGAGATTCCCTATTCTTGCGCAATTTGTCTGCTACTGATGTATGAATTAGCCGCGACGGCAGCTGAAACACCTACTTGGGCATCATCATTTGTTGCAGGTCATGGTTGACGTTTCACATGTGGCTGAACACTTCCTGTTTCCTTCAATAACATAACTATCCGGTGAACGGTCCAGACACTTGGATGGCATTGTCCAGTATACCGAGCAGCATACATAGCACACGCTTGTTGAGCATTTTGATCACAATAGCCATACATCAACATGATATCGACCTCAATTTTAACACGGGTAATGCATCACGAAGCAAATACCGTCCGCACTGGCGGAATGTTACGTGATACCACGTACTTATATGTTTGTGACTATTACAGCGCCATCTTTCGCAAAGCGAAAAAAGTGGTCCAACTAAAACATTCATATTTCTTTATGTACTACACGAATATGTAATAAAAAATGAGGGTTCCTATTTAAAAAAACACAGTTGATATCCGTTTGACCTATGGCAGCGCCATCTAGGGGGCCAACCATAATGCCATCTTGTTTCCCCCTTCAAGCTAGACGAGTTTCATTATTTGTAGTTTTTTCGTTTGATGCTTATTTCGTGAGATATTTGGCCCAGTCACTATCAATGGACCACCCCTGTATAGGGACAAATCTTGAGTACTGTATTGGAAATACAATCAGCTTTTATTTTTGAGAGAATTTATAATTTTCTTAAAGACAGGTGGAGAAGTTGGTGATACATTCATGTGATTGAATTTTATGAGAGAACTTTTTTAACATACTGCTGTGATTTTTCTCATGAGCTTTTTGTCCCTTCACTTTCTAATATGTTTAACAAATGATTATTAAACACATTTGCTACCTGTCACTCATCTTTTCTAGCCATTTCATTCAGTTCAGAAGTGACGTTATCCTGTTCTGTGGCTGGTTGTCATGTCTCCTGTTTCACTACGTCCCAGATAGCCTTATATGTGTGTCAGAATTACTGATTTCTGACATTATGTGCATTTTTCTTGATTTCTTAATAACCTTTCTAAGTAATTTTCGGTAATTTTTGCAGTGTGCAACTACTGCAGGAACCCTAAAGACCCCATATTAAGATACCAACCTAAAGTACACAAGGATGGATGTCCAATAAGACAGTTATATCTCTTGACATCAAAAACATATATTCCAATATCCCTGCTAAAGAAGTCATTGCAGCAATAAATAGCAATTTACTAAAGCAAAAAGTGTTCACAACCTGAAGTTATTGAACTTATAGAGGTATTAGAACCAATTATCAACTACAATTTCTTTGCACAGTGACGATTATAAACAACCAGATGACTTCCCATATCTGGTACAATAGCAGACATCTTCATAAAGGACTTCTAACAGAAAATATTCACTGGCTTATTCATCAGCCTTGATTACCTATCGGCATGCCCTGAAATGAGGGCCCTCCTACCCGAGATACTTCCCAGCCACCTAACCTCCACAACATCCTAGTCCATCCCTATGGCACTCCCAGCCCCAACCCCTTGCCACAAGGATCATATCCCTGTGGAAGACCCAGGTGCAAAACCTGCCCAGTCCACCCACTCAGCACTTCCCATTCCAGTCCTATTACAGGTTGATCCTACACCATCAGGGGCCAGACCACCTGTGAAAGCAGCCATGTCATGTACCAGCTCTGCTGCAATAATTGCACAGCTGTTTATACGGGTATGACTACCAACTACCTGTCTGTCAGGATGAGCGACCATCGCTAAACTGTGGCCAAGAGCAAAATAGACTACCCTGTGACACAACATGCAGCTGAACATGCCACAGTTGATTCCATTGGCTTCTTCACTATCTGAGCCATCTGGATCCTTCCCTCCACCACAAGCTTTTCCGAACTGCACAGATGGGAGTTATCCTTAAAACACATTTTCCACTCTCTTAAGTATGCTGGCTTCCACCTGCAGTAACATACTGCCCCCACACCCTGTGGGGGCAGGCTGTGGTCAAAAGCTTTGTGTACGTGTCTTTTAATTGTGCCTGTCTGCAACTTGAGGTGTCTTCTTTGCAGTAAGTAGCTGTCTGTCTTTTTCTACCTTGTTGATCAATAATTGAGTTAATTTAGTGGTCAGTAACAGTAAAATAAATTTTATAATTGACAATATAAATAATGTAATCCACAAAAAATGTAAAACCTCTGTATACAAACTCTTTGTGGAACCGTACTGTCATTGTATCTTTGAAACTTATTTTCATTATGAAAAAAGGCAGTGTAAGTGATGATTGTGTGTGTGTGTGTGTGTGTGTGTGTGTGTGTGTGTGTGTGTGAGGGAGAGAGAGAGATATATATATTCTGTGTAATGGAGGAGGCACAATATTTGTAAGCAAAGAGAAAAAAAAATCATTTCTAACATTGTCATATAAAAATTGCCCCAAGAGTTACTTTGTCCCATTTTTCGATTGTGTTGTTGTTGTTGTTGTTGTTGTTGTCTTCAGTCCTGAGACTGGTTTGATGCAGCTCTCCATGCTACTCTATCCTGTGCAAGCTTCTTCATCTCCCAGTATCTACTGCAACCTACATCCTTCTGAACCTGCGTAGTGTATTCATCTCTTGGTCTCCCTCTACGATTTTTACCCTCCACGCTGCCCTCCAATGCTAAATTTGTGATCCCTTGATGCCTCAGAACATGTCCTACCAACCGGTCCCTTACTCTTGTCAAGTAGTGCCACAAATTTTTCTTCTCCCCAATTCTATTCAATACCTCCTCATTAGTTATGTGATCTACCCATCTAATCTTCAGCATTCTTCTGTAGCACCACATTTCAAAAGCTTCTATTCTCTTCTTGTCCAAACTAGTTATTGTCCATGTTTCACTTCCATACATGGTATTTTGCAGCTGTGACTTATTAAACTGATTGTTCGGTAATTTTCACATCTGTCAACACCTGCTTTCTTTGGGATTGGAATTATTATATTCTTCTTCAAGTCTGAGGGTATTTCGCCTGTCTCATACATCTTGCTCACCAGATGGTAGAGTTTTGTCAGGACTGGCTCTCCCAAGGCCGTCAGTAGTTCGAATGGAATGTTGTCTACTCCCGGGGCCTTGTTTCGACTCAGGTCTTTTCGTGCTCTGTCAAACTCTTCACACAGTATTGTATCTCCCATTTAATCTTCATCTACATCCTCTTCCATTTCCATAATATTGTCCTCAAGTACATCGCTCTTGTATAGACCCTCTATATACTCCTTCCACTTTTCCGCTTTCCCTTCTTTGCTTAGAACTGGGTTTCCATCTGAGCTCTTTATATTCTTACAAGTGGCTTTCTTTTCTGCAAAGGTCTCTTTAATTTTCCCGTAGGCAGTATCTGTCTTACCCCTAGTGAGATAAGCCTCTACATCCTTACATTTGTCCTCTAGCCATCCCTGCTTAGTCATTTTGCACTTCCTGTCGATCTCATTTTTGAGACGTTTGTATTCCCTTTTGCCTGTTTCATTTACTGCGTTTTCATATTTTCTTCTTTCATCAGTTAAATTCAATATTTGTTCTGTTACCCAAGGATTTCTACTAGCCCTCGTCTTTTTACCTACTTGATCCTCTGCTGCCTTCACTACTTCATCCCTCAGAGCTACCCCTTCTTCTTCTACTTTATTTCTTTCCCCCATTCCTGTCAATTGTTCCCTTATGCTCTCCCTGAAACTCTGTACAACCTCTGGTTTAGCTAGTTTATCCAGGTCCCATCTCCTTAAATTCCCACCTTTTAGCAGTTTCTTCAGTTTTAATCTACAGTTCATAACCAATAGATTGTGGTCAGAGTCCACATCTGCCCCTGGAAATGTCTTGCAATTTAAAACCTGGTTCCTAAATATCTGTCTTACCATTATATAATCTATCTGATACCTTCTAGTATCTCCAGGATTCTTCCATGAATACAACCTTCTTTTATGATTGTAGTGTAACCTAAAAAAGAGAACTACAGTGCAAGAGGCAGAAACTCACACCTGCAGAAGTCGCAAAAAATATTTTTGTAAAAAAGTGCACTTGAAAATGAGAATAAATTTTCAAAATGCGTTGTGCTAAACATGAAAAAGTATGTACCTGGTGCAGCTTTTCGTTATTTAAAGCATGAATGACACAGTTACAGGCTTTCCAAAAACATCATTTACTGATGTGATGAATGAAATTAAGATCGTAACGTACGGGCAACTGTCACATCTGTTTGGTTTCAGTTATATTGATGATTTGTTTCTGTGTGTTACTTATGTTACTTTCAGCCACAAATAAGTAATAATTCAAAAGTCACTAATGATAAAGTGCAAAATTTTTGTGGAAGAGTGATATCACGTAGCACTTGGTAGAATTTTTTGTTACTTTTGAGATGTATGTATTGTCGAAATTTCTCTAAAAACTGCCTTTCATTCTTTCTGAAAGAGAAAGCCACCAAGAGGGATATTACCAGACATTTGTATCTCTTACACTGAAGAGCTTTGATACTCTATTTTCAGATATTCAATGTGTTCTGTGTGAGCGTTCCAGCAGTCCCTGATTATAACGTGTGGATAGTTAAACATGGTTCACACCCACAAACTTGCAAACTGCAACAACATTGCGATTAATGACGTTCTTCTGTGACAATGTTTACAGTAGAATAACAAACTGTGCAACATTTTTTAAATTAATTAAAACAGTTGACCCTTAGAAGATTTAATATCTGCAAACTACATTCAGAGTTTGAAGACAACAATGATTTGACATGTTTATTGTTTAGAAAACAAGTAGTAAGGTATGTTTTGTTCATGATAGTGATCCTAGCAAAATGCCACTGTAAGATAATTCAACTACGTCACATAACTCCATATAATTACAGATGAACCACATATACAAGACCAGTTTAAATTTGAATGACCAAGGAGTGCAGTGGAAGTTGAAGCAAGCAGTATCAGTAGAAATAACAGCAGAAATTAGACAGTGATTCTGTAAAATGACCTTGAATATAAATTTTTCAATATAAATTTTTACTGTTCGGAGTATTAGTAGAACGAGCTATATTTTGTGATGAGGCAGTGAATAGGGTCATTAATTGTGCATTGTAGTCAACTTTTGTTTTACTTTTGTTTCTGTTTCAGGCAAATTATAAAGAAAAGGAAAGATTTTGAGTACAAACTGATGAGGAGAACCAAATGCAAAGAAGATTTTCTTCGATACATACAATATGAAATGGATGTAATGAAACTGGTCAAAATTCGGAAAGAGGTAATGCTTGTTTCTGCATTGTATTGAATCATCAGAACACTCACTTGATGTTTTAGGAGGATGATCTGTACATATCTCATTTATTTGCACTAACGTCTAACAGTTGTAAACAAAATGACTCATAGAGCGATTGCGATTCAGCACAAGATGTTAGTGATAACAATCAGAATAGTTATTCCTTTTCAGGGAGCTAATGATGTTTGCTGGTGGAGTGTGCAAAGCCTGTTGAGGTAAATGTAATAGATTTGTTTTTAACGTTTCATTCTTTATCCCTATGTTTTGAAATATTGTTAGGCTGAATTCATTGGATTTAGAGGCTAATACATTGAACTGACCTCATCTGTCTGGCTGCTCTTGTTATCAAGGAGCTGAATATTATTTGCCTTACATGAATTTGTGTGTGTGTGTGTGTGTGTGTGTGTGTGTGTGCATTGCATCTTATGCAGTATGAATACTTTTAATGATGCTGCTGAAGATAGGCATAATGCTTAACACTAGTTCAGCAAGACAGGGCTTCAGTCTGTAGTATTATATAAAAAATGCCCTTCATTTAGCCAAGCTTGGTTGCTGACACTATCATATTAGAAGCAGTTAATGGTTACAGACTACTATATTTCGATGCTTATCTGTGAGACTTTTGTGTGTCCACATCACCTAATCAATAGCAAATATAATACAGATTTTGCCAGAAGTGTGGTAAGAACATCAAGGAAAGGTAGACAAGCACTGTAAATGTACACAGACTGAGAAACAAACGTTAGGAAATATGTTAGATAAAACTTTCACTTAGCATAAAAGACTTTGAACACAAAACCCATTATACAGAACTGTTACACTGAAGTGACAAAAATCATGGGATAGCAATATGCGTGAATACAGATATAAAAAGACACTGCTTTCTTTTGTACTCAGGCGATTCATGTGGAAAGGTATCAGATGTGATTGTGGCCATACAATGGGAATTAAGACTTTGAAAACGGAATGGTAGTTGGAACTAGACACAGGGGACCTACCATTATAAAAATTGTTAGAGAATTCAATAGTCTGAGATCCACAGTGTAAAGTGTGTGGCAAGAATACCAGTTAGTTGTCAGTACTAACAGACAAGCACCACTGCATGAAATAGCCACAGGACTCAATGTGGGACATGTGACAAACATCTTAGTCATGACAGTGTGGTGAAATTTGATATTAATGGGCTATGGGACCATACATGTGATGAGAGTGCCTTTGCTAACAGCACGACACCACCTGCAGTGCCTCTCCTGGTCACGTCACCACACAGCTTGGGCCCTAGATGACTGGAAAACTGTGGCCTATTCTGATGAGTCCCAATTTCTGTTGGTAAGAGCTACTCTGAGACCATTTGCATCCATTCATGGACTTCATATTCCCAAACAATGATATAATTTTTATGGATGACGATGCACCATGTCACTGGGCCATAATTGTTTGTGATTCATTTGAAGAACCTTTTGTAGAAATTGTGCAAATGATTTGGTCACACAGATCCCTAATATGAATCCCATCAAACATTTATGGGACACGATCGAGAGGTCAGTTAGTGCACAAAATCCTGCACCGGCAACACTGTCACAGTTATGGACGGCTATAGAGGCAGCATATCTCAGTATTTCTGCAGGGTACTTCAAATGACATGTTGAGCTGCTGCACTACACTGGGCAAAAGGAGGTCTGACACATGGGTAGGAGATACCCTGTGACTTTTGTCACCTCAGTGTAGAATCCGATATTGGTCAACTTATTTGCACTAATTGTAGACCTGATGATCATAAACTTCAAAACACAAATTAATACGGAATGTATACAAGTCTCATAATATGTTACAAACCTTCTACACTGAATGTGCCTTTGTGACCATATCCACACATCAGGAGTTCCCATACTTTTTTTCTGACGGAAGGAAGGCTTTGAGAATACTTGTACTTTGACAGAACCCTCTTTTTCTTTTAAAGGTTAATAAAATTTTAAAGAATGAGGAAAAACCTACTTTTTCAGTGATTACTCCAACTTTAAATCATAACTATTAACACAGAAACTGTAATAAAATTTTTGAAAAATAATCAGTAGTATCAAAATCTGAGTGATAAAAACCGTGCTATTAGTAGTTTCTTGCGGAGCACTTATTCATTTTTCGCAGAACACAGTTCGGGAAATTGTTCCTTATATTATAAAATTAAAAAATAGGGACCATTTTCAGAACAAGCTGTCCTCAATCCAAAACTTCATTTGAATACTGCAGTATTTTAATATGCACGGTCCATTTGTAGGTGATGGTGTTGCTTTTCTCAATTGATTCTACGTATATAAAGTTGTAACTTAAGAGGAACCCTTACTCAGTGACATTGCAAACATTAGAAACTGTACTCTCTTTAGACTGATACAAAACTCTTTAACTGAATTACATTTGAAAAGAAATTAATGAATACATCGTCCTTTCTGCTAGTAACAAAACTATCTCATATTTTCAGAGCATACTAATACACAAATTGTATACTGCACATTTCTGTTTTTCATACAGTGTCTTGTTTTTTTTCCCATTAATTTGTCATTTTGTGTAGACCCCATCATGAAAGAGGAGCTTCACGGACGAGGAAAAGATAAAGGCATATATTAACATATGCTAAAGAGGAACATAAAATTTCTAGGAAGTATGCCACTTAAGCTACTACTTCACCATTCAGTTAGTTTATGAACCAGCTATGCAGTCTCTTACCACCGAGGGAAAGATACAACGCAGTCAACGTTGGAAAGTGTTATACTGGCACGAATTACATCAATAACTACTGGCTGCCAGCAGCAACAGACAGCTTGCTGGCCAATAATGCTTGTGAGGCTACCTCATCAGTTGCAGCTATGAACATAGTGGTCTTAAGTGTGTAATGTACTGCTTTATGTCAGGTGCAGATAGGCACCACAGCAGCAAAATACTATGGTGTGGCACTAAAAATAACTACTCTAAACCCATGCCTGGCTCTCCAATTGTGCCATCCAATCAAAAATCAATGGCATCCCTGTAACACTGACAGAGCTGGACAAAATAACACTGCATAAGATTTGAATGCGGCATTGTCCCGTGATGATGACTAATTGCTACAGTGGCTGAAACATTGGTATACACACACACACACACACACACACACACACACTGGCTGCCCAATAGACTGTACTTCTTGTTCTTTTTTTGTTTATTGCTGACCAGTAACTGGCACACTGCAGGACACAGACATTGTAGTTATGTTCATTAATTGGTGCATTTACGGAATATGCTGGAAAAAAAATAGTTCTACTTTCTGCCACCAGGTGAAAATATGGCACTGCAAGCGATCAGAATGTGATGTGGGTGCAGAAAAAGGGGAGGCACAATCACACACATGATAACAGTGGTTCGGGCACTTTTATTAAGGTGTGGTCACAAGTTACAACACGGGTCCAATACAGTCTCCCTACTCAGCAACATGCTACATCCATAACACTGCATGGTCGACAGTTGCTCGCAGCATATCCGGTGTAATCAGTGCAATATGTCGTCGTATGCTATCCTTCAGAACAGGAAGAGCCCGGATACATCCATGATTGACATGATCTTCCAAATGTTCCCGTACCCAGAACTGGTGTGAATTAAGGTTGGGAATCTGGAAGGCCACACATTTTGAAATTGCGTAGAGATGATGTGCTTGTTACCAAAGGTTTCTCGAAGCAAATCTTTCACCTGGTGAGAGGCATGTGGTGTCAGCCAATATTGGATGAAAATAGTGGTGTGGTCACAGTTGCATTTTTGCAAAGCTGTAATTGTGTTGTACACCTAATATGCCCATGAGGTGTCATCTCCTCGAAGAAAAACGGGCCCAGAATGAAGAGGCTTGTCAAATCGTACTATACCACACAGTCATGTAAGTTGAGTGCAGTGGATGTTCCTGCAGAACATGTGGTTTAGTAGTACCTCATATGTGACAATTTTGTGTATTCACGGCACTGTGCAGAGTAAAATGTGCCTCATCTGTCTGAAGAATATTCACTGGCCAAAGGTGCCCATCCTGAATCTTGTGTAAAACGCGTGGCAAAATCTTTAGAACTGTTGACCAGGAGAGAGAGAATTCCCATTACACAGCTTGAGCACTGGCTGCAGAATTTGAAGCATGTGCTGCATTGCTGGCTGTAGCTACAGAAAATTCATAAACAGCTGCCATGGGAATGGGTTGCCTCTGTATCCCTGCTGCACCACTTAAATATCAGTTTCTTCAAATTTCTTAATCATATTTTTTCCCATTTATTGAAAGGTGTTTGTCAGTTCTATTCACGTAGTGCAGTGCTGCTATTGGTGCTGGTATGATAAAAAAACCTTACCAGCTGTGCATGTTCTTTCTTCTGAGTAGCCATTGTGTTTCATATGGAAAACTTCCAACCTTAGTCCTTTACACCAACAGCCACTTCACAAAAAAAATCAACGTGTGCCACCAAGCAACTAACAGCATATTGACATCAAAGCAAGAAACATTTCACTTACAGCACCATATTTTCACATGGTGGCAGAAAGTAGAATTATTATTTTTTTCAGCATACACCAATTAATGAATGTATCTATGGTGATTCAGCCTGCTGTGATGTAAACAGCCCATACTGTAGCACTTGGAATGCCATCAGTTTAATTACAACCACTTGGTGTAATCCAAAGATGTTTGCTGACATCATTCTTTAAAATAAAAAATGTAATTAATTATACAAAAGTTGTAATTAGCATATAAATTAGGATGTTGTGTAATTGTCAATTGAGATGTGCTTAACATCCAAAGATTATGATGAATTTGTTTGTATCATAGATTACAAAATTTCAGTTCTAATTTGTATTAGCTACGAGGTGCGGCTAGAAAAAAACCGGACTGATGCTGGAAAAAACATTTATTTACAATTATTTACAATTTCATGTTATCTCCTTCAATGTACTCTCCTCCTCGGTCTCTACACCGCTCCATACGAATTTTCCAGTGTTCATAGCAATGCTGCAGATCATTTTCGGTAAGTCCATACATTACTTCCGTCGCTTTTTCTTTTACTGCTTCAACAGTCTCAAATCTAGTTCCTTTCAAAGCTGACTTGACTTTAGGGAAAAGAAAAATGTCACAGGGGACCAAATCAGGTGAGTAGGGTGGATGATCTAAGATGGGAATGTTGTGTTTTGCCAAAAACGTCTTCACTGACAACGCACTGTGAGCTGGGGCATTGTCTTGGTGAAGGATCCATGACTTTTTTCTCCACAAATCGTTCCGTTTTCTCCGTACTCGCTCACGCAGGGTAGCCAGGACGCTAATGTAGTAATGCTGATTCACTGTTTGTCCCTCTGGTACCCAATCAATGTGCACAATCCCTTTGATGTCCAAAAAAAAAAAAAAAAAAAAAAAAAAAAAAAAAAAAAAAAAAAAAAAAAAAAAAAAAAAAAAAAAAAAAAAAAATCATCATCGTTGCCTTGAATTTCGATTTTGACATTCGTGCTTTTTTTTTGAGAACCAGGAGTTTTCCAATGCATCGATTGGCATTTAGTTTCGGGATCGTAAGTAAAAAAACCACGATTCATCGCAAGTAATAAAATTTTGTAAGAAGGTGGGATCACTTTCAATGTTTTCCAGGATGTCAGAACAAATCATTCTTCGGCGTTCCTTCTGTTCAATTGTGAGACACTTTGGAACCATTTTTGAACACACTTTGTTCATGTTGAAACTTTCATGAAGAATCTGCCTAACACTTTCCTTGTCAACTCCTGTTAACTCAGACACTGCTCTGATTGTTAAACGGCGATCTTGTCGAACAAGTTTACCGATTTTTTCAATGTTTGCATCAGTTTTTGCTGACAATGTGCGAGTGTCATCACTGGTGTCTTCGCGGCCATTTTTAAATCGTTTAAACCACTCAAACACTTGTGTTCGCGATAAACAATCATCGCCGTACACTTGTTGTAACATTACAAACGTTTCACTTGCAGATTTTCCTAGTTTGAAACAAAATTTGATGTTAACACGCTGTTCTTTCTGTACACTCAACATTTTCCGACGCACAGACAAAACGTCAACTACTTAAAACAGACGCCACGGGCAGACTGAGTGCAGGAGGCAGATGAAACTCGAGCAGTAGGCGGAGCGAGAGTCACGTGACAGGCCACGCGACTTTCAGCCTTATTGCATTCGTTTTATTGTTTCACCAGTACTAGTCCGGTTTTTTTCTAGCCACACCTCGTATGTTAACAGGACGTGTTTCAGCACTTCAAATTTACAAGAATATTGCTGACTATTTTGATTGAAAATTTTATTTTTTTGGTAGGTTTGGTCATTCAAAATAATATGAGGATATTTTGTCATATAAGTGAGAAGTTGTATTTCTTTTAAAATGGGTGGCTTTTTTAGCGGAGTGTAGGATTGACAAACATTTTTGTCACTGGCTGTGTATTTAAGTTCTTGGAGGTGTGAACTAAATGAAGACGTGTACTTGCAGTGAGATTTAGACATTCTCTGAATCTTGTTTTGAAGTTTTTTCCTCATTGTCCTTCATATATTTTCTCACAGCTATTGTAGAAGCGCCGGCCGGAGTGGCCGAGAGGTTCTAGGTGCTTCAGTCCGGAACTGCGCGACCGCTACGGTCGCAGGTTCAAATCCTGCCTCGGGCATGGATGTGTGTGATGTCCTTAGGTTAGTTAGGTTTAAGTAGTTCTAAGTTCTAGGGGACTGATGACCTTAGAAGTTAAGTCTCATAGTGCTCAGAGCCATTTGAACCATTTTATTGTAGAAGCCTGTACTTAATACATGAACATGTGATGTTATATGCTAATGAAATAATTGCAAAGAAATTGCGGATTTCAAGCTCTGTAACTGCTCATGAACTGAGCTGCTTGTAATTTCAAACTACATTCATTGTCACAACAGTAATTGTATTGGAAGTGTTACAGTGTAATTTCTTGATCATAAATTTCAGCAACAAAATGAAATTTGATGAGAGGTGATGTTATCACCTGAAAGACTGCAGTGATCCAACATTTAAGAATTTGTAGAAACTAAATCAGTATTTGGTAGCAAATTTATTTAATTCAATTAACGATTTTGATAATTATGAGTGACATCAGAGTGATCTAAAAAAGGACATGCATACTTATCAGTAAGAGCATTCTGGTAAGTTACAACAGTATAAGCATTGATTCACATGACCTGAGAAGCATCTGACAAATTACGTACCTGTCTCCTTGAAGTTAATAAAGAAAGTAAATAAAATTTTTAGCCACGATTGGCACCCTCACAGGATATAAAAACATAATACTGTGATGAACACTTATGACTGCTGATGTAAAGTCACCATAAGCACGCTGATGCACTTCCAGCTGCAATATTAATAACTGTGGGGGCCTGGCTGCTAGGTGCCCCTGACTGTAATCAGGGTTCTGTGTTAAAGGTTAAGGAAATTTGCAAGTTTTTGGAGCCCATTGTTCCTTCTCACAGAAGTGTTGAAGGGGAAGGACCAGCATGAAGAAAAAGGACTGGCAAAGTTTAGGAAATGGAGAACTTGGAAAAGTTCCCCAGAACCACAGGTTAGTGGGGAAGTAGATCATGCTCGAATTTTGTGTATTGGCAGTGTACACCCTTTGTCTGTGTCCATTAATCTTGACTTATAACATAGTGGTAGTCATACCAACATAAAAGGCCAGATAGTGTTTCTGTAAAAGTTGGTACATGATGTGTGTTGTTTCACAGGTAGCTCTCACTCTGATAGTGTGTGTTTTGCTAGTTACAGGGCTGATATAGGTGGTGGTAGGAGGGTGCATAGGGTAAGTCTTACAATGGGGATGGTCACAGTGGTAGGGACTATAGGATAGAGAAATAATTTCAGCTGCAGCATAGGGTCTGACTAGGATATTGCGGAGATTTGGGGGTCGCCAAAATGAGGCGGGGAGGGGGGGGGGGGATGAAATACTGTTCTAGGTGTAATGGGCAAAATGTTGGGCAGAGTGGACCCCATTTTAGGGCAAGATTTAAGGAAGTTATAACCTTGTTGAAATGTTCATTCTGCCAGACATTTTTGCCACCACACGTAGAATAACATTTAGTCACCCTCCCCTCTCCCTCCCCTCTCCCCCCCTCCCCTGCAATATCGGGGTCAGACCTGTGCTGCTTCGGCAACCATTTCCCTATCCTACGCTACCCTATTGCTACCCTATGGCCCATACTCCTGTGACAATATCCGTCATAAGATTTATTGTATTCACCTTCCTACTACCCCCTATATCAGCCCTGTAACTGGCAAAACTTATACTATTAAAGGGAGAGCTAACTGTGAAATGACAAATCATTTACCAGCTGTTATGTAAACACTGTTTGGCCTTTTGCATTGGCATGAAAACCATCAAGGTATTCGTCAAGATGGATGTAGACAGGGGTTGTACACTGGCAACACAGTTGTGGAGCATGCTCTACAACATGACAGTCGTGACCTCGGTGCCTGTTTTATTGAACCACACATGCCACATCTGGATTCTTCCCCCAGACACTAGCTTCTCAGAACTGTGCAGGTGGGAACTGGCATTGCATGTCCTCGGTTCTCACCACCTACATGGTCTTAATTTATGTTAATTTGTCCAGTCTCAGTATTTCTTCTCAGTAAGTATTCTGTTCTTAACTCCCTTTTAGTGTTCTATATCTTTCATTTTCTGAACTGTCAATTTTTGTCTTCTTCACCTCTACCATACACAATACTCTTAGGTTACTGCTCTTACTAACTCCTGGACAACATTTTGCCAGTAATCCCTATCTTGCCGATTGCCTGACCTTCCAGTCCCCAATAATTAGTCTCCTTTTCATCTTGTCCTGTACCGGGGTCCTGGATGACTTTCTCAAAGTCTTACTATTTCCTAAAGCTTGTCAGTCCTTCCTCTTCATCCCTCAGTCTTCCCCTTCAATGATTTTGCCAAAAGGAGCGCTGGCTGCAAAAAGCTTACAAATGTCTTTAACCTTGACATGTGTGTTTTCTCTTGCTGCTGCTTGGCAGAGTAGACTCTTTATCTGTCCAGTTACATTATAAAGCCACAGGTAGGCTGCTTAAGATTATACACAAGACAAAATAGGAGTTAAAACTGTAATAAAAATAGAGCTGAAATAGAAAATGGAGTTTGCTGTAAATAGTTACAATCACAAATTCCATCTCTCAAATAGGACTACCTTGTACATAGCATAGTATGAAATTAGTTGAAAACAGCATACCGAGACAAGCAAAAAGGCGCAGTGAGCTTGTGAAAATGGAGCCAAAAAGATAAGAAAACACTGAAGGAGAGAGGACGTGCAGATCCATAAATAAGATGTGAGTAGCGTGGGACCAGGGACAGAAATCAAAACTTAAATTTTACTCTGAAGTAGAGAGAGAAAAAAAAAAGTATTAACTATTTGGACCTGATAGTCACGAAAACAAATAATAGACATGTTTGTCATTTATAGAAAACCTATGTGCATGGATGATGATGATGATGATGATGATGATGATGATGATAATAATAATAATTTCAAATCCTGTCATCCTATGCACTATAGAAGAATTTTTCTTGTACTGTATGAAACACCAGTTTATTGGCTTGCCATCAGACAGCCAAGAAATTCATGGAGAGTTAGACATATTAAAACAAATACCTGTAGTAAATGGACACAGAACTTTGTCATGTGACCTTACAATAACATAAAACAACAGAAACACTCTGGCACACGAGGCAACAAAAAACAAGAAAAATTATGCCTTTGTAACATATTAAGGAAAAGTTTCTTAAGAGCTAGTGAAACAATTTAAGAACACAACTGTGTGATATTGTTTTCAAATAAATAGTACTCTGAAACTCAGCTGAGACACAATGTAAGTAACAAACATAATAAATGTTCAAATTCACGCATCTACAAAACGACAAGTTTCTTGTGATGGCCATTTTTGCAGCAGCTGTATATTCTAAACTACTGCAATTCATCTTCAAAATACATTGTGATAGTTGGGATAAATTTTAGACACACATGTAGAAATTAAAATACACATTACATTCAGGGAATAGACACGACTGCAGAACAGACAGTATTTGTGCAACACCTTACTGAACCAAGCATACTATAACCAAAATCGATAACAACATTAGAGTTGTGCATATTGTACTGAAAGGCTGCCTGTTGAACCTTCTGGAGGAATTGGAGATCCATGGGTACAAGAAACACCACCCCACTAAAATTCTGAATGAACAAAGCGAAGTCTCACTGAATGCCTATTTTTAACCGTATGATGGGCTGCTGTTCTTTCATATCATGGTTTGCTGACCATATCTGTTTGGTTTCTGTCACTGGTCCCATTCCACCCACATCTTACTCGTGGGTATGGCTGCCCTTTCTCTTTTAGGTCTTTTGTGTCTTTTTGGCTCTGTTTTTGTGCTAGTGGCTTCTTTCGTGTCTTGGTGTAGTTTGTTCAATGACTTGCATAATGTACATTGTACGTCATAATAGACACCTACTTGAGAGCAGGAGGTATTTGCAGTTCTCACTAATATCTTACTCTTGACCCAATTTTATTTTAATTACATTTTAACTCTTCCTATTTTGGAATATGTAGAATCTTACATCCTATCTCTGGCTTTTTAACATACACTTGCAATCGCCGTTGGAATACGCAATTTGCTGACATCACGGGTTACAAGTATTCGTCATGGTATTATCTTGTTTTTATATCCTGTGGACATGCCAGTCATGGCTAAAATTTTCAGACAGGTATGTTATTTGTCTTTTGCTTCCCAGGTCATGCAAATCAACTCTAACAATTTCACTGTTGTAGTTTATCATAATACTCTTGCTCGCGATATGCACATTGTTTTATTAGATGAGTCTGGTGACAACTGTAATGTTCAAAACCATAACTGAATCAAGTTAAAAAAAAAGTGCAAAGACAATGTTACTTTTTACAAAAATGAAATTTATCTGGTTTTTAAATGTGGAACATGGTGCTGCAGAAGAAAGTTGATGAGTTGGGTAAATTGAATAACTAATGATGAAGGGTTTAATTAGGAATAAAAGCTGTTTATGGCGCAACTTCACTGAAAGTAGTAGTAGATTGTGAGGGTGCATCATGAGGAATCGAGGACTAGTTATTTTGGTTATGGAGAGGAGTGTGGGGGGAGCAAAAATTGTAGACCAAGGCTTGAACACAGTTTGATTCAAATGGGCACAATGTGCAGAGATTACACAGGTGTGGAAAGACTGACGTAGTATAGACTAGTGTGGAGAGCTGCGTCAAACCACTCTGCTGAATGATGAGAGCAACAACATGTCACTTACGTGGTTTGACGCTCATGAGAAGTTGTTATCAGAAACAGGAGAAATATTTTCTAAATCCATTTTGTGAAATAGTCTTCAGTATGTCCAGTGTGGCCTTAGTATTAAATTGAATTGTTTTGAGAGCTTTGTATTGAGATATCAATACAATCAACTGGGTATAGGCTAAAGTAATTAGTGCTAAACTTGCTACTATTAATTCTTTTCCAGACACTGGGTATCAACCAGAACAACATTGACTACTTAGTGGCTCGTCGCATAGATAATGTATTTAAGGGAGCACTCCACAGATTTGGTGATGATATTAGACTATGGCTTTCATACATTAAATTTTGCAAAAGAGTGGTAAGTATAACTGGCAGTTTATCATAGATAGTTTCTTTTTCCTTCCCCAGAGTTTAAAACTGTATAGTGCATGGTAATATTGTGAAGAGATATTTTTATAGCTAACATTCATCAATCCACTGATTACAACACCCAGAGACTTGTAAGCTGAGCCACTAAAATCCTTTTGAATTTTGATACAGTGGTTGAATGCTCATTTTCTCAGATTTGTGTATATGATGTATATTCATACAGCTTTATTACATCGATACTTAGCAAAATACTGTTAACTGAACGACAGAGGGCTCTTCCATTCTACCACATATTTCAGTTGCTATGGTGCAAAGGAAAACTGCTTTAAATGCTTCTGTAAAAGGACATTTCAGCTAATCCCACCCTTGCAACCCCTGTGGAACTGTAGCATAGGAGGGAATAGTTTATTCCTATCACCTCCCTTGATATTTTGTAAGTAGACTTTCACAGAATAGCTAGCTTCCATTTTCTAGTGTCCGATTGTTCAGATTTTTCAGCATTTCTGTGACACTCCCGTAGGTGAAACCAACCTGCCACCATCTACGCCCTTCTTTGTTTACATCTAATATCCCCTGCTGGACCTTTTTGATAGGAGTTCCACATGTTTAAACAGAATTGTAGCATGGGTCCCATGAGTATTTTGTAAACTGTCTTGTTTGTAGACTGACTACATTTTCCCAGTACCCTACGGATGAACTAAAGTCTTTCTCTCGGTCTGTCTGCTTTACCTGTAATTGTACCTATGTGATAATTCCATTTCATATCCTCACAAATTGCTACACCCAGGTATTTGTATAGGTTGACTGACTGAGATCCATTAAAATTGTAGCATAGGATGCTGTTTGTTTGCCTGAGAGATTTGTTGCATATTTGAAATTAAATGTTAATGTGATTGTATTGTTTATGAGAAAGTTCTGTAATAATTGGTTCTGGATTAATTTCTAATACAAAATTATGACAAGTTTATGAGGAATTTTATGTAAACTGGCACAGTTACAGTGACAACAGAACACTAAAATTCTATCACCCAATGGTCTGTGATGCACAATAATGTTACTAAATATTCCAAAGGAAGTTGATGGAGAGCTGCCTAAGTTGAAATCAGCATTGGCAACAAAAAGTAAAAAATAATTAAAAATGCACATCCAAGGAAGGGCTGGTGGAGGACTTGCATAATTCTTTATAATATCATAATATTTTAAATGCTTGTCAGAGAATAATCATAGTTGTCCCATACCCTTAGGTTACTCACTGCCCATTTAGGTGGAAAGAAAACCACTCTGATGTTTATTTCTGAAATCAATAATTTTTCCCCTTGTTCTGAAAACGTTTTTGCTCTTAGCCCACTTTTTTGGTTGGTGATTTGATGGTGCCCATATTATGTTAAATGTTTGAAAAAGGGCACAGTGTTTCAAAATTAAAAGATATTAACAATATTGGTGTATTGCTTAAAGTTTGATTAACAAAAGTATACCATGTAAAACTTAATGTATTACTATTAATGAGAGGGCTGAGGGGTGACATCAATTTTTTGATGTTTCATGCCATATTTGTCCCCGCCAACCTTAAACCGCAATGTTTGACTGCTGACAATCTCTTTTTCTTTGTTACTAAATTGGTGATTATGCCAAATCCTCTATTGGCTAATTATGCAGAAATTGCAATGAAAAACTTCTTTGTACACCTCATAAAGCTGTATATATACTTGAATTTGCCTTTCCTATCAAAATCAGCCAATTTTGTTAACATTTGTCTCAACTTCACCTACAGTTAAACTTATGTTTCTCGGTGTGAGAAGGGTTCTAATACCCAATCAGAATTATCTTGTTTAAGTGCTTCTAAATGCAGACAAAATTTCAGATTATCAGCGTCATTTGTTTTCACAGAGGAGAGGTTTGGAAATTGATAGAACTTTCTCTAGCATAAATTTTATTTGGACAAAGCAAGTTTTGACACAAATGCCAAAAAACTGTTTTAGCTTTAATCAGATTCAAAGTGTGTCCTTCCGCCTGTAGATTCATCTCATTAAATGTATTATATAAATCCATTAAGGTATCAATATTGTTCCTAAACTATGCACAGTCTCTCTCTCTCCCTCCCTCATTATGCTATTAAGTGGCAGAATACACAAGCCTAGCCTGGACATGCTCTGCACATACTGCAGAAGTGTATACAGAATTCAGTTGCACTTGCTACCTGATGACCCACTCCAATAGACCACTTGGAACACAACTGTCAGGTATTTGCAAAGAGGCTGCAGCAGATGAGGAATATGCAAAAGCATGCTACAACTCGGACCATTTACTCAGTGGTAAATAACCATCACATGAAACAGCAAGCGATCAAAAATACACTGCACTCTTGGATGCGCCCCTCCCTCCTCTCCTCCCAGGGTGGATCCTGGCTCTAGGAAAAATTACCAGGCTATGTGGAGGAGGGATACGTGTCATTGAGGTCTACCAACTACGCTATTGTCCAAAATTAAAGCAACAAACCACTATTTCTCCATCCTGTGTCTAATTAATGATATAATCATACAAAATGTCAATAGATGTCCATACGTTTGCGTTCTGCATGGAAGATGGCATTCCAGTTGATGGTCAACCACACCAATGATGATGTCAGGCACCTATCAAACAGAGTAGTGTTTGCTGTGCAGTCTCATATCAACAGCTGCTGTGTACGCAGGCTCAGACAGTGTAGGATGGCACAGAGCAGATGTCCACTAGGCTCTCTGTGGTAGTTTACCATAGGAAGAATGAACGCGGGACATACGCAAACTGATGGGCCCGATGGCTTAATGTGAATCGTTTTGTTGTTTCTCAGATGTGGCGACAGTTTATAGAGACCAAAACTGTCTTCTGAAGATCAGGGCAGGTCACACATATGTTACTTGGCTTTAAGGGCACGACGGTACCATCTTAGTACTGCGTGGCAGCTGGTATCTTAGCCTCACAGCATCCACTGGATGTAATGTATAGAGGTAAATAGTGTACAGAAGGCTATGGCAGAATGGCTTTTACTGTCGGAGGCCTGCAATATGCGTACCTCTGATGCATCTTCACGGAAGGGAATGTCTACAGTTGAGTCCTTCACATACCACCTGGTCAGTCGAACTGTGAGCCAGTGTTGTTTTCACGGATGAGTCCTGATTTGGTCTGGAAAGCGATTCTCGGCGGATTCGCAGCTGGAGGGAACATGGAACACCGTTTCGGGACCCAAAAACTGTGTAAAGACACTGGTTTCAAGGCAGATTGCTAATGGTGTGAGCAGGGATTATGTTGATCATTTGGACGCATCGTTGTGAAATTGTAAGGGTGAATCGGCACCTCATAGAGCAAAGTTGGTTGACATTTTCTTGGAAACAAAAGATAGTGCAGACATGGTGTGACCTGCTCGCTCTCCCAATTTGAATCTCATAGAGCATGTTTGGGATGGACTTGGGAGACGGATTGCACCACGTCACCATCCACGAACCACTCTCCAAGATTCGTGAGCAGCTCTGTGGGAAGAATGAACATTATTGCCTCAACATGAGAGTGATGGCGTCATTCACAGCATGCCCTATTATTGTCAGGCCTCTACTACTGCTAGAGGTGTCAGACCCCACACCAAGCATGTTAACTAGCTGTTGGAATGTGTGTGCACATCTATTAAGTTGGAAAAAAATGAAGAACATTTTTGTTTTCCATTATGCATGGTGCAGTTGTTTACATTCTGTATTCTTGACATTGTTTCTACTTTAGTGTCACCTGTTTATACTGTTTTGTGGCAAGATAAATGCAATCTTGCAAAATTTACGTTTGTTGCTTTATGTTTGGACCAGTGTAAATCAGATTGGGAGTGCCTAGTACCAAAGATAGCTGAATAAAATGGAGGTTTCTTGCAGTTGATAGCTGTATGAGTACGATGATGGTGAAATCCAAACTTCAATGGATCTGCTACGATGACTATTACACCTTATGTGCCCAGTTAGCAACCTAATAGTGGGAAATGTAAATTTGTGCATTATGGCTGAAACATGGCTATTGTCTAGCTTTCTGTGATTTATAAACTTGTTTTAGTGCATTTGTTAGCTGTACACTTTATGTTGTTTTATACCTGGTTTATTTAAATGTACAGTACACATATCATATGTTTCTGACTCAAATTAAAGAAATTGTATTTTGCAGCATTTCTACGCTTCAGTTAGCCGCATGCTGGTAAAAATGGTGCAGGTACACAGTGATAAACCTCAAATGTGGAAACTTGCTGCTCGTTGGGAATTCGAAGAGAGTAATTCCGTGGAGAGTGCCCGGCAGTTTCTTCTCCGAGGCCTCAGATTTCACCCGGACTCAAAACTTCTATACACAGAGGTACTACCAGAAAGACAAAGTTACCTTTCTGTTTTGTCTTTGCCTTTAGTGTTAAGGTTTGATTATTATTTATCATGTTCTGCGTGAACTGCTGTACTGCTAGTTATTATCAAAACATGCATTTCTGACATCTGTTGCATAAAGTACAGTACATAATGTTCTCGCTTGTAACATTCTGTGTTGGTGGCATTATTAAAATCTTAGATGTAGTGCACAGTTTTAATTTATCCAGGAAATTGCTACATATCTTGTCCATTTCTAGCTGAAGGGCCAGTTCATTTTTTTCCCTATGTTTTGTGGTCTTCACACAACTTAAAACTGAGTGCTTCATTTTATGTCTTATTTCTGCACATCTAATTTCCTCTTTTTGAGTTTAACTTAAAAATTTTGTGTAAATAGGCTGAAGCAGCAAAGGCGCATTAACCGCTAAGCCATATTGGCACAGTGGCTAGCACAAGTGCACGGATTACCATGGCATGTCTCCCTCCTCAATCCAAATTCTCACTGCCGCCCCAGTATACTATAAATTTCTCCTCACACATGAACAGTGGACTGGAGCGACAGTGAGAATTTTGATTGAGGAGGGAGGCATGCCAGGGTAATCTATGCAGTCGGGCTATCCACTGGGCCAAGGTGGCGTAGTGGCAAATGCACTTGCCTAGTAAGAAGGAGAATCCAGGTTCGATTCGTGTACTCAGTGCAAATTTTGACTTACTGCTTCAGTCTATATACATAAAATCGTACAAACAACTTTCTGATTAGGACAGCCACATCTCGGAGACGTTATGAATAACAATAGCAACACTCAACACTTGATAACTATGCAAATTATCATAAAAATTACAATAATTAAAAAGTCAAGAATGATGAGGAAGTGCTTCCAAAAGGCACACAGCTGTATGAAGATGCTTTATTTGCAACTACTGGTTTCACATCAGTATAGATGACTCATCATGTTTATAATTGTTACATTTCTGTACAGTAGACAGACAGTTACAGAGTCCCAGCTTTCGGGAAGTTATCCACATTAAAAGTCAAACCACAATGGTGGGTTGTCATAATAGAATTGAGTACAACCAAAAGATACTTGTAAAAATGTACAAAGCATGACTACTGAATGAATGAGCCAGGCCATGTTCTTAAAGTGTATCCTGTTGTCACAGAACTATTTACACTATTTAAACATTTAATTTTATTTAAATAATTTTGTGATGACAGGATACATTTTAAGAACACGTCTTGGCTCATTCAGCAGTTGTGCTTTGTACATTTTTACAAGCATCTTTTGGGTGCACTCGTTATGACGTTTTGGTTTTACTTTTAACATGGATAACTTCCCAAAAGCTTGGACTCCATAATTGTCCACTTTTGGAAACACCACCTCATCTTTCTTCAGTTTTTTAATTGTTGTAATTTTTATGATAATTTCAATGATTATGGAGTGTTGAGTGTTGTTTTTGCTATACAAAAAATCATATCTATAAGGGAGCAGTAAAGTCTCTCAAATTGCGTCATTTCGCTAACTTAAAAAATATTGTTTATAAAATGTAAAATTCTATTAAACCTGATTCATCAAAATCTCTCCACAGCTGCTACAACCTACATCCCTTTGAACCTGACAACTTTCAAATCCCCAATCCTCACATATTCCCCATTCCCAGGTTAATAATTGCTTTTTATCTAGGTGTCTATCCTATCAACCTCTATACCTTTGTTGTGCCATGAGCTCTTTTCTTCCCAGTTTGATTCAGTATTACTTCATTAATTATTCAGTCTGCTCATCCCATCTAATTGCAGAATTCTTATGTAGGACCACATTTCACAAACCTACAGTCTCTTTCTTTCTGTACTGTTTACTGTGTACAAATACTTTCAGTAAAGGCTTCCTAACACTCAAATTGATTTTTAGTATTAACATGCTTCTCCTTTTCACAGAATATTTTTCTGCATTGTTGCTATTTTGATGCCCAAATTAGAAAACTGATGTACTTTTTTTTGTGCCTCATTTCCTTGCCTGCTTCCCTCAGCATTACCCAATTTAAATAGACTATGCTCCTTTAGTCTTGGTTTAATTTTCATGATAGTCATCTCAGAACTCTTTTCAAGACACTATCCATACTATTCAGCTGATCCTCCTCCTAGTCCTTTGCTGTCTCTGGCAGAATTGCAGTGCTATTAGCAAACCTTCTAAGCTTTTATTTCACCTCATTGAACTTTTATTCCCTTTCCAAATTTCTTCTTAGTTTGGTTTACTTTTTTTCTGAATATAAATATTGAGTGATGTGGGGTGTAGGCCTCAAACTTCTGACAGTCTGTTCTCAACTGCTGCTTCCCTTTCATGTTCTTTTAACTCCTAGACCTGGAGTCTGGTTTTTGTAGAAGTTGCAGATAACTTTTTACTCCCTTAAATTCATCTCTGATAACTTGGAATTTCAACAGTGTCAAGAACATTTCCTAAATCTACAGATTCTATAAATAGGGATACCATCTTTCAAAAAATCCTAAGCTGTGCACAACTTCTCTATCATACTTAATGAAGAAAATCATAATAGTTTACTACAAATATTATGTAGTACCTATAATTCCTAAACAATCAAAATTTAGTTTGAAAATTGTCAACACAAAAATAAAAAAGGAAGTCTTTTCCTTTCAATTCACATTTGTAACGTGCAGACTTTCCGTTTAAACATGAAATGATTTTTTAAATTAACATTTACAGACAGTGTAATAAGTTCAGTTCAAAGTTGACATAAAAAAGAGAAATTAAAAGTCTTGAAGAAAATGTTGAACAGTAACATTATCGTTGTTTTGTATTTTTGAGTGCGTATTTCATGTTGCTCTTTGCTGCATTCAGTAGTCCTTCACTGTCTCCCCCCCCTCCCCCCCACATACACACACACACCACCACCACCACCACCACCACCACTACCAAAACTTCAAAACTTTGTTTTATAATGTGTATATTACCTTTATCTTTTGCAGGCATTTCATTTGGAACTTGCTTATGTAAAAAAATTGCGAGCTGAGCTGGACCAGAAAAAAGAAAAGGAAGCGTCGGCAGCTGCCACAGATGCTCCTTCAACTGTGAGTGGAGATGCGCAGAGTGCAGCAGACACCTCCAAAATATCCACAACACAGCAGTTCCAAGATGAGGCAATTGATGAGGTGATTTCAAAATTTGGCTAAATGTGTTTGAAGCACTACACAATTTATACAGCATAGGCAAAATTATTACTGGCCCAGAAAATATTTACAATAGGACTGAAACAGGAGTGATCCATGTCTACGAACATCACAGAAGATGCTGGGAATGGCCACCATTGATGTCGATGTAGTGCTGTGCTCGATTTATCAAACTTTGTTTTGCTGTCGCTCTTCTAGTAAGTGAGGATTATTCGAGTATACCTGATTCTTCAATTTTCCCCATAGGTGAACATCAGTGGGAGCGAGACCAGGCTATCGAGATGGCCAGGAGATTGTACTGTCTCTGCTGATTGTCCTCTTGTGACCGAACACTTATGCATTCACCACAAGGTTGTCAAGGCAGTGTGAGCTTTTCCCATCTTGCTGAAAATATCTATACAGTTCATCATCTTCTGTGAATTGATCTGCATAGGTATTAAACAGTTCCTGGGAGTACTGGTTAGCATTAACAGTTTGATGGAGAAATAGATTTAAGATGGGGACACCAGACATTGCTTACCAAACATCAGTATTGATATTATGCAGTGGCCCTCCATAGTAGTGGTGGGGATTTTCTGATACGTAATGGGACATGTTCTGTGAGCCCCTGACAGGCTGGGCTAAGTCTTATCTGAAGAAATGAGAAACTTATGATCCAGAAGTTCTGATTCCTTTTCCCTCAGAAACCACAAGGGCAGAACTCAACACATGAAAGTTCTTTTAGATGCAGTAACACATTAAAAAAAATTAATAAAAAATAAAAAAAAACATTTATAGCAGTAAATCTATAAGTATACAGATGCAGATCCTTCTTGATAATGTTTGAACAAGATGATCTCTTTAATTCCCATCTGCACAATAAATGGCATTGAGATTTTATTTAACTTTGTTACAGGCTTTTCTTCACTTGAACATTGTTTTCTGGTGTTTAAACTCATTTCACATAGTTGTGGTTTTAATTTGCTACACAGCTAGTTTTATGCCATTTAGCCACGAAGTTTTGCATTGTGATTTTTTTGGAGGTTTTCACAAAACACATTGTGTCTTAACTTTTGCACAGGCAAGTTTATCATGAATTTGCTTTGCATGACACTTAAAAGAGAATATGTGGTGTTTTATCATGAGCACCCTGTTTTTTATTTATTTATTTATTTTTTTTTTATGGTCACTAAAACCATTTTCTCCTGTCACTCACTCAAACATAATGACACAGGCACGATCTTGAGACAGAGTATGCAGGAGATGTGCATTCAGAGACATGTGACAGCAACCAGTTGGTTTATCAAAATCATGTTTTCCAGCATTTTCTGTGAAGGCAGTTCTCTTTTCAATAATAAGGGTCAGTTCTTCATTAGTCTTACAAATACTTTCTAGCCCAATTTTAGTTTTCTCATCCTGTAGAAATAATCTGTGAATTCTTTAAATTATATGATATAGGTCTTCTCACACAATTGGTTAATAAATGTAAACTAGAAAAAGTCACTCATTGGACCATAAAGTTTTCCAAGTGTGTATCACATCATTGTGTAAGAAAGTATACTGGAGAAACCAGTGTTTTGGCCATGGTTACTGTGGCCTCCTCTTGGGTCACGAGTAGACCCAAAAGAAGGCCACTGTAAATGTGGCGGAAACATTGGTTTCCCCAGTGTAGTTTTTTTACATTATGACGTGATAAATTTCAATCATCTATTGCAAGTACATTTTAGAGTTTAGCAGATGTCTGTATCTCCTTCATAGAAGGATAATGCCATGGTATTTTCAGAAATTTGCGTATTGTATGTGTTTGACATTTGTCAGACCGTGTTTAAAATAATCACATACAATATGCAAATTTCTGCCCATACTGTGGCATTATCCTTCTATGAAGAAGATATTGATATCTGGTAAACTAAGCTTCTGAAGATGAAGATGGTAAATTAATTTGTTGAAACCAGTAAAACATACTAAAATTTACTTGCAACTGATGACTGAAATTTATCCTGAAAAATAATACTACAGTTGCTGAAAATTACAGCCATTAGTAAAATTTTACAGAAGATTACTACTTCTCAGATTTATTTCCCAACCTTTATAGTTACTTTATTTTGAGTGCCAATTGAAACTCATTTTCTCTCCTTCCAGGTTCTTGATGGACGACTTGCAGAGGTCATCTACGAATCTGCAGTAAAGAAAGTGAATGAAGTTTCTTTCATTATTGGTCTCCTAGCTGTGGCAAAAGAATTTGACTTCACAAATAGACTTCAGATGAAAATCATCAAGTATGTATGATGGGTCATCTCTCAATGGTGTGTCACTTAGAAGTCAATTGCTAAAGTGGAAAAGAATGGTCATAGCATCTTATGAAAACAAATATATACGCGCGCGCGCCCACACACACACACACACACACACACACACACACACACACACAGAGTGAGTAACCAACTGAACATACACTTTTAAAGAATTTGGTAAAACCAGAAGGAATTAAAAGACTTTCTACTTCCCAGTTGTATATGCAGCATTGTCTACACCACCATCTTCATCATCATCATCATCATCATCATCATCATCATCATCCTTCAACAATCTATATGTACTCAGATTGTGGTTCATGACTCAGAAATTGGTTAATTTAAATTTCATCCTGTGGAACATTTCTGAGTGTCAACAGATGAATGGGACAAGTAAAATTTTCTCACCAGGATGCAAAATGTGAACCAGAATTAAAATTATCTCATTGCTGGTCTTCAGCTCTGAGAAGTCTGTGAATCCATGACTTATTATGTATTCAGAAGAATTCCACTTATATCAAAAACTAGAACTCAACAACTCTGATTTGTATGAAGGCTTCAATTATGCCTTTGATTACAAGTGTGATCCGAAGTTAATCAGGTACATCTCATTTTAACAAACTTCAAACTACCAAAGCAAAAAACAAGTCTTCATACATCAGTATTTACATTATTAATCTTCCTTGATGTCATGGTTCTTTGCCGCCTCTGATCACTCCGCATGTCATGACACCAATCACCGGTTAACATTCCTGGGACGGCACAAAAGACCGGCAGAATATATGTCAACTTCTGTACAGGTTTTGCAGATAAGCAAATGAACAGATCTACTGCTAATAAAGTTTGTTCATTTATATTCAGAAATGGTACAAGATTTCACCTTCAGTCAACAAAATGATTTATTTTCAAAGAACTTTGGCCACAATACATTTATGAAATGTTGTACCCTCACAATTTCTATACCACAGACTACAACAAGCAAACTCTATATTTAAATAAGACTTTATGATGATCAAGTTCAGTATGTAGTAAGTCTTGTATTAGGACTTTTATACCATGAAAATATGATGATTCAAAGTACCTGGGAAACTAAAAGTTTCCAAAAAATTCCATTTTTGGAAGAATTTGCCAAAATAAAATGTTGGGAAATGGTATATCAATAGTTAAAACTGCTACTATACCTCTAAATGAAAGGATTGGATGGGAATAAAAAACTCTCCAGTAGTTTTACACAGATTATGTAGAAGTGAGAACTTAGTTTTAAATCAACTTGGGGAAGGCATGGAGGCAAACAGCTTAGAAATACAATATTTGAGAACTTTCGTAAAGTGTACTCAAACTTGTAAGATCTACTACTGAGGTTTGTTGAGTGTCTCTGATACTCTCGCATACACTAAACGAAGACGTTCTTTAAATGTTGGATCTTACCTGTCTCCTGTATTAATTTTACATGTTAAGATTCCCAGAGCAATATTCAATGTTAGTCAAGCAGTGGTTTTGTAAGGTACCGCTTTTGCTGGTGTGTTAAATTTCGTTAAGCCTAGTTTACATGACGACAATAGGTTGCAGGCAACTGCACTACCAGCCACTGTGCATGCGCGCCGTGCATTTGCGCAACTCATTGGTGAAACTAATAACTTTCGGCGTGTTCCAACATTGGCGACACTAGTTGCATGAGTTTTGATCTTATGTGTGTTTGTAGAGTATAGACAAACTGTAATATGAAGTGGGTAATAGAGAATAATGTTCACTTTGTGGATGTCTGTGCTTTGCATAGGTGTTTGTGAGATTTCAGTGATGCTGATTAAAAAAATAAACAACATATTGCTGCCGCTGAGACCATCGTGTGCGATCATAATGTAGATGGTTTGACAGTATCTGAGCTGCAGGGCAAAATTTATTGAGTTGGGAAGGCTATACAAATTCAAGAAGCTGCATTCTTTATTGAATATTCATCTATTTAAAATGTCGCTGCAGTGCTCCCCTTTCACATATGTTAGAATTTTGAAATATTGTCACTGTACATATCTATCTTCAAGAGAGTAGTTTGCAAACCTTTCTCTTCTTAATACGGCCTGCTTCGAATAATTATTGTCACTAATGTTAACTGTTATTACTGTTAATGTTAATAATTATTGGTGTTAATGAAAAAGCGTCATCACCAACTAAAACTGTATCTTATAGCATGCTGAGTGTCCTCTGTTGTAATGCACACAATATGGTATGTAATTTCAGTTCTGGTGACAGTGCTTCATGCATTACAGTACCTTTATTCCTTATATCACAACTAACTCTGTTTCAAAGAAATGTGAACAGTTCTGGTGGCATTCTAAGATAATTAAAAGAAATTCTTGGATCTTCTGTTATAAATTATTTCAGCAAGGATGCTAAGCAATGGAGCTGACGTCTTTTCTTCATCCAGTCATGAATCGAAACACGTTTATTTTTTTCCTATGCAGTGATTACACGCAACAAGCTTTAACTCCCATCACAACTCGTGAGACGTGCAGCTGCCAAAAGTTTCATTTCAGACATGACTCGGGGACCCACAAAACAATAAAACAGAAGTGTATACTGGTGTTGCTGTGTCTACAGTCATATATGAAACCACTTGCGTGGAACTCATTCCACGCAACGAGTGGCGCAACCAAATGTCGGCGTGTAAACTAGGCTTTAGGATGTGTGCTGGTGACTGCTTTTACAATTTTTATGTAGTCATTCTGCTTTGCATTGCTCTGCTAGCATACTTTTAGATATTTTCAGTTGTAACGGCTTGATTGCCAATAATGGAGCTTTCCATATTTTTACATATAATGCACTACATATAAATCATCATCATCATCATCATCATCATCAGCCAATTAAATCATTAGATGATGTGGCCTCTTCGAGTCGTGGATTCAGGTAGGCTTTCAGAAGTCTTCTCCAAGTGGGACGGTCTTGGGCAGTTCTCTGCCAGGTGTTACCAGCGATCTTCTTGTCCCATCTGTCTGGTGGTCTTCCTCTAGGCCTCTGGTGTTCTCTCGGACTCCACTCCAGTACTAGCTTCGTCCATCTGTTGTCTTTTCTTCTTGCGACGTGGCCAGCCCACTGCCATTTCGAGGAACCTACTCTCTTTAAGATGTCATTAACCTTAGTCACAGACCGGATGTCATCTGCCCTTTTCCTGTCCTTTCTTGTATAGCCCAGCATTGATCTCTCCATGGCTCTCTGTGATGTCCTAAGTTTCCCTTTTATGAATGAGTTCAGTGTCCACGTCTCGCAGCCGTACGTCATCACAGGAAGAATGCATTGATCAAATACTGCTTTCTTCAGATTTACTGGCATTTTTGATCTGAATACTTTTGAATTCTTCCCAAATGCTTGCCAGCCAAGCTTGATGCTACATCTAAATAAGTGTGTTTATAAATTAATATTGGGGTTTTAATGCTTTATGACATTTATTACATTAAACTTTCATTTGACATATCATTTATGACTGTAAATTTAATACAATAAATATTATAAAGCGTTAAAACCCCGATATTCATTTATAAACACCCCGTACTTTAAGACTAAAGATGACCTACCTGGAGTTTCCATTGTTTGACATTTTTACCATTTTTATTATTAGATTGCAAAGCCGGACTAAAAAAATTCTTAGTTTATAAAGCCGAACTGACTTTTAAAATGACTTTTTAAATGATTGTAGGTCATTTTAAAGCTCCCGTTGACATCCATTTCTTCCAGTACTATCTTACTTACACTTTAAATGGTTTATTTATTGAGACATCAAGAGGTTGCAGCTGTGAAGTAAGTCCTCCCCTAATAACAGCAAGCTCTTTATTGCACTATATCAGTTTCTCTTTCATGGAATTTTTCAAGTGACTGCTAAACTGATCTAGCATAACAAGAAAGTTCTTCTTCAATAAAGCACCATTCCTTCTCTCTCTCATCCTTTTTAATCCATAATTTCATAACAGCCTTGTCCCTCCAACCCTTGTCACTTATGGGAACATCAATTGTTGAAGCTTTGACATTGTTTTGCCCTTGGAAATGATTATTGGATTAAGTTTAGTATTGTCAACACATCATGAAAGGACAGCAGTGTGGTGCGTTTAATCATGCCCATTTGTTTTTATAGTTACAGTTTTAGCATCTTTTATGGCAACAGTCCTGTTATTCGGCATAACAGATGTCAGAGGAGTTTTGTCCATATTCTCTATGTGGTTTAGTTCCATACTGGTTTTCTTTCAGTACTGAATAATAAAGCAATGGAATAATGTTATATTCTCTTCATACTCTTGTGGCATTTTCTGAGATATTTTGGTTTTACTTAGCATGCTATGTCCATGGCGCTTCATGAATATGTAGTACCAACCAACCTCACCTTTAAAGGCTGTTAAGTTCCACTGTAGCTCTTGCTTATGATACTGTATCTGAATCATTTTTGTGTGAATTCCAGTGCGATTTTGACAGTGTCCTTGAAGCCATTTCAATGTGTCATCTTTTATTTTTGGCCATGTTGCATTCATTGCTCTATTCGCACAGTTAGGGTCTTCCTTATTTTTGTCACTACTTCTTCATTATCCCGGCAGGTGCAGATGGTTTTTTTCTGTTGGTGGAGGGCCAAAATGCTACTCAGTGCCTTGTTTCCATGTTCTCTGCATATGCTATTATTTTCAGTTTATAGCTCACATCCATGAATACCTTTTATTTTTCCCATTATGAAACTATTTACTAACAAAAATATTGTCATGTTACTGGTAACACAAATTACTTTCAGTTCACGTTCACTGGCACCGTAGATTGCAATGACACATCATAGGCTAGAGTGTTCTGGGCTTGTGATGGTGGGGCAGGAGGGAGACAGTGTTAGCAAGCGTGTGAATCCCTACTGCTGATGTTTGTTGTATCAGTGTTTTGTTGCTGCCAGTTGAATCCAGTGTTGCCAGAGAGAGAAAGGTTTCCCCCAGCATTGAATATATGGTCATTTTTAGGACTTTTGGGAATATTAAATCACACACTGCACATTTTTATATTAATGTCAAGTATAAGACATACCTAAATTTTTTAGGCAATTTTTCAATGGAAAAAAGTGAATCTTATAGTCTGTAAAATAAAGTATGTCTAATTACGTATCAATTACTAAATTCT